>NC_052533.1:79759956-80374063 GCF_016699485.2 Gallus gallus
GGAGTGACCTGCCAACAAAAACTCTGCCAGAAAGTAATGTTTTGAAACGAACTGCAATTTTATAATAAAAAGGGCCGAATTAATGCAGCTTTTTATAACATGAAAAGACTGGTCTGAAATGTCACTGTGTATAGTGCGTTTTCTTTTAGTGGTAGATCTATATTCATTTGACTACAGTAATTTTCTCTTGCATGCACACTTAGTAACTAATTTTTATGTGACAAGTCAAGAAAAACTCATCGAATGGTAGAAATAGCTAGGCTATCACCCGACATTTGTATTTAATAGCACAAATTGGGAGCCTTTTGACTTCTGCATTAATTCAGATCTGTGTTGTGACAAGTTAAATTAGCCCTTTTATTGTATAACGGATGCACTGTATTCCATGAGGATTTATGTTGAGTAGGGTATTAGTGTACTAGTCTGCCTCCTAGTTACGTAAAGTAAATTTAATAAGGTTTCATAAATCATACTTGACAATGAGTTTTCCATTATGCCTACAAGTTGTTGCTGAAGAATTCTCAAGTATCTCTTTAATAACCTATTTCCTTTTTCCTAGGTTTTTCTTTCCTTCCCCCTCCCCACTCCCCAAAAAAATAAAATTCTGTTTTAGGATTATGTTAAAAGAAATAAGCATTCAGACATTGATAAATAAACTTTTCAATAAATGTGTATTATGGTCTTATGTACTTCATATAATGTCATGCCAGGGCCTTCAGCCTATACATGTGTAAACGAAGTAAACAGTTAATGACTAAATACTCGTGTACTGCACTGAGAGAAAAAACAATGAAAAAAAAACATCTTGAGGAAAATTACTGGCTTTTCCATGACAATTTCTTCAGCGATCCTGTAGAAGTAGCTGATATGATGTTTGTTGGACTATGTTGCCCAATAGTTTAAACTGTAGAACCTGTGACTTGGAACTGTATTCCAGCAATATAGCTTTGGGGTGGGCAGGCTACAGGGAAAATGTATCTTAATCATTGAAAGGGCTTGGAATGTAGAATCTACGGTATAGTGTCAGAGCTCTGCCATGTTCCTCAAGATCCAAAGCACAGAAGAGCCATCAAACTTAAGCAGTCACCACACCAGTAGAGATACAATGGGATGGTCATGTTCAAGATGAAATCTGTTATCTTTAATTTCTACATGAGGCTGGGAGTGTGAAGATTCCATCAGAACAATAATGGTTAGTATTACAAAGCAGAGTGTGAAAGAATCAGAGGGTGAAAAAAAGACAGATTCTGGAAATTTGGGCAGAAATGTGTATCATATCATAAAATTTTACTGCTTCAGTTTCAGGATCTTGGGGTGGCAGAAACAGTGTACAAGGCACAGTCAGGCATCTTTTAGTCATAGTTTGAATTCACTTAGCAGGTGAAAGTTTCTGAAAATCTTGCTGGGATGGAAAAACAGAAAAGGACAGCATGACAAGAATTTGTGTTACAGGGCTTTTTTAGTGTCATGGTTTCTTTTCTTTCTATCCTTTTTTCCTTCTCTCCCTCTTTCCTTCCTTCCTTCTTTCTTCTTCCCTTTCATCCTTCCTCCCCCTTCCTCTCCATTCCCCTTCTTTCTTTTCTTCTCTAATATCTCTATCTTTCAACCATCTCAAGTCCTTAAAAAATAAACATACGTGAGGAAATTTAATGGATGGAATTTAGGGAAAGAGATAGTGTCAGTTCCCTGGGCATAAGGAAGCCTAGCGGAAAGATATGAAATTATGACGAGAGCCTATTCCTGCCTAGGAAGTGGGACAGGGAGTTGAATTAATAAAACAGTCCTGCTTAGGTCAAGGGAAGCATAAAAGAATACAGGAGTAGCTCTGGTGAAACTCAGAAATGATGGCCTACCTGAATGTGTAGATAGAGGAACTTTTTCAAGGTTTGGCGGTGAAACACTAATTAAATGTCATTTTTTTCTGATTAAAACATGAAAGATTATGTTGCTGTAATAGATGAATATGGTAAATAAGGTTTACTCCAGACTGATGGTTGAGTAAATCCAGTTAACAGTGCTTTTCTTTTTTTAAATTGCTTCATATGCATCTCAGGAGACCCAATTTAATTCAGGCAAGTAGCAAACAATATTTGTCTTCCAATCCTTTATAGTTGAAGAAGGTCAGAATCTAATTGAGTTCCAGTGTACTGGGTTCTGTCTCAGAGGACATTTTCCCTTTCCTTGACTTGCTGCATTCCTGAAATATGTAAGTTTCAAGACCACTTTTTGAAGATTTTTTTTTTTTAATTAGATAGAAAAAGTCCTAAACTTGTGGACAGAAAAGGCCATTTATATATTAATGATGAAAGAGTCCTTGAATTCACAGATCATGCAGAAATACCTCTTCTTCTAATACCCCTAAATTCTGAATCAAAGACAATAAGGATTTTAAACAATAACTTCTCTTGTGAGATTTTAAATAGAGAGGGTTCATATTATTTCAGCTGGAAATTTCCCTGTGAAAAAATGTCCTTCACCCCGAGTGCTAAACTGGTATTAAGCTCAAATTTAGAAAATCAACTGAGTGTCTCAAATGCTTAACAGTAAAACTGAGGAGATGATTTTTGTATTTTTGAGGGACTAATCCACTATGTAAGGTAGCAGAAGAGCTTCTACCAACCATAGTGTAGATTGTTTGAGGCCCTAGCTTAGTTTATGTAAAATTATAGAATCAGGTGGGCAAAAATAAACTGTAAGTCTAAACCTTAGATCAAAGAACCACAAGTTCAATAAAGGTGGAGGAGTGAGTAGTAGACAAGATGGCAAAACTCATCAACTGAGTTTTTTTTATCCTGCTTCATGTTTAATTTCTGTAGATTTCTGCAATGAAAAGAAGGAATTTAGTTCCTGGTTTTGTTCAGTCATGACAAAAATGGTAAATTTCACTCAGATTAGTGGAAGATGTGATTTCCAGCAGAGCCTTTTGAGCTTGTTTGTCCTTGTGAAATCTGGGATCTGAAATCTCCTTAATTAGGGAGTTGAGTCTGACACTTGTTGAAGCTGCTCAACTCATAGATTAAACCTAATTTAGGTAAGAATATTACTTCCCTGGTCTTTTCCTAGTAAGTAGTAAAGCTTTCAGTTTCTTTGATTCAGTTTAATGTGATTTAATCCATTTGTATCAGCACGTTCAAATTTTCTTTCTAAAGAATAGGGAGATCAAAGCTAGCGATGAGAATATCTCTCTTTAAGTGACTGAGAGCCTGCGAAGTCAAGCAGTTTTCCTGAGGCAGTAACTAAAGAGAAGATGCTGCCTGAGTTGCATGTTAGGTCACTTGCCAGTAAAACTAATGCTGCAAGTGCAATGAGGTAGGGCAGCAGGTGTGAAGCAGGAATTGCAGCTATATCTTGTTCTTGCAGAAGAAACAATAGTCTACAGCTTTCACCAGGCAAGGTTCTGCTGAATGTTTTAGCAGATGAGTTCCTCACGTTGAATAATGATATGGAGTACTGAAGTAGTCAAAGCATTTTTCTCCCTAATTAAGTTGTAGTAACATAGTGAATGTTGTTTCTGCAGTGCCTTTGTGCCTATTAATATGTGGAAATATGTGTTGGGGCAAATTTTGGGTCCTGCAATGGCTCTGAGAAAGCCAGAGCTTTCTGGCTGAGATTTTTGCACTGTAAAAGCATATACACATCCTTAGCTTAGGCAGATCAAATCAGCAGTGTTCATATCTGCTTTCCCACAAAATGAAAGTGGTGAAACAGAATAAAAAATGAACTGTGTAAGTAAATGGTTACATTGACTAGTCAGATTTCCATATTCAACCTATTTATTTCAGCTGAAGGATACCATACATGTATAATTTTGCTTCCTGTTAGGCTTCTGGTGCTGTGGACAATTTAAAAGAATGCCTTTGGACTCAGCTCACTATGAGGCACCCAGCAGGAACCGAACAGGATCCTCTAATGTGCTGCAGTGTAAGGTAACATCAAACAGGAGTCCTACCACCCTTGTCATGAGGCAGTAAATGATGGTTTATTATCAAGTGTATTGCACATAACTTAAGGAAAATAGTAGAAACACTTTAACTTCTGTTGGAATAAAAAATTGCAAACTTGACTCCATGTAGCATTTTGACATCACTGTTTATTCCTGATCTACTCACATTATTACATTCAAAAACTAGACCCCTGCACAACCTTAACAATGCTCTAAGGATAAAGTCTTTTGGAACTTGATTCAACTTCTAAAAAAAGTGGAGGTTTTTTTTTCCCTTTTAATTTGTTTCAGAGCTGGTTCATAAGACTTGAAAAATTTTGAGAGAGCTTGAGTGAAGAAATGTGTTTTGAGTAGAGTGGAATATTCACATAATGAATAGCTAAGGAGTTGTAGCTAACCTTAAGTGTCCAAAAAGAGCATGAAATTGTTTTTTTAATAGAAGTCTGTTACTATATATCAATTTTATTTGTAATATGTGAATCTACAATAGGTTGAATATAGATAGGAGAACATTCTCAGTCTCTGAAAGGTAAGCGTTAAGTTCTTGCACAACATTTTGAAGTTGTTTCCCTCATTTTAGTAGTCTCTCTTTTACTAACAGCATGTTTTAGATTAGTAGGCAGGAAAAGTTAATGCATAAAGTATATTTTCAGTATCTTTTCTGTTTTGCAAACTGTGCAATTAGAAACAGATTTTCTAGATGATCTAGAGATGTTACTTTACAGCAGAATGTGGACCATCACAGTTAAATATACAAAAATCTTCATAACGTGGTTTCACATGCAATGCAATCATGTACTAACAATTCTTTAGGCATCTCTTTTTAGTTCCTTCAGGTTAATTCTCTTGTCATGCCTAAGAAGCAAGAGTTATTTGAATCAAAAGGCAAAGGCGACTGGGGCCTTTTCTGTAACAGCATATTTGTATTTTAAGAAAACCATTGTAGATATGATTGGACAATGAAGACTGAGATGCAATTATCTGATGTAATCTGAAGACATGACAGTACATGATTTCAAGACTTCTCAGTATGAATAGTCAACATTGTTTTCCAGTACAAGAAAGTAAATACAAAATGACTAAATTACTTGTCTGAGACTGCAGAAGAAGATGGTGGTAAAGTCATGATAGGAACACCCCCCCCCCCCTTTTTTTTTTCTGACATATATGCAGTCTTGTGATTGAGTTTAGAGACAGCCAGAGCATCTGCATTTTTTCAATCCATTGATCTTGTCTCATAAGACAGGCCTCACTGTATTTAAAACTAAATAAAGACTATCTAGCTCAGGGGATTTGAAAATGAGATAGTTTTATTCATGGGTCAGTTCTCCAAACCCATCCCAAGTGTGCAGCCAGACAAAAAGGCAGAAAGTGGGAGGGAAGAGAGGAATGGCGTTAATGAAAGAGGGAATAGAGTGAAAGAAAAAAGATTTTCTGAAAAAATAATTTCTTTTGCTGTAAGACTGAAGTGGAGGAAACTGGAAGGTAGATTGCCCATAGCATTGTATTTCTCAGAGCCACAAGAATAAGAGAGAGGCCATGCAAAAGATTTTGGAGAGCTATAGAACTCTGATAATAAAGAAAATCCTTAATTCTAATGGAAAACAAACCTGACATATTATTCTCCTTGTTAATGTCCATGAAAGCCAAATTTGTTTACCATCTGGCAGTTGCTCATTATATATGAACTTGACTGGCATTGTGTTGATCACCCACAGTTCTGCTCATTGATGGAGCCTTTGTTCATTTTTTAACATCTCATTGCCAAAAATAAGCATAGGATGAAAAGCAGACACATCAGAATGGCAGAATTTTAGATTCCCATATAAGCATATAGCAATAGAGAAGCAGGTCCTGGCCTTCAGTAGGAACTGGGCCAGTTCAGCCTTTTGTAGAGCTGGGCCTTATATATTCTGACATGAAAACAAATTCTTGTGTTCCTTTTTTTTTTGTCGGTTGTGTTCACAGGGTTTCTCATTACGCATCTCTCTGAAGATTGAATATCATATTCAGTTTTCTCAAGAACTTCAGTCAGGATTTGGAAAGATTTGACAAACACATTTACCTTACCCCATTCTACAAAACTGGCAGTCTGTTCAGGCCTTTAAGCAGGCAAAATGAAAAATAATAATAATAAAAAGAACACCGGGTTTTCTTGTTCATAAATAATTATATCATTTTCTACCTGTTTGTCTCCCCCATGTCCTGTTCCTTGAATTCTGCTTCTGTAGCCCTGAATTAGATTTATCCACACATATACAGAGTCTATTTACATTTAGGCTAAATGTCATATGTAAAGAAATGAATTTTTTACATAGCATTTTATCTCATGATCTTAAATTCATCTTGTAATGAAGTTGTGGCTGCACATTGGAAGGCATGGAGGTGATTTTTGAACTTAGAAAAATGAAGAAATGTGATCCAGTTTGGGAAAGAACTGACTGTACAGCTATTATTGAAATCTAGCTAGAGGCTACGGTTTCATTGCACAAAAAGGTGTAATGGAAAGGAATAAAGGGCAAAACACTGGTGACGTTCAACTTTTCCAAACACTAACAAGTCCTCAATTACTCAATTGCACTTACAATTCACTGAATTAGCTACCTGAAAACATAAAACATGGGTTCTCTGGGGCAGATTCTCAATGAGGGCGTTAGAAAAGAAAGGTGAGAAAGGGCAAAGAGTGAAAGTACCACGGCTTTGAACTTGCTCAGTAAATTGATTCAGCTTGTTTCTTCCCCATTGTCTGTGCACTTTCTCCTTGCTTTGACTTCTGAGTCTCACACCTTCAGGAGAGAGCAGCAGGAGCGCTTGGCATCTGCTACATGTCTGTACTTGGGATGGAGTCTGGCTGCAGACATCTGTACTCCGTGCCTGAAGGGTGCATTTCCCCAAAAAGTGGCAAAAGCCCTCTTTTTAACTGCTACAAGATATTAGTTATGGGATTAATTAGAAAGATTCTTGCTTTGGGCTTGCCACTTTCCAAATACTCTCCCTCACATATATATATGTACCAGAAAAAATACCGTAAGGATTTCAGGAAAGGTGAAGGTTTTGTCTGCACTAGGGTTGTATTTGCCAGAAAATCTTACTTCTTTTAATATGCTTTTAGCAATCCACAGCATTAATTTTTGGCTTTCACTCCACTGCTAATGAGGTGCAGATCACTTTTTTTTTTTTTTAATTCACCGCAGCTGAAACAACCTCAGCATCTGAGAGAAGTCTTTTTCCCTTAATAGCTGCTTTGCCTTTTTCTCACTAACATTGGTTGCCAGATCGCTAATACAAAAAACTTCCCCTACAATGTCTCTGTAGGGTTTAGTGAAGAACTGAGACATTTTCAGGGAACATAGCTCTGTTTTCATTCTCCTTAATCATTAGAACATTTTCTCTAAATACTTTTTCTACTCTTATATTGCTCAGAGGCACTGACAATCTCTTTGATCTGTTCTGCTCAGCACCAGATGTCCCACTTGCTCTTAGTTTCTTCCAGCAGAGTATGCATCAGTAGGTGGTGGGTGCAAAACCCTTTGCTAGGGAAAATGAAAGACAGTACTAGCACTTCCATGTGATTTCAAAAAATGTGCATGGAGGTCTCTTTATTAGAAAACATTTCCTAATATCTGTTGACACAAGAACAGTTTCCATTTATAAACATCAGCTAATATTTGCAGAAAGCACATTATAAGCATGCAGTTTATTTGAATCAGTATGTAAAAACTTCAACGCTGAGAGTTAGAAATGTTCTTCCTCTGTCACTCTATCTTATAGCTCCTAAATGCTAGGGTTTGATCACTGGACAATTGGACTGTTTTTCAATAATAGCAGAAAGCTATATAGAGTTTTTTATAGAATCATAAAGTGGTTTGGTTTGGAAAGGACCTTAAAGATCATCTAGTTCCAACCACCCTGCCATGGCCAGGGACATCTTCTGCTAGACCCCATTGCTCAACGCCCCCAATCCAACCTGGCCTTGAATGCCCATAGGGATGAGGCATCCCCACCTTCTCTGGGCAGCCTGTGCCAGGGCCTCACCACCCTCATAGGGTAGAATTTCTTCTGAATATCCAATCTAAATCCACTTTCTTTTACTTTAAGCTGTTGTCCCTTGTCCTATTACTTCACTCCTGATAATGAGTCCCTGTATGCCCCGAAAGGCTGCTGCTATAGGATCTCCTGAGTTGAATGCAGTACTCCAGTTGAGGTTTCTCAAGGGCATATTAGAGCCTTATTTGATCCACTAACCATGGAAAAACTTCTGACTATTACCCTTTCTTTGTTTGAATTTGAAGTGGTCAAAGACATGCGTAATGCACAGAATGTCCTTATTGATAAAGTCAAGATCTCAAACATTATGTGTCCCTAAAAATATGGACAAGTTTTAGTACGTTTTCAGTGGTTCTGAGCAGAATTGGGAAATCTACTATAGAATTAATTTTTGTCTGCTTGAAATGTGTATTTCTGTGGCCAGAATAGTTGGATCTGCAATTACCAGTCTGACTGATGCCTGAGGTAAGTCCTTTGCTTCTAAACTCAATGGGAAATGTAGAGATGCATGAGATTCTGGCAACCCCAGTTTATATGTTTTCTACCTCTGTTGCCAAGCAGCATATAAAATAGTTCTGACAATGATTTAGATCACACTGACATAAAAGCAAATAGCATGTTTACATGTAGCCTTTTGGCTTTAATGGAACCCAGAGGGGACATCACAGTCTAAGTCTTAATTATATTCTAATGGCAGAAACCCTCTCAAAAGGGCAATATCTGCCTTGAAGAGCCAGTAAAATAAGTGTAAAATAGGTAGAGAAATCTCTGAAAACAATAGCATTGTGTACTGGCAAGAAGGAAGAAACTGTGGTTGTTTCAAACAAAGGACCTAGTATTTAATATAGTTTATTTGATTATAAACCAATGGAGTAAAAACCATTAATCTATTTGGTTTGGTATGGTATTATATCTGTTTGGTTTGATATTCTCTTTTCACTACTTTGTCTTTTTTTTCCCTTGTATGTTTTTTTTCTGTTGTGGGAAAGTAGAAGACTGGGAGGGGAAGAAGTTAAAGAAAATAGGAAATATTTTTGGCTGTGAACAATTTTTTTTCAAATGAAATAGGTGATATTTTAAATCAATGTGAAGTATCTACAATTTTTTTCTTTCTACCAAATGAAAATTATTCTGAAAATTAATCCCTTAAGTGCCTTTGAAAATGCTATGCCTTATTACCCTACAAATTTGACCAAATAAACACAAACGCTCATTTTGGTAATAGATATATTTGCAGTTTGTTTATTTATATGTGTATATTTTATTTGTTTTTACCTTGCAGGTGTAGCTAAAAATATTCACTACATGTAATTAAAATGTTATTTTCCACAAGTACACTTTATTCAATTTTCATGCAAGGAACAGTAAAACAAAATATATGAAATAATATGTAGTATCTAAAAGGAAATGTTTTTCTAGTCAGATATGAATAACAGAATAGAAGAATCTTTAATTCACTTTTATCTTGCTTTGATCTGAAACCAAACTATGAGCAGCAAGAAACACTGGACGCAGGGGGAGGAAATAAGGATGACTCATTTTCTTGATTTATATTGAATTGATTTCGTAAAGAAAGGAATATAACCCTGTTTGTTAAGGTAGCATTACATTGACTCTTTAAAATATTTTGATTTGCTTTCTCAAAAGGTTCATCTGTGTATCAAAAAGTTCTATCACTGTCAGTGGTTTGCTGTTGGACATGAAGCTAAAACTTTCCATGATATTCATCACTGGTTTAAAGTTAACCCTTCTGCACAGCAGTGGGCTTAAAACTGTCTCCAAATACTTAGGCTTAGATTAGGGTGAAGAAAATAGAATTTAAATCAAAGTACATCTGTGCAAAATTTTGCCTTCTAATATGCCATTACAGATCATAGCATATAATAATTAGGAATGGGATCTTGAAGTAGTATCTAGATATTAATATCACCATTGCCTATGGCAAAGTTGGTATACAAATTTGTAGATGTATATACAAGAAAGAGCAAATATTTTATTTTATATCTTTTCAATCCAAGATGTTACTGTGTGTATTAAAATAGGTTTTTTTTAATGTCTTTGAGAACTACCAGCAGCAAAGACTCTTTCTCATTGCTAATTTATATGGTGGTGGAGAACTGTTGATACAGCAGAAGCAGATTTGATCCCATTACATTTTGTTTGATGGCTATGTTTCCAGCTTGCCACTGGTAGCAGTCAGAATGGAAAAACTGCAATTCCTAGTTTTCTAGGTTCCACCAGTATTTTGATGCCAAAAGAATCTGTTGTCAGTAGTAGATTCTGCAGATGTTTATGCTGTGAGTACTCCTGCTCATCAGGCAGCTAATTAACACAGTCTTGTCTTGTTAGCTTGACATTTCAGAGTTTAACTTGTTCCACTGAGATGCCTAGGAGCAGCACTGTTTTAGGTAGATGGGAGTTACAGTCAGACATTGTGTCATGCTGTGTTCATGTTTTGGATCTCCGCTTCGCATTCATTTATTTATTTTTTTGTTAATAAAGATGAGCCTTTAATGGGCTATAGCAGTAGTGTAAGGAACAATGTGGATTTTCTGCTTGCTATCCTGTTCAAGTATAGCAGCACTGCTTTTATCAAGTAGTCCAGGTGATCATTATTTAGGTTGACCACCATGTATAGTAGGATGAAAATGTCAGTGATAACAGCTGGTGGAAGTTCTCTTTTCCTTTAAACTTAGAAACTTGTTTTTGTTGTTGTTGTTGTTGTTTGTTTGTTTGTTTGAAGCTTATAGTCACTAGTTTTATGTCTTTGTACTGTGATGAGACAAGTAATTATGTGCAACATGCAGTCGCAGTCATATTCTTTTGGTTCTAGGAAAGTTTAACTGAGGATTGTGACTTGGGTCTGTGACACCAACGTCTAGTTATAATGTGTTCTTAGATGCAGCTATAGTACTACCTCTCTTTCCCAAGCCCAAACATTACTTTGTCTGCAAACGATAAGACATACTACTTGCAGTTTAAATTGCTAAGTTCCATGCTAGGTGAAGGTTTACATCTCAAATTATTGATATAACAAAATCTATGTCCTTTCCTATCAAGTCACTTCTGTTGGATGTGAAGGAATAGGAAATAAGAGAAAATACTCTGATTCGAGTAGGTAAAAATTGTGCTTCATATGTCAGAACGCTAGAGGGAGCAAGAAGGTAAAGTTCTTGAAAGAGGAGCTGCTTCCTTGGAGGCTGAATCCCCTAAGTCTGCCGTACCAGGTAGTAATTAAATCAAAGGCTGTTACACCCTTAAAAATGATAAAATAATAATGAGTTATGTCTTACATGGGTTTTTGTGGTTGTTTTTGTTTTGCTTGAACTACGACCCCTCTTGCTTTATTATTGTTTTGGGGTTATAGGGTAACTTTATTTTCATGTCTCTGTTTGTTCATCTAGGCTAATGCTAGTGGACTGACTGTGAGGGAAACAGAAGTCCTTGTTTCTCCTCATCAGATGCCCCTTTAGGCAAATGTTAACCTGCCAAGAGCATCCAACGAGAATTTGCAAATGAACTACTTGTTACCCATGAAGAATTATTTTCTGACCTAAATCTATCTGCACTAGGAAAAAAATAAGAAATGGTATGCACTTAGAGGCTATTACAGATGAGAGAGTATTTCCTCTAGTACTCCCCTTGCACACTCATATTAATATTAGCTATATTAATTATTGCTAGATAATAAATTCAGGTGAACATAATATTGTTCTGTTATTATTCACAGAATTGACCCTGTGCCTATGAACAGATGCTTTATCTAAGTGGATTAGCTCGCTTGCATGTTCTTCCAGGTAAATAACAATCTGCTGGTAGCCTTGGAAAGTGAAAGACATTTGGGGAAACGTTCTCATCTCAATGTGTTGGATGTTACAGGCTAACTCCTGCTGGGATTTGTGAACAAGATTGCCAGTGCAATGAATTGTAAATGCAACTCTACCAGTGCTGAAAAAGCCTGTTTTTCATGTGGCACCACAGCCATCATGACAGTGAATAAATTTAACTCCTCTCTTCCCTGTTCTCCTCTACAGTTTTAGAAGTCTTAAAGACAAGTTTGGAGATGCAGTTGATGCTCCATGTAGGAGGTTTGCCAACTGACATACAGTTTGAGGGGACTGTGGGGTTACACCTACTCCTAAAACCTACAGGGGTTCTCAGAACCCTTGCAGAATCACAGAATCATAGGGCTTGGAATGGACCTCTGAAGATCATCTAGTCCAATCCCTTGGACTAGATATGGAACTTCCTTTGTTCCACCTCAGGACTTCCAAAATGACTGTTTGCTCTGCCCTTTCAATACTTCAGCAAAGCAGAGCAACATTAGGACTGTCAGGAATGCCAGTTCACATCCTACAGGCCTGATGATGGCATGGAAGCCACTGCGCAACAAGACACAGAGCCCTCTTTAATAGTTTTCCATTGCAGACAGTATTTGTGACCTAAATATCTGTACACTTACTGTGGTTCTTTTGTAACGTTTTCTGTCTTGCAATTATTTTTTCTCTTGATTTTTTTAAAATCACACTTTATATAAATTTGAGTTTATTTCTTGACTGTATTCACTGATGTCTTCTCTGTACCTCATCTTTCTATTACCACTATTCTCACTGGTGACAGGTGACAGGATGAGGGGAAATGGCCTCAAGTTGCACCAGGGGAGGTTTAGGTTGGATATCAGAAAAAATTTATTTGCAGAAAGGGTTGTTAAGCACTGGGATAGGCTCCCCAGGGAGGTGGTTGAGTCACCATCCCTGGATGTATTTAAAAACATTTGGATGTGGTGCTCAGGGACATGATTTAGCGGAGGGTTGTTAGAGTTAGGGTACTATGGTTAGGCTGCGGCTGGACTCGATGATTTTTAAGGTCTTTTCCAACCTGAGCAATTCTATGATACTATGATTCTATTACTACAGTAAAGGAGAGTAAGGCAATTTGCACCAGCTGATCATTAGCCTTGGCTGCTTAATTTTTCAGTTACTTCTCTAATTTCTCATTAGCTGATAAGGAGGTTGATGCACTTATATAAGTCCACTGAAACCAATGAATTTCTTTCAATTTCTCACTGATGTGAGAACAAGGACTGGTCTGCAGCTTTTCAAAACTGGAATATGTATATATGTATAAGTTTTTATACGATCTTACAATATAAGATCTTACAAGATCTTACAATCATATTAAAAAAAACAACTCCTGTGTTTTATAAGCCAAATAAAAATAATTAAGAAAAATAAAATTTTGTTTCAAAATCAGATCTGAGGTTTAGGTAAGAAGTTAGGTGTTAAGAAGGCTTTCAAACCTTGACACATAGAATCAAGCAAGGAATGTTCCTCCCTACTATATTCTAACAAAACATAATTGCAGCTAAAAATTAACTTAGTACATCCAGATCCCCATTTAGGAGAAAAAAAAAAAAAAAAACCCTCCTGAAGACCATAAAATAGATATTTAATCATAGTACTTTAATCTCATGAAGAACAAGAAAGTTCAATGCATGCTTGAAATCTAACATGTACTTAAAATATTTCCCCATATGAGAAGGACTTAAAGTTCACCTTTGGATTGTTTCTTAGGTGGTTCCAAAGACTCTTCTGACATTTACCACAATCCTCTCTCTTTTTCTGTATTCAGTCTCCATTCAGACATGCATGTCACTGTTGTCACAGGTTCAGAGGCCTTATATAAAGGCTGCATTAGGACAGCTGTGTTCATCTGGTTTGCCTTCTTGCAGGTCAGATTTCAACTGACCTCAAGTTCTGCCCCAAGCCCACAGCTGCTTGTTGAATCTGAGCAAATCATAGGAAAATGAAATCAACTCTGTGTCCAGAGTTTAGGAGCCATGCTTTTGGATGGGACCTCTCAACAATTAATTAGCTTTTATGTTCAGAGTATAAGCTGGACATTGATTCAAGATATATCTAAATTTTCTGCTACTTAATTTTTTTAAATACCTTTTGAATCTCAATACAGCTACAATGGTAAGATTGTTCATTTTGAATGTCTTCTGTTTCTTTCTATTTCCTAAAGTTTTATGGGAATTCAAATGTTCTAGGAGAATAACCTTCAGAAATACTACATTTAGAAATGTATGTATATTTTATTCTTTTTCTATGAAATAGAACTTATCTTTCTGGTAGCTCAACAAATGAAGTGATTGAAATCATTGGACAAGCAGCTTTGCATGAAATAGATCTCTATTTGTAAATCATCTGGAGTACTAATGAAGGATTCCTTATGTGACTGCGTTTACAGACTCTAATTCTTATTTTAAAGCCAGAGAATACATTTTCTTTATTAATTTTCATTGTAATTTTAATTCAATATTTTTTCATAAGTGCAATTTTTTTTTCAATTATCTCTTTCTCATAGAGGAGAAAAGAACCATATTTTATTTTTATTTATGTTCTGATTAAAAAGAAAGAGAAAATCCTTGTAGGAATTTAAAGCCTCTACTAACTGAAATAATTCTACATTTCCACAGTGTTGCAGATTGCAAAGGCCTGAAAATAACAGCTGAGACAGTGAAGAATTTCTATTTATTTAAAATAATTGAAATTGTGAAAGTTGGCAGTCACATGCACTTAAATTATTGCTTCCCTACACCACCGACAACAAAAACTATCAGAAACTCCCTTGCTTCTTCAAGAAATAAGCATACGGGGGAGTAGATAGTGAATTCTCCTATCCTACCCACATCGAAGAAACAAATGCCAATGTCAGTGTCTACTGTGTTGTGTTTCAGTTCTTGTCTCCAAAGTCGTATGAGGGTGAGGGTCCCTAAGAAATAAATTGAAAATGCAGACATTGTTCTTTTGTTTCCATCCCTCATAAGAATGTTTTTGTTGTTGTTGTTGTTTAGTTCATTTGTTTTCTTTCTTCTTCTTTTTTTTTTTTTTTTTTTTTTTTTCCTTTTTATGAATAAGGACAGCATGCAATTTACTTGCTTATTTGTTTTGGGGTGGGGAAGGGTGTGGCACCATCAGCAGTTTTCTGATGGTTTATGTCTGCTTAGAATCACAGTATCATTTGAGTTGGAAGGTCATCTGACCCAACTGCCCTGCAATGAACAGGGGTATCCCCACCTCAATCAGGCTGCTCAGAACCAGTCCAGCCTGGCCTTGCATGTCTCCGGGGATGGGGCATCCACCACCTCTCTGGGCAACCTGTGCCAGTGCCTAACCACATTTATTATAGAAAACTTCTTCCTTATATCAAATCCAAATCTCCCCTCTTTTAGTTTGAAACTTTTTCTCCATATCCTATCACCACAGACCCTGCTAAAGAGTCTGTCCCCTTCTTTCTTACAACCCTTCTTTAGGTATTGAAAGGCTGCTATCAGGATGTCTGGAGCCTTCTCTTCTCTGAACAGCCCCAGCTCTCTCAGCCTGTCCTCGCTGGAGAAGTGTTCCATCCCTAGGGTCAATTTTGTGGCCCTTTTCTGGATGCACTCCAACAGGTCTATGCCTTTTCTGTACCGAGGACTCCACATCTGGATGCAGTACTCCAGGTGAGGCCTCACCAGCATAGAGCAGAGGGGCAGGATCACTTCCCTTGCACTGCTGGCCGCACTACTGGAGTTTGTGTGGGTCTCTATGGATAGCACTTGTGTTAACTGTGTCAGAAACAGTGTTTTACAAAAGCTGAAACTGTGAGCTGTCCAGCAATTATTTCTGTGATTGCGCTGATGAGATGGGACAAAACTAATGTATAAGGTGGAATAAGCCCTGAAGAGAAAATGAAACGGGCAGTCTGAAAGTAAAGCCTGAGTAATGCCTCCTATTTTATCATGTTGGTCCATGATTTCAGAGATGGATGTTGGTGGTATGGTAGTAGAGGTTGAACCTTCTCACCAAAATTGCATTACATTTTGTTGTCGTGTGACAGATGGCAGCAGAGGGGCTGTCTGACAAAATGCATCTGACACATGAAAGTGTGGATGAAGCAAAGGTGTTTAATTTAATTCCTCCATGTGAAAAAAGAAATAGAACCCACTGACATTCATAAATACTTGTTGTATTTTTGCGGGGTTGAAACAGTAGATGTGAGTGCAGTGAGGCAGTGAGTGGTGCATTTCAGCAGTGGCAACAGTGACACTCTGCTGGTACAGATTTTTATGAATGTGGCATGCAGACTCTTGTTCACCACTGGTACAAATGTATAGCTAATGGTAAAGAATATTAAATAATAGCTATTTTGAAAAATAGTGCATTGTAGTAGATAATTTTCTCTATCAAATGCTGTAATTGTGCTCTTTGTCTCTATTGCAGTTTCATAGAATCATAGAATGGCCTGATGATCATCTAGTTTCAACCCCCTTGCTATGTGCAGGGTCGCCAACCCCTAGACCAGGCTGCCCAGAGCCACATCCAGCCTGGCCTTGAATGCCTCCAGGGATGGAGGCATGATTGAGGTTTACATGGAAATAAATAGGGGCCATTATTTTTTTTTACCTCCCTGCGTGCATTAGAACATGTGGGAACAGCACAAAGCTATCCTAGAGAATGTTCAGACTGGACATGAGGAAAAAATTCTTTACCATGAAGGTGGTCAAACACCAGAATAGGGTTCCTAGAGAGATGGCTGATGTCCCATGCCTGTCAATGCTCAAGAGGCATTTGGATAATGCCCTCAGTAACATGCTTATACTTTTACTTGGACTCAATAATCTCTCAAGGTCCCTTCCAACTTCCCTATTCTACTCCATTCCATACACATGATAAGGAGCCATAGAAGCAAAGTGAGATGGATCTGCTGGGCAAATTACATCTGGATTTGTGTCATTCTTTTACATACTTTCATTTACAGAGCAATGATTTTTTAGAAATGGATGATGTTTTTGCTCATAATATTGATGTGCCGGATACGCTGCTGTTCTGATAATCACGCACCTATTGTCAAAGATTTTCAGAGAAAGGAATGCATTTTTTTTTTTTTTTTCTGGAAAAATTATATAAAAGGTGCAGGTGTTCAGCAGTTATTAAAATCAGGCAGTTCATCTGTGATAAAAAAAAAACAACCCTGCTCACTCTTTTTTATCTATATAGTATTGAATAAAGATTTGCCACAGCCTTCAAAGAGCTAGCCTTCTTACTTTGAGAGTGAGGAACAGATCTTTCCTTATCTTATATATAGATTTATAGATTGGATTAATTTACCTCTGCTTCAATATTTGACCTCAGAAATTCTTCTTTCCTCTAGGAAGCACCAACTCCTTTAGGAATTGTCTATAGCAGGCTGGGAAATTGACAGCTTTTTACATGAGGAAGACCCTCTCTTTAACAAGGTAAATATTGTTTGTGCTTTCTTTGATGTTTCAGACAACATTTGAGTGTTAAAAAAAAAAATGTTACTTTATTTGTTGCCCTCCTTGGATATATGAACAGAGTGAACAGAAGCGAGTGAGAGGCCTCACTCTCTGTTCAGTTTTCTATCTATGGAGAGAGAGAACTGTTTCGTGTTTGAAATGCAGAAACATTTAGGTTTGACTTACCTTAAGGAAGTAAAAAAAAAAGGTGCTCAGGTGTGCCAATTGCAGTATTTAAACTTTATACAGAGCAATCAGAGTGCCTTTTCCACACGCACTACCTGAAATTTAAAGCATAGAATTTGTCTTTAAGATGGTGTACCCTATCACATGTAGCTAAATCATAGAATAGCATGGGTTGAAAAGGACCATAATGATCATCGAGTTTCAACCCCCTTGCTATGTGCAGGGTCGCCAACCACCAGACCAGGCTGCCCAGAGCCACATCCAGCCTGGCCTTGAATGCCTCCAGGGATGGGGCATTCCATCTGTACCATCCATCACTCTAGAGCTGCACTATTTGTTATAGAAACTTTAGCTTCATTTCCTTCATGCTTCAAGGGACTCAGAATATTTCTCTAGTACTGAGCTGTGCCAGCATGCTGAAATTGAAGACATGAAGCACCATCTAAAATGTCTAAGTCCCCTTGTGCAGAGTTGCTGCTGTTTGTGAAGCTTCTGCAAGGTGTAGGGGTGAGGTATTGCAAGCAAGCAAAGAATAGCTTTGTCACCACAGCTGGACCTCTGTCTGAGTCAGGTCTGGGTGCTGTTTTTCCTATAGCTATGAAGCCTTCTAAGCATAGGTGGGGTCTTTGATATATTAAACTATTTTTTTATGTTGTGTAGCAGGATATTATTTACCTAGTTCCAGCAAACTACATTGAAACTACTGCTAATGTACACAGATGTCTCTGAAAGTTATGTTTCCTATTTATTTCCATGGAAACTACAATGAAAACAAAGTGCACAATAGTGCTATCTGATAGATTCTCAACTACAAAACAGGATTTTTCAACGGAGTCATTACCATTACTTATGTATTTTTGCTAACGGTGAACAAGAGCTTGGATGGCACACTCATCAAAATCTGCATGGCTGTTTGAAATGTGGCTTGTCTTTCACATTTCTGCTGCCACTGCTGAAACATACTACCTACCATCTCACTATGGTCACGTCCACTGTTTGGTCTCCATTAATGTTCAGCAAGTGTTGAATGTCAGTGGGTACCATTTTTTCTACATGAGGAATTCAATGATGCATCTTCTCTACATATGTACTTTCATGTGTCAGACATATTCTTCACATGGTTTGGAAGAAAAGGCATTCCTGCAACTCACACTGTTTTGAAACACCTCTAGAACATTTTACAGATATCTAGACAGCTTTCTTTGGCTTCCAAATAAAATATTCTGACTACCTACCTTACTCCATCTAGTCACCTACCTCTTTTCTCCAAACATACAGATCTTAGCTTCTGAAATTGACATAAGTTACTTTCTTGAAGACCATGGTGTGAATAGTTCCCATTCTTTTTAATTTTGCAACACCTACTTGACCTGTGAGACTTCGATCTCTGTTTAGCACTGATGTTGAATACATGTTGGATTTTTTTTTTCCACATTCACAAAGTCTTTGTCAAGAACATGATACTGAAAATAGTGAAGGAACGAGTAAGTATACAACGCTGGAACACATAACACAGAAAACATCATGATCTCTGAAGTGATTGAATGAGCAATTCTACTTTCAAAACAGAATTATCATAAGAAACAACACCTTAAAAGTGTAATTCTACCTTTTATAAAGCAATTTTAATGTTTGCAATTTCAAGTGATACTAATTGAAATACTGAGGAAGTAATTGAAGAAAGCTGTAGTAGAAGGTTGAGAGGTGTTTGGTGTGACCTATTACATAGAAGTATGATTTCAAGTTAAAAATTTCTTTTCCATATAGTAAACAGAATACTGTGTTTCTGTATGGAGGTTTGTGTACTGTGTATTGGTTTCAGAAAGAAAAACAAGCTTTTGAAATACTAACACTGAAACCATCTCAGCATATTGAAAGGAAAACACCAAAAAAGAGATCCAGTAACATGCAAGTACATGTAAGATGCAAAGGTGCTAAGCCCGTCAAAGTGTTTTCCTTATTTCTGTGAGGGTACATGCTCATCAGGAAAAGAATATTTCTTTTTTCTCTCTGAAAAGACCCAGTTCTGACAGGCATGGAAGCACTCTCTCAAGTACTTTTCAAGAGAGTAATTTAAATTCTGTACAAACAAAGCATTTTAAAAGATACAGCAATCAGGGCAATTTTCTGAAGCCTGATGCTGAATGAGTCCAGCCCAGACTGTGTCTGATATCACTGGCTGGCTGTCCTTCAGTGTGTGAGTTAGACATGAGTGGATAGGACACTCAGGGCCTTCCCTTTGCTTGGGACTTTCATCACCCCCAGTGTAGCCCAGCTCTGCTCTCTCCTACATTCAAAATATTTTCATGATAACAGTGCCAAGCACTGAGAAATTAAATATCAGTTTCTTTGTCATGATAATTTAGCACTTACAGGTGTGAATCAAGCTAGTAGGACTCATACCTCAGGTAAAGTCTGGGAGTATCATCTAGTGTCTTAAAGCTCTTTCATCTCGGAAGAGCTTTGTGTTTAAGTGATTAGCCACCTATTCTAGACAGGGATCTTGTAGAGAAGTTGCTAAGGAATTGTGTCTGAGGAATGAAATATTTGGAAAGACAGTACCTACTGTAATGAGGGATGTAGCTTGTGGGTTAGCAAGCAACTGTGATCTTATGAAGGGCAAGATACCGCCTATTTCAAGTCACTGGGAATTTTAGCAGTTATTTCAGTGGAAACAAGTCAGGCCAATGAACTAGATATGTATTTTGTTTCTTTGTTAATAAAAAGCTCTCCTGAGTTAATCATATTTTAAGATTGAGCACCAGATGTTGCATTTTTTTTTTAATTTTGAAACAGAACCCATAGGCCAAACAATAGTAAAGAGTGATGTCTTGCTGTGGGAGCTGCATTACACAGCTATTCCTCGAATTGAAGCTCTTATAAAGATGAATGCATTAGGAACTAACCATAAAGAACACTAGGGATATTTCTTTTATCATAGTTGTGCCTGCCTTAAGCAGACTATAGTTAAGCTTATAGCTCTGTCTTGAAACTCTTAGTCTGAAGGCATTTTAACTCAGTAGAGCTCAGTAAGCCAGCAAAAGTCTCCAGGGTCAAAACTTGCCTGCCCTTCAAGGTACCTTCAGCTGCAGCACTAAAAGAGAGAATATTGAATGGTTTTAGATTTTCTGTCTTTGTTGTTTTCCTGGGATTTGCAGTTCTTAAATAATTCATTTGAGGCTGCATATGTTAATTGTAAAAGAAAAAGGCAATGCGATATATCAGTATGGTGAGTTACTGCTTTGTCTTATTGACTAATGAGACAATCTTTTATTTTGTGTATTTATTTTTGTTTTTCCCAGTTGCTTCTTATTCTCAGGTGATATATCAAGTACAATTTAGAGTCTATACCAACACAATTCCTAAAATAGAGAGCTTTCTTCACTACATAAAATAAGGAGTTTTGTGCAATCTTTAGTGCTCATAAAATAATACCTGTATCCTCTGCATGTTATACATGATAGGAGAAATATCTGATATGGATTCCTTCCTGTCTCTTGACTATATGCGAATCTGGTAATGTTAAAAAAACATATTTTTCTTTACTCATCTAATCTAATTTGACACAGCTGAAAAACCTCAGTGAGAAGCATGGTCACCTTAGAGTGGCTTGCAAGAGGAAAGAGATAAGCACATCTCAGGCACGATTTGGCCCATCTGTCTTTATCTCTCTCTTGCTAACATAGAGAGTTTTAGATAGCTATACTCCTACACAGATGGGGACTAACCTCACTGAAGTAAATGTTTGTCCATGATTTCATTCAATCTTAAGCAAACTTCACTGCAAATGGGGAATAGGAAATGATAAATTATGTCTATAAAATTTCACCGTTTTAGTCCCTGGAAAGATTTGAAGATGCTTGTGGTTTGACCTGGCAGGTGGCAGGTGGCTCAGCACCATGCAGTCATTCGTTCACCCCTCCCTCCTTCCTGATGGGATGGGGGAGAGAGTCATAAAAACAAACAAACAAACAAAAATCAGAAAAACAAACAAAAAAAGAACTAATGGGTTGGTATTAAACTACTTACTGTGATAGAGCAATGGAAAAAGATAATAGCTATAACAATATATATATATGTTAAAATGTACATAACAAGTAATGCACAAGGAAATGCTCACCACCACCTGACTGATGCCTAGCTAGTCCTGTGAGACAGACTTATTTTAGAGGTATATTCTTTGTTAGATATATGGCCATGAGAGAACCAGTTACAGATGGGAAGGAGTTAGTATTTCTTATAATAGTTTTGGGTAAAGTTGGAAGGAAAAGCTTTGAGAGAGAGAGGTTGTGCAAAAAGAACAAAGATGTCTGAGTTCCTACAGCCCACTCTGAGCACAGGAAAAAGACAGGATTTATATGTGGAAATTAACTTCGTACATTTGGTTTAAAGGTTAGAATTATGCTTGAGAGGGCTTTCAGATAGGTGCAATTCTCTCTTGGACTGACAAACCAGTCTACAATGGCTCTTCACATCTTTCATTAGAAGGACATGCACTGCGTTGAACAAGTGCAAAGCTGATGTCAGCTGCATTCTCTGAGAACTACTTGCTGTATTCAGTGTAATTCCAGTCTGTAGCAGGACTTCTCAGATGTAGGAATAATGGAATTAGAAGGTCGGATGTAAAAGAATGTCCAGGTTTTCGCTTGTTATCATCTCAAGTTCAGTTCTAATGTCTTTGGGAGATATGGAATCACTGTGGTTTCTGAATGCTGCTAGGTGTGTTAAAGCTTGAAGATATTAGACTGCTTATGCTGAATCCCACAGTGAATCTGCCAGAAAGTGTGAAGGCAGTTTGTGAGGTCAGCTCTGAGCCTTCACTCTAAGATACTGCATCTCTTTGCTCAACCTTCTAAAAGTGTGTTCTTGTTTTTGCCAGTACCTAACACAAGCTGTGTTTTCTCTAATTTGACTCCATTGCTTTTCCTTGTCTAACCTTTCCATAGCTTTTATTAGCTGAGCTTCCATAATCAAAAGGAAATTAAGTTTTTAAAAAGAAAAATTAAGTTGTATATTATGTATACATAGTATGCTTTAGTGGAGCCGGCATAAAAAAATTCAGAGTAGCCTTGTTTCTCATTAGCTTATGTTGAAATTATAACATAACATGTGAAGTATAAAGTGAAATTCATGCTGCCTTTGTAGTACAACACAAGACTTAGCACAGTTTTGCTAGAGCAAAAATGAGCCTGACATCATATGCGTAATTTCTCCATTTGCTCCTGCACATCTGACTTAGACCCCTCCAAAAAAAAAGTTGATCTCCTTGCAAAGCACTCTATTTCCTATCACGTTAATCTTTGGATCTTTGGAATAAGCAGAATTTGAAAGACTGCAAATATATTTGATGATGGGCTTTTTCAGCAATAATATCTTCTTAACAGACTTTTTTTTTTTTTTTTTTTTTTAAATCCCCTATTGGAGGTACAGAAGAGATACCTTAAACAGTTACTCCTTTGTGCACATATGATAATACATGTGCTAAATGTTTTGTTGTTGTTGTTTTTGGGGGAAAAAAAAAAAAAAAAAAAAAAAAAAAGAGTACCATGAAACCCTGTGGTGAAATTAACGTCAGAAAAGAGCACTGTGAGGCAATTATTAATTGAGAAGTTTCAAAAATATAATTGTGGGGAGGTTCTTATGGGCCCAATTGAGAACACTTGGAGTTGTAATAACTCTTGGAGGTGTGGTTCCTTTTGGACTACTGTACTGTGTGTTAAGGTTGAGTCCTTTGAAGATTTCTGTGCTTTGAATCTCCCTGGTGGCATTATCTCCTCTTCTGCAAACGCACGTACATATTCACAGTCATTCTGGGGAAAACTTGTGCTTTATTTAAAGGCTTGGAATTTAGAGGTTTGGAAGCAGTGACCAGAGACATTGAATGCCGAAGGTGTTTGAACAAAGGAAATTCTTCAGGATTTCTTCTAATTAGCTGAACTCTCCTTTAGTATCATGTTCTTTGTGACCTTTATCGTCATTCCCTGTCTTTCTCCATCCCATTCATTTACAAAACATTTGTAGGCATAGCTTACTAACATTACCACTGGATATTATTAATCCTTACTATCCAAACCCCCAAAGAAACATGAACAATCTAAATTGTGGCAGATTCTGTGACACTGACTGAAAACCTACCACTTTAGGTAAAGTGCCCTGTTGTTTCAGGAGGCCGACCCCCAACATGATAAAGTTACTTGGTTTACACTGAACCAATTCTACTTGTATTTTGTTGTGGTGTTATTTTTCACTCAACTAATCATTCTTCCTCTGGGCTAATATTCTAACATTGCTCTTTACTTGATCACTACAGCTGTACTTTGGAAAAGAGGAGACGCTCGCACATAGTCCTCATTTCTTTAAGTGATGTTTAAGAAACTCTAAATGTTAAGCACTGAAAAATATCAGTTCCATTAAATCTCTGCTGGCAGCAACAACTGTGCCTCTGGCATTGAGAGTTTCCTATGTGTTGCTTGGTTTTATCAGTTGCTGTAAGAGACTGCATAATTTCTTCCCGTTGAAGTGATTCAATGAGAGAAAATAATGTGATTTCTTTTGTTGCATTTTGAGATTCAATTAATTATTCTCTGAAGATCCAGTTTTTAAAATCCAGTGTTATCATGACGTTGGTAGTGAAATTAAAAAAAAAAAAAAAAGTGTGAAAATAGTAAGGCACTGAAAGAGAACCTCAAAGGTAAGGATTTACTTATAAGATCTAATGCTTGCATTCTATCCTTTGGCACTGACTACCGTAATGATTTCTACTCCTTTCGAGCTTCCAGCTTTGAGGAGTATAACATCAAATAGAAATGACTGATTCCTTTTTGCCTAAACACCTTGTTCAGGAAATGCCATTTGAAAGTCCTTCGGGGAAAGTAGGAGAAGGAACTGTTCTGAGCATCAAATATCAGCTGATTGGGCCAGAAAGTAGTGAGACAGAATATAGGTGAATATCCTGTTTATCCTGTTAGCTCTTTTTACAGATGTGTGATTTGGTAAACCTTCAGCTAAGTTTATGAATTTAGGTAATTTCAGAAGTTTTTAATGAACTTCATAGATGCTAAGAAGAGGATACCTCTTCCTTTCATTCTATGGTGATCTGCTTTTCCAAGTAATGAGAGCCTCCCTATTCTTTTAAGCAATTTCTTTCTATTGCAGACAATCCAGTTTTACAGTTCACAGGGTTTTCTGCATTAGTTTTTCAGCAATCTACATGGAGAAGTCCTAGACACTGAGGCATTCTCCTCTCCAGATTTTCTGTTTGGCAGTGTAAGATACCTAACTTAAACTGGTTAATAATTGGGTCACCTCTTTGATTATGCAAGAATGATTGGAAAATAGTTCCAGTTATTTAAGAATACTGAATGGAAATGTTGGCACATTCAAAATACTGTGACTCAACAACAGTTAGTTATTTCAAATGAGATCTATGAAGTATTATTGTTATGATACAGGATGTCTCAAGAGAAACTGTCGCTGTATCTGCAGCTTTTCTGTATACACTCGTATTCCCGATATTCCTCATATTCAGGATTTTTTTAGTCAGCAGCAGAACAGAAACTCTGTAGTGTGTGCTAGCTTTTTTACAGACCTTTCATCTTGAAACTGTATTTTGTGCTGCAACATCAGATTTGGGCAGAAGAAAAGGTAGAAATCTTTCATCTTGTACACAGAGACAAACAACACATCCTTTGTCTTTCTTGCCGAAGTAACTGAGAAGAAGCAGACTCAGGAAAATAGAACTGATGGAAAGGAGAGGATGACCCAAGGAAGGCCTGTGATTACAGAGCAGTTTGATATCCAACACAGCACATTTTTCTTGATTTATGTTGGTGTATTTAACTTGGGACAACTTAAAGCAATATAAAGACAAAGTGTGCTCAGGAATCCGAAAATAAGAAGGTCTGAGAATATTTCTCTTCCCTGTTATCTCCTGATGCCTGGATAGGCCATCACCTCCTCTCTTTCTTTAGTTGGAATCCTAATCTTGGAATAAGGGCCTCTTGATAAGTGCAGATGAGGGGTTTTCTTTGGGGTTAGGGGGAGATATATGGGAGGCTTATATAAAATTTCTTATATATAATCTCATACATTCTGTATATGATTAACTATATAGATAAACAATGTATAATATATAAAATACAGAGATCGTAAATGTACACATAAATCCGTATATTCAGTATTGTGGGAAGAGAAGCTAAATATATCCATAATGATTTAAATTCAAAGAATAAGAAATACAGTACAGTCCGTCTCATTGTAGCAGCATTTCAGAAATGTTCCTCGATAACAGCAAATAGAAAAGCTAAGATTTATTTCAAGTACCAAGTCTGTTGAGTTCTTCAGATTGAGACCAGAAAACTACTTGTGTAACTATCTCCACATCTGTACTACAAATACATATGCATGCACACAATTAAAAACTCCTCAGTATTTCAATGATCCCTGAAAATGTTTGGGAAAATACGCTGATGACAAACAAACTTCTTGTTTGTTGGATAAGCATAGCTGTGCAAATACTTTGAGGAATATTTGATGTGCTGACTGCTTGAATTAAAGCTAAGATGGAAGGGGAGCTGACTAGGTACTCAGGGGAGCAAAGCATTCAATATTTTAACTTTTCATACTCCTTTCTAAGCAAATCTTTACAAGAAGCTTTGTGTAGGCGGTTGTTGTAGGGATGTGTTACAATGCTTTACTCTTGCAAATATAGTTATACCATTTTTATGAATGTTAGCAGTTGTGCTTAGAATTTTTTATACTTTTAGTTATTTAAATTCATGGTCTCTCTTGTGTTTTGAATTAAAAAAAAAAGTCCTTAAGATGCCATATATACGTATATATATATACAAATATATTATCTCAACTGAGATTGAGTTTAAAAAAATATACAGCAATTTGTTTATAAAAGTTACTTGTTTTCTTCCTCCAATTGCAAAATGAGTCATACTGCTGTGTGTAGTTTTTTCTTGAGTGAATACTTCTCTGTTTGGAACAGCAACAGCGGAGTCCTTGGAACACAAAATTACAGGGTGTCCTGTGAAATTGTGGTAGCACAGTCATGTCACGGTGTACAAAAGGTAGCTTAATAGAGGCTATGGGAATTAGCTGATGAAAACTCAGTAGATTTGCCCAAGTGTATACTCATATATTGAAGGGAACCATGAGGGACAGTATGCTTTTCTATTTTCAAGTTCTGAAGCTTCATCAAGTTTGAGTCCATTTCAAATAATGTTGAAAGCATATGTTCCTGCCTCTTTATCATTTTCTGAATGAAATCCTTCAGTTTTTCAAAGAATAAAGGCCTTGTTTCTTTAAATTCTTTATTTTGACTAAACACAGTGTCACTTGAATGTTGTGTCTGTCATCTGGTCTGATTTCTCCTTTGATTTACTGATTTATTGATCAATCCATCCTGCCAGTGTAAATTAATGAAGTCTTCAATGGAATAATGCTGGTTTTCAACAGCTTTCTGACTTTCCATATTAAGTAAATATGTAAATAAAAATTAGAGTACTGCTATTGGCCACACCATATCCTGAGAATGCTCTTGACATTGTTTCCTCCACTTGTATTGTTGCATGTTTCTTCTTGTTGTTTTAACCAATATGATCTGTTTAGGTGTATCTCTTTTATTTGCCTATGCAGCTCAGAAGTAATTTTCTTTTGTCATCTGTGTCCCTCTGTAGTGAATTATCTCTCTAAGATGATTGCTTCCCGTCAAAAAACAGCTGTGATCAATCATCTGGGAAGGTCTAGAATGTCTCCATGGTTCCTTGAGAAGCCATAAATTATTAATTTAGACTACATAGGGACATTTAGATTAAACAAATTTTGTCTGTAGCGACTATCTACCTTTACTGCCTATGTCAAATTATTTTCTTTGAGTGCAAATTGATATTTCTGAATTTAGAGGAAAGAACTCTGTTTTTATAAAATAGCAGCCTAATGTATTCTAAACATCTATCTTTACCATCACAGTTATGAAAAGTAAGATTCTACCTAAATCAATTGTTACTTTGTCTAATTTCTGTCTAGTGATGCTTCAGAACATTTTTTACTTTCAGAGGTGTGCCTGAACATCTTGCTTAAGGCTTGTCTTCCATTTGATCAAACTATGTTGTTGGTGGGATTTTGTTGTTGTTGTTGTTGTTGATTTTTTTGTTTGTTTGTTTGTTTTTCCCAAAAAGACCTTACGGAGAATGATTTCTGTTGTGGCTTATATCTAAATGTTTGGACTTGTAGCTGTATACTTTCCTCTGCTGGTTGAGATTGTTGCTGGCTGTCCCATTCTGCATTTGCCTTCAGTCACTAAGCTACAAATCATGATTTTGTGTAATAATGTGTAGGGATGCCTCAAAATAATGACTGGAAGAGCCAGTAGCAAAGTGCCAATATATGAAGTGTTTCAAAACAGTAAATATAAGACATCTTGTAAATAAGAACAAAATTAAAAGTGCAGGTGGAGAGAGTAATGGAATGTAGGTCAGGGATGATTCTACTGAAGCCAGAGAATAACTGATGCATGTACAAGAGGCTCTGTAATTTCCATGAACAGCTTTATCCTATAAAGCCAGAAAAAAAAAAAAGGAAAAAAAAGGAGTTGAAAGTGCAAGTAACATTAAGTGGTTTGGACACTATATGCATTTCAGCAAGGTAAAGCAGGGGTGATACGTATATGCAGTCAGTGGTTTGAAAGCACAGCAATAAGAAATCTAGAAAGTATAACTTGTTCAATACTGTTTCTTCTCCTCTTTTTAATCAGATATTCACCAATATAAATGATGCCAAAAGTGTAGTAGGTGTTCTCAAACAGCTGATCTAGTGCTCTGTAAAATGAATCATTATAGGATGGTGTCATTCATCTGGAATGATAATGCTTCTGAGAATTTTCAAAGTCTTTTCCTCAAAATTATTTTTGCCTTCTGTTAGCTATGACAGATGTGGGTGTTAATTTATTTATGAGTTTTTAGGTGCTTAAAGTGTGTGCAGGAATCCAGACCTGCTGCTAATTACAGATTACTGTATTAACAGCATCTTCTTGTTTCAAAGGACAGTATCAGTCAGGGCATTATGTATGTCCACTCAGCACCAGATTGACCAAAAATGTCCTACTTTACACACTCACCACTTTAGTAGTCCCAGTTTAACTTCTACTAAGTGTTTATTCAAGTACTATTTATTACTTGTGTTTTTTCTTTTCTGATTGACATTTGCTCAACATACATGGGTTTTTTGTTGTTGTTGTTGGTTTTTGTTGTTGTTGTTTCTTTCTTTGCTTTATATATAGAAGACAGTATGACAGTTTCTACAATAATGACAAGAGATGATAAAATTTTCTGGGACAGTTCTTGAATCTTCTTTGCACGGGAAAATAATGTGGTAGTGTAGCGTTTGCCAACAGGAACAATGAATTAGAGTTGGTAATGACATCAGAAGAAGTCATAGGAGGTTATGCTGCCATGCTCCAAAGGCTGACGTTGATTCTAAAAATGCATACATAAAATGTGTAAATATGTGCACTGTTTGCTTAATTTATGTTCAACTAGAAACATTTATTAATTTTGAATGCATTATTCACCATAAATAATTCCCATCACCACTCTTCTGTTGCAGCAGTCATTTGAACTAAATAGTTTTTATTTCTTCTAATTAAGTTTTTATTTAATGTCTGCATTCAAGCAGTTGTGAATTTACTTTTCCCCGACCTGAGGAATATTTTTCATTTCGAATTCAGGTTTTCTACTTTTCTTCTCCTCTCTCCCTCTCCAGTTCTGATCAATACCCATTGTTTCTTCCGGAACTCATTATTTTAATGCTTTACTAATTGCCAGTCCTGATCATTTGATAAGCACACTTAAAACTGTTCAAAATTGATCAACAGTATAACTCTGATTAGCACTTCAAAGTTCAATCATTGATTGTAACCTAAGCCTCTTCAATTACAGTGACTGTCACTTCATGTTGCCAATCAAGTCTTTATCTATTACAGAGCTCTTAAGTTAATTTTGAACATCCTTTATACAGGCAATTTTTCTGTCCAGACTAATTCTTTTTCTGTGTTTGTCATGGAGCTGAATTGTTATGGGAATCTCACAGACATGTTCACTAACAAAATACTAATCCTGTCCTTTTTGTAAGCAGAGCATTCTTGTACCTACCACATTTATGGAGAGCAAAATATGCTTCTTATTAAATAATCTCAATTTAATTAATAAGGGCCTTTGACAGAGACTTGAAACACAACTTGTGCCATTTTTTTCTCCTCACTGTAATGTTTCTCCTTTTGCCACAAGTCAGTTCTGAGTTTTCCACAATGAGTTCCTTTTGAATGTCTAGTGAAGAACAGTACATTTTTACACTTGTATATACACCCCTTTTCAATGTACAGCAAAAACTTCATTAGACTTGCTGATATATTGCTTGACAAAATAGATATTTGTTATGTTTTTGACTCAGTATAACAGTGCTGAAATGTAACCTACCATTAATGATCAAATATATTTTTTTCAAAGCTAGGAAAAAGAGTGGTTATCCCTTACCAATTCATGCATCAAATATTACCAATATAGACAGTTACATGGATGTACAAAATAGTCACTGGATTTTTCTTCTCACCATTCTTAAATACTAAGTCTCTAAAATCTTATTTAATACTCATAGGTTTCTGAGTTCAAATTGCAGTATAAGTAATAGCTATAATAAACCATGGCAACAATTCCCATTCCCTTCCATTATGTCCAAATTTGAAGTAGTGAGAACTCACTTTACAAAAAAAAATCATTGTTATAGGGTGTTGAGAACCTGCTCCCCAATGCTTCTCCCTCCCTTCATACCAATCTGACAGCAAGTAATATTGCATTTTCCTGCTAAATTCAAAAGAAAGATAAAAGGTATTATGTAGACAGTGGAAATGCATCATCAGCAATAGAAAATTCACAAAAAACATAATTCCTGAACTTATGGGGTAGGGTGTAAATATTTCTCTTCTTGTATACCTCCATCAGATTTTTCTAGCCTCATTGCATTTTCACTATTTTCACATGTAGCCATGCTAAGGAAACTCACCGCTTGAACTTGATGTACATGGTTCCGTCATTATGTATGTTCACCTCTGTAATGCTTCTGGTTGAAACAATTTTAATAACAAAACAAAGAGAAGTCATAGCACAAAAACGAAGATAGTAATCCAACTGTTCTGTGTGTAGTTTCAATTTCCTGGCATCCTCTGAGCAATACCCTGCTCCCTTAGAACTTACCTAATTTCGAGGAAGGTATTTGGAGCCACAAAGTGCACAGCCTTGTGTCTCAGAGGAGGGATGTTTATCAGTAGGGAGTGAAGTACAGTGAAAATTCTGAGCTTGCAACAACAATCAATGATCTTCTACAAAGTCATTTCAGATATTCTGTTGATCTTGATGCTCGAGGGTCCATTGAAAAGATTTGCTGACAATGCAGCTGTATAGCCTCATCTCTTTGGTTTTAAAATTCATTTATTTTTCTGTTCAACAAAAGATGAAAATAGCTTTTAAGCTCAAAGGCTTTTTTTATATTTCATCAGGACCAACTTCCTAAATGACCAGTTTAGAGCAATGTCAGAAAAAATACTATATATTTTCCTTTTCATTTTTAGGTCATTTTAGTGTTTGTGCTAAATCTGAGAATAACTGTACCCTCCTCTTAGCTAGAGTGTCTAGATACTATTGTCATATTCAGAATGTTATCAATAAGTATGGCATCAACCTTATATTTATATTCACATTGTTCCATTTGTAAGAGCAGAATAAATAAGTGGCCTAGTAAAAATGGATGTGCTTTTCCTCTCCTACATACTAAATGTTATTTATTACTGCTTAGAGTATCTGATTAGTCCCAAAATGACTGTTTTCCATCCACCCTAAATCTGAATCTACATGCAAAGATCCCAGCTTTGTGTATTGGAGTGTGCAAACATAATCATCACCTCTCATTTTACAACTGAGAACTATACCTTCTTGAAATACACTGTGTCAACACCCGTAAGCTTCTTCAAAATGGATCAAAATTAAGTACATCACGAATTGTGTCTTACAGTTGTTTGAATCACAGCATAATTACACATATTCCTTCATGTATGCCAGGTAAAAGATGATGTCTTCTCATACACTCCAGAAATGCAACTTGAAATGTTTTTTTCTTTCTTTTCCTTTCTTTCCCTCTTTCTTTGTGGTGCACTGGTAGACATCTAAATCACAGAAACAGAAATCATCAGTAGGGAATAGATCGCTACAGTTGCCTAAAATGCATTTTTTATTTTCTACATCAAAGACATGCAGGTAATAAATTATCAGTGCACTAGGATTACCAATAGGTAATTTGTCATAACTACTGAGGGAGGTTATCTTGAATGCTAAACTCCACACAAAGGTAATTAAACTTACTCTCCTTACTCTCCTTTATATTTTCAGAGTTTATCTGGAGCCTTGTTGTGTGTCTCAGAAGCACAAGCAAACAATTCACACAAAAAGAGAGTGTCAGAATTAGGGAATTTAACATCCATCATGTAGACTACAGGATACAAAGTTTGAAATAAAAGATGGTTGGATAAAATGAAGTTCCTAACTCATTATTTATGTATCTAAATGAGTAGCTTTATTAAAAAAAACACCACCAACAACAAAAGAAACAAACAAAAAATAAATCCACACTTTGGTCTCGGTTGTCTGTATTTAGAGGATGGCACTTCTGTACTGTGCTAGATACACATGCGGAGCATAAGTATCTTGTGCAGAGCACATGCACTGCATAAGGCTGTGTAGGGATTTTGCTTTCCTGAGAGCCCACAGAGCCTGAAGCGTATTAGGCAAACAAGAGCCTCCTATTTTCAATCCACATGCTATGGGGTGAGTAACAAAGGAAAGAGAGTTCTTCCTTTGCCTGCTACTTTGGAATGAATGATGGGTGAGGGCTATCCAGTGGTGCTGGGCAGACTCCATCTCATGCATGTTGTCCAAACTTCCTCAAAAAGAGGTCTTTTGGGTGCTCTGAGTTTGGCAAGGTGGTCCACTGAAACTGGAGGAGCACAGTAACCCACAAAATAAAGCAACAGGTCAGGCTCAAATCACTAGGCTGTGATAAGATCAATAGTATGCCCTCCTGCACTTGCTGCCTTTTGTAATAGTCCTTACAACCAAGAGAATTGTAAATAAATAAATAAATAAATAAGGCATGGAGGGAATAAAAAATGTAAGAAGTCTCTCTGCATGAAGAGAGATTGAAACTCTCATGTAAGAGAGAAAACAGGCTATCTCCATTGGTGATAGAATAAGGAACGGTATGTGATATGCAGAAAATAGATCAGATGTTATCATTAATCATCTCTCAGGGCAGCAGCTTATACTATTATTACTTTCGAAACAGTTTGAGGCCTGCTGGTCTCCTGGGACTATGTAGCATGGGATGTTATATGAATGTAGTTACAAGTACTGTGTGCACTGTGCAAATCCGAAATCTTTTTGTGCATTTTCATTCCATCCTGAGGATACTGCTTGCTTCAATCTCGCAGCAATGTACACTGATGCTAAAATTGCTTTGAATGCAGATGTAGCACAGGAATGATTTTGCAGATCAACTTTATTTATAAGGTCTCAGGTTTATGTTCCCGAATCTTACTTTAGGTGAATTGGTACTATTTGGAGATTGAGACTTTGGTAATCTATGTAGTATGTAAATTGATGGTTTAGATAAATAACTGTACTAGACTGTTAAGAAACTACAACAAAAGGGCAATTTGCGTTTTTATGCTAATTTTTTTCTTTCTTGAAATGAAATGTTGATGTAGTAGAAAGGTTGTTAAGGTGATGTTAACCATCACCTTAACAAAGATGCAGATAAATTAAACCAGTCGGTCATGCATGTGTCTTCTCACTGTAGGATTCTGTAATTTTTATTTCTCTTGGAAAAATACCTACCATGCAGTAGGCCTTGTGATGATCTCAGAAATTCACAGATCTGGTTACTTGTGCTTCTCTAAACTTGATTTTGGGGGTTGAAATTGTGGAGGCAAATGAGAATCAAAACCACTTTGAAATCACATTTGTGATTACTGAATAAAAGAAATCTGCTACACAGCTGTGTATTTGAATATAGAAAATACACATTGATTTGTTGTAAGAAATACGATACATCAAGACTATTGTTACCATGCATTATGGCAATTCAACATAAATTATGGAATGAGAAGGGATGCAGTTGGAGATGCAGTTATGCATTCAAAATCCAGTCTTGGGTACAGCTTTTTTCTCACAACTTTAAACAAAATAAAAAATCATTATGTGCTGATACTGAAGACGCTGAAATGGCCAATGTTTTTGTCTTTGGGCTCATTACAGTTATGGAGCACTATAAGAAAGAAATACTAAGGAAAAACGCAGAACAAACCAGATACTTTCTCATTAGACTGATTTGGCTGCCTGAACTCCTAACTTAGAAAATGACTTTCTTTTCCTCAGATAACATTTTTTTTTTCTGTGATTTCTTCTTCTCTGGTAGTCAATTCTGAGGTCAGGACAGACTGGGTCTTGCGGTGTCTAGTGCCAGAGGGCTGAGGCAGCTTAGGAAGTTGGTGGCTTCTGAGGCATCTGGCTGACTCACCAACAGGGTAACATGATTTCTTCCTTCTTCAGTTCTCCTGCACTGTTCTCACAACATTTGCTTTGATGTTCAATACCAGCCTCAGGCATTTATACCATCCTCAGAATTTCCTTCGCTCAAGTTTCCTTGAAGGTTGATGAACAATTGACAGCTTTAACTGATTATGGGGTCCAATTTGTCTTGTTATGAAGCATCACCATGTAGTAACTTCATAGTTCTGGAATCACTGCTTCACCAGCAAGTCTTGCTGTTTATCAGCCTCTACCCAGTCTACCTACCATATGGTGGCCTTCTATCTGTACATAAGTTTTGGGTAAACACTTATGATATCTTGAACTGATTGATTTGTTGGATGCCAGTGAATTAAGTTTTAGTCTGAATTTGGAGTTGAACCTGCTTTGGGTTAGAAGCTGATCCAAGTCATCAGTACAAGCAGCATATATTTTAATCCTATTGTATGAGCAGTGGCTGTTGCCTATGTGGACTATGTGGAACCATGTGGTACAATTAAGAGACGATAAGATACATGTGGTCATTTGCTGATGGCACAGTGTCTACCCTTGGATATTTCTAACTTTGATGGGGACATCCTGAATGATCAGCTATATATATATATTTATTTAATCTTTAGCTGTATCTTTAGTATTCTACAAATATCCAGTTATTTCTGATATGATATATAAAAATCAATAGGAAATCTACAATAAAAATATGACTACAGTGTTTTCAGTATAATGGATATATTCAGCTGTATGCTTACTTTGCATAGTGAATCCAGCACAATGTAAAAATCCCAAGTTTCCTTTTATGAAGCTGTTGAATAGACTGATGTTAAGATGGCTGATGGCTGATTCCTACCAGTACAAATTGTGGGAGTCTATCAGAAGAGGCAACTCTGAATTCAGACAATGAAACAAATCAGTTTATTGAGTGTGTGTTCCTGAAGTCAGGTAGAGTGGAGAGATAACGATCATATTGGAGATAGCAGGAAATATGTTCTCATCTAACCTGTTAAAACAATGTTTGAACTTTTCTTTGAAGCTGGCTGTCTGGATTGATAAAGCATCTCCAGGGATGTTTTCATTTACTTTGTGTAAAAAAAAATTAGTTTCTTGTTTACAATGCTTGTTTTTTAAACAGTAATACTCAGCAGTAGACAGTAAATAATAGTATTCAGGGAAAAAAAACAAAAACAAAAACTAACATCAGAGTAAATTTCAACTCCAGTGAACTTGCCCAGTAATACAAGGTAAGTAATTGCATTGTACTGTCATCCTGGTTGGGTCTCATTAATGGGTTTTTTTCTTCATTTTTTGTGAAGGTAGCCAAACACAGTAGCTCTTTTTCTCTGACAGGTAAAGTTAGACTAAAATTAGATCTCTGTGTGACACTTCCTTCACTACAATGAAGTCTCCAAGAGGTTACTGGCAGAAGCAGTGTGTTGAACTATCAAGATATTTCTCCTTGTTTTTTGAGTTTCCTGACTAGCAGGAGATGCCTTACACTTCACAATAACAAGTCAGCAATATTTCTACATTTGAGTTACTCCTTTTTTCTGCATATGAAAATATTGGTGCTAAGGAAATTCAGTAATGCTCTTTTCCATTGAAAATACATCTTCTTTCTTTGCAAATGTTCCTATGTATTTTCTTAGGACTCTCTGGACAGATATATTCAGTGAAGCCTGTTTCTCTAATTTTTGTGCAATGGAATTTTATTTATCTCCTTACAGAACTTCGAGGATTATCTGGTTTTCAGCTTCTCTATCCTATTAGTACACCCTGTAATTCTTTTGCATGACAGCATAGGAGCATACTGAATATCTGCCAGTAAAACTTCTAAGGTAAATTCCATGAACATTAATAATAGATTTTGACTGTACTACAGCTGACTATGGGAGAAGTTAACTGTGCAGGTAAACATCCTTTGGCAAATGAGATACTATACTGTACATAAGACTCAATTTTACGTGTCTTTAGTTTATGTGGCTATGATAGAGAAAATCCTCCAATCCAGAAAGCAAAATTTGCCACAAGAACTTACAGAGTGCATTGTTTCCTATATCTTTGTGCTCTTCTCTCACCATCTTACTGGTGTGGATAGAGAGTGGCACTTCTTCACTTCTGACTCACTGTTGAGGACTATAAATAAATATGAGGAAGGTTACTAGGTAAGAGCACTCAGGAGCACTGATGTTCTACCTTAGTGCCTGGATCCAATATCTGGCATCATAAACAGCCTGAGACCCATTGTATGAATAACACAGTTGTATTCACCCTTATAATTAAAAATCCCACTGTGGGCCAGGACAATATTTTCCTATTGAATATTCAACATATCTAGTAGCTATGAAATGCTTAATAGCGTTCCATCCTCTCTACTCAGTTCAGCCTTGGGATCAACAGAAGCTCTCTGCCTGTTTTCTTAACTCTGCCTGTCCTCAATCATTTTTTCCCCCCAGTAATGGGAGGTGACATAGAGAAGCAAGCATCTCAAGACCTGTGGTCCTAGCTCATGCTCTGAATAGTAATGGTAGGATACTAACCATAAGGAGGAGATGTGCAGAGAGCTAGCCTTTCCCGGGCTGAACTGTGCAGAGAGAAGTCTTTTAGAAGTTCTCAGCCCAGAGGCAAATAAAGGGCCCATTGCTTCCCTTGGAGCTGATAGACCCCTACATCCACTAAGAACAGATGCAGGCATTTTTATTTCAATGCAAGATATTTTTAAGCATTGTAAAACATCATCCACTTCTCACATGCTTTTGAACACCTTGCATCAGTCAGCCTGTTGACCTGTTTACTTATTCCTCCTGGTTAAAAGTAGGGTATTCTTTAGAATTAAAAACCTCTTATAACTGCATGAATTCCCTGGATGAAGAATGGAAGAATGGATAAACACAAGAAATGAAAAAACTCCTAAACAAAACAAAACAAAACAAAACAAAACAAAAAAAAGAGAGAGAGAGAGAGAGACATGCTTGTGTTTATACTGCTAAGAAGTAATCAAATTATCTGAAATGAAAGCTTATTTGGCAAGGAGAAGTTATAAGGCTCATTGCCTACAGATCATTAAAGATCCATCATTGGTGTTGTAAGCTCAGGTCATACAATATTTCAGAAAGACAGAATACAAGAGGGAGACAAAGCCCAGTAATATTCATTAGATGTGTATAATTAAAATAATAAAGTGAACAAATCTATTATAGTTTGCATTAGAGTGGAGAAAGACTAATGGCCAAAATCAGAGATTAGTCTGAAGGAGTCTAAACTGTTGTAATTTACAGCTTACATAAAATCTCCCCTGAAGATCTGATCCATCATTTATTTAGAATCCTTTTATTCTAGCTGTGCAAAGGAGTCCTTAATTCTGGAAGTGAAACATATTGTTGGCTCTGAGTCCCCCATAATGATGCCTGTGGCACAGAAGTCAGAACAGAAATAGCTGGAGCATCGCTGTATTTCTTGTATCTCCTGCTTGCAGCATCCTGGGCTAGGAAATTGAGCTGTGTCACTGAGAAGTCCCAATGGATGTTTTTGCCCTGTGGCTCATCCAAAGGGATATTTGTTCTATGTGTCACTCTTGGAGATGATGAAAAAATAAATGCTGAATTAAAATTTAAATTATATTTAGTAGAAAGTGAAATGATAACTATCTACCAAGAGAATAAAATCAGAATGGGAGAGATATGGCCTCTAGATCACATCTTGGATTCAGGACATTTTTAGTATTGTTTTATTTAAGATAAAAAAGCACCTGACATTTCCCAGTGGACTGAAATAATAAACTTGAGCAAAATATGAAGGACTCAGAAATGAGTATCCTAGTTCATATAAATATTTATTCAATGTTCCTAACAAAACATAGTATAAAATCACTAGGCCTATTTACACAAGAATAAAAGTCAACAACTATGTGAGAAGTATAAGCAACAACAGCAGAAGACATAAATAATTAAAATAACTCAAAGAAAATACTAAATAAAATAAAAATAACTCAATGCCAGTAGGACTAAAATTAGGCCTATATCTAGGACTTTTTATGCAACAAAACAGAGAATTCACTGAAGAAAGAAGAAATGAAAAAATCAGATGTGGGGATCAGAAAAGACAATGAAGAGAATGATAAAGCAGACAATTACTCGGGTACTTCCCCTGTTATTTTTGCTGGAAAGATCAGGTAAGATATTCCATCTGACACTGTTTATGTATGCAGTATTCTGAATGATTTTGTGGCCAGTGAGCAGTGAAATGCTTCATAGAACTACTGTCAGGATACAGCAGGTTAAGGAAACAAGATAACAGTGAAAATAATTCAAATATTGTGAAATTAGTTTTCTGTTCTTGTGTACATCATAGTAAAGTAGATCTCTAATGGAGTATCATAGCCGAGTTTTATTCAAGTTTATATGTCTGATGGATCTGATAGGAATTTAAGTTCATCATTTCCACGCCAAGAGAGAATTCTGATCTGGTGGCTGTGGGGAAGGCTGAAGCTGGCTTCTCTGAAGTTTTACAGAGATTAGTCCAGTTACAAATAAGTGCATTTTCAGAGGAAAGGAAAGACACTGATTTAGACAGTATTTTGTCTTCATGATGGCACAAATGAAAAATGCATTTCCATGAAGCTTGCTAAGTTTGAAAGAGTGATGAGAGCAAGACGGGAGGACAGGAAGTCTTCCAATGGAACAGCGAACATAAGGAAAAGGAAAAAGTCAGGTCAGCTTGTTTTAGTGGCTCACATGACTGGCCCTCATGTGAACTCATGTAGTGGTAGAAAAAAAAATGTGTTTTCTCTTATTCTCTCTATGAAAAAAAACCCTCATGAGGAAAGGTCTACTTGTGCCCAAGGCTGCCTCTGTTCCTTGGGCTAATGGATAACTGCAACTGCCCTTCACCACACCAGATTTTAAATCCTAAATATGCGAAGCACTGCCTCTATTTCCATCACCTGTGCAGTTATCTCCTCTGACAGATGATACAAAAGGAGAACAAAGGCTGTTTTTTGTTGTTGTTTTTTCCACTAGATTCCTCCTAGTAACTAAGAAAAAGTGCATGTTGCTCATGTTACTTGATGTCTCCATCTGTCCCTTTCAAAAGTCCATCGTTTTCCTGCCACATTCAGGATTGTGGCAGGTGTGTACTTTCTAATTAGAGTTTCAGAACCAAAACTCTCAGACACACCACTTTCTGTCACCTTTGTGACCACCTAATGTTTATATTTTTATGTTCATATTTTCTTTACGGTTTGAAGATGACATTGCTATGCACACTCACTGACATATAGAACAAACAGAACTGCTTAGTAAGAGTTTGTTCAGCATTGTATGAAATAAGGGTTTCAGGACATACTTCTCCTAATTGTGACTATTACATGTGAAGAGAGTAATTAAAAAAATATATGTCTGTCTTATTCAAGTAATTGAAACTAGGGAGTTATAAATCTTGCTTTCTGCATAAATCCATTTTCCTCACTTACTTCCACATATTTTCTTGTTAATTCTGCTGGGTAAATGTGACAGTGAGACAATGGGTTGGAAACTCTCAGTTTATGCATTAGCCATCCAATTTTCAACAGGAAATATTAGCCTGCTAATGATATTGGAGCAAGAATGTATGTAGTTTAAATATCAGATCCAGGACTGAAAATGCAGATAAAGCTTCTCCATTGAATCATATGTTTAGTTCTGAATGCCATAAGTTTTGTAAAGACTTAAAAGATAATCTACATAAGAGTTAAAATATGATTTTTATGAGGGCATTTCTCTCAAATAAAGACAGAATTTACCATCTTCTGTAAAAAAACTGAGAAGGGACAAATGTTAAAGAAGACCTAATACTCTAAATTGTATAATTTTTTATACAAATTCCTTTACTTTATAAATCCTGATCTCCTGCCTGTTGTTTGTCTTCTATCCTTTGAGTAAAAGAGAACTGTGGGAAGGACATTGCCTATATTGATACAACATCTTTCATTTGGGGACTGACATTTCATGGTGGGCTGGCAATACATACTGCAGTTCAGATGGGGTCCTGTGAAGTTTATGTAGAAGTGGTAAGGCACAATGTCTGAGTTGACTGTCACAATTTAACAAATGTTTCCTTGAGCAAGAGGCCAAGTGGGATACTGAACTGTGCCAAGAAACTAACTTTATGCACAACTCTAAACCTCTAGACAAAATAGTCTTGTATTTTTTCCTGAGGCAAAGCAGAAATGTTGTGTGGGTAGATGTTTTATTATTATTATTAAACTTTGATTTATGATTTTTAACATTAAAAAACAGCACTTTCAAGTAGATTGATCTTGAAATAAGCAAATATATTGTCATTTAACCATATGCTTAATGGTATGCTACTTATAATTGTAATGATTGTTTGCCATGCGTAGTTTCAAATAAAGAAAGAAATGCACAGATGTTTTTCATATTTAAGTGCATTAAAATGCATACAGAATGTTTAGAAATGCAAATCCTTTAAATCAACTACTTGACAAAATCAGGCTTTGTTCCAAGTTGTTGTAATAGGGCCTTTTGCATATAAATAAAAGATTGTGTTACAGAGGAAAAGAATAAGTCATCTGCAGAACAGCAGTCAAGACAACTGGAATCTGAAAAGGAATTCTCTGCAGTTACTTCTGTAAGTGATTGTATGGCAGCAGAATTATGTTGATGCATTTGCCCCGCTGTAGTGGCATAGAAGAATTTTGCTCCATTTAATATCTTAGTGTTAGAAGTCAGTATTGCATTGTTTTTATTTATGGCATTATTAGCACAGTTAATACTACTGTGCCTCCTCTTAATACTCTGATTTATACTGTTATACCAGTTTATCTTGGATTTCAGGAAAGAGATGTATTCCATGGGAACAGATGTTAAACTACTGCCAACTGTGTTTTGAGATGATCAAAACATACAAACTTGAGGACATATAGATGGGCAGCCTAGTGATAGGCTGCTTACAGCTTATTGTGCTAGAAATGTTTATTCTCCTGGGAAATACAGAAGGATACTGCAGTTGGATCAGAGTCTCACTAAAGATAAATCTCAGGTGATTATCTCCTGTAATGAAAGGTAAATTTGAGGAAGCCAATGAGAAAAGTCTCAGGAAAAATCTGGAAAAGTAAGAAATGTGAGAATTATTCTTGGCAGAGGAAGCAATAGAAAGAGAAAAGGCTATGAAGAATAGGAAATGAGTGATTTGAGGGTGGAGATAAGTTTTTGATCACCAAATTACCTTCTTTTTATTGGCTACTCAAGTTTTGTTGTATGAAGTTTCATCTTTCCATGACTATAGAAGTAATGTTCTGTATAGGAAATCTAATGCGTAAGTAAAATAATATTGATGGAGCCAAACTAGAAGGGAGTTTAGCCACTACCTGATGTAGACTACTACAATGGTTCTTGTGCCAGGGGATTTGTGGTTTGGTAGTTTAGGTGGATGAGGCACTTAGCAAGAAATTTCTGCAGTTGTGATGTGGATCAATGGGTTCTTTGCTAGCTCAGCAGCCTAGCTGTTAGCTGTGAGGTTGGATTTGAGAAGGTTTCTTTTCATTTTCCCTACTTTTCTCTTTTTATGGTTGAATAACTGAAATAATGAAGACAGTTACTCAGGAGATACTAGTACAACTCCCAAGTCTCTGAGGCAGAGTAATGAATATTCTTTGCTGCTGCAAACATAAAAAGTGGAAAGACACCAGAAATATATGCAGTGAGGAAAGGCTTACATAAAAGACTTTTTGGTAATACAAATCAGGTAAAACAGACAGATATCTGTTTATCTGTAGCTGGCAGTCTTCTAGTCAGATTGTTTTAATCCTCCTGTTCTAGCTGGTGGTCATAGTAACATTGGATGTCACCATTTAGTGTCATTACAAACAGCACAGCAAGTAGTCTTTACCTGAATATATGAAATACAGAGCCTCGAAAAAATGCTGTCTCTCTGTTTTGGTGACTTTTTTAATTAAAGTTGCTAAAACCCCTAAAGATTTAATCTCAGATATGGTTACCATTGTATAGCTGTTTATGATATTTAATGCAAAAATAAGAGACAAGTGCTGCAGCACAGAACTAATATGTTAATATGGAGATTAACAAAATATTTTTTGTAACACATTATGGTAACTTTCCTGAGATTCAGATAGCTACAGGGGACCGAATTTGCTCTACATAATCCAAAGAACAGAATTGTTCTATGGAATGGCCAATAAGTGTAATGAAATACTGATTTTGTTAGATCAGGTGTAGGATAGATGGGCCCAGGAAGAGTGAAGACAAGAATGAAAATTTTGTTTTATATTGTAGTTTTGTTCTACCTAGCTGTAATAAATTACTATTGGTGCAAATAAAAAATGATGCTTATTTCTGAACAACTGTATTTTATGTCCAGTTTGCTCTCATGAAGCAAGGTTCACAGGAATGGTAACAGATCAAAATTTTGATGGAGCAAGCCTGTGATTAAAATAAATAAATAAATAAATAAATAAACTACATGTACTAGTGAAACATCAGCTTCTTTCCTTCCCTCTTTGGGTGTATGTGTTTTCAGTGGGATCAGTTCTTTGTTCACAGTAACATCTGTATGTATATTTGCATGCACATTTGCATGCACATTAGAACTTGAGCTTGAAAGGTAGACATTTTTATTCAGTGAAGTTTGAGTTTTATCTACTGTAGAAAGAGATATAATAAACCGTAAGGCCAGCAAACAGTTACAGATGAATACTTAATTGTGAATAAAATGCTCAGGGAATTGGAGTTGGAGAAACAGCTGTACTAAGTTGTACCAAAAGAATGTTTCACTCCATATCCTGTTTGTAACAGTGGTTGGGAAAAAATGTTATTGGGCAGGAAAAATTCCCTTAATATTCCTCTGCTCTGCTGAATTACATGTTATCTTCAACTATTCAGTATCTATCAATATCGTTCTCCTGTGAACTTGAGTCTGTAAGACACAGGGTGTCTTGCAGTACAGGCAATTTTTTGCCATCCTGTTTCATGATAAAATTCCTCCTTTTGTTGGGTTTGAGCTTGGCTTCTGCCTTCCTCTTGATTCTTGTCCTGTGAGAGCTGGACTCTAGTACCATAGTCCTTGCAACCTCTAATTGAAAAAGATCTCTTTTGTATCGTCCTCTCTTGTGTCTTGCTTGCTCAAGAGTCCCAGTTCAATTCTTCCTCATGCACCCTGTAGTCTTTATGCACCTTGTTGCCCTTCTGTGAACTTCTCAATTTTAGTCTTAGGAGTGGGTGTATAGATCAGATATTCTTTTCTCTACTCCTGATATTGCTTTTTCTGTGTTCTGATCCTTCAGTGTGACAATGCTTTCCTTCCACCAAGTTTCCAGTCTGTTTATTCATTCTGAGGTAAGAATTCTTTTTCTGCTATCTGGTTTCTTGGAGTTTCAGTGTCGATATTAAAGTGTGTTTTGCTTCTCCTGTCATCTCCTCTAAATGACAATCTGGCATTTACTATGGAACTATCTCCTGTTCTTCATGAGTCAGAGAATTTCTATGGCTTTCTTTATAAACTGTACAGTCTTATGTAAACCTTGGCTTTTCCCTACTTTTCAGTTCATTTATAACTTTCTTGTCTTGAAAGACCAGCAACCTAATTCACTTATGGTTTAAATGAAATCCACCCTTCCTCTTTGGCTTCCTTTTACTCCAGAAGAGCTTTAAGTTTCATCATAATCTTTTATGGGTAATGAACTATGATATGGAATATGTTTGTATAACCCATTCTTTGAAAATGTGTAAAAATAAAAAAAATTTAAAAAATGCAAGGTAAAATGTTTTAAAATGCAGCAGGGAATAGAAATTTCATATTTTTTTTTCCTATTGTTCAGATATTTTTATTTCAGAATTAGATAATTAACCTATGCTTTATGTAACTAGACTAGAGAATGGTTGAGACAAATTTTTCATAAGAGTTACTGACAGTAACTGAGACTTCAATTCTCTCCAGAAAAATCTGAGAACATGTAGGTGAGAAAATTCACTGTAGCCTTCAATGCTGTTTTCATGATATATATAACAACCTTGCTCTTATGAAAGATCCAAAAATGTTAGATAATAATCCTACCTTTTGAAAAAGTATGCTTTCTGACTATTGAAAGAAGTAATTTAATTATAAACAGTCCTGCAAGAGAATATATCCTTTTTTTTTTTTTTTTTATGTAACACATAATGTATAAGAACATTTTCATTCTGAATAGCCTTTATTTTTAATGGGAGAAGTCCATCTTACACGTAAGTTAGTGGAAGGCCACCTTAGAGACCAGTCATCCAGTCTGATGGTGAGCTAAAATGTAAAGAAAATGTGGTAAAAATATTGTGCTTAATCTTTCCATGGTAACGAAACCTTCTTGATCAATGAATTTACAAAGCTATATTGGCTCTTCATCTGTCAGAAATTAATGGTGAGTCTTTTGACTTTCAAAAAGCAATTAAGCTTAGAGTGAACCAGGTTTAAACATTTATTTCACATCAAGAAGGTTGCTCGCTTGGATTATTTTCATTGTCTAAGTTGGTGTCAGGAAGCTTGTCTCTTGAGGCTATATCTGATGGAGAGAAAGAAAAAAAAAAAAAGGTCTCTTCTAGGTTTATGACTTAGATTAGAAATTTAACATTGACTGATTTGCCCACTGAAGAATACTACTCTTGTCTACAGCTGGAGTGGAATGGCTGCTGAGGTTGGAAGTATAAAAACAGTAATGATAAATTCTCAGTAGTCTTTTTGACTGAGTTTTATGAGATTTTCTCAAGTGCTGTCATTTTTCCTTTCTTCTGTATCTTCACAAATAATGACAACATTTTGAACAGAAGATATGACAGAATGTGGAAAGTGAATTTATGAAAGGATGCTTTTGTACGTCAAATGAGTGCTACTCACTATGGAAATCAATCACTGAGAGATAATAAGCAAGAAAATAAATAACAAGTCTTTCTCTTTGCTTTTCAAAAGAAAACTGCAATTAAAATAAGTAATCTTTGCTTTTATTATAGAATTACAATTAAAACAAAAAATCTTTATTTCTATTAGGCTGGATTTCTTAATATCTCAGTATACTAATACAGTTTAATTTCTTTTTAACTGTTGTCTGCTCTTTCTTGTCTGAAAAATCTTTCCCTCGATTTTATTGTTCTTGCCTTTTCAGGCATCCAGAAGGGCTGTTGCTAGGGTAAATGATGAATGCTCTCCACTCTTTTTGTGAAAGAAGTAATATAAAGTAATGTAAGTGTATAAATGAGAAGTAACACATGCATAAGTACTCCTTATGTATCATGGTGATACTTTTATGGAAAACAAATGTGACACTACAAATGTAAGTTGCAACATAAGGTACATGTAAATTCTGAACAAAGATAAGACCTAAACTGATAATACATAATCAAATGTGTAGAATTTATGTCCTGTCTAGGTATTTCTTGAGACTGCAACTTCTAACTCTTGTCCCATTACGCAACAACATTTTTTTTTCCCCCCAAATACCTATTTATGAATATTTGTAAATCATAGAATCATGGAAGTTGGAAAAGATCTTTAAGACCATTGAGTCCAACCATGACCTAACCATACTACCCTAACTAACAACCCTCCAGTAAATCATGTCCCTGAGCACCACATCCAAATGGTTTTTAAACACATCCAGAGATGGTGACTCAACCACCTCCCTGGGGAGCCTATTCCAGTGCTTGACAACCCTTCCTGTAAAGAAGTTTTTCCTGATATCCAACCTAAACTTCCCCTGGCGCAACTTGAGGCCATTTCCCTTCGTCCTGCCACCAGTCATCAGTGAGAAGAGACCAGCCCCACTCTCACTGTAAGCCCCTTTCAGATATTGGAAGAGAGCAATAAGGTCTCTCCTCAGCCTCCTTTTCCCCAGACTAAACAGCCCCAGTTCCTTCAGTCGCTCCCCATAGGGCATATTCTCCAAGTCCTTCACAAGCCTTGTTGCCCTTCTTTGGACCTGCTTCAGCACCTCAATGTCATTTCTGTACTGAGGTGCCCAAACCTGAACACAGTACTCAAAATGAGGCCTCACCAGTGCCGAGTACAGGGGCAGGATTCCTTCTCTAGTCCGGCACACCACACCATTCCTGAAAATGATAAATGATTCAGTACAGCCCTTATTTTCAGTACTGAAAAACCAAGTAAATCATTTATCTGAGAAACTGATACATTGCCTTAAGTGACATAATTTGTTTCTTTCTAATTCTAATTTATCCTTTGATGTCAAGAGTTCTTTGACAGAATCAAGTTCCATCTCACACTTTGTTATAGAGACAGACGACTTATACATAGGAATCCTCAAATGTGTAATTTAAGTACACTGCTTCCCTTTTTATACGATTAGTCAACAGAATCACAGAATCAGAGTTTGGAAGGGACCGCTGGTGATCACCTAATTCACCCCCTTCCAAAGCATGTAAGACTTGTACAATGAGTCTTAGAAATCACAGTTTAAAGATATTGTACTTTTGATTATATGCTGTCTCTTCTTAAGAAAACAGACAATAAAAAAAAGTGAAATGTAATTTATCACTCATTCCCTTTCTGATTTTCTCTTACATTTGATATCTAGTAAGTATATACAACAGGATGAGATAGCTCAGCTATAATAGACTTTTTAGTATCAAGTCCACTTGCCAATGTTTCTCTGCTGTAATTTCCCCAAAATTTCACTAGGTAAAATAAGAGGCTCCACTCCTTGATGAAAAGATAAATTTAATAATTGTGTATTTTCTGTTATTCAGAAGTATACAAAATGATTGTTTTGGTTACTCCACGTCCGTAAGATCTGAAATCCTTATAGCATTACATGCTTTTTGATGAAATAAATCTTATTTTTCAACAATCATCATTTGGCACGGGGAGATAAACGAACACAAAAATAATCAGATGCCATGCCAAGATTTCTTAATTTAAAACATACCTCTTGAATTAAACTCATCTACATATTTAGTGCCAGAGTGCTATTTTTTTCAATATAATAAGAACTGACTGTCCGTACAAAAAAGGCGTTCTTCAAAACATGAAGATTTTATTCTGATCTGTTGTCTTAAAAAGATGATCTGCACAAATATTGACAATAAAATATTTTTTATCCTTTATTAATTTATATTGAGTAAGTGTAGCATTAAGCTCAACGGCATGAATTTTCTTGACTGTCTGTTGCTTTATTCTTGAACACCCAACTGAATTATATGTCACCTGAGTTACATGTACCCTTAGCTTTAATATATATAAAGCAGAATTTATTACTTTAAACTTCTCAGTGTGTCCAATCTGTCAGAACTAAAATTACCACATATCACAGTTCTCAGGTCCCAGTGAGTACAGGTCCCTCATCCTTAGCCATTCTATAGTATTCAAACCTCTTAATTTGTTGTTGCAACTTGTCTATGTTAAGAATTGCTAATGAGTCAAAGCACACTACTGTTAGGTATTTATATAAAGGTGTTTTAGAAATTATTTGAAACAGAGGGCTGATGTATAATCCCTTTACAGGCAGTCTACATTAGAAAAGGTGCATGAAATATTCATTGATTGAACCCCTCTGTGTTGTATTCACTCACTTTATTTTGTGATTAACATGGCTTTTTTTTTACTTAGGTGATAATTCTGAATGGCTCATGCCTGACATAAATGAATATCTGAGGTATATGCAGAAGAAGAAATGTCTTGAAAACAGGCAATATTCCAAAAAATAGGCAAAAATAAGAGAAGCTTAAAGTTCTCCTGTTTCTCAGAGACAAAATGCATAACATCCCAGCAATGTGCCTCCAGATTTGAGGAAGGCAATATTCAGTTCTGAGGTTTCTAAATTAATCTAGTTGGTTTTTTTTTTGTTTTTTTTTTTTTGTTTTTTTTGGTTGAATGCACAAAGAATCTCTTCAAATTAAACTAAAGTAGCAATCATGAGTACTGATATTTTTCCCATGTATCTGTTTTAAAATTTAATACTTTTTTGAGTTTTGTTGTATTAATTCAATTTTACTCAAAATTTGGTTTAAATCAATGGATCTTCATAAACCTCGAGCAATTCATATTAGGAGCTGAATAAAATGGGAATAAATGGATACTTGATATAAGCTGTATTCAAATGATGATGAACTTTTCCTGAGTTAGAACTACTGACTTTTGAATCCATCAGGATATCATATGTTATCCGAGACCCAGATGTGTAGTAAATAACCAAGTCCTGTTTGAGTTTTATCTGTTACGGATGTTGAACAGATGTTTCTCCTTCTGTTTCCAGTTGATAGATCAGAACAGGTAGTCCTACTTATACTGAAACATCTTGGAGGGTCTGGGTGGCAGAGGAGATAAAGGAAATGTAGAAATTGTAATGCACAAGCTATTTAATCCTGAAAGTGTCTTGTTAGGCAGGTTTTCTTTGACTCGGTTTCTGCCTCTGGCAAAAAAGATAACTCAAAATCTCCATCAAGGGGCAACTGGTAAAAGACCCTGCCTGTTTGGCTTGGAAGAGCCAGAGGGACAGTCCATGAGGCCTGTGAAGTCCACAGATTGCAACTCAGCTCAGATCCCATAAACAGGAGATCCTCATTAATATGGATTCAATTAATTAGTTAAAATACTTAAAAGATCACAGATATATTAAAAGCTAAAGTATATTGTCATGTGTAGAGTGCTGCAGTAACATGTCGGTATGGGTGCAAGTCTGTTAGTAAAACTGATTACCATTTAGTGCCTCTGTGTCCTGATGTCTTGTCCTGTACAAGTGTGCCAAAAGTACAGCATTTCATGAGCATCCAAAAATCAACATGCACTTCAAATGCTTTGTTATCCATGTCCCTTATAGAACAATTTTAAAACTCTAAGGCTTTGATATGTTTTTAATAAAGCCACCTGTAGTGAAACAGATATCCTCCCTTCTACTTCTGTCAGATGTATATGGCAAATAATATTCATGCTACATTTTTTCTTCCATAATTTAACTCAGAATATTTACTAACATGTCACTTTTCTCTGGTATGTAGTTCTATAAAATGTACATCTGACATTTATAGAAAAGCAAATTTTCTTAGGATTTTGTTGCCCATTTCTGAGCAAACTGGGCATTGAATGCCAGTTCATATGGTAAGACAATCACATAGATGCACTATTACTAAAACTTTTGACAAAGAAAATATTACAAGTGACCAAGGCTTGAAAGAATTGGCATTTACACTGCACTGCTAATCTGCTGTTTTCAACAAATGAGCTGTGCTTTACAGAAGAGAAATGGAGTCAACACATGGAATTGCTTGGATGGACTGCACTGGAGACCAGATTTTCATCCATTTCGTATAATTGCTCTGTGGTCACTTGAGAAGTTTTGTGCAGAATCAGAGACAAACTTCTGCTTCCCCACCTGATAATTTACTTTTGAATCTGCTGAAGAAAGGTATGGCCTATGGTTCTTTATTTGAAGAGCATATGGATATGATATGAATAAGTTTAATTAGTAGTAACAATGTGAAGAGACTGATGAAATGTATATGATGGTGAGACCAGTAAAAATTAATAAAAGATGTAATGAAGATGATATTGAATTAAAAAAATATTCCTTATTCTCTCTGCTTGCCACAGATGTGTCCTCAGAGATACTGCTTTCCTTGTTCCTTATAATGAACTGGCGATGTCACCAGTGGAAACTTCAGTTTTAGTCTGATATAAAATGAAAGATGGAAAATAAATATTTCTGTTTGGAAATAAAGAAAAAAAAATACATAATATTACCTCTTAGCGTAATAACTAAACCTATTAGGCAGAAAACTCAAGCAGAAAATTTATGTGAAAAGAAAAAAAATGATTCCACTGGGTCTTGCAGTATGCCTTATTATTTCCTTTAGGTCACCAAGGTATCTGTCATTGTTACCACTGATGGTGACTTGGAACGCAAATGGGCTGAAGGGATAAACATAGTCAGCTTTCCGAAGTAGCATAGTGGTCAGCTCTCCCCAGATTTTCTTCTTTTGTAATTATTTTGTGTCTACAGCAATCACATCATTTACACTTAACATCGATTTGCAATTCTACCTCTAAGCACTTGTTTTTATCCTGATAGCAGTAACTAATAATATTGTGCAAGAGATCCTAGATTTAGGAGGCTACTTTGCACACCTCAAAAGCATTTCTTTTTATTCTGCATTTGTAGGAAGGAGTAGGGAGAAGAAGCGTTGTTTCACAATATTTTTTTACATTAAACCTTTGACATTTTACTGCTCTAGTAATGCCATATATTCTCAAATGCCTAATGAATGTTCATTAAAAGTATATTCTGTTTTCCAGAGAACCCTTTTATCTTACTAAACAATTCTTCATCTCGTTTCTGGGCATAGGAGGTCTTGTCAGATTGATGAAAGAAGCACCAATGATGGATGATAGAAATGCCACTCCGTAATTATTTGCATCTTTCTTTTCCCATTAAATGAAAGAAAAGTCTCATGGAAAGATTTGAGTGCAGCTGCAACTGCCACATGTGATATATGTCAAAATTGATAAGTTGACAGTTTTACCTATTCTCCTAACAGTTTGGACAGAACAACTAGGGAAAGGCTCTGTTTTCTTATGAATTACCATCACGCTTGTGATGTAAAATGCATTAACTCTCATCTCCTTTACTGATATTTAAGCTAAGGGCAGTGTCAGAAGCTACTGCTTAGCTTTTTAGCATTAGAAGTCACTGCTTTTCTGACTACCACACTTTAAGTTAATTTGCTTGAATTTGCATTCTAGAGCATACATAGCCATTTTCCACATCTTTTTGCCGTAGGGGCACAGACTGAATGTTGTTAGTTCACATGTACTTCCCCTCTTCCCCTAAGCATTTTACCATGCAGCTGAGATGAATCTCGTCTCTGTGATAAGCAGCTCCAGCTATTCGATGGGTAACTGGCAAATTCTTAAGCATTAGTGGCTGTACTGTGCTCTACTGTGTGCTCTGCCTGAAGAAGGTTAGCTGACTGTGAATTCTACTGATTACTCAGATTTTGCACAGAGTTCATTAGCAAGGATGATGTATCTCCTACAGGCTGTAATTTCACCCACCACTGTCAACATTTTGAATTGTTTTCTAAATTGCAGAAAAGTGTGTTGTTGATTAATAATTAAACATTTTCTGGTGGAACATTTGTTCATCCATGAGATGCTTGGTTCTTAGAAATGTGTGAGTTTCTATAGCTCAAATATTGATTGAAATTTTTTAGGAGAAGAAGTGAAGATAAATGTCACAGGTATTGTAAACTGCATGGGGAATTGCAGGCAGGCAAAATGAAACTTGCAGATTACACACTTGATTGAGATGCTGGAGGCTCTTTTTTAAGTTATTATGATGTATCATTCTTCCATTTAGTGTAATTTATATTCTATTTCTTGAACCTGTGCAGATAGATTTATTAAAATACTGTATCTGTTCTGAAATAGGTACACATTTATCTGCAGTAAAACTGCATTTTCCAGATAGTAGCCCAAGTACTTAATACAAGTGACATATTTCTTCTAGTTTTGATCACACAAAACCTATGCAATTTTCAGTATTCTTGTGGTAATTTCAAACTTGGATCTTTTTAAAATAATTCCTTTTTTAACTGTTAAAAGAAGCCCATTTTTTAAAATTACTCTGTGCAGAGATTTTGCAACACAGAAGTGGAGAGGAATCAGTAATTTCAAACCTGACCCTGGTTGTGTTAAACGGTATCAATTTCTTGAGAGACGGGTCAGCAATAAACTAACATTTTTTATGTTAACTTCATAACTTGTGCTAAGCTGGTGATACCTATACACTCTTCTAAGATATCTAAAAATGAAAGCAATAAGTCATCTCTTCCTGGCCTAGGTTTAGAATGGACAGATATGTACAGGATTCAGAATATAAAAAAAGAACACTATTACCTAATAGTCTGTGGTGAAAATATATTTCAGAAAATGTAGTCAGTGAAGACTCATGATCTGTAGTAGAATAGTTAATAATTTTGATGTTTTACTTTGTCATAATAGACACTCAACAAAGTACATGGAAAGTACATTAGGGACCCTGATAACTCAGAGAGTTACATATTCATTACTAGCAAAAATAGGAAATTTGCTATTCATTGAATCATGAAGCTTGCTTCTCTAGATATATTAGAATTTCTAGACTGAAAAGGGAAGATATACAGATAGCAATTGCCTCTTCCCTTTATTTGCAAGACCAGCCAGAATCACAGTACTTGAGATAATTCACTACTAATCTTTCTGATCCTCATTAATGTTCTTGCATTACAGACATCAGAAAGAGAAGGATCTGTCCTTTAATTTTATCATCCATGTTCTTACATGTAGAAACAGAGACACATCCACCTTTTATTTTCACAAGAAAACAATTTAATACATTTTCTTAGAACTAATATTGAATGTACGAGATCTGCCACTCCCCACCCATTTTGCTATATAAGAAAAAGCTATAGCACTAAAAACTTGTTCTGCCTTTAAAATGTTCATACCTGCCAGTAGCTATTATGCTTTGTCTGGAAATACAGCAGAGTAGCATTTTAACTAGCATCATATTTGTCTAGTGTCTCTAGTTTTTTTTCAAGATATCAAAGTAATCTTTGCATACCTTTTGCTGATCTTCAAACTCATGACCTGATGTGAAAACAGCGTTTAAATTCATGATATGTCTCTGTAGTTACATTACCCTTTCAAGTCCTTCTTAAATGTGTTTTAGAATAGAACTGTACTCTTTTTTAATAATGCCTGCAAAATTATGATTTAAAACAATGCAAATTTTACATTAGCAGATGTTCTGAACAACAACATAATGGAAGATCAAAGACCTGAGGTGATGCTTTATGTAGTAAAAGAAAATTATGAACTGAATCTGATTGCTAAATTGACTTGTATGCAGTATAAATCATCACCCTGGGGATCTGCTGGGTGCAACGTAATCCAAGCTACTGCTAATTCTGAACCATAGATCTGGAATGAACCTAGAGAGGTTGAGCAGTCCATATAACTGGGCTAGAACAGAATCAACTACACCTGCGTGGTTTTACACACATGATTTCCCTACCTACCAAAACAGAGTGTTTTACAGTTTTACAAATTTTACTATAACAGTACATTATTGGAATGAGGGACTGCTTTAGTGTAAGTTCCTCTTGTACCACATACGCTGAGATCATAAATGCCCTACTGCAGGAGACAAAGTTGTTTAGGGAAGAAGTACATCAACATAGACACTATGTGTGCCCTTCTCTGGCATCCAGACCAGTTAGAGTTTACAACCTGAATTCTGCAGTCCCTTAAAGGGCTGCCCTTTTGCTATCTCCTTTTGTACCTGTTATCTAAGTATTTTTCTCATCCTTTTTAGAATGTGCAGCTACTGTCTGCTCTTCGATCTTGTTGCAGCAAACCCCAGAAGATCACTGCCTGTTTTGTAAATACGTACTTATTTTTATCTGTCTTAAATGTAGCCTGCCTCAGTCCATTTGCCTGGCTTGCCTTACAATGTTGACTTGCATTCAACTTTCAGTCTCCAAATCCCTCTCTAAAGACCCACTGTCACAACAAATTGCACCCTGTTCTACATGTACAGGTGATTATACCTACCTAGTCCCCCTAGCTACCTGCACAATCTTGCTCTCTGTAAATTCCAACGTAACTGTGATCCCTCTCAATTTCCTACTTTATTCAAATTTAATGTACATCATCAATATGTAGGCAGTGTTCCTGAAGTTGCCTAGCAAATTAATAGTGCAGAACCTTTCTGAGTCCCACTTCCTAGAGCTCTCCATTTTGATTGTAAACCATGTGTGACATGCATTTGGCCTCTTTTAAGGTTTTGTTTCCACATCCTAGAATTTTCACTAAGAAAGCCATTTTTTTTCAGAAAACTACTCTGAAACAGTTGTAAAAGCTTTAGTTAAGATTTATGGCTTCGATGCTATCTCCAAAACCTGTTACTCTATAATAGAGGTGGATAGGTTGCATTGACCTAAATTGTCTACATTTGTGTTAGTTATCACGCATTTGTTTCAGATTTCCAATTGTTTTTTCCAGAATTTTTGCAGGATTCAGCAAATTTGATGACACCTCCCCAGCTTCCCTTTAATGTTTTCCTCTCTTCCTTGCACTTCTCCAACCATATAAATGCTTTTAGAATGGACTACTAACAACCTTGAGGTTGCTTCTGACAGCTAGTTCCTTAATTGCCCTAACATGAAACCTAGATGATGTTAAAAATGAATTTAGTCATATCATCTCTGGTCCTTTTTATCACCAAATTTTATGTTGAGAATTGATCCCTGCTCCTGTTGGTATACTCTACTAGATGTGACCTAACATTTTACCTTTATAATAAAAATTAACATGAAAAAGTTGTTAAATATCATGGCCTTCTTAGACCAAATGACAATGGCTTCTCTTATCTGATGAACAGTAGATTAACTGTTTCCCTTGCTTGCTACTAGTGTATTTTTAACACCAACAAAAAAAAAGTTACTCTTGATGTTTTGATCTCATCACTTACCATTTCATACCTTAGTCGTTTAACTTTTTTTTTCCTGAGCTTCTCTTCCTTATCTTTCCCTTGATCCTTGATAGTTAGATAATTCTTGTTTTCTACCTCTTAGTTTTTATAGTTGATATCTAAGAGAGGCCTGTCCAAATTCAGATGTGGAAAAATAGACAGGCATACTGATATCTCAGATGTTTTGTTTTGCTTTGAGTGGAAGTCTGAGAGGAAGGAGATGAGCTTTCTGGTTAGGACAAAAAAAGATTCATCTAGCAAAGAACATATGGTTGCACAGTGAATGTTTGTGCTTCTTCTGTAAAAATCTGCAATTGTTGCCAGCATGTGTATGTGAATATTATGATATCACAAGTTAATATTGTGCTATTTGAAATAAAACTAAAAAAAATTCTTGAAGACTTACAGAATATGATGAAAAGAAATACAAAATATTTGAAAAATTGTCAAAAATATACCTAGTCATTTCTTTTAAATTTCTTTTAAATAAGAAATTGTCTGAACTATCTGGATGAAAATGAACATCATTGCCAAAAGAATTCTACAAAACTGAACGTTAGCTTGCAAATATATCTCTGTTTCTCTGAAATGTCTCCCTTTCTCTTGCTAAAGGCTATATTACATTGGATTATTTCCAGTGCGCTGTCTTCTTAAATTTGCCCATCAGCATCACCATTGCTATTCTTGCAACTCTTTCTGATACCGCTTGTGCCAAGATTTCAGTGCAGATCAACTGTGTGGCTTCAGAGGTTTCCCCTCTAGTGATTTTTAACTGGCACAAGTGGTGTGATTTTTAATTCTTTGAAGCCTGAATGTGATTCTGCTGGAATCACTTGTTCCAATTATTCACTCTTGGATATTTCATTGCCCTTATGATGTCCTCTATTCTGGTTTCTATAAGTGAAACACTGACTGGCATTTTAGGTGATGGCATCTTTCTCCCCAGAACCATATTAACTTGTGTTGAAAGGGACATCAGAGGGTCTCTAGCCCAGCTATCTCAAAGCAAGATCAGCTGTGAGATCAACTGCTCAGCGTTTTGCTCTCTCATCTCTCATTAACATCATTACTTTTTGTAGGTCTCAGTATTATTTTATCATTCTTATTTTCCAGGAAATCTTAATGGCATTTTTTGGCTTCCAAATTTCAGTATGCAGTATGATAATCTGCAGCACTTCTGTTATTCCTTAGCTAGTTCATAGATTACAGATGGAGTGATAGTTTACATTGCGCTGTTTACTACTTGTTTGATCAAGTAAGGCACTTGATGTCTGTGAGTAATACCAGCACCTGGATTGCTTTGCCTGTGCATAATGGGGAAATTGCAAGGTGCCATGGTACAGCGACTGATCATTTGAAATATATGCCACTGTTCAAAAGTGTAAAATGAGACACATGAATCAAAATGAGTCATGTGGATGAGCACAAAAAAAAATTCCTGAAATGTCCTACCTTTTAATGCTACAGGGAAGACATTTGCAACTGTTTTTCCACTGAAAAAGTTTTGCATATTTAATAAATGACTATTGCAACCATGACTGAAATGGATAGTTGTACTTTCTCATAAATGAGAGATGACAGACGTATTGCTCTCACAGGACAGAAAAAGAGGGAAGAAAACTTACTACCTAACCCATAGCTAGAGACAAGGGTCACGTCTTTACAACTGTGGATGTGTAGTCCATAACACATACAGGAGTGCGGCCCTTCAGGCCATGAGAAAGTCAGTGATGGGACTGTTCCTCTCCTGCTCAGTGGACTTTGATTTCTTGACAGCTGAGAAAACAAATGAACATTCTGAAATCTTTCCTGATTTCACAGGACAGACAAAACTGCCTTCCACTCCATTTTTCACCATGTAGCTGTGAAAGCTTGAAGAAAATGTTAGTATTTTGTCTTTTTTTGTTGCTGTATTTGTTTAGGGTTTTGGTTTTTTTTTTTTAATTTTCCTTCTTCATTTGAGACTGACTCCTTTATAGAGCCAAGTTTTTAATTCTAGTCTATGCCACAAGCTCTTTGAAATGAGTCTCCTTGAGGAAAGTGATGCACACTGCTTGCAGATTGCAAAGTGGCACATCTGTCACTATAAAAACTGTGTGGCATAGTGGCATAAGAAAACCATAGCATAATATGTTTTTTTGTTGTTGTTGTTGTTTTGATGGCAAAACTAAGGCAAAGAAAGAGAGGGGAATTTACAAATTAAACATGGCACAGTCTAACCCTGTTTGCACACAAGGTTTAATTTTCAGGTGTCTGACTGATATAAAAATTCAGTTATGACAGTAATGGGAAAATAATATATTTCTTTATAGTCCTCTACGAACATAAACTACAGTCTCCAAAGAAGGCATTAACTCCTTCCCTTTTAAAATGTACTTTTCCCAATTGTAAAGGCTCTCCCCAGATCACTTGATATATGATATAAATTTTGTTTAGTGGCATCACAGGGAGTGAACCTGCTAGAACTGAAACATCTCCACAATCTCTCTCCACAAGTGATGTCTCTTGATAGCTCATTTCAAAATGGAAACTGACACCTCATCTCTTTGTCTTCCTCAATCCAATCCCATTCTCCTTTCGCCATAGGCTGCTGTTCAGGGTAAATTACATTTTGCTGTATATTTGATGTCTCATGAAGCTGGACTACAGGTAAAGAGGTAGTTGAAAGTAGATGCTCAGTTTCACTTTCATAAAAAGGCAAAGTCAAATTTTCTTGTTTCAAATTGAACACAGTAGAAGCTACATAAAGGCAAATAGAAGCAGAACTCAGGCTTAGATGCTTTCAATTTTTGCTGCATAGAAGTTGAGATGTTGATAAAAATTGTGAAAATGTACAAAAGAAACTTTTCTTTGCAGATTTGAAGAAGCAGAAGTTAATGGGGCCTTCTCTAGTTGCAATTTGTCCTTTACAAGCAGATTTTTCTATATTCCTGCTTGTTCCTGTACCCAGATTTAGCCCCCCAAAGTATGTCTCTGAAGTTATCACTATGAATTGAAAAATATTAAATACAGGCATTTTAGTCTAGCGTATTTTTTAAGTAATGTGAAGAAATGGAACTTTTAAGTATGTAAATAGGCAACTTGCATCAACCTCCCGTATCTGAAGCGCCTTAGTCAGGTACGTAGTCAGTGTCATCAATGGGGAGGAAGAGATTCCTGATGAAGAATATCTAGTCCTCTTTGTATCTAAATTACTTTTTTACTTTTACAGAGCTGTCTCCACTTATAGATCAGAGATAAGAATCCACTTTCAGCAGCAACTCTCAAGATGTGTATAGTATGAATTTGTACCATGGTGCAGAACCAAGTGCAGAACTGTAATTACTAAGCAGAAGAAAGGGAAAACCTTCATTTTAATGATGTTGACTCTTGCGGATTTGAGAACAAATAACTTACTCAATGTCTGCGTATGTCTGAAGCTCAGAAGGCTGGGTTCTGAGAAAAGTGGTGCGGACTGTGTATGTGACAAAGGCTTGGGCTGCCAAATCAGACAGGTGGCTGATGTTGCATCCTTAGAAAAGTGATTTCAATAGGACAGATTATAGTGTAAAGCTGCGGAGGCTGTGGAAATTTGAGTGTATCCTCTGATTCTTCACCACTGGTGAGGGATCTTCCTTTCACTTAGCTGAATTAGAGACTGTGCAGGGAAGTGATATCACCCTTCTGTGTTACTAAGGGAAAAATAATTCCGTTTTCTTTAAAATGCCTGAATGAAAAGGGCGAGTTCTACTTGGTACAAAACCAAGCCCACAAATGCCTAGGATATTACCCAGAGATTTAGAAAGAAACAAATGAATGATTCCACTGAAATTGCAGAAGCCTTTCTCAGACTGCAAAGATGAATGCCAGTTAAAGCAATATTATTAATATGAATAATAATTTTTAATAGACTAATTATTTCTGTTTCCTTTCAACACTGGATGTTTTTCATCTTCAGCATTGCCCATGTACATTCATGTGTATTTTGATCTGTCATATGGTGATTCTTCCTGCCTGCAGAGAAATGGGTAAGCTCATGATTTCTCCTGTATGCCTAAAGGGCCAGATTGCTACAGTCTCTGTGAATGCTGAGCTGTATCTGGTGGGAGAATCTTCCCTTCTGTTGCTTTTTGCTTATTTTATGGACAGTTTCCCTGATCATTTCTCAGAGTAGTTTATTTTAAGGACGCTGCTTCCAACTATGCATAGTGTCCTATGCCTCCCCTCTCTCTCCAGCTTACTAAGAGAAGCACATCATTCATTTTGGACAACTTGTACAGAGCATGGTAGGATGTGAACAGCATGCTATCCTGTACTGTTTTTTTCCCATACAGTGGAACTGCTGTTAAGGGATATTCATTTTCTCCCCTCTATATGTAGCCTCACTGTTTTTTAGTGAAATTCAAGAAACTTTCTCACAGACTGATGTGGAAAACAGGTGGAAGTCAGGTGCTGCCAAGATCACAAAGGTATCTATAGACACAAGATAAGACACTGTTGTAACAATGCGTGTTTTCCTTAAAGTTTTCTACAACTTTTTCTTTAGTGAAATTTTCACGGTAAAACACATCAAATTTGGGTTCGATTATCCATACTACATTGAACAAGAAGATTAAATCCATTTAATTTGCACATATATAAATTATAATTCCTCTCAAAATCATATCAACTTCAAAAAGAGAACATGATCTCATATATTTATTTAAATATTTAGATTTGAATTAGATTATTGGATTGATTATAGATTATTAAATTGAATTAGAAAATTTATTTTTTGGACACAGCAGAAATTGATTAGTTATTGTTAATTTTTCATTAATATCTTAAAAAACACAACAGAAACCAGAAGTATGCACACGAGTTAGTTGTTAGGAAACCTGAATTCTAGTATAGACTGTACCACAATGCAGTTATTGGCAACAAGAAGGTACAACCATTTGCTAGAGCAAAAGCCACAAGAAGTTCTGCATTAGAGATGCTATAAAGTACAGAAATCAGTATCACTGAAGTTATATTTAGAATCACACTTTTCTCGGGAAAAAGAAGAGGAAGAAGAAATAGAAAAACCCTTTAAAAGTAGGTGCGTGGTTTCCTGAGAATGTCTTATTTGGTTTGGAAAAGCTAATCTTTCTCTTTACAGGCAGTGTTTGTCAATAAATCTTATGAGTAAATTGCAATCCTTTTACAGTAACTTCAGGAGTAGAACAGAATACATGTGCTTAAGAAACAATGGCATAGATTGATGTCATTAATTACCTTTTATCTACCTCATATTGTCATCAGATGAGACCTGGATAGAAAACTGGTGACATGGTCAATTGCTCAGACTACTTAATTTTCATGTACTGTACCAGATATATCTAGCACCTAAGAAACAGACAAGTAGGTGTTCTGGGTATTGGAAAACATACAAGTAAGTTTTCCAGGGTATTCTGACTCTTCTATGGAAAGCAAAAATAAGGCAGATGCCTCAGCTTTTTAGAGCACGTGTACTGTGGCTGTAACTGGCAGTGCTTTCTATAAATGAGGCAACGCTGTCTTAAGCATTTCATAAGCATCAAGTAGCAGGATGATATTTTCCATAAGATTATACTTTTAAAAATATTTTATTTGGAGAAGAAACAACACAGGATTTATAACTCTCCCTTAAATTCTTTCACAGCTAAGTGCTTTGTATTTGTTAAGGCAATAACAGGACAGTGAGTAGATGAAGTATACAATTATGAGGCTCATTTTAGAAGTGTGCATGCTTAATCCAGGAAGTAAGTAATTTTTGATTATAGAAGAGATGAGGTTTGAACCTGGTAATTCCAAATCCTGTAGTATAGTACTGGATATATTTTCTGAATTATTATTGTAAACATCTCACTTCGCCTGTTCAGTGACTAGATAAAAAAATCTGATTCATAGCCCATTATATTTTAAATAGACTATTATGTTCTGAATTTAATTGACAGAGAGGGATAGTTCACAATACTGCTGAAAGACCACAACAGCATAGGAGTTTCTGTTATCCTCTGTAAAATAGTGCTCTTTCACATTGGAATGTCATGCTTAATTCTGTTTTTCCAGACTTCAGTCAGAATTGATTTTATCCTTACTCCTTGCCAAATCATGTGAAGATTACAAGCATATGCAGCAACAGCATGGATTACACTTTTTTCTAAATAGATTTCTAATGATGAACTATCACAGAGGCTAGTAAATTCGCTCTCACTGATTGACAGTGACTCTCTAAAGAAATGCTGTGATCATAAGAAATTTTAACTGTCAGCACCAGGTGTGAGATATAGAAAAAAAAAAAAAAACCTTTGCTACCTTTGAATTATTTGCTCCTTTCAATAGCCATGTAAGCTTTCTGAACAAATAAAGCCTAGCTTCACCACATCGTTTTCATTAACTTTGAAACAAGGCATATTCAGAATATTAATGTTCAAAATATATGTGCAGTATATTTAATAAATGATGCATATTCAGAATAGAGTTGCCAATGAAGTTAGAAACACCACGATTTAGGATCTCAAGTTTATCATATCCACAAAGAATTGTGTGCTGCAAGCTAACCCAGGATATTCTTTAGGAATTTACCAAAAGCCACTAATTTATATTTTCAAAGGTAAAATAGTATGAGGAGAAAGCCAGGAAAACAACAGTAAGATTTGATGAAGGGATGCTATGTTTTTATGCAACATTTTCCATGAAGGAATAGCACTGTACATTTTTTTGAGCCTACTTATGTAAAACTGAAATCAGTTTGATTCGTGATAGAGCCGTTGTACTTCATTTTTTCTAGGTTGTGGTGATTAGCTGCTAACTCCATGTTGCTCTTTTTAGTCATAGAATCACAGAACGGCTTAGGTTAAAGGGGACTTTAAAGATCATCTGGTTCCAACCCTTCTGCCACAGACAGAGTTGCCAGCCACTAAATCAGGCTGCCTGGGGCCCCATACAACTTGGCCTTGAACACCTTTGGAGATGGGGCATCCACAGCTTCTCTGGGCAGCCTGTGCCAGTCCTCATTGCCCTCTGAGTAAAAAAAATTCTTCCTAACATCTAATCTAAATCTTTTGGCTTAAAACCATTCCCCTTGTCCTGTCACTATCAGACCATGTAAAAAGCCAGTCCACCTCCTGCTTGTAAGCTCCCTTCAAGTACCAGGAGTCTGCAGTGAGGTCTCCCTGCAGCCTTCTCTAAACAAGACCAGCTCCCTCAGCCTTTCTTCATAGGAGAGGTGATCCAGCCCTCTGGTTATCTTTGGCCCTCCTCTGAACCTGTTCCAACAGCTCCACAACCTTCTTTTTCTAGGGGCCCCTGTATCTGGATGTAGTGCTCCAGATGCTTGCAAGGGCAGAGTAGAGGGGGACAATCACCTCCTCACCTTGCTGACACACCTTTTTTGAGGCAGCCCAGGATACTGTTGGCCTTCTTAGCTGCAAGAGCACATTGGTGGCTCATGTCCAGTTTTTCATCCACCAGAACCCCTAAGTCCTTCTCTGCAGGGCTGCTCTCAGAGTTCTTCTCCCAGTTTGTACTCAAATTGTGACTGACACGACCCAAGTGCAACAGTTTGCACTTGGCTCTCTTTAAACCACATTAGATTCTCATGTACCTCCACATGGACAAAGAGCCATTGACCACAACCCTCTGGTTGTAACCTTGCAACCAATTCCTTATCCACCAAATAGTCCAGCTTTCAAATCCATATCTCTCCAATTTAGAGATAAAGATGTGATGGGGAACCATGTAAAAGGCCTAGCACAAGTCCAGGCAGATTACATCAGTTGTCCTTCCTTTGTTCACTGATGCTTTCACTCCATCATAGAAGCCCATCAGTCTGGTCAGGCATGATCTGTCCCTGGTGATGCCATGATGGCTGTCCTGGGGATGATCTTTTTTGTTTCTTATGTGCCTTACCATCTCTTCCAGGAGGATCTACTCCATGATCTTCCTAGGCACAGATGTGAGGCTCACCAGCCTGTAGTTCCCTGTGTCCCTTTCTCCCTTTCTTGAATATGGGAGTGATGTTTCCCTTAATATCACTTGCTGGTGAGACTTTGCTGACTTCTTTTTATCTTACACTGTGAAAGGCATCTTCTTTCTGCAGTTCGTGTCTACATTGTTTTGCTGTTGCAGCGTATACAATTTAGTAAGTTTACCCTCCTTCTTGTTTTTATTAGTTTGTCTTCTTGCTGCATAATTTTCTATTTTGTGAAATAGTTTTGTTTGCATCTGATTTTCTCCAAATCATTTCTTATTGCTTTGTGTAAATGGGAAAATAAGGTTTACGTTCAACAGGATACTCATCCAGATGGTATAGGGAACATCACAGTTCCATCAGCAGTTACCCAGATAATGTTCAGTTTGTTTATTGTTTCTTTTAGCACTTATCAATATTTTTCCTGAAGCTGTGATACCATGATTTTAATACTAAGTCTGTGCTAGACCATTCAGTTGTACTGAATATTTGCTTTTACTTTTATTTTTGGTTAAATATAGCATGATACTTTTGTTTAAAAAAGTTTTGTTTAAAAATGATTTTTGTTTAAAATCATTGCAAGAAAATGGGAAATATATGATATGGTGTGAAATCAGTTGGTGCCAAAAAGCAATAATGATCCATTATAGAAACAACTTGTATGAAGTTTAGCCATCAGAAGTTTTTCAGTTTCTGACAAGAGTTTATCATCAACTGGTATAATGCAGTGAAATAATGCAACAGCATCTGGCCTTTTGGAGTGAATTCAGGGGTTGGATCCTTTATGAATCAGCATTTCATTTAGAAAGATAACACTGATTAAGGCTAAGGTCATTCAATATTTCATTAATAAATATCATCGGTATTTCCATGTCTTATATAATTCCATCTAAATGTGTTGAGTTCTGGCCACTTTCAGTTTTTCTCTCAGGAGACAGTAACTGAGCCACAGAAATGCAGGTCACAAGACTTTGTTTTTATACACCACATTAATTAGTGTTTTAGAAGAGAGAGCTTTTTTCTTTCCCTTCTCCCTTGATAGCTTAGGAAATTCGGAAATAAAATCATTGGTGAGCAAATGACTTAATACAGCAGCAACACAGCCATGCAGTATATCGATTAGAGAATTATCTATTGCATTCAAGAAAGTTCATATTCCAGAATGTGCTGTAGTTTAACATTAAAGAAATAAATCTACAATTAATAGGTCAGTGATCCCTAGTAAGGAATATAGGAATGCAGTCCTCTAAAATAAGAAGTTCTGTGAAAGATCATTTCCAAATCATAATCATAAGTCATAAGATGACATACTCCTTTTTTTTTTTTTTTTTTTTTTCAATGACATGGAAAACAAAAGCTGATGGAAGATCACTGTATTCTGACTTTAATTTCTTCTCCAAAGGAATAGTTATATGCTAGAATCTGCTTAGAAACAGGGTTTTAATTTGTCTTTTGATTAGAATGACCTAACAGTCATTCATACAACACTGAAAATAAAGATAGTAAAAATCTTAGAGGAAATAGCTGAAGGAATTGTGAAACATTTAAGAAGGTAAAAAAGCTCAGGCCATATTCTTCTGACTTGGCATGTTATTGAAATGATCATTGTGTGCATTCAATTCTACAGGAATGTAAGAACATATTGCTATTTATTGTGAGAAATCTCACAATCAGAATTGTTGATTTATTATGCCATCCTCACATGCAAATAAGGATAAGGCCTGTCTAAACTACCACAACTTCATTTACTGTGCTTTTAACATATTCTTCAATATGCAGGAGAGGGTTTTTTTGTTTGCTTGTTCTTCCTTTTTTTTTTTTTTTTTTTTTCCCCCCATTTCTACAATTTCAATTTGAAAAAGAGCTTCCTATGCTTCCTATCTCTGAAATGTGTAAGTGTGGAAACATTATAATAACTCTACAGACTTTGGAATTTCAGCTGTAACTGCAGCAAAACTTTCTGGTTTCCAGAACTTGCCAGAAGCAGAAAGTATAAAGGTCATATCTAGTTCTTATGACTCTCATCATCATTTTTCTATGTCAAGGACATATTCATTTATATGTGCTCCATGTTTTTCTCTTCTCTTTTATTCCACAAAACAGCCATTTCATTTTCAAAGAGAGATCTCAGGAAAAAATCAGAATGTCTGCTTTAAGTTGACTTGCAGAGCTAATGAATCAGAATCACCCAAGTAATGAAGAAGAGAGAGAAATGTATACACTGAGGAAAGAGCTCAATAAGGACTGAGCTAATAAAATCAGCTGTTACAAAACAAAGGGCAGGCATTACTTTTCCAGTACTGCAGACCATGAAGCTAAGGAAGACCATTAAAGAAATGAGTTGTTTATATTCATCCAGCAAGTAAGTGACAAAACTAACTGAATTTCAGTTCTTTCAGGTGTCTTGTGTTTGAAATAGTGTTGATTTTAAAGCAGTAATATTCACTGAATAGGTTTCCTGGAAAATGCTCAAGTCCAGGGTACCTTGTTTTGTTTCCTGGTTTTGCTGCTGCACAAAGTCTTCTTCAAATAGTAGGCATATTCACCCTGTATCTTTATTTTTACTCACTTATTAGGTTGCTGCACCCCACTTATGCAGTCAATGGTGCACAAGTGTTCTCCATTGTGTGAAATCTGTCAATGAACATATCCTAGTTTGAAGGAATTCATGCTAACCCTATGAGTCTATTTCCCTCTGACTCCTTGTCCCCTTTTCTCATGACCTGCATAACTGTAGTAGATGTCAATACCTTTAAGTGACCTTTGTGGGAGCATAGCTTTGTGATTAGGCTCTTCTCTGCTGGGAGTATGTCCTTCTTCTACGTGGTCTATTTCTTTGGATGGCCCAGGCTGGAGGGTTGGAGTCTGTGAAGCTGGCAGATTGGGCTATAATTGGCCCCTACTGGGGACACTGGTGCTACCAGCACAGCTAAGGGTTCAGTGCTGGAGGACGGACTGCCTCATCCCTAAGAGGAGTGCTAGAGACAGGTCTGAGACCTACCATTCCCAGCTCCTCAATTCTGAGTGCTGCTTCTGAACACAGAAACAAATGGTGTCTTTAGTGTCTGTCCCCATTCAGCCTGCTGCTACTGAAATGATAGCAGCACCAGTGAGTTCAAAGTGCTTTCTATGGACCTGTGAAGACCTTTTGCTGAACGGGTTGACTCTGGCTGCAGGCAGTTTGCCCTTCTTTCGGTACCCATTTACACTCTAACACCCCTTGTAATGTTCCCTGACCCTACAGCTAGAACTATGCTTAGCGGATAATCTGGTTTTGAGAGAGCACTGTGTCTGTAATAGGCATCTGATGGGAGGGCACCAGGTCAAATATTTAAGTTTTATGTAGTTAGGAACACAAAATGAGCCAAACTTCAAGATTCTCATTTAGAAGAACCTCTGGAAATTAACTTTGGCAGTGTGTCATTCTCCTAGAGTAATCAGTGGCAGTAATGATGTTACTGGATGACAGTAATAATAATGTTAGCTGTATGAATTTAAAATGAAGTAGTCATGATTTTTTTCAGGAAGACTTAATGCCTAATAATTCAATTCACTCTCATCAAAAAATGAGATAATTATCTCTAATTCTCTCCTCTGGGGCTGTGATTTTGTTATCGTATAGACAGTATGTATTCTTAAAGCAAGTCATTGTTAAATACTAATCAGATCACACATGACAGGTTCCAGACAGTCTAATCAAACACTAGCTCTTAAGACAGAAATCTGAAATAATTTAGACAATTTATTTAATTGCTTGTGAGTTAATTAATCAAATGCCTTTCCCAAGGTAGTGATTATTTTAGTCAATATTCCTCTCTCATGTACACAGACACACATGCACATGATTTCACTTCTTTCACAAACTTATACTTCTCCTGTGAATACAGTAAGATAAAAAGAAAACAGATCGTTTAGCAGCTTTTTAAAAACTATTCTACATGATTTTATTATTTTTGTTGAGTGTTAATTTTCCTTTTTCTACAAGATAGGAATTGTTAGTTAAATTATAACTCTTAATTACTTTCATTTTATACCATACTGTATGTCCTGTGATATTTAAATAATTAGAAATGAATGGATTAATTAAATATATAAACAGCGTTTGCATTCTTTATATTCTTAATACCTACAAATTCATTTATAACAATTCTTTTTGGATCTCAAGTTTGCTGTTGCAGTGATGTTTCATACTGCAGTGTTAAGCATGTACCACAACATTAGGAATGATAGCATTAAACAACATTATGTATTCTGCTATTAAGTGCTTAATGCATAGTCACATTCTCTATTTGCTATTGAAACATACTTCTTCTAAGGAGTGATTGATTTTTACCACTGATATCACATTATGCTATTATCTTTTTTTTAGGTCAACATATTTAAAGCTCTCTGTTGCTTATAAAGGCAGGGAAAAGGGTTTTATGTGAAAATCTTAAATTTCTGTTGACAGCTTGAATAAAGTAATGCTTTTAATTGAGACTCTTAATCTCACATCTTTCATTGCTCCTTCACTTGATACCGTGGAACTTGCACAGTCATGGGATGTTCAAGTCATTATGGCCTTGTTTCATTCTGGAAAGTTCTAAATGTTAAAAGAAAGTCCAGTCCTCTTTTTTTGGTAACAGCAACAGCTACAAAAATATTTTTTCCTAAGTGAGAACGTTTGGAGAAAACGTAATCCTGTCTGAAAGAAAACTGAGCATGTTTTTGAAATTTCCTTTTGGTTCCTCCCCGTCTAATTTGTGAGAAAAAAAATCCTACAAAATTTTTAAGAGCACTTTGGGGTAGTTTGAAGTTATTAACTACATCCTGAATTTCATATACAGTTCCAAAGTGACTCAACATCCTCTGAGGTTGTCCATATATGTACACAGTTTTTCTTACTCTTGTAGTTTTATGTTTAAATATATTTGTTGCTGTCATAGCCAGTAGCTGAAGTGTGGGTTTCTCTTTACAACAATGTGGAATCTGGATGCCTGAAACAAGATTTATGGCACACTTATTTATTTGGTGGTAATAGATTGGCCCATGTAGAGTTGTTAATGCAAAGGTGATTCCAAAGTAGTGGGTAGATTCATAGGCTCACAGAATTGCTGAGGTTGGAAACCATCTTTGAAGATCATCTTGCCTAACCTGGTCCCCCAGTTCAAACAGGGTCAGCCAGAGCACATTGCACATAACTGATTTTGATTCTAAACAGCTATTTTTGTTCTCGAAATATTTGTTACAGAATATTGCACTTTATCTTGAAAAAAAAACCACATGTAAGTGTTTTGAAGAGGTCTTTCCTGATTTTATTGTATGGTACCTTTCATCTTTGAACAAACATAGTTTGCTTTTATTTAATGCTACTTTTTGTTTAAGGAAAAATTGGTCATATTTCTTAGCATGGAAATCTTTCATGTATCTCACAACATTTTCATGAACCTTAATAACTTGTTCTCCTTTGACAAATATGCTGTGCAAGTGATCAGTGTCTTGGTTACAATCATATGCTTTTTCATTTAAGTTTTTTATTGTCCAAACACCACAAAAATTGAAGGGCAGCTATGTTTCTACTCTCTTTATGCATGAGATTTAAGATATGTGAAGAAACCATACATATTGTGTATGAGTTCTGAGGAGTGGTTGGCACAAGAGGAAGTACTGCAAGAAATGGGCTGAGCAGAACGCTGAATCCCATACTCAGCTCTATTGTGGATAATTCATTGCCTCTGCCAGCAGTGAGCCTTTTTCTTAGTAGCTCTATGAGTAGCATTTTCAAAGTTGATCAATTCTAATTTATATATGCACACATAACAACAGGTCTTCAGTTTCTATTTCAAGCCTCTCTACATCCCTAGGCAATGGAATTACTCTTTTTTTCCCTGTTGTTTTCCCTGTTATTTTTGAAAAACATTTTTGAATGACCTAATTCCGTACTAAGAGTCATTGCTATTGTTGTGTAAGTGGCTTTATATGTATTCAAGCATGCTCCAGAACCTTTTGATGGTTAGCTTGTTTATTATATTGATTGACAGTTAAACATGAGGAAAAGCATCTATCTGTGACCACTTTGTCAGGAGAACTGTCTGTACTCAGCTGTCTTGGCATTTTGGCACAATATCCAAATCACTAATGAATGAAGCGCAATTCTAATGAGCACAGTAGTATTGGTACTGACAGAGTATTTATTAACAAATAGAGGATCACAGAATCTCAACTGAAGAAGGAGGTTATTGTCCCGACAGTTTTATCTGCAAAAGTTTTCTATTTTTTCCCTGTCTCACTGGTATTTCTTTTTATTTCAAAATCCCTTGAGAAACAATCTTAACATTAGTCTTATTCATTTATTTATTTATTTTTATTTTTGTAGTTTTGTTAAATAGGTATGAATCCAGAAGCCTTTCGGTGCTACCTTTTTTTGTTAAGAATTTTTTTTTTTTTTTTTTTTTTTTTTGCTTCACTTTTTTTCCCAGCAGTAACCATATATCAATCAGAAGCTGTTCTCAGAACCTTAGAATTTCAGCTAGGGTTAAAGCAGATAATATAGCTCAGGATGGTTAGCAGTGCAGGGCAAGCAGGTTGAAAAGTAAGATTGTAAAAAAGTAAAAAGTAATATTTTAATCAAGTCCAAATGAAATTAAAAGCAGTACATGAATCTCACTGAACAGTAGAATCAGAAAAAAAAACTGAATTTATCTATTTAAAAATCTTACATATGATGATTTCTTTATTAAATCTGCAGGACGTCTTGATGCACAGTGATTTAAAGATGATGTTATGAGCTATATACTTCCATCACCATTCATGTAAAGAATGGCACCTATCACGAACGCCAGAGATCTTATGACATCACAAAAGCTTGTTTTAAAACATCATTCAGTGTTTACATCATTATGAAACTTAGTCTTGTTCTTGTGCAGTTCTATCTGATAAATCTGTGGCAGTTCAAAAAGCAAATAGCAACTAACAACCCAGAGACATACAGTGTTGATATAAATCAATTCATGTTACCTTGCTTAACACCCATGAGCCAGATTTTATGAGGCTAAGTGTGCATCTTCTGGATTAAAGAAAAACTTGCTTGATTTTTTACACATCTTTAGGATAGAAAGTATTCAAAAATGAAAGACCTTATTCTCTGCAGATTAGTCTGGTACACAGGACTGTACTTTCAGAAGTTGCCAACAAGGGTATTCAACATCCTCAGATGAAGTTTGAGTTTTATAATAGGCCATACTTTTAATGGTACTTAATGTATTCATTTCCTAAATGGGAAGATGAGGCACTTGTGGATTATTTTTGGAACCACTTTTTCTGATTCCATATTTTTTTCTGTTTTTCAACAGTTATGTAAAATTCTACCATATGCTGGGCAAGTGAAGTAGTTTGAGGACATCCCAAAAGAGAACACTGAAAAACAGCAGATAAAAAACAAGGCTCTGAGGTAAAGATATAAATAAAGATATTTTATATATATATAAAGATATGTATAAAAGCAGGGAGAAGAACTCCATGAGAGTAGCCCTGCTGAAAAGGACTTAAGGGTCCTGGCTGACGAAAAACTTAACATGAGCCAGCATTCTGTACTTGCAGCCCAGAAGGCCAACAGTATCCTGGGTTCTACCAGAAGAGGAATGGCCAGCAGGGAGAGGGAGGTGATTGTCTTATTCTGTTCTGCTCTCTTGACGCTCCAGCTGGAGTACTGTGGAGCTCTGGGAGAGGGTCCAGAGGAGGGCCACGAAGATGATCCAAGGGATGGGGAACGTGAAAGCTGATAGGCTGAAGGAACTGGGCATTTTCAGCCTGGAAAATAGAAGGCTTTGGGGACACTTCATTGCAGCCTTCCAATATTTAAAGGCAATTTATAAACATGAGAAACATCAACTTTTTACATGGGTAGATAGTGACTGTTTTTAAACTAAAGGAAGGGAGATCTAGATTAGATGTCAGGGAAGTTTTTCACTGAGAATGGTGAGGAGTTGCAACAGGTTGCCCAGGGAGGTTGTGGATGCCCCGTCCCTGGAGGTGTTAAAAGCTAGACTGAAGGGCAAGAAGAAAGTGCACAGGCAGTGGAAACAGGGACAGGTTCCATGGGAAGAGTATAAGGAAGCTGCTAGGCTGTGTATGGATGAGGTCAGGAAAGCCAATGCCCAGCTTGAACTGAACTTGGCAAGGGATGACAGAAAGAACAAGAAAGGCTTCTACAGACAGAAAAGAAAATTCCAGGAGGGCATACCCCCCCCTCCCAGTGAGTGACACAGGCAAGCTGGTAACAACAGACAAGGAGAAGGCTGAGGTAATTAACAACTTTTTGCCTTGGTCTTCTCTGTTAACTGCTTACCACACAGCGTGAAACATTTGGTTTGGTAGGAGGGGATTCAGGAAGCAATGTCCCTCCCACTGTAAATGAATGACCACCTGAGGAACCTGAACATACTCAAGTCTATGGATCCTGATGAGATGCATTCCAGAATCCTGGGGGAATTAGCTGATGTAGCCACTAAAAGCCTCTCAATGATATTTGAAAAGCCCCTTTTAGATCAGAAGGAAATGACTATCTCAGGTAAGGATGTCAATGATCCCCTATAGAGAGTAATGAAACATCAGGTTCTGTGCTAGTTTGGAACCCAAATTTCACATTACCTACTCACATTCAAATTTCACATACCTACTTTCACATTGACTTTGGTGGAGGTTTACTTGCCATACTGTTTGAATATCTGGGCATGTATATTTTGTTCTGAGACTACTAGGAAACTGCATTTGCATATTTTGAGCACGTGTGTTGTAATGATAGAGAGCTTTCTGTATGAAAGGCTGGCCCACTTTTTATTTCAGTATCACTCAGGCAATGTAGAGTTAACAGAATTAACTTCTGTTTCATAATATAGATCTGTTTCATGTTAAAACTTTGTTATGCACAGTCTATTTCTCATATTTTCACCACCTTCTGTGTGACACTAGATTTTTTTTTTTTGCTTGAAGTTTTTATCTTTTACTCTCTGTCTTCAATTTATTTGTTTTCCTGTTGTTGTTGGTACACATTGGATTTCAAGATAAGATTGCTTTTTATCCACAGAGCCAGTCTCTGCAGATTAATCCAAACACAAGAACATTTTGTGAAGCTTCTGAACAATTGAAATCTCGGAGTTTCAGAGGTGGGGTTTGGATGAATGCATATCTTCACTGCTGTTACTGCAACGGTTACAGCTGCATAGAAATACTTTTCCCATCAGAGTTTCAATGTAAAAAGGCCACAAGCTTCACTTTGAATTGATGCTGAGAAGTGTCTCTACTGAGAGATGCAGAGTGATATGTGTTTTGTAGGATGTTAATAAGATGCACCAAGCTTTGAATTTGAATGGGGGCTCTACTTGCTAAATAAAGAGAAACAAAGCCACTTATCCCAATGCACTGGCAGTGGTACAGAAATCGCTATACATGTTGTTCTTAAAAAAAGAAAATGAAAGAAAGCTTGAAAGAGAGGGAGATAAAAAAAGATCTACCAATGAGAAGGGTATTTTAGTAAATATTCTTGCTTGCTGTTACAGCTGTGGGGGTTTTTTTTGTTTGTTTTATAGAGAATTTTGCTATTTCAGTTTTCTTTCCAACTTTGAAATATTTCTAATTGGCTAATGCTTTTTTTTTTTTTTGGTCTGGAAAATGTATGTAGGAAATTAACCATGTGCTGATGGAAGATTTCCAGACAGCTTTGTTGACTATAAATTGAATCACAATCGTAACTGACAAGCTGAGATACTTTCTGGTTACTTGTACTGGGCAGAGAAATGTAGGCCCTCTGATGCTATGGGGAAATTATGCAGGAATCAGGTTGAAAAAAAAATCAAAAGATTTTTAAAAGGTACTCTTTTTAAAATTTAAATCTGATTTCAGCTAGGATCCTGTATAAACTTATGTGACAAGGGGACCAGATTTAAGCGCTGTAACTTTAATTATTTCACACTTTCTACAAAGTCTGATCCATGTATTATCCACTCTTTAGTATAAATTTTAATTTCTTTTAACTCCTCGTTTGGGGAAAAAAAAAAAAAAAAGGCTTTAAAAAAGCTGTCTATTTTTTCTAAATTTCCTGAGATTTCAACTGCTGCTGAAGCCTTACTTGACCTTTTTACCGTCACAATAAATGTATTTTAAAATACAATGCACTAGAAGTACAAAGTCCAGTGAATTCAGTAGGATGTCTGCTCTTGGATTTGAGAGGTATTTAAATCAGAGTCTGTATTCGGAGTCTGCCTGTAAATCTGCAATGACTACTTGTAGGTTTACTTTCATATGAATTCCCTGTTCCTTAAGTCCAGCAAGTTGTGGATCTTTCCAAGGTCTCACCCAAACTCTTTGGTGGAATCAGAAATTAAAAGCTTAGCTTTAATTTTGATTTTTTTTTCCAGGAAAAACAAAACAAAACAACAAAAAACCTATTTCAGATACTTTAGAGCTTTGATGCATATACAGATTACAGGTAATTATAGATACAGGTTACAAATTCCCTGGCATCAGTTGCTCTACAGACCTTCCCTAAGGACAAATGCTTGTCCAGCAGCATCCTGTAAAACACCTTAGGAAACATATCAGTGCTTCACTGAAAGGTGAAACTACCTTGATACACCTCATGTTTTCAGTGTGAGCCACAGAGCAAGCCTGTCCTGTAAGGACACAGATTGCAGTGTTATGCTATGGGCTAATCTGCTACTCTGAGACTTTTTTGTTGTTGTTGTTCAAACACTTCAACAACAGGATATATGCTGGTATGGGAAGAGAGAACTTGTACTTACTCATGTGCTTTGTCTATCTAGAGCTTTTCAAACTACAGAGCATACGATGGGGCAGCTCCTTCCTCTGAGACCTTCTTATCAGCAGTCTTTCATTCATGGAAGTTTCTCAAGTATTATTTTGAAAACAGTGAGTTAAGGACTAATCAGAATATAATGAGATCCTCTGCCATCAGTGTTAGTTTTGATGAGAGACACAAGGAAATACTGAGAGGACCAGGCAAAACAAATGCTTGAAGAGATACTTCAGTAGTTACTTATTAAATATCTTGTGGGGAGTAGAAGCTTCAACTTTATTTTCTCTAGACACCAAATATTACTACAAAAACAAATCCAAACAGTTCTAGTTGGAATTCAGTGAATGTTATTGTTTTATTCATACCTTGATAAGGTAAAGAAATTAGAGACCTTAATTTACTTAATGATTAACTGAAGAAATTCTGCCTGATGAGCTGGGGTAGTGATGGAGCTTTCTGAGGTTTTGGTTGCCTATGAATCTCTTGATATGTGTTTTTTAATAAAAATGCCTAGTTATAAAGCCAATATTTCATGTGTTTTTATTAGTCCCTGTTATGAGTCACTACATGTCTAGCCTTGCACCTACAGTGGTAAAGGGGCAGTTATTTTTGGTGCTGAAGGGCAAAAGAGTGGGCCCACAGCTAAGCCCAGGTGCTTGGCAAGATGTAGCTCCTTTTTGCCACATCTGCTGTGAATATTTCTCTAGTTACAATTTTTTGAATGTTTTTTCTCCAATCAAGACACCATTTCAGGTAAACCACACTTTTCACAGATCTCACTATGGAACTTAAATGTTTCTGTGTTTCTTCAGTACGGGGCTTAAATTCATCTGAAAAGCCTCCTGGTAAACTGTTCTCAGTTCCAAGTTTCCTAACGAAGCCTCAGCTCATGTGAGTTTTACATGATTTGGGATTTTTCAACTGGAAGTTGGTACAGCACATTTTGAGCCATTTAAATTTGACTTCAGCTGATCTTACTCTTGAGACTTTCACAAATTCCATTAGAGTACTGGAGGAACAACAGCAGAAGAAAGAGGAGTGCAAAATACTTCAGTCTGGAAAGAAGATTTCTAATAGTTTTCTCCTGTACTATCCTGATAAATCTAGATTATATTTGTATTTTAAGGAAAAGTTGAGCAATTGACTTATAGCTGCAACATAGTACTTCTTCACATTAATCTACATGAGATTATTCAAAGAAGTTAATATGAGTAATTTCGGAGTTGAACTATTAAATCTTGGAACAGACTTTTTTTTTCAGAGCTAAAAATACCACAGTACAGTTTAACTTGAAACTTGTCTTCACGAGGAGCCTTAATAAAATATATAGAAAATATTTTTCTGCTTTATTAGTTACTTCATATTGTTTTCCTTTATTAGTTTTTTCAGATGGAACTAGACTTGCCATCAGCTACTTTAATTCTCAGAGTACTCATGCATGTGTGTAACTTGATGAAAATAATCTCCTTTAACATGCTCAGTGGTATGTCTTCTTTTAGTATTTAAAGTAATCACTATATGTAAGCATTTTAACTAACTCCCACAGTGATAACTTAGTATATTAATTTTCAACCTGTTGTTTCTTTCTGTCTAACCAATTAAGGTTTCTTAATTTAGAATAACTTTCCCAAACATTTAGTATAGATAAATCCTCATCTGTGCTTAAGGTAGTTTCAAAGGGCAAAAGTTTTGTACTATCAGTAATTCACAATTAAGAAAAATGGTGGATCTGACGTTAATGTGTTCAAGATTGTTTCTTAATATGGAATTCATTTACTGCTGTGCACTGAGAAAGTATTTTGTTTAGTATATTGAACATGATCAAATATTATAATGGCTTTCAGCCCTTTATTAATTGGTTCTATGAAAACTTAAAGGTAGATCTTTTTTAGTGGATTTGTTCTTAAGTATTATGTCCAAATATATGGATTACTCTTTAAGTTTAGAACCACTGTCCTTGTTTGAAAAGTCAATGACATTGCTGCTATTAATATAAATACAGCTTTCTGTACGAATAATCTGTTCCTTCCCAGAATATAAAGACCAACGTAACCCTGATGTCTCAGGTTTCTGTGTAAAAGGCACATGCTCTGGAGGAAAACCCCAAGGATACGTTTCACATCTGACATTGCTCAAGGCAATATGCTTAAATTAAGAAAAATACTGAAATATAAAAGCCATAAATATTGAACTGGTGTGGTTTTATGAAACAATTTGCAATAAGGCCCGTGTAGATGCACAATTAATTTCCACTGACGAGTGATGACATCACAGCAATCATTTATAGCCGTGCTGTGCTCTGTCACTCATGAGTTATATATAAGGTCATCAGAAACGACTAGAAATGAATAATGCATTTACAGTAACTTCATTCAATATTCTTTGTTCCATACACATCTCCTCAAAAGCAAGTCTCCCAATAAGATCAGAACCTTACAAAAGACATTCAGAACTCATGAACAATTAAGTAGGTATTTAGACAACAGTAATTTTAGCAATAATCCTTGTTTATAGTTTTTAATATTCATTTAGTTGTTATGTTCATATTGGGAAAGATACACAGAACAGTAAGTCAATAGAATGTCCTTCACCGAATGCAACAAGCTTTGACCTGCGCTTAATATTCAGATTTTGGCACAGTTTCTTCAAAGTAGGGCAAGTGTAGGATTGAAGAGGGCTAAAGAGTCTACTGTCTGTGGTCCACGATGTAACAGGTAATTTCTTCCCCAGAGACAGCATCCGCCCAACTAAAATATGAAAGAAGGGCAGGCCTTTGTGATTTGCTCACCTCAATGAAATCCCTACACTCTACCTCACCCCAGGCCCCCAGTCAGAAAAGTGAGAAACAGAAATGAAGAGGGCCCCCAGGAGCTAAACACCCTTGCTGAGTTCAGTGTCAAGTCAGATGCAGTTCTCAAAGGATAACAAAGTACAGAAGGAACTGCTAATCAACAAAGGTGGATTTAGATTGTGCAGAGTTTGAAAGTTTGCTGATCACATAGCTGTCAGAACTTTTTCTTACTTCATCTCTAACCTTATGTTCTTGATTCCCAAAGGTTGCATTATAACAACATTTTCCTTCCTTCAATTTGATTTGCATACAGTGAGCTGACACAGCACCAATTTTTCTTGCATTCTGCTATAGCAAAAAAATCAGTTGAAGAGCTCAGTGGGAATAGCAACCTCTTAGCTGCCTTTTTGTACACTATTTCAAGATGGTCTCTCTGGTCAAACAACAACTAAAGTAAGTGTACATTAAGGACAAAGGAGTCAAATGTAATCTGCACCCACCTGCTAATAATGGGTCTTCTTTATATGCAAGATAATACCAGATTTTAGTTTGTTTTGTGTGGGGTTCTGTGGAAGAGAAAGAAAGGGCTGTCATAAACCTAATTCTGAGCAATATAATCAGCATGAAAAATGTCACCTTATTTCCTTTCAGAAGGTTTGTCAGTATCTTAAAAAGAATTTGTATGGGGCCAACACACATTAAAATTCATAAGGTCTTAACTTACCTGGCTATGTCACCAGCTGGCAGGCTGTTTTTTTATCTGTCTCTGTTTCTACAATTTCATTCTCACATGAAAATAGGTTGGTTTCAAATGTGATAAAAAGAAAAATGATGCCAATTTGATTTCTCTGTTCTCTGTTTATCTTATTCGTTGTCAATCACATTATCCATGTTATGCATCTGAAGGCCTTCCATTTTCTTCTTTTGTTCCACTTATCATTCTTATTGCATATACACATATCTCTCCCCACCCACAAACACACATATATAAAGTCCTGACAGATAGCACTGACAAGCCCCTTAGATTACCACACACAGATAAACAGATGTGACACTGAAAATGTCACAGCTCCTCTATTCAGATAGTTCTTAACTTCAATAACAAGATAAAATAAATTTCACCTTTTTATTTCCTCAGTCTCATTATGTGTGCAAGTGACTTGAAGTATGAAATCTTTTCATTCTTTAGTCATAGAAACTCCTATTTTTCCCCCACAATGACATGTTTTGTTGTTGTTTAAAAGTGCTTTTCTGAACTCATCCGAAAGCCATGAAGTTGGAAAATATTCAAAGTTGAAAACAGCTTTAATGTAACTCCTCCTGATGTTACAAAAGGATGTTACAGAAAGGAAAATATTTACAGCTGTGGCCTAAATCAGTCTTGGTAAAGTCAGTGTAAGCCTTTGCAAGACCTTGGTGGCTTTGAATTAGGTGTCAGTGTACTGCTGTCTTTCAACTCATGCAAGTCAGTGGGAGTTTTTGGTGTTGGCTTTACTGGGAGCATAGTTTAGAAAATACTTAGGTTATACTTTCTGCAAATCCTTCCCCAAATATTGTTTAAAGATGTGTCTAACGCTGCTGATTCATCCTGAAAGGACAACTTGTATTGATTGATTGTAAAGAATACAGAGGGGGCTGTCCTTTGAATGTATTCCTGCATTCTTAATAGACCAAGCTGAATAAAAGAACTATGAGGTACGTTTTATACCTTTTTATCTATAGATAATATTAGCTGGAGTTTGTTTCTAAATTGTCATTTGCTGAACTCTGGAGTATTCTATTTAATTCTTTGTGCACACCAGTGGCAGCTGTGCTTCCTTGCTTTGAAACTGTCACTAGATTCACTCCCTGCTGCCCACTTTTCTCTGTCCTTTACCACTGCTGCAGATGTGTGGTTGCCTAGGTAACATATGCCACTAATTTCCACTTTTGTTCTAAAACTATACGAGGCCCTTCTTAGTATATATCTATGTCCCTGGATCTGGACTGAACTGTTTGGTTGTTTGATTAAAGGGACCAGAAGTCTGTGGTCCTGAGGTGAATCTGCAGCTCTGTTACATTTTTGTTGTGTTTTGGGTTGTTTTTATTTTTTTAAGTAAGACCATCCAACCCACAAAAACACTGCTAATTATTACAGATTGGTTTATTAGGACTTAAGCACATCACAAGAACAAAATATTTCTTGTAACAGGTAGACTAAATGAAGCTGACAGCATAAATCCTCTCCAGGACCACAGTGTCAGGGCAAACTGGCTCCAGCCCTCCTGTCCTTTCCCTGGTTTGTGCAGCTGAGGAAGCCCTGCTGTCCTGTCATGGGGTTATCTAGATCTATCTGTATCCATGATAGGGTCAGCAGGCCCACTGGCCCAAAAGGAGAGGAAGACGGGGGGGACTGTCAAAAGTTTACGGGCCAGATTGGCCTGGTACTGTGACTAATGTGGCAGGGGACCCTTTTCCTCTTTCCCTGGAAAGGGAAAGGGGGAAGGATAGGGAGACGGGAGATGGGCCTACGAACAGAACAGAGGCAACAATCTGAGGAGGAAAGTTAATTTACTAAATATGATATCGGAATGCAAGAAACACAATATAATTGGAACTGAGGCTAATGAATCAAATAAAATGAGATAGGCAGAGAGAGAGTGTGTCCAAAACTGAATGCCTTACTCCGAACTGAAGGCAGAGCAGCTGGGGAGCACACCCACACACTGCCAGGCAACAAGAGTGAGTCCCATGACTTGCGGGTCTTCCATTCTGAATGCAAAGTCCTCTGCGGTATGTAGTTCTTCTTCCATTCTGAGAGCCAGGTATCTGGAAATTTGTCAGTCCATGGAACTGGACTATTAACTCTTTAATTCCCCAAACTTTACATGATGTTATGATGTAGAATACTGATAACCAAAAATCGTAAAATCATGACATGTCCCCAGCTGGTCCCTTGCAGATAATCCCCTCTTTCTTCTGGGGCTATGTTCTGAGTTTTGAAGGTTCAGTATGTCAGCTCTGTCTTTAAGAGCAGACATATGTATTCCTAGAGAATACATATTCCCTGAATTCCTAGAGAAAAACTGCAACTCCACTGCTTTCCCTTGTATCCAGCAGTGTTTTCCTTAGAACTTAGAACTATTGTCAATAAGTTGTGAAGTGGTGAGGAAGTAGCTAAAAAAAAATCATAATATCTATACAGATACCCTTCCTATGCTGCTTTATATACAATTCAGATAATAATATTCTCTTAGAAAAATAAAATAATGGGTAAAAAGTGCTTTATATACAGACATTTCCTGCTTTTTCTAAACCATAGCTGCAACAAATATTTTCAATTGAAAAAAAAAACAAAACAAAAACACAAAACAAAACAGGATAAGCTTTAGAATTTGTTTTCTCATCCTGGATAAGTGTTTGAAATACAAAAATGAAGATTCTCTCAGAAGAGAGGGAAAGAAAGAAAGCAAATGAAGAAATCAGAATTGAAATCTAAGGTGAGAAAAAAAAATGAAATCAATGTACAATTAAGTTTTTAAAATATGTGGGACATTTTGTGAAGTTTTATGTTCCTTACAGTTCTTTAGTGATGTAAACGAACCAAATTAGCTGTATGAAATATCTTTTCAACTCTCCTCACTCATTTATTTAGTGTCAAGACACACGGTTTGACCATCATAGGAACTTTACTTTTTAAAATGAGACATGATGTGTAACATAGATTTTTCTTTTAATACAGCCCCTTATCTATTTGTGTTGTCAGAAACATTTGTTTCCAAATCCTAAATTGCATATGAGAGAGGGAACATTTTATGTATGCTCCCAACCTCTCTCATCTGTTCAAACTTTGAACATCAGCTGCATTTGAAATTTTGAAAAACACACTGCCACTATAAAGATTTGATAGAAATTCTATTAAGGACTTAGATATGTCTTAGTAATGCGGGTGGACACTCTTATATTTTATTTTTATTTCCCTCATGCACTGGAAGATGAGGTCTTTACTATTTGCCTTCCATTGTAGCTCTACTTTTTATTGGAGATTTTATTAGAGTGATATCAAACTTATAGAAAGGTTTAGAAGACTGTTACCTTTAAAATATTACTTTATTTCTTAGAACCTGTATGAAGACCTGTATCTTGCCATAATATTTGAAAAATTATTTGTGTATGCATCACACTTAAACAAAATGTTCCAATAATCTGTTACTGAAAGCAAGTAGTGCCTCAAACTCATCAGCCCTCTACCATAATGAATTAATGTGCATGCAGAAATGAGAACAGTATAACTGCTATCATGTTCCAGTGTCCTGTCTTCGAAGCTTTACTTTTAGTCCTGAAAAAATAGCTAAACCAAAAGACTTGCAAAAAATACTGTGACATGTTGTCCATGTTACTGTTGTTATGCTTTTTTAAATTTCATATCAAACATCATTGTATATTTTATTACAACATAATAATTTTGTATTAATTGAATCATAAGCTGTAATTTGAAAGGCCATTTCATTTTAAAGCCTTTGAATTTTTGTATCAGAACAGTAAAAAGTTAGTTATCTCTTTATGAAACTAATAAAGGAAAGCAGGAACACTGAATTGTTGCATTTTAAATGTCTTGTACTTGCCTTTAAGTATGTGTACTGTTGTATAAGTTAGCTAAGGAATAGGTTAGAAAGGGGAAATTGTGGCATGAATTCTGGTTTATGAATTCTGGAACTTTAGGGTGCTCTGAAGTACCGTGAAGTGCTTGATTTTCTTCAGACATGCTCAGCACTTTGTGAAATCAAACTTTCTTATCACAGCTTACTGCCTGATAGTCCCTAGTTTTGACTAGGGATTGAGAACACAAGAAGTCTTTAGTGTTGGAAGTGTTGGCCAAAATTTCACTTGTGCTAGAGGTCTGGGGATCGTCACTCAGTCTCATTACTACGAACGTGTGCAGTTCAGCTAAGATACAGATACCTACAGTTACTTTATCCTATTTCTGTAATTTAAATATTCAGAAATGTCATCAGGCTATTTCACCTGTTTAGAGTGTATGTTGTTTTTCTGTTGAAAACGTTGTTGAATTTCAATCAATAGCATGAAATTGATGGTGGGTTTTTTTTTGTTTGTTTGTTTGTTTTTTGTGGATGTTGTCTTTTGTGTTTGATTTGAAAAGTGTAACATTTCTAGGAACTGTGAATTTTTTCTTTAGTCAGAACTCTAACATTAAGAAAGGTTTTATTGGTATTTCTGTCAGCATGCCAGAGCTAGTTCTCATTACACTGAGGAGCAGAGGATGAAAGAGGATGCTCCAGGAGGCTGCAGAGGTTGCTGGACAAGGAGGGCACCTGCTTTCAGCCTTACTTTTTCCCAGCAGTGAGGATAGATCATGATAGGATAGTGCTATTCTCTCCTCAGTGATGCAGACAAAGAGGATGGATATGGGGTGGCTTGGCCTGGGTCTCATGGGACAGCACAGGAGGTCACATGACTAGCACTGCAATATCGTATCTGCAATGTGACAGGCACTCAGTAAATTTCTCTTGTGTATGTAGAACAAGATGTCAACTGAGCCGCACAAACACAGTCATCACCTGTTGTCATGTTAAACGGTCTGCCTTCTTAAAGTTAATATACACCTATCTAGTGCACGCAGAACTTATTCCCAAGATCTTTGGGCATTTTTGTCACAAGTAGCAGAAAAAATGGTGTTACTTACTGACATTTCTGGAGGTGCTCATTGCAGGTTCTGCCAAGCCTGTCAGTGTTGCTTGTGTGAAACACAGTGGCTTACATACATCTCAGTCCAGAAATGTTGTCAAGAGGAATAAATCTGTCAGCATGGTTCAGCTCTTACAAATTGCTAATGGATTTTGTGCATGTGTTATCTCAAGCTACAATACTGCTGTTTTTGTATGCATGTACTTCTGGAAAATTCTGATGTTACAGCTAATATTTCTGTACCATACATACAGTTGGGAAGAAAACCCTTTTCTGTTTTTCTTTGGTTTGTTTTTCTTTTATTCCAGTGGCAGAAGGCCCCAGATCCTCATTTGCAAAATGATTTTTGTTCTTCAGTTGTTTCATTGCATGTAAGAGCAATAGTTAATTGCATTTTGCAGCTCTATCAAGTAGTTCAAAGGTACACCCAGTCCTGCACCCTAAAATAGAAAATGAAGGATGCTTAGGAAAGGGCATGAGAACAGGTCATGCATAGATCCTTCCCCATTACCTTCTCAGCTTTCAGTTTATGTTCTAAAAAGGGAACTCAAACAATGACTGGTAGGAGAATTTATCACATTTAGATTTTTACAGGCAATGACAAAATGAGGAATAAGGAAACAAGCAACTTCACCCAGACATCCAAACCAGTAACTGAAGCCATTTATTTTTAGGTCTCACCAAAGAAGCAGCAAAATATTACTGTTAGAGAATATGTGGCATTCATAGAGAAAAATCAAGAATTGTGCTTAAAATCTCTCATGATTGGACTTGGACTAGACAGCTTGGCCTATTCAGTATTAAATTCTCAATTCTAACTGTGGTGACAGCATTTACATAAACGTCAGAGACAGTTCATAAGCAAGAACTACAGCATTTTCATGAAATCAGCAGTTGCAGGGCTGTACCAAACAGATCTGGTTAAATTCAAAGGACCTAAATTTGCATCATGGGATCATTAAATGTTCAGAACGTGGGTAGTGCAAATCCTAGGTTATCATGCATGGAGTTTTCTGGGCAATACAAATGGTGATTAAGTAAGGTTGATATGTAAGATTTTATGAAAAATGGCAATACTTTTATAGCTGTTAAATTATTAATCCCTATACTATTTATGGTAATATTTTTAATCATAATTAACCTATTTAGTATTAATAAGGATGTAATATGTGAGATGAAAGTCCTATTAATTTTGTCGTTAAAAAGCCATTCAATTTCTATGCTGCAGCATCAGAACGTGGACATTATCATATCATAAGAGCAATAGGCATGGAGGGAATGCTATTTCAGCAGACCACAATATGAACAAAAATCTTTCCCTTTCAAGCCTTTGAGCCCTTTTTAGCCTCTATCTTACTTCTTGTTTCAGGGGATATTTAACTTGTGAAAGCAAAACCTGCATTTTCTTGATAACAATGGCTTATGTTACAGTACGTGTTACTCAGTAGAACCTGAGGCTATAGTTGAGCATTGTTTTTTATTTTTTTTTCCCAGTGGAAATCCCTAGTGCAGAAGATGAGGATATTTACTGAAAAATCGATTGCTGCACCTTGATTTGACTCAGACCCTCACACCTCACAGTTTCTGCATTACAGTACAAAGGTGCATTGATGGTTTTTCTTTCAACAAACTAACTTCTCCCCTGATAGATATTTTAAAATGAAGAATATATACAACACAACTCATTTCCAAAAGTAACATAGTTCTGCATGGCAACATCATAAATCTAATGTTAGGAATAGGTGAGAGTCATGCACTCCTATACACTTGCTATAAGGCAGCATTGGCCGTGCTGTTGAGAATTGTGTCCTGAGGTCCTTTCACTCTGAAGTTCATTCTTCATGTTCTCTTTGAAACTTCTAAGCTCTCTGCTTAATAGGTGTCTTCTTTTTTCTAGTGTCCTGCAGGTAAGTTTTCAATCACCATCATTTTACCTTCCCATTTATAAATGAAACCTAAACCCATGTCCAGAGGCATAAGGCTTTACTGAATTGCTTTAGAAGCATGGTCTACTTCCTAACTGTTGCTTCCCAGGACTGGCCTGGTCTTCAAAGGACAGACATGACTTACTCATCGGGCTTTGATAAGTGATGTCATTCTTGTTATTAATTTGTTATTACCAAAGGAACATTTGTGTTCAAAAGAAAAAATTGTGCTTTGGAATTCAAAATTATTGAAGACTCATCTTAGACAAGCTCTGTTCAATATCAGTGCAGCTACAGAAGAGCTTTTCTTTCTTGTTTCTTAGGTTAATGAAAATGGAGGGAAGGATTTTTTTTTCCTAAGTAAAACTGCTCATTCTTAGTAGGTAATGCTACAGAAGTAATTTATTCATATCTATTATAAAATATTCCTGAAATAAGTTTTAGAATATTAATTTTCCCATGACTAATACTAAATGAATGACATATTTGAGATTCTCAATTTAGTGCCTCACCAGTCTAACATAGACTTTCTTGGTCTATTACAGTACCAATATTTTAAGTGAGGGTCTTTTTTTTTTTTTTTTTTTTTTTGTCTTTAGTATATAAACAATCTCAAACATATGTGCATTAAAATATGAGTTATTTGGGTAATGCTAAAACAGTTTTGGGATTTTTTAATCAAATATAGGCAAAAAGATGCAACATTGATGTGCTATTTATCTACATATCTCTCTTGTATACACACAAATTTATTTTGAGTCTGTGACTAGCTTTATATAAAGAGTTTAAGGTGAAAAGGGAGCATATAAACAGGAGGGGGAACGACTGTTTACATGGGTGGATAATGATAGGACAAGGGGGAATAGTTTTAAACTAAGATAGGGGAGGTTTAGCTTAGATATTAGGAGGAAGTTTTCCCACACAGAGTGTGGTGATGCACTGGAACAGGTTGCCCAGAGAGGCTGAGTGTCGCACCCCTGGAAGTATTCAAGGCCAGGCTGGATGTGGCTCTGGACAGCCTAGTCTGGTGGTTGGTGACCCTGCCCATGGAAGGGGGGATGAAACTAGATGATCTTTGAGGTCCTTTTCAACCCAGGCCATTTTATGATTCTATGAACAAGGTAACTAGAATTGCTTTTGTGTCTCAGAACAAGTGAATATGTACTAAAACTACTTCTTTTCTTTTTTCTTTCTTTCATTCTCCTTTCTTCTTTCTTCTCCTCTTTATACGTCCTTTCATTTTACTTGCCTCATTTTTTTTTTTTTTTTTGATAAATCTTTTGATACTTTCTTTTGTTTCTGAAGAAAAATGAAACACAAACATGAGTACTTAGCTGGAACAGTGTCAACAAAGATATTTTGTCTTATGTTGAAGGTTGAACATACCTCTTTTCTAGTTATACCCTATGAATTTATCCTTGGTGATTTGGAAAAAGCATCAAGTAAACCTACCTGGAAGGCGAACAGTTGGCTGACCTAAACCAAACCACGCTCCTGGAATGGGAATATTGCAGCAGTACAGCAGTGTAAAGTTCTCATATTTGAATGCTTATTAAATGTAAGTAACTTTTTATTTTTTTTTATTTTTTATTTTTTATTGCTACAAACCTTGAACAAAACCAGTAGGTTATTCCATCCCCTTTCTATCCCATGCAATCACTTCAGAGATCACCAAGATCTGTGTGAGCACTGGCTAGCTCTCTTGCTCTTGTTGCTCCTGCTGGAAGGGGTTCAGTAACTCCATGACCCACCTGCCAGGTTGCCTGAATTGCCAAAGCAATGTGTTGAGGAGAGATTCAGCAAACTGCAGAAGGTCACCTAGGGTTTTCTTAGCCTGTTTTGCCTAGTGACATTTCAACAAAATGTTGAACCTGCTCTGTTCTGCACACTTCAAGTGAAATATTCTAAAATTTGATCACCTTCCTAGGGTCTGCAGTTCTACAACATACTTCTACTGATTGTGGATGAGTAAGAATATTTATAAGTATTTGTTGGTGTACATAAGACTGCTCTAAGCTACTCATATAACTGGAACAGTGACACAGCAATTTTTGCCTCTGAAACTGAAGTTATATCTAACTGTTGCCTTCTTGTGTTTGCTAGGTTCATGGAATGAATAAAATGAAAATGTTGATAAAAATAATTTAACAAAGGAATGATGTTTTTTCTACCTATCTATTAAAGAATTCAGATTATTTAAACAGCATCAGGAAGGATCCTCAGCAAAGTCTGACTGTCAAGATTTTGTATCCTCACAAAGTAATTCAGAGCACATTATCTCCTCTTCTGGGAAATAAATGCTGAGGAAAAATGTGATTTCTTTCCTTGCTTCATTTTGCGGATTTTGACTGTATGCTGTTATGGTTGCAAAATTTTATATCCTGCATATGCAAGAGGAAGAACTTAAGAGTATATCCACTAAATATACTTCTATAGCCAAAATATATGTATGAGGCATTCTGTTGATGTTCTAGGCTTAAAAATCAGCATGGGTGGGGTGACAGGGCTAATTAAATTCATGTTCTTTTTCTGTGGACTGGGTTATTGCTTATGCAAGGGAGTCAGATTGAAAAGGAGACATTCTTCCATCTTCTGCTGGACTACCTGGGTTTGAGACTTTGGTCATTTTGTATAGGTATGTACAGGACCCCAAGCATTTTCCTGGCATTTTTTTGCAGCCAGTATCTCCATCTCTAGAATCTTCCTCAACCTCTCTTTTCTGCAGGCAGAGTATGCACCTTCTTTTCTCCAAGATAAACTGTTCTTTTTGGTAACCTTTCTTTTTCACACTGCTCTTCCTTCCAGGACAAAAGTCCCAGTTTTCCAGTCTGAATTGTCTCTCAGCAGAAGTACAATCTACGACATCCTAATTGGTGACACTTCTCTCCATCAACTGGAGAGTAGAGAACACGACAGTTCTGTTTCATCAAGGTGTTATGAATGTTTGCCATCAAACCATTATCCATAGCATCTAGAAAGCAATAGGCTGAAGAATTAAAAAATTCATTTTCAGGCATTCACCCACACATGGGCCATAATCTGTTACCTTTAAGCATTCCCATTTGTTCCTCACCTAAAACATCTTCTAATGATGATTATCTCAGTGCAATGTTTTATGCTGCCCTTCTACTTTAGGGTTTAATTTCCTTGTAAAGTCCAAGGTCAGCCATAGATACTATTTAATGACAAATAAAGAAGTCAAAGGGAGAGAATAAGAAACCCATTCCAATGCCCTTTTTTCTTCCTTTTTTTTTTTTAAAGTAAGAGTCAGTGAAGTTGATCTGCCTGTATATTCCTTGAACTGTACTTGATAAAGAATGATCTAGTTAAAACTCGCATCATTGTCATCTTTGAATATTCTATGGGTGACTCTAAAGAAAATGGTGTGAGTAACTTATTTATCAGGCTATACATGAAAACAGAATTTGATTTGTTGACGAGGGCTTTTTATCTCTCTTGAATAATTCCTCTTCACAGTGAAGCAAGAGTTTTCATTTTAGAAGCATTTCATGCAACTCTGAAAGTAAATGTTTATATTTACTCATTATTGATACTCTAAGATTATTACTGAACATATAGAATAGTGTACTTGATAATATGGGTGCAGGTGATATTTGTATTGCACGATAACATTCCTCCTGTCTTTACCAAAAAGATTTCAAAGTAAACTAATTTGCTAAATCAAAATCCCATGGCAACACATGGAATTTTGATTGTGGCAAACTCACTACAAAAATAGAATAATGTGCTGCAGTAACAGATAGCTAATGAGATAATGTAGAGCTGAAAAATCATCAACTGAAACATAAATTGAATAATGTGAAACTTAAACTACGTCTCCACTATTGCATATGTTTCATTTTAATGACAGTGCATCACCATTTTACTTATCTGAGTAAAAAGTAGATTGCAAGTAATCCAAAAGGCACCAGCAGCTAAAGTTTTTTGAAAAGACAGTCCTACAGCTTATGTGAGTTGTGTGCTAAGTGAAACCTATGGATCAAGTGCCTCAGGAGCTTTAGTGGAAACATTCATAGGTGTTGGATGCAGAAAAAGATGCATTGTGAGGTAGGTGAGAGATGATATTTGTTGCACTCTTACATATACACAAAAGTCAAGCAAAGTACTTTGGGAAATTACAAATAAGAAGCAAAGGAAGGGAGAAGAATTGTATTTCTCCAGAGTTAGGAGTAAGCTAAACAGCTTTTAGGATTTCTGTATGCAGTGTTGTTACAAGAATTGTGTCAAACTGTGCATCTTAGGGAATCAAAATACTTTTATTTCTTTTTAGATCTGGTCATAATGGAAGGTCCCATTTCTTTATTTATTGCGTAATAAAAATATCTCTTTGAATGTTTTAAGAATTTTGTACCATAGGTACAAATAAGAAAGGTTTTAACGGTAATACTGTATAGTATAATGCTATACAATTATGATAATAATTGTTTACATGATAATTTACATTTAAAGATTATATCAGAGGACCCTGAAGCCTTGGATCATGAAGTTCTCTTGTTCTATGAATAAGATTTCATTTTTGATGGTAACGGATAAGTTATCTTATCACATATTTGTTCCATGGCAGCAATTGCTTGCATATTATTATTAGTGATACATATTTCTGTTTCTCTATGGCAACTATATGACTAGCCTTACTTTGGTGAAGAGAGCAAAGGAAATAAGTGATCTATACATCACCTGATCTGTGTCCAGAATTAATTTTAATTTAACAGTATTTTATTAGCAGAGACTCTTATTTAAACTTCCAAAGTTAGCCAATGAGCTTAATTCCCTGGTACGTCCATGGAATGAGAATGAAAATACATGAGAACTGTTGAGTTATTTCTGAATCATAACTTGTGTAAACCATAAAACTGACAGACCTGTATTACGGGAGCAGCTATAATAACAGTAAATTCAAAAGTCTCTGTGGTTTATTTCAGTTGGAGGATCTTAATGAGCTTTGGATAAAAAAAGTAAACTCAAACAGAAAAATAAGAAACTACAATATCATGTTGGATATGTTCTGTTATGTTTCTATATTTAAAGTAATAAAGACATTTCATTTAAAGAAAAATTGAAATTTGGTAGTAAACCCAATAATAATAAAAGAAAAATGACCTTCTGAAAAAGTCTATTTTCATTGTTGAAAGGCTTTTTTATGGTACACTGTTACTTCTGCTATCCACTTTCCCATTCTTGATTATTGAAATAATCATTGAAATGACAGTCCTTAATTCTTTGTGTAAGTAGTTAAAATCTATTGATTTTTTTAATAGCATGTTATGAACTATTATTAAACTGTATTAATTAAATTTTAGTTTTGAACAGTAAGTTCATAAATACATAGTACCTGAACTATAGGCCTACAGCCTGAGTGAACCATTTTCCTGCTCCTTTAGTAGAAGAAAGTAATGAGCAACTTCATTGCTCAAAGTTGGACTAGAAGAATAATCAGAGCATTGATGTACTTGGGATATGGAACAATGTTTTCAGCAGTGGCAGCAGTAAAGCTGAATTATTCTTGTTGAAGAACTGATTCTTGTGATCTGAACTTTATTTAGTATGCAGAGGTTGATGGACAATCTATAAAAATCTGAAAGTATCATTAACTTCATAGAAGTCCAGTAGCAGCAGCAGAACAATTAAAAGGAAGTCCTAAAAACACAAACTTTATCTTCATTAATGTTTGATCAAAATGCTTTTAAACTTGCTCCCTGTAGCTTCTGAATGTGCATCGCTATGCTGAAAGCTGAAAAGAAAGTTTTGTTACCTTATGAAAAAAAGCTTAATTTCAGAGGAATATAGAACATTTTCTAGTAGGAGAAACCTTGTAGATAATGTATGTAAATCTTGAAAACTACAGGCTTCAATGAATATGGTGGTGAGGAGCTATGGGGAGTAATGAGAATGTTTTTAACTGCCAATGGTCATGTACAGTCCTCCTAGCTAACCCTAGCTCCTGAGCAGTACCTCTGAAGTTGGGCTGCACAACCATGAAGTACAGTATAGTTACAATTGTGCTGATACGAACGCATACAAATATGGAAATTGTATTGCCAAAGAGAGGAGGCTGCTCAGGTGATCATGGTGGACTGCAAGTGTTGTGTATTTATGTTGTATCCATCCAGCCAAACTTACATGGATACTAATACTTTTGATAAGCCCCTTGTGACTAGCAAATTCCACCCCCTGCAGAAGTGGGTTGTACTCACTTGTGTTAAGTTAAACTGTGAAAAGAGAATGTGAGCTGAATATGAGACCGTAGTGCCTGAAATTCCACCAGTCAGTTTGTGAATGTTCCATTGAACTTCTGAAGGTTCAATAGAGATATTTAAAGAACTTGGTTTTGAATAGAAAATGCAAGAGATTTGATAATTTTAAGGAGAAATGAGCTTCTGAGATCAATATTCATCTAGCTACGTGTGAAGTCTGCAGCTTGAGATAGTTATAAGGCAAACAACATAATAATTATTCTACTATATTTTCCATGACACATTTCTAAAAATATGAGAAAATAATTTCTGTTGAGAATATATATAAAACATATATGTGTAAATGTTGTATAGATATAAAAAGACATATATTCTTGATAGATTCTCAATAGGAATAAAACTCCATGTACTTTCATTTACTGATCTTTCTACTGAAATTTTTCAGTGTGGATTCCTATGATTTATGTGGACATCTGTCCTGTGAGAAGGGATTGCCAGATTTAACTAAGTTAAATCTACGTACTGACAGATGGCAATGATGGCCATTGTAAGAAGTGCCTGAATTATTTAGAGGTAAGATGCTCTGCACTGTGTTATTGTTCTCTTTAGTCTAATTTTGCTGCTGTTTGTAGTCATTGGTAGTGGTGATGGAATTGTTGAAATCATGGGATTTATAGAAGAGGTAAAACTGTACTGTAAAAGTATTATTTGATGAAACACATCAGTATACTGTTAAGTTTAATATTAACAGGTACCATGAGTGCTTCGTGGAGTGGAGGAAGTGTTCCAGACTGAATAAATAAAATATTTCCAGGGGTAATCAAGAAGGGCTTTGCTACATATGAGAAGGATAGCACAAATGCAAAAGACGTCTAAGAAAATTGTAACTATTTGTATTTGGTGGATTTGGTTTTCAGAAGATTTTTTTAGAGATATAAGCTAGCTTAGTAGTTAAGTACTTCCCCTAAAGGCAAAATGTGCTTTCATCATTCACCAACAGAGGACACCAGAAGGTCTCTCACTTAGTCACAAAATAAACATAAAAAAGAGGAGGCAATAAACTCACCTATCATATCAACATACAAGAAACAAATACAAGTGTCAAAATCTAGGAAATTGTGTTTCAGACTCTGTTTCCAAAGTTGCATGAGGGTGAATATTCCAAAGAAATAAACTGACAATGCAGACATTTTTCTTTCACTTCCATCCATTGTGGGAATGTCTTTTTTATTTCAGTTTTTGAATAAAAACAGCATACATATAAAAAAAAAATATTTCTGGTTGGTGAAGTAACACCATCTGCAGTTTTCTAGAAGTAGGTTTGTCCTTATGTTTGTCTCCAGTTCTATGCTAATTATGTTAGAAAAGTGTTTTTGCAAAAGCTGAAACTGAGATTTCAAGCAGTTATTTCTTTGACTACGCAGATGAGATCAACAACAACACTAAGATACAAGGTGGGATAAGACTGGAAGAGTAAGTGTACATTGGAATGTGAATGTATATGAGAATGTGCACCAGGAGAGGTTCACAGCGGACATTAGGAAAAACATCCCCGTGAACGTGGTCAAATACTAGAACAAGCTTCCTGGAGAGTTGACTGATGAACCATGCCAGCCAGTGTTTGAGAGGCATTAATAATACATGTTAGCTTTTGATTAGCCTGAAAGAGGTTGGGCAGTTGACTTAAATCAGGTGTGTCCAACCCATGGACCAGATGTAGCTCTGTACAGCAAGTATTGTGGTCCCAGAAGTTCATAAAATTCTAACATTATTATATGATTTCAGTGATATATTTATCAATGTGTAAGGTTTTTGTTTGTTTGTTTGTTTGTTTGTTTGTTTAAGTGGGCTTGTGTTATTTTGTAAAATAATTTAATAAGTTAATGCGTTCTGTGGAAGGGCGATCCAGAATACCCATTCAGCACTGACAAATTTAGTATTTCTGGTGAATTTGGCTGCTAATTTAATGAGTTAAACATACATCTTCAAGGTGAAAATCAATGTATCTGTGGTATGTTTCAAACCATAAGTGTTCAAAATGAAAATTAAATTATGGCAAACTCAAGGTACGGCAAATATTTTTATGCATTTTGATATAGAAGAACTATGGGCTATTCTGTCAGTGTGTTACAGCCATCAAGGTTTGAGTCAGGCAGGTACAAACTGCAGAAAGATGTGAAACCATGAAATAACAGTGAACTGAGAAGCAAAAGCACTGCTTAGTAATCAAGTGTGTGAATATATTGGTGTGAATTTTATCCAAGCATAGTTCAAAGGGAAGTAGACTTTGGCAATGGGCAGATGTTGTTTTTCCTTTCAAACTGAAACTAGTAAAGAAATCAAATATTAATAATATCAAGTTATCTTTGGCACATTATTTGTCCCTGTACAAACTCTTCAGATACAGAAAGTAACAAGTAATGAAAGAGCTAGCTTCCAAGGAAGTCCATATTACAAAGTAAACCAAGGTACTTAGTTATCACTTTGACATCAAAGAAGTAATAACCATATATAATAAGGATTTCCAGTAATAGTTATTGTACTTTATTGCCATTAAGCTCTAATGTTAATGTACTAAATCAACATGGCACATACACTTACAGAACCTTATTTTGATAAAATAATATGTGAGGTCCCTTGAATTATAAAAAAAAAGAGTTGGCTTATGACCCAAGTGTTATTTCCTTCCCCTGTCAAATTGTCCACACCTGATTTCAAAATTTCTTTGAGGAATAGCTCTTAGGCTTTGGAGCAAAAAGCTTTTTCCATGAAGTTTACAACTAGTCTGCTATTTCTGTCAGGGTAGAAGGGCCGCATCATTTTGAAAATGGTCTGATTTTTCAGAAACCGTACAGAAATAGGGGCCGCCTAAATGAATTGAGGATTCTCATTGGTACATGCAGCTCTCATGGATCTTCATCTACCAGATGAACCTGATTTGACTAGGACTTAGCAAACGTACTTTATTCCATTATTCTCTGTTCTCTTATTCTAAAACAATACCAATTGTTTGTAAAAAAAAAAAAAAAAAAAAAAAAAAAAAAGTACGAATGAGTTCATAGTTGTTAAAAAAATAATAAAATTAAACTTGTTTTTATTGTCTGTTATAATCTGTACTTCTTGTATCCTGGTGATTGAGATATTGTTGTGGCAACTTATGTCACCTCAGGAAAAAATTCAAAGAGTCAGAACCTTAAATGAACTTTCTATAAATAATCTGCTGTGCATTTTCATAGTTATGGGATTTGGTGTTTATTTCCTATAAAAACCTGTATTCACATTTAGATCGGATTTACTCTAGCACTCATTTACAATAATGGCACAGAAACAATTTTCTAAAATTTGGTGTTATAGATGGATTACTAACAAAGCAATTCTAGCAAGCAACCAGAATATTCTATCCTAGTGAAGACATTGTTTCTTTGGCTTCCACTCCATAAGTGAACAAAATAATTTTTTTTCAGTAATGGAATAGCTCCTGCAGGCTCCACAATGCTAGACACACCATTCAGTTCACCTAATAAACACACTTGTCAGGACTAATTATTCCCTGCTAACGTTTCTGTAAATAATGGAAAAATAAACCTCCCTAAAGTCAACATTGCCATTACTCACTTTGCTCAGCAAAACCTCTCTGTGCAAATTTGGGTCAAATTAATGAAATTTAATTAATAATTGAACATAACTGAGTGTGATGAGAAAAAACTACTACTACTTTCACATGAAACTTAACCCTTAAAGTTTTCACTTGAACATGAAAATACTGCTTGGATTAATGATAGCCTATATATTGCTAATGCTAGTTAGTTGCTAATATGATTCAACTTGCAGTTTCTGACTTTTGTTTCTCCCTATTAATCAATTCTGTTTCCATAGATAACATATGAGCATAATTTATGATTATCTGATCAGCCCTTTTGTGCTTTGTTCTTTTATGATTAAAAAAAAAAACATTTTTGATAATAGTTGCTTTTCTTTATTCATTGCTCCTGTTTAAAATACCATTGTGCTAGAGACATTATTCTGTTGTTGCAATTTGTTTCTATTTTCTCCTAGCAATGCATTATTGCTATTGCAGAAAAAATATGGGTTAAGTTCATTTTGCAATAGTATTCCTCTTACAACTTTGGAAGGCAGTGCCTCATATTTCTGCATGACAGATGTACAAGAACAAGACACAGATTTGTTACAAGAGCATAGCAGAGCAGCACACTGAAATCCTAATGAAGGTTGGCTCTTTAATATTACTGTTTTTCTTTTAATATGTTACTACTTGAGAGGCTTCACTTTACTTGGATTGCATATCCTGAGGCTTGAAGACATCTTGCTTTGAATCCCATTGTAGGAAAATGGTCTATATTCATTGAATATAGTTAATAATGTGAGAGAGTTGTTCAAAATCCCTGCTAAATTAACAGGAATGTTACAATCTCATGGTTCTGCAGCAGTGAGATTCTCTCAGGCTTGCCAGGTCACCTGTCTCTGTGCAAGCTCCCTGATTATAATCAGTCCTGAACTTCCTAGGTTCTAATGAGGAGAATTTGTTTCAGAAGGTTGCTAACGATTAAAAAAAAAAAAAAAAAAAACTTACACAGAAAGAATGTCATAAAATGAAATGTTAAAAACCAAGTACTTTTGTCCCTGATTGAGAGCCACCTTCAGCATGTTCAGTTCTCCAACAGCTGTATGCCAGTGGACCTTTTCAGCTTACTTCTCTGCTGAAAAGTTACCCCAAAGAACTAAAGTTGAGGAGAAAGCTGAGGCAGATGAGAAGACATCAAATGAGATTCATCCAGCACCTCCTGAACTGTCAGCGCCTTTAGCCAATGTAGAATGATGATTTCTGTGCACGTATGTATGCACTCTTCCTGAAAGCAAGCTTTGATGTCTGCCTGTGCCAAAGTTATTTGAACACTTTTTTTTTTTTTTTTTTTTTTTTTTTTTAAGCAAAGAAATGAAGAGAACCTTTTCCCTCATTTTTTTTCTTCTGACTTTGGAAAAATAAGGCTGTGTAAATCCCTCAATGTATTCAGCTGGGATATAATCCAATAGTTTTGGTGGAATTTAATTATAGTAACATCCTAATTGAAGGTAAATTAAACAAGACTAAAACCAAGAGCTGTCATACTAAATGAAAATCTAAATTGCATCAGTAACAGACAGCTCTGTCCTAGAATTATGACTTAAGGAGTGTCACATTTTGTTTTCAGGTTAATCAATGAAAGCTTCACAAATATTTTGAAGCCTTCCTTGATCTATTAAAGGCCAAATTAAATCTAAACCTCTGAAAGACACTGAGCAGGAGGGCAAAGTGAATCAATCCACTTTGGAGAGGAAAAATGTGTGAAATGGATGAACAGGCTCTCTTGGAACTTTGATGGTCTTATAGGTTGGGGTTTCTTCCAGTCCAGTGACAATTGCAGCGGTGTGCTTGCCTGGTACCTAATCACTCAGGCTGCTTTTTATTTGTTTTATTACTTGATCACCTAGGCCTTATTTTTGCCACCATGTTCACTATGATGTTAACATGTGCTGGCAGTCAGCTGCCTGTGTGATGAATAACTGCCCCGCCCAAGCCTGGATGAGTGAATGGGAGTGAACCACCATGTGGAAATGTTTGCCTTCCTCTTTCCTATCTTGTCTCAGAACATCACTAATATTACATTGTTTCATCATCATAGACACATCTATTATTGTCTTGTGACTGCTGTGACATGTATCCTGCAAAACCCTCTGTGAAAAAAAGGAGCTCAGGAAGCTTTACTGACACATGCTATCCTCAAGATCACCATCCTAGGATTTTTTCATCAGCCCCCACAAAACATATGCAGAAAAAGAAACAAAATGAAAAAAATCAACACCCACAAACAAAAAAACCCAACCCAACTGAAGATTTTTTTCCATTCTAACTCACCAATCATGTCAGTCCCTTACCTCCTTCCTGTTTCCTCAGCTGTCAAGACAACAAGCCTCTGCAAGCAAACTACCAGCCCTTCATCAATAGAGCTTGTCAGCTGCAGGCTCTGTAACTGCTTTTTCCTGCTTTTTAGCAGCAAATCTTAATATCTCTAAGAAAATGACTGCACAGCTAACAGCCTGTACTTTTCATCCATCCATAAATGCACAGCTGGCATCCTTATGGGATTTTCTATTATACATATTCAGGCTAGCATTTTCAAATTCTCAGATATGGCCTGTGTTATTTATTCTAGCAGGAGAAAGACAACAACAACAAAATTAGTGCGGAAGTGGAGGGCTGTTCTCTTAATCTTTTGGATTTACCTAAGGTCAACTTTGGGATTTGAACAGAAAAAGCTTTCATTTTTGTTCACAATTACCTTCCATGGGGTCCGAGAATCTATGTAGTGGTTTGTAAAGAAAAAGGCTCAGCCTCACCTTAGGAAGTATACAGTGGGGAGCTGGTGAAAACACAGGTTCCAGTCACCTGTTTAATATCATGTGCTAGCTGCTCTTTTCTCCAAGGGAAAAATGCTTGTTGATTGACAGTTGTAATGGCCCACAGCAACCCCAAAAATAAAAAAGAATAGATCAGTCATTTGCTCCAGTTTTACTTGCTTTTGTTTACTCATTTAGACAGCACTGTCAAATCCATGCCTTTCTAGAAATACTTGCTTTTTTAATCTTTTTGACCAGATTTTGTTCTTTTGCCTTCCTGAACTGTCAGAAAATTATGTTTGGCATCATAGTTTCTCATTTCTGGTGACCTCTTCAGAGTCATATCTGGACTGACCTATTCACAACTACTGACCTCTTCATTATCCTAACTAAAGCAGCTCATAAAATTTCATCAAGGAAATTTTAATATGAAATATATATATTTTTTTTCTTTAGACAAATAATTCCATTTTATTGAAAACCTGTCCTGGAATTTCATTAATGTCTACTAAGAGAAAGAAGAATTGTTATAATCTCTCCAACTAGAAGACTGTAGAGGGTAGAAGGATCATGAGGGATATCTGAAGACTTCAGAATCAGTTTCCTTACATCATTTGTTCTTTAACAAAGTAATCTACAATATGTTGTATAAGACTATACACAAAGTTTTAAATTAGCAGAGATTAGTGACCCATCAATAAAAATATTTTAGCTGAGAAGTCATTAGACCTTTTATTTTCCACATACTGGGAGAGACAGTAACTGTATACTTGTAAACAAATTTCTGTAGCTTTTTCCTCTCATGGACAGCTTGAGCCAGCATCACTTTACAAGCTTACTTGTCTTTTGTATTTGTTTGACTGAAAAATCAGGATGCTTACATCTTGTCCAAATTCTGGCAAGATTTTAGAAGGGATGGGGGAACTAGGGGATATCTCTGCTGCCTTTGCACATGCAGATGTTATTGGGAATTACTTGGAACATGAGACTTTGAAAGGATGAGCACACCATGTCTTTGGTTCCTGACCATGGCTTCAAGGAAACTGCAAAATCTCAGAGTTAGATAAAGCAACATCACTCTTTCAAATGCCTGACCCAAGTAGAAGAATAAAAAAACATAAGTTATCTCTTAAGCCTCCTATATAATGGGAAAATTAGCTGCTTCTGAATGGAATTCTCAAAGGCAGTGCACACTGAAGAGCACCTTGTCAATTCACTTGGTATAGCTATGTAATATGAGCATGAAACCTCAGGATTTACCTTTAAATATTGTCTCTCTGTAGATTCATATAGGGAATTATTATTTCTATTGCTATGGCCCTGAGTTCTCTTCTGAAGGTAATTTCTTATTTTCCTCCCTTTTACTGGCTTGAATTTGTGAAGGTGGATGTTGGTGTAAGAAGGTTATCTCTCCTTCTGTTGGTATGCTGTAGTCCAAGTTTTAGTGTTGACTCAGAAAGTGGTAAAGGAAGATATATCCTTCTGCTTCTTCTGCAAAAACATAGTATGAACAATATGGTCATGAAATAATGTACAAAAAATTGTATATTTAAGTAAAAGCAGGATTTTTGTCTCAGTTATATCCTCTGTTTCATTGTCTTCCTGATTCAGAGTATTCTGTTTTTTGTTATTTCTTGGAAGATTATTGAGGCAGAGAAAGTTCCACAAAATTGATTATGATTTTGAATTAAATGATATATATTTCATCCTGCTGGGCTGTAAGAGATAGCTTGCTTCTTTGCAGATAAAGAGCTGAGCATGGTTTTTTCAGGAAGGCTGAATTCAGTTTCAGTTTTCCTTAATAAGCACTCCAACAGTAAGTTTCTTAACTTGCAAAAGGGGAAAGGAAAACTCCTCATTGAGTATTTCTTTTAAAAAGTCCAAAGTTTAATTGCATTTTTTAATGAATTTTGATTTTGTGGTGTTCACATGTTTACAGAATGTGTAGTAAGCTATTTAGTGTAACGAGGCAAATGGTCACACTTGTTTCCTGATTGTGTTTGGGTAGGTGGCAGGATAGTTTGACTGTGATGCCTCAATATAAATATTTAAGATAACATAAGTGGGCACATATGTGACATTTCTGTTTTGCAGCTTCATTTCAAACTTAAGATTTCTGTACACATTTTACAGATCTGTAAAGCCAAGGAAATCATATGCAAGCACTCTTGGTGGCTTACTGTTTTGATGTTTATTCATCATCCAAAGCTTTTTACTGTGACACTCTAAACAGTAAAATGCTAAACTCATCCATAGTGGTATTTATGACAACTTTATAAGTTAAAGGTAGTTAAAACAAAGAGGCCTGATTATCTGCATATACTGTTGGTTCTTATTTATTTGCTTATGTATTTTGTATGTGATTCCTAGGATCATAAAATTAGCTATTTACGCTCAGTTACAAATTGAGCAATAACAGCAGAAATCTTAAAACTGGCTATGATGCCAAAGTTTTCCCAGTTGTTAACAAAGCCCTAGTTAAAGCTGGTGATATATCAGGAAACTGTTTCAACAAATAAATCTGTTTCTGGAAACTGCAAAGTTCGGTGACTGATGAATTCAGCAAATGGAACATGACCACCTTTAGGGCTCGTGTGTAGCTATATAGGGCTCTCTCCAAGAAAATGCCAGAGGTTTTAGTGAGCCATTTGCATAGCTAACTCGATTTGCTCCAGGACTGTGCAGATACTTTATAAATGTGGATTTCTAAAAGTGCAGTCCTATGACAGCAAATTTCTCAGGACAGCTGCTGGAAGCTACGAAGTTAATGTAATTTATCACTAGCAGTTACCAGAGCATAAGCATAGTGTATGCGTTTTAGATATTTGCAAATAGGAACACCTGTTTTCAAGTAGCCAGATATCTCCAATTCTCCACTGAGACATGCATAATAAAAAAAAATGCAAACAAAATAATGATGGGTGTTCTAAGATTGTTTCCTCTGCATGGCTTAAATCTTTTATCAGTCTACGTTTTGAGATGACATTTGTGCATTATAAGCGAAAAAGATGATAATGAATTGCATCACGTGCTCTGTTTCTTAAAGGCTTTATTGTTCATTAGTTAATAATTCCATTTCAGTAATCATTTTGGAGAATTTGGTATAAAGTGACTTTGTAATTTTGTTTGGAAATTGATTTTCCAAATTTAAGAGTTATCTCTTTTAGCAACACCCTTCCAGCTCCAGGAAACTTCACTGGAGTTTATTTTCCTCAGAGACTGTGTGTTTTGTTCTTGTTTTTGCCCTTTTTATTATTTTTTTATTTTTTTTATTTCCAGCATATTCACCCCAGTTTTTCACAAATGGTTCCTGTTTTGCCTGTCTCTCTTCTAGGAGAGGAACAAACCAACTGTCAGTGAGGAGTTAGTGTCCATAAGGAAGGAACAGCCAGGGAAGAGCAGGCAGACAAAATGCTTGACAGCAGAGGAAGGAAAAAATGGTCAGTTCACAGCTGAAAGCACTGGTGAGGTAGCCTATACACATTCCTGATTTTCTCTTCTATCTATTTTATAAGGTACCCGGATAAATTTGAAGAAAGAGATGAGAAAGTGAACAGCATAAGAGATAAGCACAGATTTCCTCAGTGCTATGAGGCTTATCCCAACTGACAGAAGCCATCTCTGCATTTACAGAGACAATTGCTACATGCAAAATGACTTCAACTGAAGAACTGATTTTGTACGATAACAGTGACAGTCTCTGTCTTATTAAAAGCTTTTTTAGCCTACTCCCTTACATCATTCTGCTTCTATGTTATTGACTCTTAATCATGTTGAATAGGAGAGTGCAATCCTGATAATTCAACTAAGTGACTTGTAAAAGCATAAGTAGGCATAACAAAAAGTTTCCAAGATATTGCAAGAATAACTACCTTTTTTCGTCAGAGCCTCATGGAATCAAGGCAACTGCTTTGATTTTGGATCAGTGTTCAGTCACTTTCTGGAAACCTAGATGGCAGGTTGTCACCATAAAGTCTTTATCACACACCGCTTCATCCACTGTGAGGAAATTATCAACATGTTAGAGGAGATTATACTCTGTTTCCCTCTTTTGCTGTTTTCCCTCTAGCACATTCGGATATATTTGCCTCGTGCCCTGTTAAATAGTGCGTGGTGCAGGTGATCATACTGAACCAGCCTTTCTGCCTGAAGAAGTCACGACTCAGTGAGCTGGTAGACATGCTTTACAGCACACCAGTAACTCCACATTTCAAAGCACACAGGTGTGACACATAGATCTGTTGGGTGCCTAGTGCTCATAAAAAGTAACAACAACCAGTACACTGTAAGCATGAGCTACAGTTTGGTGTGGCTTAGCTCCCTTGTATAAGAGATATAAACAAGCCCTACCTGATGTTATGGCTATCTGCACATAAGACTGGAAATAGACAATTTATTACAGCATGCTGGATGGTATCGCTCTGGCACTTCTATAGATTACCAAGCTATTGAAGGTTTTTTATCATTGTATTTTTAAGGCACCTGAATTTGATCTTTCCTCTAGATAGTGACTTCTTGAGAAATACACCTACTATCCAAAGTAGTGTTCAAGCCATTTTTTTTAAGAGATGAAGGACTGACTGTTGATTTTTGTTTTAACAAACTGCCTTGAAACTATTCATTTTCAGAATATTTAAATTTCTTTCCCTTCAGCGTGAACAAAGTATTATTTACTCTCTGAAAGAAAATATCAGACTTGACAGTTGTAAAATATGACATCTTTGAAACTGTTTGTGACAATGGTGTTGTCCTTAAATCTGTCAGATTAGGCATATCCCCTTCACTGCAGCAGCATTCAAGCAAATATCAGATGGGAACCTTCTCAGGGTATATTATGTCTGCTTCTGCTGCTCAGGACAGAATCATAGTTCTGCTTTAATGGTTAGAGAAATCATCTGGTGCCGTGGATAGACATTTAGAATACCACTTAGACTGCTTATTAAAGGAATGTAAACCTTCTACTGACATGAGAATTGAACTCTCCCTTTATACTCTTCTGAGTTTAGATAAGGAACTGCCACTATGAATAGGATAAGAAATTTTATCTTATGGCATTACTGTTTATAAACAGATGGCTGAGACTCGTTTGCACAGATGTGATAAAACTTTTCTGCCCATATGAACCTCGGTTCTCCATAAGAGAGGATGCACATAATCCCAAAACTAATCATAGACTGGGATAAATGGGATCATGCATAGGATAATTTTTTCAGTAATCTCAGTTAAGGTATTAAATGCATAGTGCATGAAGAATGCTATCTGCTGTGATTGCATGAAGAGTTCAGAAAAACTCAAAATGAGTTAACTTTGGCCCAGTGGTCGATGGGAGTTGAGCAGGGAAAAGGAGAGAATGGAAAAAATATATATAATTCCTTTTTTTTTTTTTTTTTTTTTTTTTTTAATAATTCAAAATACCAGGGCTGTTTCTTCAACTATTAAAAACTTTCAACCATTTTTCTGAGTGCAAAAATTATTTCCTGCTCTTCACTGACCTAAAATATGAGAATGTTGGTAGCAATGCAATTATGAAGGACCTTTTCTTCATGTGTAATGCTGCTGTAATGGGGGTGATGGAGCAAGGAATAATTTTACTAGGAAAGAAAGAGTTTAAGAGACTTGCTTCCTTGCTTTCTTTAGGTAAGTCTTGTGTTTCTTCTAAAATGAATATGTGATCCTTGTGAAGTTCCTGATTTCCTGTAGGCTTTAACTCTTCATATTGAATCATATGTAGAAATGTTACTTATGAGTCTGCTTCTTGTAGGGTAAATATTGTGGTGTCCATCACTAACCAGAGCAGTAAACTGGGATTTGGTGATTCTTGGTAGAATTTTTGCTTTCACATGAAAACTCAGTGAGCATAGCAGTGCTATCAATGACCCCTTCCAGAACCAGTATTTTGTCTTTGTTGCTCATAGCTAGTCTTTAATATTTTTGTGATGCTCAGACAGTAAAAAAAGCTGGAATTTCAGAGTGTAGCAAGCATAAAAAATGTAAAAAACAGAATTCTGGTTTTAAAAAACCCATATGTGTTCCCTATCAGTATTCATATGTAATAATGAGGAAGTAGATGTTAAGGACCCTTTTCTGTCATAAGGTTGTATGTGATAATAACAACATTTTCTGGCAATTTAAAAATTTTGTATCTTTCATTTTTAATTGCCATTAATGTGTCTGAAACTTATACACATGACATAATAACATGTGCCTTGGGGTTATGTTGAGTGTAGAAAATTTTTGTGTTCACAAAGTATTGTTAGTGGGCAGAGATCTGGGGAGGAAAGAACTGGCAGGTGGGTTGGCAAAGGAGTGATGAACACTCACTTAAACCAAGGCATGATCCTTGCAAGCTGCTGAAGCTAAGTCCTCTTTCTGTGAGCTGTGTGTTAACATATTTTGTTCCTGATCATCTGCATATTTTGCCCTCTTTTAGCACTTGCATAGCTATTCTATCTTCTCCGTGTAAGAAAGGTGACTACATCTTTCATGGTGGCATATTTTTAAAAACAAAAAGGAGACATTTTTCTCTCTGGGGCTTTCAACCTGTTACTGCTATCCTTCACTTTTTTTTTGTATTTATATGCAGTTCTCCTATGCATCCTACGCTTCAAGATGTTTCATCAGCTGTACAACAGACTACACTCAGTCTCTTCAGAACAGATTTTGTTTGCAAGATTAATGTTTGAGGTAGATTTGGAATACTTTTGGCCTGCTTTTCTAAGGAAATGAGGCATGTGGACTTACACTGTCCATCTGCCAGCTTTTCAGCCTTCCACTTCTTTTCCTCCAGGGACATTTATGCCTTCTGGTCAGGTTCAACCAAGACCAAAGGCACTGAATCATAGAAGATCACAGAAAATTTATGGTGAATAGAGGGGAGGAACTAATATCACTGCAGCCTCCTGACACAGTGCAACACGGTGAAACCAGCCTCTATCTGACCAACTTAGCCTGCTGACTAGCAAGCATATACTACCTAACTAATTAATACATGTATGTCTCCAAACTGACCACAAAACTTGCCTTCTTTTCCCTAGCTGGTTACTGCATGACTCAGAGAGGTGTTAATAATGTAGTGAGGCTTGGAAGATGTTCAGACAGCTGAAATTGTCACAGTGATACCTGTAGAGAACACAGAAGAAAAGAAAAAAATCTGTAGGATAGCAAGCTTCAGTTGTTTAGATGCTCGTTGTTTCTTTTGATCTAGTATGCTTTTCAGAAATTATTGAGAGAATGTGGGGGTACAAATGTCCTTACTGCATCTGAGTGTAAAGGAGGAATGTTTCTGCCCATCTTCCAGAATGTATGAATCACAGCATTTAGCTGAATCTATATATAGTTCATCCTTTTGATTGTTTGTTGTTTTATGTCTCTTGTTGAGTATTTATGAAAGTTGAAGATCAAATAATGCTATAAAAAGTAAGAGAAGAAATCGTTTTCATCATAGGAAATGCCCTCTGAATAGAAATATGTTTAGCTGTGTCAGTGAATAACTGGAAGTAATTTGAAGAGTATTCACTCACATAGAGGCAAAGAATATCTGCACCACTTTATAGGAAGAGCAAAGATATATAAAAAAAATCATTTCAAAATAAAAACATATGGTGACTCTTCACTTTTTTGGAGGTGAAGATTTTGTAGTCACCACTGTCACCCATTTGGCCTATCTGAGCAATGATCTTCCAGTCTTTTTTCACAGTTATTTTTTCCTAATATAGAGGTTAGCCTCTTTGGTCTCTTCCTTCCTGAGCTAGAACTTAAGGAATGAATGAGGACTTCTCCAAAAGTAATGCCTCCTATTTTATTTTGTTGGCCATCAGAAGCAGATTTTAGTGATATGTCAGTAGAGGTTGAACCCTCCCACCAACATTCAATTATATTGTGTTGCAGTGTGACAGATGAAAGGAAAGGGACAGTATGACAAAATGACATCTGACATGGACATGTGTAGGAAGCACAGGTGTGTTGCTGAATTCCTCCATGTGGAAAAAACTGATACTCATCGATGCTTGCTGAGTGTTTTTGTAGACCAAACAATGGATATGAGCACAGTTAGGCAGTGGATGGTGCATTTCAGCAGTGGTGACAGCAACAGTTGGTCACCTCCTCTGATGCAGATTTTTATGAGTGCAGCATACAGGCTCCTTCTCATCACTGGCAAAAATGCATAGCTAATGGTGGTGGCTGTGTTGAAAACTAGTGTTTTGTAGTTAAGAAGTTGCTCTATCGAATTATGTGTTGTTCTTTTTGTATTGGCTGTAGTTTCCAGGGAAATAAATAAGAGGCATTACTTTCTGAGCAAGCATATAGTATCATATTTAAACAGTACATGGTTCTTGTTGATTTCTACTCTAGCAAAATACAAAGCTAAAGCCATAGAGCCCCCACACTGCACTTGCAAAGATCTTCGTGTCTCTACGTAAGTTTTGGCTCCACATCAATCTGTATAAGATACTTTTCCACTTTCTTCCCCACAAAAAATACAGTCTAAGTTTCTTCTGTACTACAGAACAGCTAAACATCAAGAGATTGGGATAATTCTGTGTGCTGAGTGAAAAGCAAATGAAGATTTTCTTCCATGACTGAAACTCCATTAAAAACTGCAATATAAACAAATATACCTAAGATTGCTTCTTCAGATAAGTCCTACTAGCTGTAATCTAAATACATATTTGGGAAACATTTTTTTACCTTCGTATTTTTAAGGATATACATGCGTGTTTGTAAATGCAACCATTTATTTAAAATTTTTGGACCTAGATGACACTTATATTCCACAAGTTACATTTTCCACATATGTGAATGTCAAGAAATAGATTAAAGTGTCCTGTGTTATAATACATTTCTGGATGTGGGATCTGATAATAGCTGTCAAACCAGTCAAATGTATAGTGTGATTTTCAGTTTCCAGGTTGTTAACAAAATGTCTGCTCCATTCATGAGCTAGGAAATCATATCCTCTAACCTTCAAATAATACTTTAAAAACCCTGTGAGTACCTTAGCTATGGTCCTGTTGCATCTCAGTAACTGAAAAGCTATAACTTGTGTGTGTGCGTATACTTCAGGAATTAAAGATTTCTAAAGTAGACCCAGGGTGCAAGGAGAAGTCAGTTAGCTATGTATTAGATATTATTACTGTTATTATTTAGATTATTATGAAGAATAAAACAGACCACATCACTATGGCATGCTGTGCATATGACCACAGAGTTCAGTCAAAGGACATTTCAAAAAATGCTCTGACACCTTATTAAAAAAAAATTAAAAAATAAAAAAATCCATGTAGAAATTATAGCTATATTTTTTCATTGAAAGCTCATTCATTTCAAAACCAAATGAGGTTCCTATGATCTAGGGTGCAGTTTGCAGTCCAAATTTACAGAGAAAAGTATCTGAGTGGCATGTGCATTTACTTGGCATACTGAAGAACTAGGTTGGGGCCTGTGGTATATGCTGTGGATAAAGGGAGGATTTAAACATGATCCTGTTGCATATTAAATGAGTATCATTGTTGAAATTTTTATTATTAAGAATTTAGATATCTTAGAATTTAAGTATTAATCTTTGGAAAAGGCTTCAGGTGTGTTGTACCACATTCTTGTTGCATTCAACTATTAGCTCTTAGATTCATATTTTTATCAGAGTTGCTGGAATAAGTTATTGATTTAATTTGCCTATATATTGTTTAAAACTACAAAATTCTGTCATATGACCAATGTCAGTGCTAATGTTAGAGAATGCAGCAGAAGTGTGCTACTGGTTGTTGCAACAGGCTGAGAAACAGGACAGTAACACAGAAATCAGGCATGAGTCATAACTACTAAAATCCAGGCTGTGTCTTTAATCCTAAAATCAGTGTTCTAATTTTTTAATCTCTTTATAGTAGAAACTGAATTTTAATTTTGCGTCTGTAAGGGTTGGCCGTGGAACTCTGATTTGGCACCAGACTTAAACCTCTCACAGAGTCACTGATTTTAGAAGAGATTTACACTTTCAAAAGACTTCGCTCTCCTAGTATTTTCTTAGACAGTCCAAAAAATGTCCTGACTTCAAAATTTTACTTGAGCATCAACTGCTGGTCGTGTCTGAAACAGTCCATGATACCAGACTAGACAGAATCATTTTTAAGTCTCCATTTTTCTTATTATTTTGTCTGGCTTTTATTACTGGATTTTTCTAATAATTCCTGAATATATACAGTGCCTCACAAACAAGTCTTGTGAAAACTGATTAAAAACTAAATTTGTCCAATGGGAGTTTTCTTCCACGGCTGTCATGATTTCAGTCATGGCTGTGAGTTCTTGCAGGGATCAGATATGCTAAGCGTTGTTTATCTGGCGAGACTCAAGGATCCACATGAGAGTACTACTTCTCTGTAAGTAAAGGAATAACAAAGGTTCAGCTCAACTGAACTTGTGAAGATGAGTTTCTAATTATTCCACTTAATAATGCAAAGAGAAAAGGCAATGAATTCACAAGAATTTATTTGAGTGCAAACCATCTGAACAATACTTTACATATTCCCTGCTAATGTATGGTAAAAGCATTTAGGCAACCTAACTCACTCCTGGGATGTGCTTCCATCAAGAGTCAACAGTGTAATACTCAGCCAGTAGTGTGGTTAGCTGCACATAAGAGGTGCAGAGCAGTAACTTAGCACCACAGAGCGCTGTAAGTTCTTTACCTCATGCCTGTATATTGAGGGCTGTTACTCATCAGCTGTTCAAACCATCTCAGCACAACTAACTTAGCTTTTACCAGGCCTTAGTGAAAAATGACAATTTAGGACAGCGCAACAGAAGTAGGAAACGTAAACAAATCTGACTGATAGTTCACGAGATTTCAGGTTGCATTGCTGTTTGTGCCACTTTTGCTAGTGCATCCACAGCACGGCACACTGACTGCATGAAACTGTGCATCAGTCCAAACCTTGTGCCTCAAAATTTCATTTTTACCTTCAGGGACTGGAAAGGGGCTAATGACCTTCTTTAGCTTCATCTAGAAATATTATCAGAGGACATAGACTGGTATTATGGGACTGTCATGACAGAAGTCACTTCTCAGTGTTATAAACTGGCTTGGAAAAAATATCCTCAAGTGACCTAGGCATCTTCTGCAGCTGGGCTCAGGCCAGGATTCTCCGCAAGTGAACGTCTCCAGAAATAACATCGGTTAGACCCTAAGAACTAACTGGAGTTGCCAAGGAGTATCTTCTACGGTTGGAGGGGGAGTTATGGGAGGCCACTGTGACTGATCCCTCCTGCAGGTATCATAAATGGCACGTCACAGCCTGATCTAATCAGACAGCTGAGGTATGCCTGCCTCCATTTCCAGCAACCTCTTCCCTCCAAACATACATTTTCACATAAAATTGTCATGCTTTCATGATTCTCATGCCAAAGTTTTTCTACAGAGACATAAAGTTACGAAGTTCCCACCTTATCCATCAAATTTTGGAGTGCTTCATGATTATTGCTCATTAACATCTGCTCTTTTGCCACTGCAAAAGATATTTAAATTAGATAAAGCTCCGATGTTCGTACCCCTGCTCCACCCCCTGACAAGTGCTATTGGATCCAGGAGTCAGATCTGTGTCTCAGGCTGCTCAGTTCCTTGGAGCTGAGAGCAGCTCTCTTCCCAGCTCCACCGGTGAGAATCTCCTGAAACTGCCTGCTGCCTCCACCATCCCAAAGGAGAAGCTGTACTGGCCATGTGATTGCAGTCTGCTACTGTAAATTACTTTTCTCACCCTTGTTTGTGAAGAACAGAATGAACACATCAGAATTTTACTGGTTTCCAAGTTTTTCTCCCTTGGCTGGAGAGAAACCTAATTGTGGTGGAAGCCCCAGGTGCTGTCACATTGCTTGTGTGTTGCCTCTCATTCTGTCCATCAAAGTTGTCCTCATAAATAAGAAGTTAGCAGCCCAGTACATTCTTCAATTTATTTTTGGGGTTGTGTTTAAATTTTGTGTCTGAATGCCAGCATTTAGACCAAGAAAAGCGAGGAAATAATTTTGATTTCACATAAAGGCTAGCTCATAGAAAACACACTTCACAACAAAATTTTGATTTACACCACTGGCAATGAGATCTCTTCCAGCACTGTGCTTTTAGGAAATATTTAGTGATTAAAAATGTCCTGCAACCAGACAGCTAAATCCATTCATTAAGTGTCTTTATGTGTTTGTGAGACAGCACTGTCAAGTGAATAATTAGTTCCTAGAATGTTTCAGGCTATGCTGTTTTCTTAACCAATATGTTTGTCCACTTGCTTTTGACTGGTAGATTTTATTAATTTCTGACATGTGCTTTCCTCCCTTGATGGCTTCACTGTTTGAAAGAAGAACACAATTATTCTGTGTTTGCTAGAATTTTTAAAGGATGAACATTGTTTTATATGTAATGCCTTACTGTAAGTGCTGGACTTAATGCTGTCTTTGTTCATTAACTTCATGACTCAACTTCTGTCCTCAAAATACTCATCTTGCCAAGATCTCTCTTGCTTAATGAGAAGGCACAAGCAACAAAACTACTAAATAAATTCAAGGACATTTTTGGAGATCTGCTAGCCTTCTAAAATGAAGATAAGGCCAGAAGGAAAAGACAAATCTTATTGCCAGCATAAACGGAAAAGTGGAAAGAAAACATGGAAATGGTAAAAAGCTGTCAGCCATGGAGGGAGCTGTGTCCTCTGGGGGAGAGGTATGTAGATACAGCACAAGAAGATAGCTTTTAGAGACATGAAGCAGTTATGTAACATGATGAAATGCAGAGAGGCAGAGCTCTAGGGCACAATCATTCTCTGCTAGCACGATGCTCAGTCATGCAAAAAACATTTCCAAACAGCAAGTTAACTCAACAGGAATAGAAGTTGCAGCTGCAATGAAAAAATGCCGTATTCAGCATTAAGGTTGCTCTGACTGGAAACTGTGTGTGAGGAGTTCTACTATTAAGTTCCATGTCCGTCACTCGAGCAGATGCAGGAAATTACAGGAGAGATTTCTTCCTTTGAACCTGTGTATGACCCTTTATATTTTTGTATTTGTTTCCTAACAGAATAAGGTCTATTGTGATATTGCTGCCTGGATGTCTATTCACCCACCCACGTTTCATTATTTTTCCCTCTGTTTCCACTGACACTGGGACCTATTTGCTGGCTTTGGAGGAAGGGTCTTATGTGCTGTGTAAATTCAAGGGTCAAGCAGAGGAGACCTATTGTTCTGCTGAAGAAAAGGCAGGTAGAATTCAGTGGTCACACTGTTGTTAAATGTAAGCCAGCTGGGAAATCACAATGTCCATATTTCTAAGATAACAATAGATTCTATTCTTTTCTTGGGAGATGCCTTGCAAGTGCATCACAGTCTTGTCCAGCTCTTGACAGGAGGCTGAAAGTCAGCAGTTACAAATTCAGAAGAAACAGGTTTCACTAGCTCTGTTGTTTGGACAGAACATTTTGAGATTTTTGCATATCAAAGAAAATATTTTATTCATAATGCCCCTGCACACTAGTGAGATGGACTATACTGGTGAATGGCCAAGATGCTGGGTACAATTGCAAGCGAGGAAAAATTAGGGAAGTTCTTCTTCACCGAGGTAATCATATCGCGGTATATAGAGCCATATGCTCCTTTTTGAAGTATTTGTTTAATTAATACTCCCAAGACCAAAAGAAAATCTGCTGCAAGTATATGGACAAATGGAACAGAGTGGAGAGGCAATGTTAAACTGTAGTTTCTCATTCATAGTATTTCCAATCATAGGTAAGTATCAGTCTCTCAGCAGCAACTTTTAGGCTTCAAAGCAAGTCCCTTCAGAAACTGATTATCTTCTTCTAATTTAGCTTACCATCTTTCTTGTTTTCATATGTCTAATATGGTGCCTGTTCTTACCTCTAGCTGAATACCTTGAATTTGCTCAGCTTTCTAACACAACTTTATTTATCATGCTTTTTGATTATGTGCATGCTTTGAGGGATGCTTTATGTTTCATTTATTTTTAATGTTTTCTTCTCTCACGTCCAATCTCATCTGTCCAAAAATCATTTCACAGCTGTTGTTGTTTTATTAATACTTAATTGATTAAATAATATAAAAACATTTTAATCATTTGTGAATGATTCAGTTATTAAACATGAAAGATATGTATTTGCTTAGTACTTAATTTTTTTTTTAACATATGAAAATATTGAACATCTATTAAGATGGGAGGATAAGCTAAATAAAAATCTAACTTCTCTTCGCCAAATAGGGGCTAATTCCCATTCCTTACTTCTTCATCAACTTCTTCCATTTTTATCTAACCACAATGCTATTGTAAAGATGAAAATCCCAATCAATCAGCCCTGAAATGGTTTTTAAAGCTGAGATTAATTACAAAGTTTGATGCTTGCAGAAAGCAACACGTAGCTGTTTTGGAAATCACTGGAAAAGAGATGTACTAGATAATAAATAAGGAGAGCAATTGCGCCCATTGTTTATGTCAGTAGAAAATGAGAATGCATTAAAAAAAAAAGAGCAAAAGAATTCTAGATGGATTATAAAATAATTATGCTGGCCTACCTCACCTCCAGAAATAACTGACAGTTAAGAAACCAACTTATAATAAAATCCATAGGACAGTCTGAGCACCTAATAAAATGCTCTTACATATGGTGACTTGAAATGCTTTGTTTTCATTACTGCTTTATCACTTTACTTGCATTATAGCATTTCCCAAACTGAATTTGATTTCTGTACCCCGGTAACAAGCATAATGAAAAAATTGGCCGATTAAATGAATAAAAACCTTTGCTGAATGATTATCTTGTTATATCCTTCCTTCAAATTACTCACTTTTGAAATGCTCTAGTGGCTTTTAGTAACACATTCTGGTTCATAAGGGTACTTAATCACTTAAATAAGGTGTGTGATGATGTGGTGGTTGATGAAAGGTATGATCTTAAGGAGTTATCCTGAAAACGAATGCAGAAAGGCAGATGATTTACCATAGCTAGCAAAAGGATCTCTGTCTAAAGTCACAAGGGAGGGCAAGAAACATAGTAGGTTAGTGAAAGGTGAAAATGCCCTATATTTCTATCCAATTTATTGAAAATAAGAAATGACCTGAAGCCAACAGGTCATTTCTAATAAACATTTCTAATAAACTCATGCATCCAAACTGATTTCAGACGTATTATCTTGTAGTTTTTACAGCTGAAGTTGTTCATGCATCTAGTAATGCAGACTACATAGTACTTTAAAGATGAAGATGCTCCTTAATGCACTATTTACTTTGCTAAAGACATCAAACCTAGTTTTTCTTAGGAAAAGTTTTCCAGTGTTATTTTGCCATTACTAAAATACATAGTACCAAAATGATGACTTTCTAAAAGTTGTTTTCAGATTGTACTGAATCTCATTAAACATAAATGTAACTTCACTGCAAACAGATTTTATAGTTCTGGATAACCTCTGTAGCTCCAGGAGATCCAGACCAAACTGGCTGAAAATGATTGTTGGAATGTTCTCCCTTTCATTTGGAAAGCAGCCAAATTGTTTTGCATTTTTAGCACAAACAGCCAATATTAAGTGGTAAGTTACAAAATACATTCTAGGCTATTGTGAACAAGGAAATAAATGTATAAAAGCATTTCCTTTCTGGTACTTTGCATTTTGTTTTTTTCCCCTCTCATGTAAAGTTGTGTCACTCATGACTCTAACTTAACATGAATTTTGGCACTGGCTCATATGCAGACAAACTATCTGGAGTGAAAGAAGAAACTTCTCAATGTGTGCACATGCAAAAATAGTGGGTTTTTTTTTTTTTCATTTAATTAAGTCTCAAGATTTATATACAATGTTCCAAAAAAAAAAAAAAAAGAATAAAATGAAAGAGAATAGATTATATTCCAAGTAAATGTAGTAATAATTAGTTCTGAGAAGGCCACAGTTACCATGGTAATATTAAAATTTCCTGGCACTGAACATGATATGTTATCATTAATTTTAGATACTGGTACAAGTCCATTATGATAGCACTGGGGCATAATGTGCATTCTTGGACAAAGGTATGCAATTAACTTTAACTGAGGGCACAGTGATACTTGATGGAGATCTGGTAATTGTACTAAAGTCTGACCAGCAGGAAGCAAGATGCCACATCTAGTGCTGCCAGGTTTAGTTCTGTGTTTTCTCTTTTCATCCATGAAACACAAACAGTGACCTGCATATGCAGTCTGACGGATTCCAGGAAAAATCAGAAATTCAGTCAGAATTTGCCAAGCGTTATCAGGCTGAATACATTTTCCCCACACATAGATAGCTCTGCTTTAATGTAAACCCAGTATTAATTCAACAGAAAACAACGTTTCCTATACAAATATTCTTTAAAGTTTCCTGTAGCAGTGCAGGCTGCACTTCTACTGTCATCAGTGAGATTCGCTTTTATAGATGTGTCCTCACATAACAGGCTTCATTCAGTATGTTAGATTTATGTACCAGTCAGGCTTCAATTTTCATTCTTCAGGTAGGAGGAATATAGGAAATCACAATATACACACACTGAGGACATTAAATCTTATCTGAGATTATCTGCTTCACCAAGGAAGCTTACATATCTCTAGAGAAAGTGAAGTGACAGAAAGAGAGCAAGGAAAAATGACTGCATCTCACTACTGTTAGATACAGAGCATGTCCAACCACCTTGACACATGGCTGCAGCCAGGAATGTACAGGCTTTTCCTGAGCAAATCCAGTTGCTTCATAGATGCGTTATAGAATTAAGTTTGTACAACTTCATGGGCTGAGTTTGTTCAGGCAGTGTATCTTTGGAAGAGGATTTGTATCTGGGAGCATGACACGGCAAGTATCAAAATAAATGGACTTCTAATTGCCTGTAAACTTATTTAAAGTTTAATAAACCCACAAAATTTGGTGCATTTGGGCTGCTTAATGCTTTAAGCTTGAGGTTGGCAGTTTCTCAGTGTTGACTGCTGCAGCTATGTGGTGATCTGCCAAGCATAAACACTGTGCAAAGTATTCTTTGAAAGGTCACCAAACAGTTGCTTTTATTTCATTTCTGTACATTTAGATTATTGATATCCACATGCCATTAATCCTTTTTTTTCTAAACCCCCAAAATGCAGAGATTAACGCACATATTAATAAGGAGAAAATATGTTCCACCTGAATTTCTTTATCATTTGTGTCTGTACAGCGGAAAGAGTTTTATTAACCCTGATTAATAACATGCTACTTCATCAATCTTTGTTATCCTTGCACCTCATAGAAGTGGAAATTCAATCACTACATATCACCTCATAATAATATTGTAGCTAATTCAATCTAGAGACAAGTGCATGAGCTTAACCTATCATGTTTTTCCCTGCAGAGATTTAACATTAACAGAGATTTCATCCAGCCTAAGCAGCTGTTGATTTATCTGAGCTGCTTAACCTTCCTGTGCTGATGAGTTGATGGAAAACCTTAGAAGAGTATGTTTACTTACGATACTTTCAGGACACACTGCCAGCAAAATCCCAGTCCCATTAAAATAAATATGTTTTGCTACTGGCTTCAGGGCTTTACTTAACCAAAAGAACTCATCTTGAAGAGACTCGAAATTTCTGGACCTGAAGCACAATGTGTGTTGGGAAATATATATATTTATATATATATATATATATATATATATATATATATATATATTTGCTGGCCAAAAAAGCAAATAGTTTTGGATTTGGATCTCTACTAACATGTCTGCAAATGAGCAGTTTTTTCATTAGCTGAAACACATCTGTCTTAACTAATGATAGCAAGAGCTAAGATCAAGTCAGAAGCAATGCTTATGGGAATGAAGCAAGGCAAACTTCTGGAAGCACAAAAAGACTAGGAAAATGATGCATCTGAACTGAAATCTTAGAGGCTGTGGGAAAAAGAAAAAGCAGCTAATAGTGAAGACTGACCTTTTCACTGTTTCCAGGAACTTTGTGTTGAGAATCAAAATTTTATTCCTCCAACCATATCTTCAGATTTACTGGGGAAGGGAGACAAGCATCTGCTACAAATACTGCCCATTACTACAAATTGCACACTACTCATTGCTCAGTCCACTCATTCCATCTTTTTATCAATTGCATCATTGCATGTGTTGGATGAAAGCTCCAGCTAACCTTCTGGACAGAACTGTATAAAACTGAGCTTATAAAAATCCAGAAGTTGGGCTGAGATGTAATTATTTGTTGCCAACCATACAACCTGTCCAGTCAATACTAGCATCCTCTCAGAGGATGTACTGGTGGAAATAGGCTAAGGACCTAGCCAAACAGTCTTTAGGTGAAAGTTTTGGTGATTTTGTTGCTGAAATTGTCACTGTTTTGGCTCATATTATTCTGCAGAGTATTTAAAGTGTGTCATTAATGAATGACACACAATGGCTCTTGCTATCAGGACCAGTCAAATTACCAACTATGAATAATTCATGTGAAAACGTGTGAAGTATTCTAGCAATTTACATCCAAAATTGTAGCTCTGTAAAGACTGGTGTTTTACAGATACAAAGCAAAAGAAAATGTTTCAAATAATTTGTTTGTTCATTTTCTCTAGTCAAAGAATTCAGTGTGTACCTATAACACGATAAAAGATTTGGGTTTCTCGGTGTGATAATAGAAATTTGCCTTTCAGAGCCATCTTTTCTAAAACATGTTTTAAGATAACAAAAGGCTACCAGAGGCTAATACTTTTTTATGGTAAGCTTTCTTCTTCATCATAGTTTCAGTCCAGCATAGTCGAGAACAGGGATTCATAAAAGTGACCTAGCTCCATTATTCTCTTTGAATTACTGGCAAGATTACTGTGTGCCAGCTGCAGGTGACTAAGTACACCTTTTCATACTTTACATGCTTGTGTAGTTAATACTGTCCATACATCTGCATATGCTTATATGAAAACATCATTCAATTTGCACTGTGCCTGTATATCGAGTGCAGGTTTGTATACTTATATGTGTATGTGTGTATATACACATATATTTGTAAACTCTACTGTAAATGTCATACTGACTTAGAATATATATATGAGAATTGCAATTTTCCCCTAGGATTTAAATGATAAATAAATACAAACTTGATATTTTGTCCTCAGTCTTTATTGGAGAGGAAAATGACAGTTTACAGGTAGGAAAACTGCACCTTAAAAGCCCACAATATTTACTAGGTACTCCCAAAATATACGTGCTTCCAATGAGCAAATGGGCTGCTGATCTTATACAGTCCACAAATTTGTGTATGTGAAGTATAGACATTTTCTGGTATTCTTTGACAGCATCATGCTACTATATTCAATTTACCTTCTAAAGCTTGGCATAGATTGCTCAGAAATGCCACTCTCAAATAAAGGTCTTTGCTTCATCCTTCATTGATCATAATGTCAGGCTACTGCATTTAGGAATATTAAAGTTTTCCATTTGAAGGTTGGGGAAAGATCCCAAATAATGATGTCTGCTGCTAATTGAGATGGCTGCTGTGAAAGTAATGCATCCTAATTTATTATGCCCATGAAACCAGAGGTTGGATGTTGGTGATATGGCAGTATGGACTGAGCTGAAGTAGGTACATGTGGCAGAGTTTGAGAAAAATAAAAGGTACATGAAATGCAGTTTGCTGTGTAATGCAAAGGATAGAAGTAAGAGAAACGTGGGCACGATTGTACCCTCAGGTCCTCTACTCATGCATCACTGATATGTGAATTAAGTGAAATGGGATTCTGCATTTCTCTATTCAGACAATTTTTTGTGGAATCTACAAAAAAAATGAATCATTATTTTGTTTAAATTACCTGATATTCTTCAGAGAACACCATTGGCAGATTCTGTATTTTGGTTGCAAGAGGCTTCAAACTTACAGTAGTAGAAGCTCTGATACTGTTCGTGCCATGACTTAAATGAAAAATTTCACCTACAGAATTGTATTTTTTTAAAATATTCCAAATGCCAAGTGTGTGCTCTTTGAGAGTCTTCTTCCATTGCTATTGATTTATTCAATGCCATGCTGAGAATAGCTCGATGCATCTTTGAATAAGGTTGCATTTTAACATCCTTTAATGTCATGTTGTTTATTCATATATTGCTTAAAATTCAAGATTTTTTCTTTTCATTCTTGTGTATTCTTATGTATACTGCTGAAAATGCACAGAATACTGTGTGAAACCACTAAATGAGACTATTATTTTCCTTTGTTCTATGCTAATGAATTCATTAACGGCTGTTCAGTTATTATCAGGGGCATTCTTCAGTTGTTATATTAGAAAGATCTTTATCTAGTTTTAATGTGAATCTGTTCATTAAGTATCTGAGAAAGAGCGGATGATCTTTCCTGCAGAAGAATAACCTCCAAGCCCTTGAAACACACTACAAAATGTTCTGGTAATTTCCTTGACTCTGATGTGTATTTGTTTATGCTCTTCAGTTTGGGTTTTTGTTAGTTTGGGTTTTTTTGTTTGGTTGGTTGGTTTTGGGTTGTTTTTTTTTTTTTTTTTTTTTTTGAGAGAGAGATTTTTCAGAAGATCACAATGAATTGTGTAAACATGCCAACAACAGTAAACAAGAAATGATAATATCACTTCTGTATTTATAATAAGCAGTGTAAACAGTTGCACTGTTTCTACAGTTCTGTGCTTTGTCAAATACTCTTTTCTAAGGCACAGAATAAAACAGGCTCTTATAGCTTTACTTACATTGCCTTTAATTAGTGATGAAATTGCTTAATTTGTAGATGGCACTATTTTTGTTGCTTAAAGATTTTAACACTTAACAATACTTTAGTTTAAAGAGGTAACACATTTCATCTAAAAAAACCCTAGAAATATTTTGAAATCCCATCATTAATTAATGATGCCTGACATCACATCTATTTGTGAGTGTATTACAAGTACACTTCACTGTTTTACCTGATGACCCGCTCTCATAGCTCTTTGTTTCTATGCATACTATCTTCAGATTTGTAATGCTTTCTAATCATAATCCATTGGAGATATAGTTTTGTTATAGAATTTTAAGGAACTTGGTAGAGATATGTCTTGAGTCCTAGTAGAATTTTGTACTGTTTTATGAATTACAGATGACCTTAGCAGGTGAGATAATAGATGATATATGTAATTGAGGTTATGGATAGAAATTGTCCTTTCTAGGAGGAAAGCTTGTACATGACATGAATGAGAAATGAAAACTGAAGAAAGGGGAATGTTTAAAATAATACTTCCTCCGATACTTTTCAAGCCCATAGTGATGGTGTGTGAAATCACAAGTACTGCTGAAGTACAGTGCGGAAATGCTGTGAGATAAAACCATACTGTGAGGTACCTGTGAGTCATGGTACCAGGCTTGCCCATGCTCTCATTTTGCTCTGCTCATGTTACATAGCAAAGACATGTACCTTTGGTCTAGTACTGGCTCAAATGCTAAATGCCATAATCATTTAAATAACCTCATGAGTGGATAAAAAAGAAGGTGGGGATTTGAGACAGTCAATATCCTTTTGAAAGCCATGATAACACTTAGCATGTCTGAAAGTAAGCCTGGGTGTAAGTTCTATGCTGGATAATAGCCAGAGCACTCCATACACATCAGACTAAAGCGTATGTTTTCTTGCAGCAGCAGCTACTGACACTGCAGACAAACCAACTATATTTATCTTGCTTCCAGTTTGAGACCCTTTCCCTGGTGGCATTGTTCCTTCCACTCATTCTGAGTTTCGCCTTAAGGCAAAACAAAGGTCCCTGACAGTGAGAGAAGCAAAAAGTAAGTCCATAATAAATAATACCATGTGGACACAAGGACTCAAGCAGCAAGGGAGAAGGAAGAGCAAATTCTGAATTTTGTTGTAAGTGATGGAAAATAAAAGTGTTCCTAGAGAGCAGCTGCAGTGCTGGGATCCCCAGTCAGATAATTTCCTTGAGGCTTAAGGGAGCCAAGAGCTTTAGCCATCATTGACAAGTGGCCACTTTTACAGTCTATTTTGGCTTTCAGGATTTTGTGTCCTCTATAAAGGGGAAGCTACCATTCAAATGTAAGTGATAGGCTTAAGGCAGAAATTATAAGTAGAGCCTTCTGTGCTTGTGTTATGTGGGAAGACAGATGAAACAGCCAGAGAGGTCCCTTCTGGCTTGAAGAGATCTGGGAGCTCAGCATAAATGATTACAGCTTCCCACACAAGCTAGGTCAAGTGTGCAGGATAGATCTTGAGGGAGTTTTGAAAGCAGAACGTTAGGGTCTGGCAGGTCAGAAAGAGTATCCCTTAGAGAATAAATTAGTGTCAAGCTCCTAAAATAAATTGTATCTGGAAATACACAAGTGATCCATGTGCTTTAGTTACGTTTGTCCCAAACTCGTATGTGATTTCCAATAAAATTTGAATAAATGCGTGGCTATAGAGGGTAAATTCTAAACTTTCATGAGCTACTGATAATGTATTTTAAACTCATCTGTGCTAAAACTATATAATGTGGGGCACAGTGGCTCCAAAGCACTTGTTCTCTATGCCAGAGTTTAGACAACCAAATAAATCAGACAAGCATCTGGCCTCATTGTTGCAGTTAAAACTAGACATGAAGAATTACTTTATATGAATGTGATGAGACAAAATTAAATTTAAACTTCTAACATAGTCAATAAATTTTACAATAGTCTAATTTTTCAAGGAACCTTGCCTCAAGCAAGAAACACAATGGGAAAGATATATATATAGTTCTTAACTCCTAATGCTGAATATCTGTTTTCTCCATTTAATAGATTCAGTGCTTCATCAGTTCTATAACTGCACTTACCCAGTTAAGACCTAGAAGTATGAGGACTGCTCTGAAAGTAATGCCTCCTATTTTGTGATGTTGGCCCATGACATCAGAGGTGGATGGTGGGGGTATGGCAGTAGAGACAGAACCTTTCCAACAATATTCCATTATGCTAATAAGTCACATAAACATTTAGCTTTTCATCTGTCCTGCAAATAGCACAAGGAATTGTCTCTGTTAGCAACTGAAATGTGATATGAAAGCTGCGTGGTGTTTCTATTTGAAGGGGTACGAAATAGGCTCCTCCTATTTTAAATCCATACAGTTCTCTCTTCATTGGTATTTGTCACTCGTGACCTTTCAGATCTTATTGTATTAGGATGGTAGTCTTGATGCATTCAACCCATGAACCATCTACCTGTGGAGGTCGATATGCAAGTCTGCCTTGTCATCAGAAACTTCTGACAGACGTAAATTCTAGGTATGTTTTCTTTCTAATGCTGTTATATAGGCCAAGAGTTTTAACCTCTGTCTAAAAGCTTTATAATTACTAAACATCAGTGACAACTGAAAACTGGCTAATGAAACAGAAGTTATTAAGGAAGAAAAAAGATCCCTTAGAAGTTTATTTTCAGAAATCTAACCATAACAGAAATGGTGTAATCTGAGGCTCTGAAATTATGATAATGTGTACAGAATATCAGATTTTGAAGCTGAAAAAAAAATACTGGTGACACTGAAAGAAACGTCGATTCCCTCTAGCAGCTGCAAGCAGCCCATCCTGTTTTGTACAGCCATTATTCTGTAATGGCCTATTTTTTTTCCGCAACACCTTCACCTACCAACATTCGCAGCAGGAAATAAATTCACTCATCTGAATAATCTCACTGAACACAAATAACAGTCTATGTTACAGCAGATCCTGGGTGGAAGGAGATAAAATAAACCTCTCTTCCTCGAATCTATGCTCACCATGACACAGCCCGTGCATTAGCCAACATCTCTGCTTTCTTTGTGCTGTCTTGTCTGTGCCTGGCTTGAGCATAGAAAACAGAGCATGGCAGGCATGGGGTAACAGAGGCTAAGAGAAAAAAATATAGCCAGTCCAATAGGATGACTGCGGAAGTAAGTTTGTCTTATTGTAGGCAAAATTGCTTACCATTATCCCACTGCAGGTTCTTTGGAAATCCTTGTTACTTTCAAGTCTTTCTCATTCAACCTTTTCAATTGCTTAGAGCTTCTGATGTGAAACGTATGACATTTTTTATTCTTGCTTCTCTACTGCTCTGCATGCCCCAGAGTCTACACACTGATAACAATTTTCTGAGTGTTTCTACTTCACAAGGAACTCTACCTAAAGAAACTTAAGGAACTATCTGTTTAAAATTTTATCAGTTTCCATCCTGGTTATATTTTTATTTAGACCCATGAATTTATTCACACAAATATTTGTTCGGGTGTAGTTATAACTATTTTTCCTTTTTTTAAACCCATCCTAATATTAGATCTGTGTTGAAAACTACTCCCACTTGTTTTGCACTTCAACTTCTCACTATTTCTGTTGACTTTATGTAAATCTTTTCTTTTAGGCTAGAGATTTCAAAGCACTTCCAATGGTTTTTTAATGCAAAATTATTGAAATTGCCTTCATTGGTTCTTTTTTTCTCACCCAGCTTTAAAAAAAGGATGTTTTTATAGACTATACATTGAAGCAGGAAATTCATGCCTGTGCTAAGAGAAGCATAAGAAAACACTTTAAGCTTTCCAAATAGAGTTGCTGTGAAACAGGCATTTTGTTGTGCCCTCTCTCATCAGGACTGGCTTTTATTCTAAGCACCACAGATCTCAGACCAATTTAAAGACTAGCCACAGTTTGTGTCATCAATCCTTGGTTTTTTTTGCCTCATAGTTTTCATATCCTCTGTAACTTTATTATGTGTATTTCTCCTTATCACTGCCAGAGTCGATAAATTCATGGGCAAATTACAGTATTTTAACAGCCAGAAATAGTGCATTGGCAAGAATAATTCCATGAGAGTTGGATATGCTTATGAGACATATGTGCATATGTTTCTATGCTTACATTTCAGTCATGTCTGACGAGTGAGAAATGCCAGCTGCTGCCCCATGGCAATACACTGGGCTGATGTTAAAGTAGCTGCAGGAAGGACCTTTGGAAAGATTAACTAACAGTGTTTTACCATGTGGCAAGAAAGAATCAACACAGGTGGGAGAGCAGTGCTATCTATGATCAGGGATCAAACCTGCATGCTGTTTACTTCAGTGTAGCAATATAAGCAATGAGCATGACCAGTGGAATTGGGCTCAGTGTTTATCAATTATTGTTGACATCCAATTATCAAAGCAAAACTAAATTCCACACAAGAAGATGCCAGCACAAATAATTAGTGACAATTTTCTCCTACTCCAGAAGCTGACCAGGATAGTTGTCTCTGCGCTTCATGGGTATTTGAAAAAAATATGTATTTCAATCCATTATGGTTAACTTCTGAAGTCAGAGGCTAAAATCAGCTGATAAAGTGTGTTCCCTTTTTGCTTGTCCCAGAAAATATGTGGAATTGTTACACCCATGGCAATCATTGTCTTTCCTCGTGGAAGGAACCATAAATTCAATGTTATGTTTTAGCCATATCATCACAGAGAAGAAGCAGATGGGTTTTTGTGAGAGAAAAATCACCATATAGTGTTTAAAAAGGTATCTTTTTTAATCAGAAGAATGTCTGGGAAAATGATGAAAACGCAAATAGCTACTTATTAAAACAAGCTGTAACAAAACTCCTGAAGTGAGTGAGTACATTTTATTTTATCACTGAATTGCATTTTAATATAGGCTCCCAAAAAAACTGGCTTAGACTTCTACACTAACTTGAGAGGAGTATATGCTATATTCAATAATCCCTGTCAAATAAAGGCACAAATCTAATTAAGCAATAAATCCATAAAAATTGTTACAGACAGTTAATGAGTGGCTTGCATTTTCATAACAGCAATGGCATATTAAAAAAGCATTAGCTGTTGTAGTATGGCTGGAGTAGTTATACTGATAAATTAGTCATTCCGGCATTTCATGACTGACTTTTAATCACTTGGAGCTGCAGAGATGTGCTTGGTTTAGAATTTGTGCTATTATTCATAAATTCTATTAGAAGAGAGTTGATCTAAGTATCTATCCATATTTGTAAGATATCAGTTTTACAAAATTAGTGAGTTTTTCATCGTAAAGATATTCTTCTCAGAAGAACAAGCACCTCTGGCTGACAGCGATCTAGAGTTGATACTAAAAGTTGGGACTGAAACCACCAGTTTATAACTACAGATTGTAAAATCAGTGTTTTTAACAGGAATCTAATAAAGAGATACATTGCTGTAATATGTTGGTTTTAGGAATATGACATTAATTGAACTCATATACTCCGGTTTTAATGACAATAATGGAATATGTCTCAACCTTAGTTCATAATTTGAATTAAGGCAAAGTTGAAATATTAGCTAGTATCTACTCCACTCTCCTCCAATTTCAATAATATGCAATTTGGTGAGTTTTGTTATTGTTGTTCATGGATGATGTTTTCTGGAAAACCAGTTAGGCAAACTTCTTCCTGTTGCATGTTAATCCCACTGAGCAGCACCTGGTTCCTGTTTAGTTCCTGTTTATTTACCTGATTTTGGCAAGCAGGTGCCTGCACACTCAACACCAGCAAATCCATTAGTCTGTGGGAGCTGGAGACTGGCATCTGGGGACCAAAGAGAGATGGTCTGCTTGGGGTTGATGACCTCTTTTGGTGTAATGCTGCTCCCCAACAGCCCTGAGGGTCACTTACTCTCACATCAGGGTGGGTCTTCACCATTACGTAGCAATTGTGCTACCGCAATTTGAGACAGCAAATGTCTGTGATGGAGTCTCTATATTGTTCTGAGTTGAGACACTGCTGCCTTCCCTCAAATACTTCATAAATATACTTCATGTTGATCATATGCCTTTAAACTTCTGCTTAATGGAATAAAGGATACCAAATAATAAATTGAAAAGGTGTAAAAATGGATCTGTCATGTATCCTATAGTATATCCATTTCTGCATTGCTTTTAGCAGTGAGGAAGAGCCAGGTGGTGTTTTTATTTCTAACAGATACACATTATATGTAGGTGTTTTGGTTTGTGATGTTGAAAATATGTATGGAACTTTTAGCTGTTGTAATATGTTTAGTAATAATACTCTGTGTCCCTGAAGCCCACTCCAGCTGGAGATATAAATCATCTTAACAGGCATTAATAAATTAGAGTCTAAAATTCCCTTACCTTCATTTAACTTTTATTTTGAAAAAGAAACCCATTATTCCTTTTAAAATAAACCTAAGATATCTGTTGTTTTTAAAGAAATAGTACTCGGTTTATTTATTGTTCGCATTTATGGAAAAAAAAGCTGGTAAAGGTTATAGGCCAGCTTTCTTTATGTATATCTTTCAGAGCAAGGGCCTGCACTTGTTCATGAAATGTCAGAGGTGAAAATCAAACTTCTGCAGAAAGGTCACAAAGCTTTCAAGATTTGTTAGATTCTCAAAGAAAATCTTGTATAGGATTTGACAAATCGGTAGGATTTCCTGTGTGAAGAAGAAAGAACTACAGCAGCTGAGACTATATCATTCATCTCTGAGGAACTGCACCTGAAACTTTTTCTTTTAGATATGTGTTGCTATATAAATTTCCCCCATAGAGTCACATACTTTAAAATTGTGTACTATTTTTTCTTGAGCAGGTTCTCCCTTTTTTCCACTAAGTTGTGATAAGTATTTAAAGGAAATATAGGGGTTGAGCTTGTGGTAAGAACTCTACTTTTTCACTTGTGTGAAGAGACCCCGTCTAAGAGTACAGGTTCTGGGAGTGAGTCATACAACCAGCCACATCCTGTCCCTTCTGGTGCTGTGAAGGCTTAAGCAGGGGAGCTAAAAGAGAACTAAAAGATGGAACTTGGAAACTGATCCTCTGTTTGGATAAAATTCTCCAAAGACATAATATTTTACATTATAAGAACTCATTTTATAGATGATCATAGAATCATAGAATGGTCTGGGTTGAAAAGGACCACAAAGATCACCTAGTTTCAACCCCTCTGCTATGTGCAGGGTCACCAACCACAAAACCAGGCTGCCCAGAGCCACATCCTGGCCTTGAATGCCTGTAGGGATGGGGCATCCACAACCTTCTTGGGCAACCTGTTCCAGTGCTTCACCACCCTCTGTGTGAAAAACTTCCTCCTAATATCTAACCTAAACCTCCCCTGTCTCAGTTTAAAACCATTCCCCCTTGTCCTATCACTATCATAAACTATCCACTCTCATAAACAGCCAGTCCCCCTCCTGTGTATACACTCCCTTCAAGTACTGGAATGCCAGAATGAGGTTCCCCGGAGCCTTCTCTTCTCCAAGCTAACCAAGCCCAGTTCCTTGAACCTTTCCTCATAGGAGAGGTGCTCCAGCCTTCTGATCATCTTAGTGGCTCTCCTCTGGACCCCCTCCAAGAGCTCCATGCCCTTCCTGTACTGGGGGCCGCAGGCCTGGATGCACTACTCCAGATGGGGCCTCACAAGAGCTGAGTAGAGGGGGACAATCACCTCCCTCTCCCTACTGGCCACCCCTTTTTTTAGTGCAGCCCAGAACACGGTTTGCCTTCCGGGCTGCAAGTCCACGCTGCTGGCTCATGTCCTTCTCCATTGTGATTTATACTCAAGCAGGACAGAAATGCTACAGTGTTTAACGTGTGAGAGACAAGGGGGTAGTTGACAGCTTCAAAACGTTCATCTGATCCAGGAATCTTGGATGGAACTTGCCTGAAACTAGAAGGCTTCCTGCCTGCCTGTGTCACTGAAGGCAGTGGGAGAAAGTCAGATAAAAGATAGGTGGCATGCTGTTTGTGTGGATAATCATAGCATCACAGAATCATTCCGGTTGGAAAAGATCTCTAAGGTCATCTAGTCCAACTGTCTACCTACCACCAAATGATGTGGGTAAACTTGCTCTTATTCTTTTCATACCTGCAGGATCTAATCTGGCAGGGATTCAGATAGCTCCAAACAAGTCTAACATTAATTAATTCTTCTGTTCGCTGGCTTGTATAGATCATAGCAGCAGATGAAGGATTTCATGGCTTTACTGTGGTAATAAAGATGAATTTCATGGTATGTCATCTTTTCGAAGATTAACAAGATTGATAAAAAACTACTGAATACGCTGTTATATTGTAAAAGAAGGAAATCTCCCCAAATTTTTCAAAGATGTTTTAAATACAAGAAATTGGGTTAGCTTTTCTTTTATTTTCTAGAAATTGCCAGTATTTTTATTAAGTCATTATTTCTTTCACTAACTGAGCTTGCAAGTCATTTACATATGACAGTAAAGTCAGAGAAAGCCACAGGAAAACTATCAGTTCAGATATGGGATAATCAGAATATATTTTCCTTATGGTCATCACTGGATAAAATTCCCCCAGTGCAGAGCAATAGTTCATGCATGTGTGAATGAAATCTAATTAGAACTTATATGACATGTGTAATTGCCTAAACATACATTCCAGAGTGTAGTTATAGCTTTTTTTTTTTTTTTTTTTTTCCCTCATTAGTTCTATCTTCAATGTAACAAAGCATTTAAAAAGATCTGTCCACTGTTGAAAGGTCCATGGACAAATTAAAAATGCATTTCAGTTTTACAATATCTATGACAAGTCATCCACTTAAGAATATCAATGTACTACCACAGAGATTTTCATGTTGAGAAAACACAGTTTTCTTATCAAAAGAATGGCAGAAAGAAATATTCTCATGTAGACTGAGAAATGATTTAATATTAATTCACCTCTTAAACTGTTATGTGTCCTTTTATATCTAGTTAAAATCTTAAAACCAATATATTCTTATTGTTTTTCAGTTGATACTCTCCCAAAATTTCTTCAATTTCATTTTTGTTAAGCTTCTTATAACTGGTACGAGTATAGAAATTCCTTATAAAGACCATGGAGTATTCCTATATTCTTTAAAATGTATTTGTCCAAAAACATCTCTAAATCTAAATGTCTACTTGTATGCTTTGCAGTTATTCACATTTAGCTAGAGAATCAGTCTTTCTGGAATTTGTGCCGATATCCAGAACCTGGTTGGCAGATGCTCACATGATATTTGCCTTTTGCTGTGGGAAGGCCAATACCATGCTCCCCATGGAGATGTTTACAAGGTTTGTAAAGGGCTGAAAGGCATTTGGGACTGCAGAGCTTGTGAATAACTGGAAGGCTGCCCAGGAGATCAGGGATGTATATTGACTAAGAGAGAAAACAAGTCGGTGTGGATGGAAGCTGAAACTCATTCTCAGGCGAGGCAAGGAGGATCACCACCTACACAATTTCAATTCTGTATTTTCACTTTTCTTGTAATGTTTTGACCTACAGTATCAGTTTCCTTAGTGAAAGAGGCAAAGCTACACAGCTGTGCTGCATCAAACAGGGCACTGAGTTGGTCAGCTGAACACCCGGAGACTGCAGTGCAGAAAGCAAGCTAAAGGTTAAAGTGTGGATAAACACTTTACTGTTTTTGCTAGTGCTTCAGCCCATTTCCTGGTCTTGTTTACTTTAACGATATGGATGTAGCCAGCTGTCTGCCAAAGCTGTAACTTTTCCATGAAGTCATATTTATCAGTAGAATAATGAATGAGGCAGATAATCAATAATACATTTCAAATATGGCCTCATTAGTGCCCTTGTTTAGTGTCAGGGAGAAAATATCTAGCAGGTTGCTTGGCATTTCTCTTCTCACTTCTGGGAATTACATTTCCCTTGCTTTATATTCTTTACCTATTGTGTTGAATTCGATTCTAGCCACTAAACCTATAATCCTTAGCTTGCATCGTGCTGTATGGTTATGAACTTTGACTGGCTATTTCTTTCCCCATCCCTCAGATTTGTTCACCTGTTACTCCAAGTTGTGTAAGCTGCTTACTCATCCTAAGCTTATTCTGAATAGCAGCTGAGGACACTGCTGTGGTGGTCCCCATGCTACGCACAGCAGGAGCACTGCAGCTGGACAGAAGTGTTTACTCATATGACTGTTCTACACCTTAATGTAACTTACTATCTGTATACAAATGCACTATGATCTCCCCATTCTTGGCTTCCTCTCTTATTATGCTTCAGAGCTTCTGTTTCATTCATTGTTCCTTGCAGCCTAAGACAGTCATTTACTTTAAAGCAGTTTCAGACTAAAGCACTTTGCACCTGTCTCCTTGTTTTTGTCAGTCACTTGTTGTCACCCCAACCCCATCTCTTTTATTTTTGTATTTGTTTGTTTAATGGTGATGCACCAGAACTTCAACAGAACAACAGATTTGGACTACAAACAACTTCATTTTATTTTATGTTAAGAAGGCCTCATTAGCAGTTATATTGCATGGTATGGTTGATGATCTTTTGCAGCAATATGAAAGCACCAGAGAAAAGGTTGGAGCCTGATACTGGAGAGAAGGAGCAACTATGACCAATCAGTGAAGTATGTAAGCAGCCACTACCATTAGGGAAATGGCATATAGGAGCCTCACTTGATAAAAGTATATTTTGTATGATATTTTTAAATGACTGTATAAACAACATAAGTCTTGTAGCATCTTTTATACATACGTAATTTTCCAAAACCAGTTGGTGGAAACTGAAACTACCAAATTTCAGAGCAGTACTCTGATTTTTCAGTTCTCTCTTAGAAGGGCTTATTGCCTTCATATTTTTCTCTCTCCTTTTTCCCCTTTGTGTCTTTACTCTAACAACTTTTGCAAGTTTTAATTGCCTCTATATTTTATAACAAATCTTCTACATTTTTCAGTAAATCTTTTACAGGCAGAAAACCAAGGACATCTTTATTAAACATTCTTAACCACCCAGAAAAGCTGCTTTTTATATTGTCATCTTACTTTACTACTTTCATCATGTCATGCACATGTTCATAATGTACAGTGTGTATAGAAACTGCATGTTCTGTAAGGTGCTTGGCTTCAAAGTAACCAAGAAGTATATGAGGAGCAGTCATAAAGTGGTATATGGAAAGTGCAACTATTTTGGGTTTCTTGGATCCCATGATCTCATAGGTCATATTCTATTACAACATCTATACAAGGGACAGAAAAGGTTTCTGAGCTGTAGAACCTACTGGGAAAAAACAAACAAACAAACAAAAAAAACAAACAGAAGCAATTCTGTCCTGTACCAAAGGATACCGAATTTTATTTATTTATTTATTTATTTAAAGAGAAGTTGAAGCTCTGTGGGTATCTGAAACTTTTCAGTTATAATTCTGTGGATTCAGTAATGGTTATGTCTTTGTCACCTTATTAATTTTAATTTAACAAGACTCTTCACCTTCATCGAGGAATCACTGCCTTTGTATTTGGGACTTTTTAAGTAATGTATTATGGTATCTTTCAGTCATGCATGATCAGTGGCCTATTTCCACACCTAGGTAACTACAAGTCATTTTTAAAGAAGTTTCCTCTTTGGACTGCTATTACTATAGTATTGTTTTTAAGTTAATTCATCCCTTCCTATCTAAATTTTCTAAATCATGACTGAAACAATTAATAGAGACACAAATTCCCCCTTTTTTGAAATAATTGTACTTGAAAATTCATAACATAGATAATTTGGTAGGATTCATTTATATTTTAAAAATGCATGCAAATTGAGATAACTTGCCATGAATCAGTGTGTCTTCATGTAACTCAGAACAACAACCAAATTGTAGCATGTCTCATCTGAGTATTAGTCTCACTTTATTAAATGCATTCTGATTTTGCATCATTAGCTTCTATTTTTGAAGTTCAGTGAGTAAATATGTAATGATATGAACATTCCCCTTGTTGCTTTCTTTCATTTCTAAAATAAAATATTTGAACAAACAGACTTCTCAGTCTTCCTTCTAACTTCATCCATTCTGTATCCAAGTACTTAAAGTGAAAAATTAGCTGTAGTGAAGTTCAACATGAAACTACAATGACAACTGTTTTCCTTTTCATATCTAACTTCCAGTATGACATTTTTAATGGTGGTAAATCCTCTACAGATAGTTTTTCTAATATCTCGAAGTACCCATCAGAACTGGAAAATGGCACTGTATTTTACTGGGAGAGTGCACACTGTGCTGGGTACCAGCCAGGCAAATAGACTTAAGTCAGTGATGTGATTTCAGATAAAATCAGGAGTTTTTGTGTTTTTCCAGTGTTTTCGTGCATGGTGAACTGTAGTTCTTTCATGTGTGGGCACAGCCAGGAACTACATAGGGTAAGGAAATATTTCATATGAAACCAGCGATATAGTATCCATTTGGTTACTAAATTGATAATTACATAATGTTGTGCTAGATGTAGACATTTTCATTTAGGAAGCAGCATGAGACTGACATAATGACCTTCTTAGCAATATCATTTTTAACCACTGGGTTCCCAGCTGAGTACTACTTGCTACCTTTGAGATTCTTTCATCCTCTTTTCTGATAATAAAGGAATTACCTTCCTTTTCCTTCCTTCCATTGAAATATAAGCTAAACAAAATATTTGTTACGTCTTCTTGGTAACCATCCTGTGGAATTAGTGTTTGTCAAATAAATTATTTGACTTTTTTCTTTTCTTTAGATGGCTTCTATAGTATTTCTAATTTTTTAAAATTGCTTAAATAGCTTAATACTGCCATTTTTTTTCTTCAGTTTTCACAATTAGTACAGCCATATCCAATAAAAAGCATAAACAATGAATAATTTTCTCAAATATCAAGAAAAGATCATTCATTTGTTAGCATTGTCTCCCTACCCCATTTAAAAATGAACAAACAAAGGCAGAACTCAAAAGACATGTCTGGGGAGAAATACCAGTTGCATACATCTTACTTCCTTTGTCCCATGGAAACAACTGGGTAAAAGAAAATAGATGTAATCTGCAGTTTCTGGATGATAGATTTTACTTATGAGCAGCATATCAAGTGGTTCGCTTTACTTGTATGGGCAGAGAAATTTGGAAAACAAGGCCATCTTCATGCAGAAGTTTTTTTCTTTTACGCTAGATTTATACCAGAGTAAAGTTGTTAACTTCATTTGGCTTTATTCCAGGCTTTGATTAATATGCAATAAGTAGTAAGCTCAAACAAGATGTTGTTAATACAAGGACGACTATGCTAACAGGTAAGCAGCCGTCGTGTGGAACACAAAGTGAATATTTTAGGAGTCTGAATGACATCAGCCTAAGCAGTGTACTTGAGCAATTCACTCCGGTTTTCCTTCTGCAAGCTCTGACCACTATCACCACACTTTTTAAACAGCAAATACTCAGCGAGGCTGTGAAAGTAGATTAATTTAAATGCCAAAAGACAGAGATTCAAACAGCTCAGCTCCCAGAACAGCACTTCTGCTCTCCCTCCTGAGGAGCATGGCCTATGAGGGCAGCATTAACTGAGCCACACTTCAACCATATTGCAGGAGAAGTTCATGAGGTTCACCTTCTCCTCCAAAACATTGGATCCATGTAATAGAAAGCAAACTGTAATTGGAGAAAAAATAAATAAATATTGCCTTTTCCATCTCCCCTCCCTTGTAAATTCTCAGTGCTTTTCTATCAAGATTGCACTAATTGACTGCATTTGGCTTTGTGAAGATATTTTCAAGCAAATACATTCACACTCAAGTGATCGGGGTTACTTTTATATTAATTTATTGTTACAAAAAGCAGTATGAACAATGCAACAGAGCAAAATTTCCCATGTCTCCATGAAATAATATTGCAAATTACCCGTAGTCTGATCTTATATATATTTGGGCCTTTATATATTGGAATTATTATTATTATTATTATGCACTTTACTATGTACTCTCTGATTCATAGATTTTTATTATCCCTTCTCAATACTCTAATTTAAGAATTGATGACCATGCAGAATACATAATAATCAAGGTCCAAAGCAAAGAACTAGAGGAGTATACTACTAATTACTTCATGCACAAAAAGAATCACTGAAATTATAAACTGTTTCTTCTCAGAGTCCAATATGGCTTCCACAGATAACAGAATAGAGGTAGAAATTCTGTCACTCTTATGTGTACTTTCTTACTTTCAACTGATATCATAGCAAAATGCTAAACTAGGCATTAGTCTTCATTAAATCTGTGAGTATAAGAGTCAATAAAGAAGGCACAAGAACTGTGATAAATAACCTTGTTTTAAAGAAAATACTTTTTCTCACGCTGCCTTTACTGGGCAATTTTTTTAGTTTTATTTTTAAACATACTTTTCTTATTGTTATTGATGCCTGCTCAGACATACCTTGTTCTTTATATGTGTTTATTTTATCCTAGAGAAATGTATTTGTATTCTGTCACTGAAGTTTATCTTACAATAAAAATCATGTGTATTTACAAACAATCACATAAACTGTCCAGAATCAAAAGGGCTCTGTGCTGAATTTCATGGGAACCAAACTTTATCTCTGAAGTCATATTGAAGGAAATGTGACCTCGGCAAGAGAAACACGCTAAGGGTAATTTCTTTCATTCAGTACCTTATGTCTTTCAGAGTATACCTATGTACTAACATATGGGAGCATGGAAATGGAGGCTACTCTTGTTGCAGAAGCACTGTATGAAATGATTTACTTAGTTGGGTGGGTAGATAAATCATAATTAGTAAGACCACCATCAGCTGACATGTATGAAGATAGGTACTGCCTTTTTCGTTGTTGTCTACGTATTATAAAGTTACAGTTGTTATTTATCAAAGTTGGCCTCCAGCACATAGCTTTTCTTGTGCAACTCTAAACAATCTCCAGGGGAGATTTCAACAGCAGCTGCTACTTTTAGTACTGTAAGCAAGCGAGGAAGGAAGATGCTTTTGGCTGTGAATGCGAATGATTAGCTCAGGATGTAATTTGTATCTCAGAATTGTTTTGATAGCTCAGCATTTTCTTGGCTATTTATCTTTCCCCAATGAAATAACAGTCTTTTCAACTTCAAATAAGTCCTGTCTATCTTGGAATTACAGAAATGATATCATGCAGAATTCAACATTGCTGCTGCTCATATATTAAGACTAGTACGTAATCAACTAAATATTTAAGACAAATTCAAACTCTCAAACTTCTACTTAAATCATCTTTTAAATATTCACAGATGCACGAGTCTAAGAAAAGCGCACAAGAACCAGAGTCAGCTTTTCAAACATTGTCATCTACTGCAGTAGATTTAGATAGCAAAGTCCTTAACTGGTGTATTTCATGGCTGCTTTTGGAAGATCTCCTGTGTCATGCTGTAGTGGGTTCTCCAAATCGTTCTTTCTGTCCTACTGAAAAAAATTATTGCCATCATGCTTTGCACACGTGGACAATATTTAGGTCAACTGATTATTGGATATTATGACAAAGTATAAGCTGGCTGAATACATTTTTTCCTCCTTTATGCAGGTGAGAATTGTGCAATGCAAATGAATCAGGAGAAAAAGAAATAGTCTTGAATTGCACAGTCAGTAGTTATTTCTGACAATGGACAAAAGCAAAACCAAAGGTGAGGACTGTGACTCTGGTAGCCTATGATTTTTTTCTCTTTACCAATTCATTCCAAATTACAGTCCTTTTGATTCTACTGGATCCAGGGTTTATGTTGACCTTTTCTTCATGGCTGCCAATACCAGCTTCCTTTCAAAGAAGTGTAAAGTCAATTGGAACAAATTTAGTGTTTCACAGTGAAAAATTGCCTCAAAAATACTGAAATTACTTTTTTTCTTCATAGACCTTTTTTTAATTCTCAGCTTTGGCATCATGGTATAGAATACAAGCCAGGAAGTGACTGTCATGCAGAACTTCTATTGACAGTTCTCTGTGCTGACTAGTGCAAAGAAATAAGAAAAGCTTTCTTAAATTAATATATAATATTTACCATATTTTTGTTAAAAAACTGTATTTTTTCAGAACAGTAACATTATAGCAGCTTCAGAAACATTTATTTATGAGGAAAAAATGCCATTCTCACTGCATTTAATGCCTACATTTTTGGTGTCACTTTTTTACCCTTAGGGTTTTCTTGCAGGGATCAGAGACAAGATGTTCTTTTACTAACATTTCACTGAATTTTCACCTGCTGTCATTAACCCCAGAGGACTTGAATAATATTGCCTGATATAGTAATTTCAGTTGAAAGCAAATAACTGGCACTTGTAATTGTTTGAGGTTGAGGACTGTTTCAAAACACTGGGGCTCATGAGAGAAAGGATTTTCCTCATGACAGATGTAAGTATTTCTGTTTATAGTATGAAGATTATGTATATGTGTGTATATATATATATATATATAAAAACTAGGAGTAACACTGGATTCTGGAAAGCTATTGTTTAGTCACTGGCTATTTTACCACTAGTTTGGCTTTGAACTTCCTGCTTTGACCAGGGCAGGGTTGTTAAAATGTACTTTATGGGGTGGGGAGTAAGAAACTCAGTGGTTATTGTTTGTTTGTTTTTTACTCCTGCTTTTAATGTCTACAAGAAATTAGATGATGGTGGTACAGAAAATTTAACTATGTTTGTATTGTTGTATTAAAAAAAGCATTGCTTAAATGGAATGTAGTTTGCATGTGGAACAGCAGCATGATTATACAAACCAAACTATATCAGTGATGGTAAGATACAATCCAGTTCTTGTTAAGACTAGTAAGGGAAGTTCTAGATTCAGCTGGACTACATTCAACCATGTGTTTCTTTAATTACCCTCTCCTTGATAACTGTGATGGGTGAGGGAAGAAGCAAAGATGAGAAATAGCTGCAAAAGTTCTAGCTGTTGTGAAACTACCTGACTTAATTCTGGCCTAAATTATCTTTGCTTAAATTGTATGCTTTCTTAGGGACTATAGTTGAAGACTGAGTATGGAAAAAGATCTAAAAAAAAATGTACATAGTACATACAGAAAAACAAATAACATAGCTCCTTAAATTAATGCCAACTGATGAATAGGAAAATAAGCTTAGGACATGGAATCAAATTACTCTTTCATGTCCTGAAATAAAATACAGCTGTAGACCTAAATAGAGACCAAACTTATTATTTCCTCATGTTAGGAGTATCATATCAATGATTTCTGAATAGAAATGTTTTATAAAAGATGTAAGCAACTTTAATTATCTCTATGATCTTTCTACTTGTTCTTGATTTACCTTGCTAGCTAGTTAGAGTAAATATTTTGCAGTGCTGGGGCTGCTGGAGTTCCTGGAGGGGAGGAAAGGCTGCAGGAGTCCCTGTGGATGCAGCCTGATATAACCTGTGCTGCTTTGAAGCTTTGGCTGAAAGAAAAACTTGTGAAGAGGAAAATAGGATTCTCTTTCAGTCCACCAGTTCTCCTGTACAATGTACATGGACGTGGCCACCTGGATGTCTAATGGAGAAAACCACTAGATGGGCTTAGAGAAGCATGGAACATTGTTTGGGATCTGGCCAGACGTAAGTGTCCATCCCTGCCATATGAAGATTTGCAAGGGACTAGAGCACCTTGAGAAACTCATTGAGTTCAGGTACAAATTTAAAACTGTTAATGTTAGCGACAGTTGCTCCACAGAATCTTGTCCTCTGAAACAAAAGGACAGGTCACACCCCAACAATAGCCCACAGATCAATCAAGGCAGGGAAACAGTTACATGGTTTCTGAAAGCTGATGGCCTGGTTTTTAAGTGGATTATTTTTTATGTTGCTCTTGCCAAAACATTCTGCATCCATCAGAGGCTGTCTGCCACTTCCTCTTAATTCAGCTTTTCTATGTGAGTTACCTTATACGTACGTAACTTCAAACATATCTCCAAAAGTAATATCTCATAGAATAACAAGTTGTAAGTGACCTTAAAGTCCATCATATTTTCAGTCCCCTGTCGTGGACAGGGCTGCCACCCACCAATTCAGGCTGCCCAGGGCCCCATCCAGCCTGGCCTTGAACGTAACCAGGGATAGGCTATCCACAACCTCTCTGGACAACCTGTGCCAGTGCATCACCACTTTTAGAGTGAAGAACTTCTTCCTAACATCTAACTTAAGTCTCCCCTCTTTTAGTTTAAAGCCATTGCCCCTTGTCCTATCACTATTATGCAACATAAAAGTTGCTCTCCTTATTGCATATAAGTCCCCTTTAAGTTCTACTCATTTCAATGGAAACTAAAACAGGTAGAAAAAGCATAATAACGCTATTTGATAGAAAAAAAATCTCAGCTACAAAACACTATTCTTCAACATTGTCATCACCGTTATCCAATTCACGAGAATGAGCTGACCAAGATGCTCTCCATTTCATGCTGTGACAGTCTTGATGCCATCCAGAGTGTGGTTTGTCTTTCACGTCACCGTCGCCACTCCTGAGCCTCACCACCCATTGCCTCACTGTGCTCACAATCACTCTTTGGTCTCTATAAATGTTCAGCCACTCTCAGTAAATGCCAAGGGGCACAAATTCTTCTGCATGAAGGAATTTAGTTCCATGTCTTTACTTTATACACACTTCCACATCAGACGCCACTTTGTCAGACGACCCCTCTTCTGCCATCTGTTGCATAACAAAAAGATGTAACAAAATATTATTGAGAAGGTTCACCCTCTACTGCCATACCACCACCATCTGCCTCTGTCTTCATAGACCAGCATAATAAAATAGGAAGTATTACTTTCAGAACAACCCTTCTACATGGATTTCAGCTGAATTTTTGAGACAGATACATCATCATCATCTGTAGTGTAAGTCTAGAGATGCAAATTGTTTCATTTAGTAAATTGCTTAGGGCTTTTAGGCCAAAGTAGACATTGATCTATTAGCATTTATTGGTTCATTAAGTCTAATAACCTTAGGCAAAGGATTTACAACAGTATTGAGCTTTTGGTTCAATCACATTGGACTTTTGCATTTTTGTCTGAGAGGTCTTTAGGTTTTCCAAAGGTTTTCTCAACCCTTGCTTTACTTGCTATTATATTCAGATGAAAGGTTTTTTCATAGCTGGACAATGAAAATGTTCAATAGCAATTCAATAATTGTGAACCTCATCATCTGCAGATCTGTTCTTACAATTATGTTTTTCAGTTTTGCTTTGAAAGAAAATAACAAACAAACAAACAAACATAGAGCCTCAAAGCAGGGTTTATCTTCCTATCTTTCTTTAATATCTGTAAAACCCCAAGTTGCTCAGACATCATTAATAATGTCCGATCAATCTTCTCAGGAAATATCACCAGGAAAGTCTTTTCAGAATTTTCACTCTCTAATTAGAAAAATTCTCTTCATCTTTCACCCAGTTTCAAACTGAGGTGAACAATTAAGTTTGTGGACAAATTCAAAGCACAATTAGACTTCACATAGATCCCCAATTGGGAAATTATTCTGAAGTCTTTTTAAGTAATACAAAGAGAAGTCCTGAGAAGCAAGAGATTAAGTAGAAGGTTTTTCCTTCTAAGGCAAGTGACTACATCCTAACTCACCGAAGAGTATCCTCAAATCCATGAATCTTAGGCAATATTCATATTCTTCATATTCTCACTAGGATGAGGCCCACTGACACACAGTAGTCTTCCCCTCATCTCTCACCTCACATGCATGCACATAAATAGAATGCAGTTTTCCAGGAAAGAAACGTGGGCCAGAAAGAAGTAGAATATGAGCAGACATCTGTAAGAACTACTTCTTCCTCAGACGATGTCTTTAAATTAATCTTGTATTACGAGGTGGAATAAGATAACGATAGCTGCTTTGTAAAAACACTTACTTTGATTTTCACAAGTGTTAATTCAGGGCTTATTTGTTTTCTGATGCGTAGATGTGCAATTTACTTACAGCATCTTCCTAGGTAACTGTTTAGGGAAATACATCTCACAAAGATTTAGGTGAAAATCAACAGGTTACTGATAAGATAGTTATAAAAATAAAAACAAGCTAATCCCAAATGCAAAAAAAAAAAAAAAAAAAAAAAAAAGTAAAAATCAAGGGAACTCTGTAAAGGAAGAAGTATTTCTTTCAACTCACCTTCTGAAAAAGTGATAACACCACGTTAAAAAATAAAGGGATCAATCTGTATGGCCAGGTCTGAAGTGGAGTAACCGCTGAATTGTTAAGATAATCGTTATCCAAGCATAACCAAATCTTTTGAGATTCCACTCTTTGATGCAGAAGTCTTAGTTCTGAACTAGTCTCTCCTTCTCCAGTTGCCAAAGGCAAGAGATATGCTATGGTGCACAGTTATTCTACCATCAATCAACTTCTAAACTGCTTAAAAAGTATTATAAAAATACAGCCTTTTGTTGCCACCCAATAGATCAGACTGCCCGGAATCCCATCAACCTGGCCTCCAGAACTGGGGCAGCCACAGCCTCTCTGGGCAACTTGTTCCAGTGTCTCACCACCTGCTGATTAAAAAAATTTCTTCCTCATTACAGCCTTCCAGTATTTAAAGGGAGATTATAAACAAGAAGGAAGACTATCTACCTTTTTTACACATGTAGATAGTGATTGGACAAAGGGGGATTGTTTTAAACTAAAGAAGGGAAGATTTCAGGAGGGAGTTTTTCACAGAGAAGCTGGTGAGGTGCTGGAACAGGCTGCCCAGAGAGGTGGTGAATGCCCCATCCCTGAAGGTGTTTAAGGCCATTCTGTGACTCTCTGAAAATTCTGAGGTTCTCTCCCACTGCTTCCTGAAGCAACAGTGTTCCCTGACTCTTCTCTGTTTCTCAGCAATACATCCCCTTCTCCCATCAAATCTAGTTTAAAACACTGGTGATGAGCTCTGCCATCTTGCTGCCTAGTGTATTCATCATAAGATGCAGCAGGTTGAGGGTCCCTGGTAGCATCTTGTCCCTCTAACTTAGTTATGCTATTCTACACCTTGTCGTGGGGAGGATTGCTATCCCCTACTTTCCTCTTCAAACATAGTTTAAAGCCCTGCCAATGATCCAAGACAGCTCCTGGGCCAAAATTCTTTTCCCCCTGTGACCTACTTGTACCCCGTTGGGCCAGGTGCTAAGTAAACCATCCCATCTTGTTTAGGGTGAGAGGGTAAGGACGTGAAAGGGACATGCCAGCCTCCTAGAAAACAGTGGGGACAAACAGAAGGCTGGCAGTATGGAGTGTAGGGTTGGATGGTATCTCCCTTCCTCCACGTAGGTAGTATAATGCAGAGTCTCTGGAAGACACAGTTCAAATCTGTATTCGTTCAAAAATCTTCATGTCTATATTATCTGTTTATATATAAGAAAAATTTATTCTAAAGGACTGTCTCACAGAGGAATTTAATTCACCATGTAGTGTTGAACACTGCACAAAAGCTATTGAAGTATATTTCTAAGGATTACCTCAAAGCTCCTGTTAGCATGCAGTGCTGAACTGAATGTAGAAAAAACTAACCCTTGACAAAGGGGGAACTACATCCAAAATAATAGTGGAAGAGAAAAAAAAAAGGACTGAAGAGAATCCTCTCTGTTTAAGTCACTGAATGAGACAGAGGTTGTATGAAAGAGGAAAAGGAAGAGGAAAAAGCAGAGGAGACAGTAAATGTCTTTTTCTGGTACATATACTGTAAATACAAATACACATAAAAAATACACAGTACCAGTGGCAACAATTGTACTAAATAATACAGGGATAGAAATGAAAGGGCAAATTGAACCTTTTCTCTAATAAATACTTTAAGATATATTAAAATTATAGTTCAAAATAAGTAATAGTTTTTCCTTATACCACTGGCATTTGTGAAATAACTGAACTATCTTAAGCCTAGTCATATGTATCTGTGCATGCATACATAAAGAAAAATACCTGACTGATCGAAAATTAAGAATCTGACTGTATTTGTACAAAACTGTGACACCCTGAGAAGTTATCTAGAGTGCACACAATAAAGAAATTTATATCAGAGCAGCCACAGAACTTGCTCAAACTCCAGATGTTGGTTGGAATAAGGGAGGAGAGAAAAAACTAAAACCATGCAGGAATGATAACCTACAAGTGTGAGGTGAAATGAAACATTGCAGAGGGTCTACATGATCTTCAGTAGTGTAGTACGTTACAGAACAGCTAAAGAGTTTGGGATGGATTACTGTCTTTCAATTCATCCTAAATACCAAATTATTTTACAAGGAAATATAGATAATCAATTTCTTTATAAATGTACAGAGGGTATTCTTCTTGCCCAACAGAAGTGTCCTAAATCCCCATTTTTTTTTCTTCTGTAGAAAGACTAGTAAATTTACACATTTTTTTAATAGTGTACCTTAGGTACACTATCCTTAGGTGATATTTTACAACTATGTAGCTCTCAAGAAATATCTTCAATGAATACTGTGTGATTTCTAATGATTTGCTTATATCTAGTTCTGCAGCTGGGTAAGTCACATTTTATATAGAATGCAACTAGATGCTTATGAGAAGATTTGAAAGCTCAGTCTGCTTGTGACATTCAGCTTTTTGTAAAATCAGGCCACATTTGACAAGCTGTAAAACAAAAGGAAATAAAGCCAGTAAAAGCAGCTTTGTATGTGACTTTCATTCTAGACCTTACAGTGAAAGAAATTGCATTAAATTAGCAATTATTCCAAAAATCCTTTTAAGACTAGCTAGACAACTCATGTAGCAGAGGAACCATTGTGGTAGGAACCATCACAAATCAAAGACATTGGCAAGGTGATTGTACAAAAAGATATTGAGTATTAAATGGATAATTTTCTTGCCATAGACTTTAATTCATCCCTCCATGGCCAGTTCCAGCAGCTAGGTATAAATTAAATGCACACCGACTGCTACCTAAGCTGCGAGAGTACTCTGACATTTCTTTTCTCGTCTCCAAACTTTGTCCTAATTTCATGAACCACCTTATGTGCAATGACAGTTCACCTAGCATGAATTTTCAGTCTCCCCTTAGTAGCCTCCTTACATTAATAATTTATGAGAGTTACTATTGCTTTCTTGAGGAAGGAAAGCATATGAAATATCATTTAGAAGATTCCATTGGTAATTATTATCAAATGCCTAAGGAAAATGTTGTAGATTAAATACCAAAGAGTTCACACTATTTGAGCAACTGAGTTATACGAGTTAGAGACTGAGGAGATGACAATCATTCAGGCCTCGTTTTCTGCCCATTGGCAGGATTTGCTAATAGTTCATGCCATACGTGACAGAACATTGCCTGGCCTATCCTTAGAGATCTCCAAAGCCAATGACCCAACATCCCAGAAGATCCTTCCTTATTGGCCTCCACAGTTTATCAAGACATTATCTCATGAACCCCATGTGCTGAATTGCTAGGATGTTGAAGCTGGTGAAGAAACTATGGAGATGAAGAAATATTTGTTTCAATTATTGCTGTGCTGCAACAGTAGTATGTTATAATAAGCTGCCATATAGACCAGCAAAATGTAGCTGAAAGGGTCACACCACAGAGAGAAAGGTTTTAAAGCCTAATCTGCATCATTTTGAGCTTTCAACAGAAATATATTTTTGCCTTCTCAAGTCAGTAGTGTCCCCCCCCACCTTCTCTGGTACATTATGAATTAATAATAAAGCTGTCTTAATATCTTCTGTTCCTCAAAAGAAGAAGAGTGTCTAACTCCTCAAACTCACTAGATACATGAAAAAATATATCACCAGCTTAAAATCAATGCAAAATTATTTTATCCCTTGGTGAGATGGAAGGTAAAATATTTTGGAGCCACAGTTCCTAGCTGAGTAAACCAATTAAGTTAATTACTGTGCTTAAGATAGTTTGTTGGGCTTAAAGATGTAGATTATTGCTGGGTAACTGATAATTGCAATTCCACCAACTAACTTGCACTGAGAAAGTAAGAACATGATATGTTTATTGTTGAAAAATTTGTGCAGTTAATAAAGAGTGTTGTGCCCCATTTTGGAGAAAGAGAACAGGGAAAAGCCAAGACCATATTGATGTTATCAGGCACACTGCTTCTTCATAAAATGTTGCCTCATAGCTAAAGAATATCTGCTGAAGTCTCCATGTAATTGTCAGTCCATACAGAAGCAGTTCATCAGGGCTGATAACTAAATTCCCTCATGTTTGTAATGTCAAATTGTTGGTAAATCTCAACATTGAAAGACAGTTCTATGAACAAGAGTTCTTTTTATACTCCTACATTTGTCATGGTAAATGCTGCCTAACAGATGAGTTTATAAATGCAGCACATTGCAGTATAAATATTGTGTTTGACAAATCAAAGGCAAGACCTGTCTTACTCTCAAAGGCTAAAAACTGGCTTCTGACGTATTACTTTTTATCTGAATTCAGATCCTATCTTTGCCATGAATAGTAGTAAGCAAGTCACTTATTAATGTTCCTATTAATTATTTACATTACAGTGCCATACAGAGACTCAGATTAAGATCAGGGTCTCGCTGTGATGAGTGAAGTTGTACTGAGAGGTGGACAGAGGCAGTTCAAAACTGCTGTGCATCAGGGAAGTTCTGGGTGGTAGCAAGGACATGAGTGACCTGTTCATATCCATAAGAGAGTGTAACACATGGTCCCCTTAGTGCGGACTTTGTGAGCTTGTGAGGAGATGTCCAGCAATAATTCTACATTCTTCCATTTTCCCATGTCCTTTCATGTCCATGTATGAATCCTTCCTTGGTTTTTGGCTCAAAGCTTGCTTTCTGAGGCATTTCTTGCGATAAGACTGTGACTTAGATGAGAGGTGGGTGTTGCCGTGTGGTAATGAACATCACTGTGTGGACAATTTTACATTTGAAAGCACCTTTCTCCAGAGCTGCTTGCCTCCGGAACACAGTGCTCAGGAGTGGTTACTGGCAGAAGATCTGGCCTGTAACTAAATAGCCCCAGCTTGGTGTGGGAAAACTGGGGAATGATACCATCGTGTCCGGTGAAAAACAGGATGCAGATGGGCATCCCTGCTCCCTCTTATCTGCTGCCAAGGCCCAGAAGATGGTAACAAAGCAGTTTCTGCTGAGATCCCAGAGCCAGTAGCTGCCACTCCAAGGAGAGCTGACTCAACCACTTTGGATTCGAGCTGTCACTCAAAAGAGAGCTGACTCGACCACTTTGGACTTATAAATAAGTTTGTACTGCCATCGCAGTCATCGTTGTCACCATTGTGGTCAACAGAACACCCCTTGACTCACCATTACTGAAGATCAATGACTGAACTATGAACCACGTTGGACCATGGTGGTGACTATCTCCCTCTTGCTTCCTGTGAAGACTCCTTGCTTCTATTTCCTATCTTTTCTATTGCCCTTCTCCCCTTCCCCATCTCCCTGAATTACTAGGCTTTGTAATAAACTCGTCAGACCAACATTTGAATCATTGTTTCTTAATCTCACGCCGGGTACACATATTTAAAGAACCTCCTCTCCCTCCTATAAATTGGAGCGAGACAGTCTGTTCACACACTGTTGCATCATAAAGAAAATTGCAATGTAGTTTTCTGTTAAATATAAATAAATTGCATTTAGTTATAGCTAGAACACACAGACCCATTCAAGATAGTGTAAAATAGCTTTTCAGTAGCCTTTGAAAAGAAGGAGTCCTCAATCAGTAATTGCATAAATTTTTAGGGTATTATGTTTATATAACTACAAGTATGTTCCAAGACAAACACACACATATTACTTTCAGAAAACTTTGATTTATTTTATGTCATTTCTAGTGGTTTACCTGAAATATAAAGTTATTCTGTTTGTAAAGCACTTACTTGGATCTCTCTTCCTCCACAACTATTTTTTTTTTTCTAAGGTGGGAAGACATAAAAACTTATTTTTCTTTTTAATGATGAGTCTTTTCATGGATTATTCTTGCACTTTTATTGTTGCCTCTGGTAAGGAGGTATCAGATAAAGAAAAAAATATTTGCAATGATCTTTCCTGTCCTGAAAGAAAACCTAAACCAACTTGCTGGTGATTTGTCATGTTGTTTACAAGTAAGCTAAGCTTTGCTTTTAAAAGGGAGAACAGTTCACTCCTTTTATGATTTCATAAATTATATTTGAAGGCAGTTTTTGTTTCTGTCATTTGGTGCAGCTGTGCAGGGAATATGTTGGAGAATTTGATATAGTATTGACATTATTTTATGAAAACAGTGTCAGATTTTATTTGTGCAGATGATAGCTAAAAGACCCAAGTGACTGTCAGTTATCGCTGGGAACATCAAAGAAAATAAGCAGATGGGCATGAAATACACCCAGATATGGGACAAGAAAGTCACGTCAATTTGTTGCACACTGAGTCAAAACATAAGGCATTTAATGGCGTTGCAGCTTTCCAGACCAGGTGCATTCTCTTAAACTAGCTAGTACTGTTTAACCAAGAAAATGAACAACCAATGAACCAGAACAGTTCTCTTGAGAAATTCCTCAGGCCTGGACACACAGTAGCTTTGCAGAAGTTTATCCTTGTAGACTATGAGAGAAAAGGGCAGCTGTTACAGAGCTTTCTATGATAGCTTTATTTATAGAAAGTACACTTAGTATCTGAAACTTCAAAAAAGGTCTTAAATGGATGGCATATAAACTAGTAAGAACTTATGCTTTGGTACATTGGCTTGATTGAACCCATTTAATATCTTGAATTTTTCAGAGGTGTAAGCATGTTTGAAACTTAAGTTCAAGGATCTCTCTCAACAGATGTATAGACCCATTCAGGTCTCTTTACTCCCTCTTTCAGGAGTAAAGAGTAAAGAGTGAGATGATCTCCAAGCATCTCTGGACATCTGGACAAGAAAGGACAGTAAGTTCTAAGGCACTCAGATGTTTTGCAGGTCCTCCACTGTCTTCCAGTGAGCTGTAGTCTTGCCCTGCTTTGGCAATGCTTTGTTTCCACCTTGCATGGATCTGAGAACAAAGCATTATACACCTTCAAATACACTCAGTTCCATGAAAGGATCCTGGTTGTTGGTGCTGCATTTCACTTCAGACACCTTCCTTCCACTCTGCATAATGCCAGCATACTGTAGCTGTAGTCAGAAATACAGTAGCCTCATTCTTAAGTGCTTTCTTTTTCTTTTTTTTTTTTTTTTCCACATTGTTAAACTTTCACATCTATTTATATAAATTTGCCGTGGAAGGTACAGAATATATGTTGCCCGTGCCTGTGTCAGTGGAAGAGCTAATAAAAAATTTTAAACCTATTTTTATTGCCCGAATAAGAAAATTCTTCATGAGAAGTCATACATATGTAACAAAAGTTACCAACCCAAGAAAGCAGCAGGAGTTAATCTTCAAGGTAAGTGTCCTATATTATCCATTTTTTCTAACAATCCTCATATAATTTTTGAACAGTGATGAACTGTCACTTGTAGACATAATGATGATACAAAGTTGTTTACTAGATTAAGTGAAGGAAAATGAAAGCAATTGTGAAGATGTTTCAATTACGGTCATTTTTAAAGATGCATAAAACACACCATGCTAATGAAATGGGAATACAGAGTACTGAAGGAAGAATATTGTTTCTTTGTGTGTGTGTGAAACAGATGATTTTTACAAAATGTTATTAAATGTATACAAACTTAGTGAAAACAGCTTTACTAGGAATACATGTTCTGTGGCTTACCTCATGTACTGCACTCAAATTTCATGAATGAGGATTTTAGAAAGATATGAGCTGCGTATGCAAACTCACATGTTTATTTAATTTTTGTCTTACATTTGCTTTATTTTTGTTATAAATCAAAGTGATCTTAAAAGTTCCTTTTAAATAGGAATATTTTTATTCTCTAGTGTGGCTGAAGAAGCTGACATCTCAGAACAAGTGCAAAGTATTGTTGAACTGGGCAGTTTATAGCATTGTGGTGTACACAGTAGTTCTCCAAGTTCAGTGAATGAAATATTGTGCTAAATAATCAATATTCATACCTAATGAAAAAACAGTAAATAACAACTTCTTCATGTATTTTCAAAAGTTCTAATAACATTTATGCTTATTTGAAAGGAAATGCATTGAGAATCATTGTAAATTTACATAAGGAATTGTAAAGTTTGGGAAACATTGTGAATATTGTTTTGTCTTAATTTATTCAAAGAAGAGCATCAGTAAAATCAAAACTAAAAAAGTACTACCATTGAGCTATAAATTTGATCTAGCCTGTTTATAAGCCATCATTTATTTTATGGCATCAGCAAAGAAATGTTTTGTTCTTTTTAACTGATTACATGAGGCAAAAACAGCTGGGATTTAAGATATCACAAATTTATCAAAGCTGATAGATTTATATATGCCTGCATTAAATCTGAACATATATTACATATAAACTCCAAATTATCATATCATCAAATCAACAAATTACAGTTCTGGAGGCTGCTGGCAAAGCCATTACACATAATGTAGACTATAATATACACATGCCCTCTTAATATTAATAACAGGGAATTTCTGCCAACATATGATTTTGGTATTGATTATATCTGGCTAAGAAATGGTTGAATATATTAAAAGCCATGGAATATTTTTGTTTGCTTGTTTTGTTTTGTTTTTTTCAGTCACAAGATTTTAACCAATAATAGAAGAAGAAGAAGGTTGATTTACAAGAAAATGTGTTTGCCTGACCAGAGCAACTAAACAACTGTAAGTTAACAAAGAGATCTGGCTTAGTTGCTTGATAATTTGCAGTTAACAAAGAACCAATGCAAGCAGAATGAAGAAAGGATAGATCAGTTTTGTTGTTTCAGGATAACTCCAAATGGGAAAAACAGGTGCACGGAGGAATCTCTCCACATCCTCAGTTATCAGTAGGAATGCTTCCTATAATAACTCAGTATTTCCAAGTGATACTTCAGCCTTGTGAAAAGCCTCAGAACTTGGACAGTATTGTAGAAAATGCTTATAGACTCAAGGAAGAAGACCAAAAATATCCATCTTAGTTTGTAGCTATCAAAGGCAGAGAAGTTTCAGAAATAAAGAAAGCATTTCTTTCAGATCAGGTATTACAGCCTGAGCACTGAACAGTACTACTTAATATTCATCATCTGTGATCCTGCTATCTATTTCATTAAAACCTAGGATGCTCATATTGGTCTGGTGGTTACTTCTAAAAGAGTGTAGGAGTCTTTGTGTCATTGTCACATGATAGGGAACAGCCATTTCATCTACTATCCATTGTCCCTCAGTCTGCTGTGCCCCCAAGCACAGTCAGGACGACAAGACAGCCCACTACTTCTCCATCTCGGTTCTACCACCCCTTCTTATAAGAAGGATATCTTAGGTCTATGATTCTCATTTTATCAAGAACAAAAATGTCAGCCTGGAGCTGGCTGTGCCAGCAACTGGATGAGAAACATACTGATTATCAGCATTTGGAGATGTTCAAACTCATATACTTAGGAGGTTTTGGCACACTGTTCTTCCAAACGCCATCAAATGTTGTCAGCTTATAACTGGTTCTCAGATGGAAACAGTTCATGGAATTGACTAAAAATGTAATCCACAACACACAGTGTTAAAAAAGAGAAAAAAAATAAGTAAAGAAAACAAAGATATAAAATATCTATAAGCTATAGGGCACATTCATAAAATCAAAAATAGTTGATGTCAAAATGTGTTAGGGTGCACCTCATATTTCTTGACTTCTGCTCTGACGTTTACACCAGGTTGAACACAAACTTGTTGTTTGTTTGTTTTTTTGTTTTCTTACCTGACACTGAAAGTACTATCAGAAATTTAAAAAATCCACAGTATTTCTGCAGCTAGTGTGCAAATACTCTTTTGAAATGGTAATATTCTTGGCATTTTTTTGAATTATAAAACCATCTTCAGATTAGATGAAAAATGAGCAGCTCTGAAAGAGCAAAGTTTGACAGCCTGAGGCCATGTTCACAGAACTTTTCAAATTTGCTGCAGAGTGACAAATTTGAAAAACAGCAGAAATACCAAAATATATCTCAATAATGAACAATATTTTGTCTTATACTTTGCCAAATATCACCTCTAACAATGGCTGAAAAATCACTCCTTGAATAATGTATGTGGAGAACAATTTCTGTTGTTCTGTGAATGTGTTGGCTAACATTTATTTTATTATTCAGCCAGTAACTCAAATATTACTCATCAAATATGATAATAATGATCCTGTACACTTCTCAAGTATTGATCAGGCACTTTTAATTACTACATGAATACGGAGGGGGGGGGGAGGGGAGAGGGTGTCTCCAAAGCCAGATTTCTCTCTCTCTGTTGATTAAATCACATCTAGGTGGCTTTGTGTGCATCACACATAAGCAGGGATGGTCTTGAAGGTTTTAAGAGTCTTGGTTATTAGAGAGAATCATCTGTGACACTGAGATTCTTTATAGGACTCAACAGATGCCACACTGTCTTTTACTTAATTCACATAGCTTGCAATGTGTTGGGTTTTTTTGTTTGTTTGTTTTTGTTTTTTTTTTCCAAAAGATGTTTTCTTTTGAACTGCAATTCATTTTAAGATGATGCATGAGCTTTACAGAATTTCTTCTGCTGTTTCCAGTTCTAGACTTGCTCAGAGACATCAACTTGTAAATTGCAGTGCTGTGTCCCTGACCCTGCTCTGGGCATGGAGATGAGAATGCAGCAAATAGACTAGCACTGAGCCTGCAGTGTCATACTTAGAAACATCTGTTTGTTTTAGTGTAGGTTAACACACCTACCTTCCAAATTTTACAAAATTATGATATGTTGCATATTGATACTCCTGGTCACTCAGGACTAGGCTTCTCTGAAAGGCACTTGAATCTGCTGATCTGCAAGGGCCACTATTTCCTTCTCCTTATCTTTTCTTTTTGCCCACACCTGGCTGTGACACTGAATAACAGCCCAATACCTTGACCTGAGGAGCTGAGTTCAATACTGCACAGCTCTTGAATTACCTTGGGAATATTTGAAGTCTTATTTATTTTCTTAGCCTTGGCTCACTCACAAAGAGTTGCCTTGCTCTAGGGAGACTCATGTACATTGTTCAGGCTGTGTGCCTGATTGCCAAAACCTGGGGAATGAGAAAAGACGTAGCTGGTGTCAGCTGCCTTCCCTAGTCTTCCAAAGGTGTGCTTGTAGGGTAAAGTAACAGAAAAACTGCCACCATATTGCCTGACCTTACATAGGCTTCTTAATGAAAGGGGCTGCAGGTTCTCTATGACCCTTTCTCCCATAATGTACTCACTATTAGGATTCAGAAGGAAGTTACCCTTTAAGTTTGCAAACTGTTGATTTTTTTCATGGTTGAATAGGAGGGGGAAAAAAAGAAGAGAACCTTAAATAGTACGGATGTTTTGTGAGGATAGAGATGTTGTAGTGCTTAGATAAAACAGTGGTGAGTAACAAAGACCCAAATACAGTAAAAACGCATTAGATTTGTATTAAATTAATTTCTCACTATTCTCCAAAGTTGATCTTTACTGGATTTAGTCTCAGCAAATGTATGGAATGGAGAAACCACATGGGATGTGACCAAGTACATTCTTAATTGATGGAAAGCTCTGCACTGATTTCCATGAGTAGCAGGTAAATCTAACAGTCCATAAGAATTTCAGGCTTTGCTTATGCTGTAATAAGCTGCTGAGGAGAATTGCATTGAATGGTCAGTTTTGGTGCCTAGCCTGTCCCTTACCCCCTTCATGAATTTTGCCCACCCTTTCTGTTACAGTTTCAATTAAAAATTCACTGTGAAATATCTCTTGCACGTCCACCGTATGCCTAGTGAGAAAAGAACTTCCGTTAAGGTATGTTAGTATCTCTTGGCAAGGCAGAAAAGAAGTTGCGTTTGGCCTAGAACCAATTTCTTCTTTTTTATTTTTTTATTTTTCAGGCATAGGTCATCCATATGACAACACAATCCTGTAAATGGGACTAACATCAGCAGGTTGTATATATGACAATCAAGGTAATAGCAATACTGCCTGTGAGCTGTTTTAATATATGAGAGCAGGAATTTTTTATCCCCAAGAATGATAGAGCAGTCTTACGTCACAAACACTTGTTTGAGAAGGTCCATTCTTTCTTCTATTATTTTTCCCTTTGGACATTTTTAGGGAGGTTTGCGTCTGGCTGCCAGATTTCTGAAGCTAAAATGATACATCAAATTCTAAGTGATAGGAAAATGACAGTTAAATTAAATAGATGCACTACATTAATTTTTATTTCAATTATATGGAAATATAACCTAGCCTAGGAAATACCTGCAATTGCTCAGGGTCACAGAGTAACCCACTTCAGGTGCAAGTTACCAAGTTACAAGTTACAGCAAGTTAAGCATTACTCTGCTGTAGAATTTTTAGGTATATATCACTCATAATTACTCTGGTGTGGGTTAAAGCAGAACTGGGCATTGTGTGATATTAGTCTTGATAGGAAAAAAAAAAAAAAAAAAAGATGTTATTTTCCAATTTTTTTTTCCAGAAGATTATTTTTCACTCTTTCATCATTCCTTATTTTAGGGCTCTCAGTGTTCAGCCCAACAGTCAGAATAACAGATACTGTTGTTCAGAAGGAGACTTTCTTAATGGTAATACTTTGCCTTTGCTGTGTAAAATCTATAAAATGACTGACTGGAACAATACAATCAATAAAACTGGCACTGAACTAGGGGTGGATAACAAAATTTTCTTGGCAGTCCAGAAAGAAAAAGAAAAAGAAAAAAAAATGCACATTTGTGCCTGTGGCTGTTTGAAGTATTTGATGCTAACTGAAACTGTTTTTCCCTGAAACTCAGATTTTACTCCATTCTCTTCGGAGTTTTCTATCATCTTCTTATACTCCATCTCTCGGATGCAGTATACTAATGTAACCCTTGCCCATTAGCTTTATTGCAGAAGAAGAAAGAACGTGTGGATTACTAGGATGTAACACTACATTACCTTTTGTTGCCTCAGGCATTTTTACAATGAGGTTTTCTTTATGATATATAAAAGCTTGGAACAGAATTTTGGAGTTGCAAATGAATTACAAATCAGCTTGAGAGTAAAAGATTTTGTAAGAAAGAAATTTGGAATGAAAATAAGCAGAGAGCAGCAAGACGGGTGCTTTCTGAAGACCTCGATTAACTCAAAGTGGCTACACTTAGGAGGAAAAGCTGTAAAATAAACTTATTGATTATAAAATCAACTCATTCTTTGATGGAAGCAAGCACACCTTAGTATGTTATAAATATATCTGAAACTAAATCTCTCAAATGGGAAAACGGACTAAAAAAAAAAGTTAATGCAATCATAAAATGAGAGATTATGGAAAAGTTATGAGTAAGAAGCTGGTAACTGACATGCAAGAATACATAGTTAGAAACCAGAAACTGACAGGACACAACTGACAGGCAGTCACTCATCAGGCATCTGCCACCCAAGGCTTGAAAATGATTTGACCTATACATCCAAGGGTGAGAAAAAGGGGACTTTTTTGCCTAAATATGTCTTAATATGAGCCTTGGGAATCTATGACTGTAAGCATGACTTACTTAGTAACTAGGCTGCCATGAGTTTTCACCACTTTCATGTGACTCTCAAATTTCTGATAGATTTTGTTCTATACCTGGGTCTCCAAACTCACTTATTGGTTTTGTGATATAATAGGAAATACAGTTGGGTAAGGATGGAAAACCATATGGAGGATGATACAAAGGGCCAGCCTGGATACAGATAGGATGTCATATTGGATGACAAGGCTGTAACCTTGACCACTGTTCTGGGAGCGCGTGGTAGAGAAGATGCATTACAAACTGATTTCACAGACACAGAGACAGCAAGTCAGATATTAGGAGTGTCAGTGTCCAGAATCTGCGGAGTGATATCTTTTTTTTCCAGATTGTCAACATGAGAAAAACAATTCTGGATTTTTTTCCCAGCATTTAGGATTCTGGACATTTTTTGTAGCTTAGGTCAAGCAGGCCCTATGGCAAGTTATTTCACTTGAGTCATAGCACCTACCTATACTTTGAGGCTAATTATAAAATCTAGGAAAGACTTACTCTACTGTGAGAGTGACTTGGAAGAAGTTAGGGCCATACTTCCTAAAACATAAACATGGGAAAGCATAAGAAAGATAACCCTAAAATGATCAGATAAAAGAGATAGTGTTGCACTTCTAGCAATCTTAAATCAAAAGGAATGACATCAGCAATGAGAGGGGGGAAAAAGAACAAACTTCAAAAACAACTTGAGAAATTGTCTTCTGGACATGTCATACTGTCTGGAAGACGCTCAAGGGGGTTGCATTTTTCCTTTATTTAGGAAAAATTTGTTCTAGTTTGTCATACTGATAAAGGTGCTATAGAGTACTCTGAATTCAAATTGACAGTTATGTCATGAGAATTTTGAATGTCAAGGATTAAACATGATATCCAGAAGCTGGGTGTCCCACATGAACCTGATTTCCTGATCTATGGTGGTAAGACGAAGTTTATTCTGAAGAGGTCATCAATAAGTAGGGAAAATCAGGAAAGAGTCTGCAGGGCTTCTGTGGAGGGAAATGCTGCCTTGATGACCCACGGGAGTCCCAGAAGAATGCTGTTATTGTCCAACGTGATTTTCTCCTCCTCCTCCCTAGCAGGCAAGAGGTGATCTGGTGAAGTTAATATATCATATTGGTCATTTCAAAAAGCCTTTGAACACATTATTTTATTAAAGATTTTTAAAGAAACAAAATTGCCATGGAACTTGAAGATTGTTTTATTGACTGAAGATTATTAATGAGTGGGAAACAATTAGTCTTAATGATCTTCTTTCATGATGGGGAAGAATCAGTGCTGCAAGTGGTTTTATTCAATAACATCACTGATGACTTGAAAAACAAACCAACCACAAAATCTCAAGTTTATAGATAATGCTGAGATCTATCAAGCAATCATATTCCTTCAAAAGAATTTCAGAAAATCATCTTCATAAAAGATTGATTATATCAGTAAAAGAGTGGCAGATGAGTTTCAGTGCTGCCAAATGAGAGACATAGAGAAAAATAATTTAAAATCTGCTGACCTGGGGCTGAACTTAGTACTGGTGGTGACACCTCAGGCTATTGGAGCTGTCATCAGCAGTTCTCTGAAATCCTCATCATACTGTGCAATGGCAACTAAAAAGCCAACATGACTCTGAGCATTCTTAGGAGAAAAAAAGAAAAGGGACATCATTTTGCTACTATTCTGCCAGTAGAAGTACACCCCTAGGCAACTGCTCTTGAGTACTACAAAGACATGAGGTAACAAAAGAGTTAGAGAAGGTGCAGGAAGGACATCCAAATGATCAAGAGAATGGAGCAACTGCCTTACAAGGGGAGATTAAAAAGGGTAGAGAATTAAATATCAAAATCTTTCCATACTAATAACATTTTTGATTTGTCTGTCATATAAGGAGTAAGAAAACATGAAATAAAATGCTTAGGAATGGCAAAGTCCACGTGGCAACACCTCTTAGTGATACTGGAACCTTTAACATCACCTTTAAAAAAATAAATAAGTTGTTGGATTTTTTTTCCCCAAAATTTTGCCTGATACTGTTTAATGAAACCATCCACACTAGAAAGCGTCCATCCTATATTTCTTCCTAATTTAGATAACAGTATCATAAGACATTAAAATTTGAGAGATAAAGTTCATGTTTTATAGTGAGAGACTTTAGGTGCTAAATGAAGATCCAAATTCAAACTATTTTGCCCGGATCAAGCAGAGTACAGGGCTGAACTGGATTCCGGAGCTATGTCCTGATCCAGAGAGCTGCACAACAGCATGTGCACATTGTTCAATGGAGGAGTCTGAGTTTCAATCCATATTCATTCTTTTTCTCTCTTTTTTATTTTTTAAGATTATCAACAATTTTAATTTGAAGTAAAACAAAATTAAAATAGTTTTTATTCTCCATGAAAATAACTTTAATTTTCAGCTAATAAATGAAATCACCGCCTTGCTGCCAAGCAGTACCATATTACAGCCTGAAGCAAAGCTCTCTTCTGTTCCTGGACATACAGATGCCTTCAATACCAGATTCCCAGTGGAGCTGATGATATTGCATATGTGAATAAACGAGTATAGGAGCTCCAGGTCTCTGAGAAAATTTTTAAAAATTATGTTTCATGTTCATGCTGATGAGAAAACTCACCTTTTAAGGTTATCACAATGATATTTTTGCTAGCAGAAGCAGTGGGCAACTTTCTTAAGATAAATAAATAAATAAATGGTGGCAAAATACCATTCTCCCTATCTGTCAAAGTGTCTCTTATTTTGGCTTTGCTGGCTTACCCAGCAAAAATCACGTGAGAGTATGAAGTCTGTCACGGTTAATATTTCAAGCTAGATTCTTAAATGCAATAATCAAACAGATGTTACAGCAGCATAAACAGACATGAGCAATTAGAGAAAATGAAAATTATTTCTGTGACCAAAAGAAATAAACCAGTGTCCAGGATGGGAAAAAATATTGCTTGTCAGAATGACAGCTGACAACTTTAGTTATTTCTGTTTTATCTCCAGCAGAACTGTCTATCCTGTTGGGATTTTTTACTTCGTCAGCCATGGGGGGTGATTAATGGGGAAAACCATCACTCCCAGAATGAGGATGGGGCCTGTGACCAACATCTACTGTGGGTGTTGTTGTATGCAGGTGTGGCTGTGGACCTAGAACAGTGTGAACATATGCACAAATAAGAGATCAGAGGTTTTTGTGACTGGCTGTAGGAGGATATTTTGAAAGTTGTGTGTCTTTATTAGCATTTCACAAATTGCAAATCTCTGGTTGCCAGTAAATTATGAATGCTTAATAAAGCAATAAGTAACCTCAGTCCTGTTTTTTGTTCAGCTATGCAAACAGAGCAGACTTTTCCCTGTGACACAGTTTTGGTGAAGAACATGGGCAATCTGTCAAAGGAACTCAACCTAAGTTTGGGTAGTGAACTTTCTGGCTTCTGGGTCATTAATTTGGAAAAAAAAAAAAAAAAAAAAGTGCATAGCCTACGCATGTTACAGGTGCTTCTGATGCTTTAGCAAAATTGCAATGGGCAAAAGGTTTAGGCAGGAAGAAATAGAGGGTCAATCCTGACTTCCCGCTAGTCCCAATCATGGTACAAAGTAGCTGTGAAAATTCATTATCCCAGTCCTTGGGATGAAGACCAGTTAGGACTGGTATACAATTATGAGGGGAAACTATGTTCTGAATTGGCCAAAACAAAGCAAAGAAGCAGAAAACTCACTGTGCTCAGTACAGCTATTTGTGTGACAGCTAATAATTACTCTCTCAGAGGAGAAGGAGGCAATTACAAAATAGGAGGATGATATTTGGCAGCTGAAGGAACATGTGTCTGCTTACGAAGTCTCTGTACAGGAGGCTGCTGAGTATGCTGAGACCAGGAGAGCCCAGCAGGCAGAGAGGCCAGTGCAGGAGCATCAAAGACTGAACACCTTCAGGGGAAACAGACACATTGGACCAGGTCTGAGAAGGCTGAATGGCAGATCTTGCTGAAAACGTTGAGTGGAAACACCTGAGAAACAAAAAGGATGTCAAGAGCACAGTGCAGCACCTGCCCAGACACAAACGGTACCCCAAGTAATGTAAGGTCTGTACAAGAGGCTTAGACAAATGGAGCACCATTTGTCTATGCAGCTTCATACAGCCTCATACTGAAAGTCATTACACTGACATTTGTGAGAGAGGACACATTTTTGTTTGCATATTTGCCAATGTGAGACAGAGATGAGCACCACCTTCAGCTTCCCTGGTACACACGTGGCTTAACAGCCCTACACCATGACAGACTGGAGTAATGCAGCCATCCTCAGGTGACCAATCTGTTGCCAAAGAAACCAAGAAGTACCATCACAACCATCTCCAGCACAAAAGATGGAACCATCTGAATGATATTATTTCTGCAAGACACAAGTTTGGTGTGGGATTCATGAAAGGGAGATAAAATTTCATCGAGTGCAATAGCTACCAACACTGCACAATTTAGCACCAGGAATAAATCAGGAGTAATTTTGCAATATAGGAGAAGCAGTCAATAGCAGAAAAAAAGGTGTGGGGGGGCGGAAATTGGGGGGAAAAATAAATAATGATTCTAGATAGATTTAAGAGGTAGCATGATTGGGCAATATTGGGCCAGTGCAAAAAAAAAATCTGGGTCAAATTTAAGGTATGTTGTGATCCAAAAACAGTTATTAAGAAGACAGATATAAAAAATTCTGAGCATCACCCCTGAGAGGAAGAAAAGAGATGAGGTACATATGGGTCTTCAGAATGAATATATTATTCAAATGAAGTTTAACAGAATAAGCATTGATATTATACCGTGATGTAAAGATCACAAAAATAAATCATTTTGTGATCAATAATGAAGGGCTAGTAGATTTTATGAAAAGCAAAAGGGCTGTCAAATATTTTTAGAAGACCTCCATGTAGAAATCCAGATGGGAAATCTTCAGAGCCAGCTCCAAGTTGTAATAAAATTGAAAACAACACATAGAGTGGAGTTGTCATGCTAGTAGGTATGAAAGCAATGAAATCAACATTTGGATTGTAACAGAAATCAGCAGTGTTTGATTTGGAAAGCACCATTCCTTAAAGAACATAATGCAGTGGTTGAGTGTGGAACTTCAGGTATTCGTGCCTCAAGCAAAGGTAGGACAGCGGCAGGAGGCACTGCACTGACTACAGGGAAAAGATAAGACACCCATCTTTTCTAGAGTCATGAAACCAGGCAAGTGTCAGCTGAGGATGGGGCTGGACAATAAGATGGGCAGGAAAAGGCAGCTAAATCTCCAACAGTATTGGTTAAAAAACTGTTACCAAAACACAGTGAAATTTTTTGCCTCATAGTGCCCTCAAGGCCACAATTTTGTTTTGTCTTCTGTAAAACTAAAATACTTAGTTTAAGAAATGTGAGGTATATAGAGACCAGAAGTGTACAGAAACAATGTTAGAAATCATCCTGATTTGGTTAAACTTTGTGAACAGGCCAAATAGTATTGTAATGACAGTCATCCACTCTAGTTCCTTGAGGGTTATTTTGAGGGTTTTTGTTTTGTTTTGTTTGTTTGCTTTTCCTTTCTAATTTTATTCAAGTATCACACTGGTCAGTACTGTGACAAAATAGAGAATAATAAAAAACAAAAACACAGTGCATTCTCACCAGGCAAAACAGGCATTAAGCACACTGACAATTTTTGTTACATCAATGTTTGGCCAAAAGTATTCTGTTGCGCTTTCTGATACAATCAAGAAAAACAGCCTCTGACTTAATGTCCCTCTGCCAACAGCATAGTTGTCTTCTTTGGAAATTTCTACTGGTATTTCCAAGAGCCAAAGCAAAGAGAAAACGCCCGGATCAAAGAAATGAGCATGGGTTTTTCTTTGGGTTATGAGATTTTCTTCCCCGTGTGGTATCCCGGCATAGTCTCCATCAGTTTCTCCCATGGTGGCAGCTTGGTCTCAGAGGAACCATAAAAGTGAGCCCCGGCCTCAGGGTTCACCATTTTTTCTAGGAATCATGACTAGCCAGTCCCACACTGGGCTGTTGCATAAATGAAGGATGCAGAGTCCTTGCTCTGTAGATTCAAGCTATCCAAGATATAATGAGATGAAAATGCATTTTTTACTAATGTATTTTATTAATTGCATTGCATTTTTATCTCTCATGAAGTCCTATCTTTCCAGAGGGGCTGTCAATCAGACATTTACAGTCTGTGAGGAAAAAAGGGTACAGTTAGTTTCAAGGATTTCTCGTAAAACGCTATCTACAAAACATCACCAAGAAGAAGAGAAATTTGGAGTTAGATAATCAGAGAAAATAAAATTAAAAAATCCCTCCTTCAGTATATCAAGATTAGCTGAAATAACTGTTTTGAACTGAGATTAGAAGTAGATTTTCAGTCCAAGTCCTTTGTCCACCAGTTCATTAAGATAGACTTTTTTGTACAGAAGCCCTCAAAAGATTGCCCTCATTTGTTTTTCTTTTAACTGTGTATCATTAATGTCTGTCTTATCAAGCATTTATTATCTGCTACTGGTGGAATATCAAAACGCTGGCTTATAAACTGGGTGCAGCAAACACATGAGTCAGTCAGTTACCCAGTGATGCAAACCCGGTATATGCAGATTCATCTTCACTGTACACCTCCTGGTCATGCTACAAAAAAGACACAATTAGTGCATTGTTAGGTGTCTAATTCTGCAAACGAAACGCATTTTCTTGAATGCTTGAGACCCACAGGTGATTCAGATTTCAGACCCAGCATATACAACCTAGAACAAAGGCGAAATCTGGAGTTTGACCACTGTCCCCTGACCCAAGACAATGTTGTTGCCACTTTACAGAAGTGAAATGGAATCTGCCAAATGGCTGCTCAAGGTCTGTATTCTCTTATTTAATAATCAGGAACAAATACTCAGTCTGAATAGCAAAACAAAAGAGTACAAGCTACTTTATTTTATTTCATTTCATTTTATGTTCATTTAGCTTTGGATTATAACAGATAATCCAAATATAGTTTATGCATTGTATTAAAAAAGACATAAAATGGACATTTGGACAGCTTTCTGAATCTATAAATACAGATTAATAATATGTCCTTTCTTTTCATCTAAAGGGATTTTGCATGGCATTTTATGTTTCTAAACACCATTTTACAATATAGTTTTTCCCTTATGCATAAATTGGTGTTTTGATTTTTTATTATGTATGTCTTCATCATCATAAATAACTTTAACTTTCCTTTGAAATCTCATAAAACCTACTGATCCAATTTCTGTGATGGTTCAAACAGACAAAGAATCATTGTTTCATGTGAAGCTGTGCCAACTTATTTCAGGAGATAATTTGGCCAAAAGGAAATCAAGCCAATTTTTTCCTATGTTGCTTCCCTAAATGATCAAAATCAAGGGTGGGAAAATGCAGTTTTATTAGTCTAACATCACAGGTTGATTCTCAGTTCTAATTAACACAACAAAACTGTTTCTGTTCAGGGACAGATGTAGGTGCTGAATGGAGCTGTTGTGTGCTGTGTTTCTTTGGCAATTGATCCTATTCCTCCTGTGCCCAGCCCAAAAGATCTCTGAAACGCCCATGTTTCTACAACACAGGACACTGTCTCTCTTCATGTTTGGTCCCTAAGCCTTTAGAAGCAACTATTTGGGTGTGCTTAATGAAATGCTCTCCTCTTTGCTCATGCTCTAGTCCCTTCCCTCCTTTCCTCTTGGTGCCTTCTCCATTCCAGGCCATGAGACCTGCTCCAGCAGCTCCAGGCCACCTGGAGTGCACATCCATTTCCCTGCTGGGGACAGTACTGGTGTCAGCTTCCACAGCCTAGCCCAGCAGTTTTCACCCCGTAAGGGCTGTCTGCAGTAGCACAGATACCTGAATGCACCATGCTTTGAAATAGATTTATCAAATAAGGCAGCATTATAATGCATATACACAAAGACAGCTGACTAAATGCCAAAGACCAAAATGAGACAAGATGTCAGGCCCTCAGTGTTAGTCAAGCTCTTGGGTATTTTCAATTAGTGTTCTCATGAACCTTGTTGTTATCACCACCCCAGCCCCACTGATGGGAAGGTCAGGTTGGTGGGGGCACAGCCTGTTTCTGTACATGCATATGTGCTGTGGAGTGAGGGAGGAGAGAAAACAAAATTGTAATAATTTAGAATATATACATATGTATGATATTTGAATATGTACTGTGGGGTGAGTAAGGAAGGGAAATACGGCCTAGATCTGGAGGAGAGTAGAATGTTCTCTTGTCTGTGCACTGTTTTCTCCACTGACACCTGAAGCCACGCCACTTGCAGCTACCTTTACTGTTGGATTGATAAACTAGGATTTTCACTCTAGAGGATTTTATTTTCTCTCTAGTTGTCAAAGTAACTTACAATTTATGTGTAGGAGCAATCTGTCCTCTATTCACTGGTGGAACAATTTACAGTCAAGTGTAGCAAAATCTTCTAGCAGAACAATAAATAAAACTCCTCCAACCTGATCCAAATCTGGAATTATCATAGTAACAGTCTACTACTTCTCAGTAATTACTCCAAACATGGAACTAATATTAGCCTGCTTGGGAATGTGTTGCAAAACCTGACTACCACTGAAGCTCATTCACTAAGGCATTCAAACAGTTTCCTGGAACACAAAGATTCAGAGATTAACAACCGCTCATTCCTCTGAAAAAAAAAAAAAAAAAAAAAAAAAAGAAAGAAAGAAAGAAAAAAAAGCCCCACATCTGCTTCATTCTAAGAACAATGATATTTGCATTTGAAATTGTAGTTAAATGGAAACTGTAATTTTCTGGCATAAAATCCATAGCTAAAGATATTGCAATTCAATGTGCATTCCTTTTCTGGATTCTAGTTGTGCTTGCAATCTATCTTCCTGTTTTGTATGAAATTGTGAAATTTTTTACAGCATCTAAGTGGTAGTAAGTCTCATAATGAACTGTCACAAGGATAGATGTTTGCCTTTTTTCTAAGAGGTTCTTTCTACAATAATTACCATTTTTAACTTTTTATCTTAATTTCCCAGCTGTTTGACCATGCACCAGGAGGGAAGGAGCATGAAACAGACTATATGTTAAGAATGGTACCTCTACCCTGACAAACAACAGGAAATCAGTGAGTATCCCCTCCCAGAAACTTGTTCAAAAAGCTGTGTGTCATACAGACATTCTCTTGATTGGCATAAGAAAACACTGAAGACCTTCTCGTTGATCACTTCCTTGACTACTGCATAATTCTCACATATGGGAAAAACGAAATATTAAGAATTTAACTTTTGTCACAGTTCTAAGTTTTCTCCCCTGTCAAGTGGCAATTGATGTTCCCCGTTGCCAGTCCTAGACGTTAAAAGGTAAGACTGACACTGGAACAACTAATCTGATGTCCTACATCCAGACATAAGAGATACATAGGAAAAATGTAGAGGACACCAGATCTGCATAGAGAAGGCCAATTCAGTAGATAGATTATCTAAAGGGAGACGATAAGAAAGAAAGGGTCACACTCTTTTGCAGGGTCTGTTGTGATAGACGATGGGGAAATGGTTTAAGAGGGGAGATTTAGATTAGGTATAAGGAAGAAGAATTTTACAATAATGAGGCACTGGAAAGGTTGCTCAGAGAGATGGTGGAAGCCCCATCCCTAGAGACATTCAAGGTCTGGATGGGCCTCTGAGCAATGTGATCTAGCTGTAGATTTCCCTGGTCATTGCAAAGGGGTTGGACTAGATAACTTTAAAGGTCCCTTCCAACTCAAACGATTCTATGATTTGTTACTGCAAAATCCACTGTGGTAAATAATGATGTCTTTTCTGTACCCACAGACAAACACTTCTTCTGCAGTCTAGGTCCTGAGACATGCAACAATAAATGGTATGATTTATATTTCTTAATCTCTTGAAGGTGATCTTCATGGAGATTTTCCTCTCTGGTGATACTGGTGATCAGTGTGCATGAGAAACTGTGAGTAAAAGGGTCTTCTAACTGCAACAGTAGTGGGATGAATTAAAAAGGGATTTGTTCTTTAACACACAAAGGCAATGAACAATAGGAACAGTCTCCTTGTGCCTGTTTACTTCATCTCAAATCTTCATGACATTTTTGCTCTTTTTATTAATGCTGTCTGCTCTCTTTTTTTTCCACAAATCAGTCTGAATGCACAGGTAATCCAATAATACTTGAGTGTTGAACTTCTGAACTGAAAGTGTGTTCTAAACCCTTGAGCTAGATATAAAATGTTTCATATCATTTCTCTATGCAGAGAGGGCACAGCAGTCTGTACCATGCATACAGCTGATTCTTTGCACTAGGACCATTTCATCACCATTTCTTTTCCACAGAAGTTCATTCTGTTGCAATTAAATATACTATATTTCCAATGCTAGAAGAAGTTCAGAGTTTTCAGTATTGATATCTCATAGCTCTCCACAGAACAAGCACTGTGGAAAAAATCAGTGTCTGCACTTTCTTGTAAGACTCCCATTTTAACCCATCCTGTCTACTGCTCTGGCAGTGTGAAAATCATTTGCCCTCTGCTCCCTCCAACCCTCACCCTACATATCACTTTTCGTACTTAGCATTGTTTACATGTTTAATGGCCACAAAACCAACATGGTTTTCTACTGTCCTAATGGAAGACAAATAGGAAATATGTCTGACAGGCCCTTTTCAGGTATGTTTAGGGGCTGTAAAAAGGACATTACTAGTGAAGTAACCTAAGATCTCATTTCAGACAGACTTATCATCAAAGAGCCAGAGCCTACATTAATGATCCTGAAGCAATCTTGAATAAAGAATTATGACTGCTGGGGCTAGAAGAGCTGAAGCTTTCTTTTTTTTTTTCAGACATTTCTAATCAACTGAATTAATACTTCATACATGTCTGTTATGCTCCTTGTTCTCTGCATGGTGGGTCTTTGGATAATTTAATTAGGTTTGATATGTATCTAACTCGCATCAGGAGTATGGATGAATGAATAAGAAGTGTGTAAGTGCCATAGTCAATGAATTTTGCCAATATTCCTACTCTTGACTGGACAAAAACACTACTATATTGCTTTGTGTATGATAACTTAAGTATCTATCAGCTGCTGAGCAATCCTTCATTTAACCTTTTACATTATTTTGAGTGAACATCAACCAATAGTACATTTCTTTTCCTTTATCACAAGTGACTTTAACCTGCTAATCAGATTCCACATTTCCTTCTTGGAGAAAGAATTGACCTTTCAGTGTAATACAATTTTATCATTCTGCATCCTTTGATAGAACCAGAACACAGAGTAATCCCTCTGTGCAGACATGACTCATATTCCATGACATGACTCTTCTTCTGATGCTGCCAGAGATCCTGGAACCTTACTTTGTAAGAATAGGACATATGCCATCACAAAGGAATGATAAGTAATAATCTTTTGCAAGCAGAACTGAAGAACATACTATCTCTCTTAATCAGGTCTGGATTTCCTGTGTTCACAGCCTTCTGATTCCACAGGCACTCCTCCAGAGATATTTGTGTACTGTCACAGAACATATTTTGAAACATTTGAAAGATGTATTTCATTCTGAAAACTATTTCTTTCAGTGAGGAAGTAACAGAAAGTATAAACTTTAATTATAAGATCAGTTCATTCACTACTAGAGAATGGATTTCTCTCCCTGTCTTTGCAACTAAGTGAGCTCAACTTAGTTTCAAATCTCTTCCTCTTAGGAAGGCTATCATTTTCTAATGGCTACATAGGAAGCCATTAGAAAAAAAAGCCTTGCCTTCTACACTAGGCAGGTTCATTTCATTCAAACTGGATCCCTTGTCCCTTAGCGAATTCCTCTGATCTGGAACATGTCTGTTTTAGATGGGCTGACGCATCAGAGTCCAGCTTCTGTTGATAACAGTGTAGGGAAATCATGATCTTAACCTAAATGAATCACTCATGTAAAGAATGTTCCTATGTTAAATGATTAAAACGATGTTAAAACCTTTTGTTAGGTCACATTTTCCTCATTGACACACAAATGCAGTAGTGTTTCTATACAGAGCTTTCCAAATGAATTATGCTTTGGTTTAGAGATCTGCATTTCACATCTTCTCATACTCCTCACACTTAGATACTTCTTGCTTTAATAGGGCAAGTAACTCAATATATTTTTACTGCCCATATTTTAAAATTAATGTATTGACAGGGAACTATGGCAGTGCCCGAGTTTTAATGACTCTCGAATTGGTGTTAACTCCCTTCTTCTTTTTTATTTTAATCTATTGGTGGAAACCATTACACTACAATAAAAGTTTACTGTTGGGACAACTTGTTCCTGTGGCAATTTTCCTCTTTCCCTGTAGAAAAGTAGCTATTTTAAAAAACAAACATCTAAAAATGAGCAGAATGGCTCAGCAAGAGTTTTGCTCGGCAGCTGGGACTCATTTCAGAGTTCCATTGGTCCTTAGGGAAGTTTCTCATCACAAGACAACCAATAGGAATGCAGGTATTTTTTTCCAGGTAAGAAAACACATCTAAGTCCAAGCTGTGAAAAATCAAATCAATACTGAAGCGAAGTCCATTGATTCTCTTTCCCAAATCAGAAATGCAAGTTTGCTTCCTAGGAAGGAAAGTGGTCTTCCAAGAAGTCTTCAGTCCTGAAAGCAGACACAAGACACAATGTACAGGGTTCCTGATGTCAGGAGAGGAGAGGAAAGGATCCTCAAGTGGCAAATATTCTACTTTTCCTGACTACTCAGCAGCCCTGCATTGGACAGGCAGGCATTCCTTCTTAGCAGTGTGAAAGACAGGCTTATCTTGAAAATCTGTCAAAAATTTTTGGATTAGTTAACCAACTTGTCTTATGTGCCATTGCTCATATTCTTGAACAGGTCCACTTGATTCAGTTTTGCCAAGGGCTGCTGAGTAACTTTGACAGGATTTCTTTTGGAGGTTGGTTTATATGGGCTAGCCAGCAACTTTGGAAATGAATATAGAAAAAAGCTGATTTTTGTTTTCTCACATGGGTGTACTTCAGATGGGTTTGATCAGGTCTAGCCTCATGCTCATTTCTGTTACCTTAAGGATTCCTGTATCCAGCAATACCATTTCCTTGAAGTAATTCCTAGTATTTCTTTGGGAGATTGGATAAATAACCAAACAATGATTAACATTTAATCCAAACGACTTCTTAATCATTCTCTCTTCAATTTCCAGAGGGCTGGGATTAAGACAAGTATAAGAAGCTCACCAGTGACCTGAATTAATTATGTTTAATAAGAAAAAAAAGCAGGGGGGGAAGGAGAAACTTGGGTCTGCTGTAGCTGTCAATAAACTTCTCAGCGGGATGCTTTGTTCCAAATCACCCAGTGCTTTCAGCAAAATGTCATTGGAGAGAGATGTTGCTAGATGTTCCTAGACAGCTGTTAAATTGGACAGGAAGAGAAAAAAAATGAAGAAAATTGCCAGAAGTCCTGCTGAACTGTTTATCACGAAGAACACACTAGCGCTTTCTGGATAGAAAGAAATGCACCACAGCTTTGCAGAAACACCAGTTGTGAATGCATCACCATTCTCTACAGATCTGTCAAAGCTGCTGTGGGGAAGCTGGCAAATCTGAAGATGGATTTGGCTCCTCACATACTGCTTCTGTTTTTTTTCTGAGGCCAAGCCAAATGGCATCCACCAGGATAAGGTGATGGGGTAAAAACTGTGCTTTATAGTAGTGGTTTTTCAAACAGGAACATAAAATACCTCCAGAGGTAATAATGAGAATATTTACATTTGTTAATTTTTCCTTACCAATGCCACTACCGTACTTTTCTACTAATATCAGGCCTACTGCATACTCCACTGCAGAAACTTGCTGAGAAGGGTTACTGAGGCTCCTGATACAGCTACCTTATGCACATTTTGATACACCCTTATGCCCCAATGATGAAGACCAAGCAAAATATTGAGGACTATTTTGGTCTGAATTGGCAGGTGGCTAAGCACCATGCAGTCATTCATTCATTTCCTCCCTTTGCAGTGGGATGATGGAGAGAATCAAAAAGAAAAAAAGACAATAAGTAGAATGCGTGGATTGAGATAAAAGCTATTCACTAAGATAGAAAAAAGGAAGAGAGGGGGAAAAAAAGTTTAATAGTTATGACAAATATGTATATGTGTATATATATATAACAAACAATGCACAGGCAATTGCTTACTACTTGCTGACTGATGTCCAGATAGCCCACGAGCAGTGGCAGGAAGCCTGATGAACTTCCATCTTTTTCAAACTTTCCTTCCACGTGATGTCATATGGTATGGAATATCCCTTTGTCCAGTTCAGATCAGATGTCCTGATTCTGTCCCCTCACATCTCCTTGGGGTCCCCCCGCCCCTCACTGGCAGGAGAGTACAAGAAACTGAAAAAGTAAACATCTTTGGCTCTGTACAGCACTGTTCAGCAACAACTAAACCATTGGTGTGTTATCAGCATTGTTTTTGTCCTAAAACCAAAACACAGCATCATACCAGGCACTATGAAGAAAAATAACTCTGTCAGCTGAAACTAAGCCATCAGAAGCAAAGATAAAGCTATGGGGAAGATAAAAGAGCATACAAATGCAGATTGGTTATGAATAACAGGAATTTATACCTCAATTGGTATCATATGTAGCAAAGGAGAGCCATCAAAGGCTGTTTACCACTATTGACTATTGTGCATAGTGAGGTGGCACCAGTTCTAATAACTTGAATTTGTATATTAAGAAAAAATAGTGACCAAGCTACTTCTGTGATCCTATGATCATAAAATGGTAAGAAGAAATCTGCAGTGTATTTTCTTGACAGAAATTCAGGTGACCCAAATGCAAACTGTCTTTATTAATCTTTGAGAACAGGCCATTTATTTCAAACATTTTTGCAAGATAGGAAGATAGGGGAGAGGGAAAGTAGCCTAGCAGAAGTTTTAAAAACTCTTTGAAAATCTGTTTCAGCATGTTAATAGACCAGTGAGGGAAGTTATACAGAGTCATGGAAAATAATGTTTACAGAACTCATCCTACCCATTGCAGCTGATAAAAACTTTAAAACCAGTCTGTGATTCAATTAAATAGAAAAGTAGAGGGCTTTTTTGGCAGAGAAACTAAATTATATCAGCTATGTGAACCACTTGTCAGGAATCTAGCAGCTGTTTTCTTGAGTTCACTGACAGCCAAGGGAAAACTAAAGCTGTAAGAGTTACAAGCTGCTCGCTAATTCATCTGTTCCTTTACACGGGAACAATCTGAAACTCTCCAACACGCACTGGAGTGAAAACTCATCCATGCCAAAAACCTTTCCACAGGCAGGCTTCAATAATCTGCCTACAAGATTGCACTTGAGCTTCCCTAAAGAGGGTGCTAGAATGTGATATTAACAGTGAGCTGATTTGGCTCTTCACATTATGCTTCCATTCTGATGAGGAGGAGGGACGGAGGCCCTGGTTACACATTCAGGAGTGAGAATGAGGGAGGGGACAGAGAAGTAAGCACTGAGCACCTTCCTTCCAGAGAAGGTGCCAAGGTGCCAACTTCCAGAGAAGTTCCTAACTCTGATTTTTTGCTCTTAACTCCACTGGTTCATTGGATACCCATGAGATGAGTCTCCAGCCCATTGCTGCTGTGAACCACAAAGCCAGTCTGTACAGTCTGCACAAGCAACAGCAGTGCTCCAAGGGACGGCTTTGCCCCCATGAATATTGCATATGCATTCAACCCACCAGTTTTATATTCTTGTGGCAATATTTTTTATATTTCAATAAAAATATAAAAATATAAAACAAGCTTTGTTACTTATATATATTGACTATATTATATATTCTATATGTGGCTCAAGACAATTCCTTTTCACTCAGTGACACCCAGACAAGGCAAAAGGATGGACACTGTGAACTAGATCTTACCCTGAGCATGGGTAAAGAACCATTGATTTCAAACCTGCGGTGACTATTCCACAAAAACAAACAAACAAACAAACAAACATGAGATTGCCTGCATCCTTTTTAATGCTGAAGCTTTGGTAGGTTTATGATGGGTTTATCTTAGTGGTGTTATAAGTGGTCAATGTTCCCAAGACAATTATTCTGGCTACTTAAACAAGGTTTCTTCAATCAATACCTACTGAATAGGTATACTGAATACCTGCCTTCAGATACAGTTTCAGAAAATCAGTAGTTACAGATATAGCTTTTTCAGTACTTTTATACAAATATCAGTTTCCTTCTTTCTCGTCTGCATGGAATATACTATGTAGGAGTATGATTCACACCTACCAACAGCTCTCCAATGCCTTCAGCAGTTTCAAGGAGTACTTCAGCCATATAAATTATAGGGAGTAATATCTTTTCCGTAAGAGATCTTCTCAAAATACATTGTCTTTTCTTTCTGCATGTGAATTGAAGAAGATGATCCAAGGGCTGGAGCACCTCCTCTACGAAGACAGTCTGAGGGAGCTAGGCTTGTTCATCCTGGAGAAGAGAAGGCTGTGAGGAGACCGTATTGCAGCCTTCCAGTATTTAAAGGGAGATTGGAAAAGGGAGTGGAATAAATTTTTCACTTGGGTAGATAATGACAAGACAAATGGGAATGGTTTTAAACTCAAGGATGGAAGGTTTAGATTGGATGTTAGGGGAAGTTCTTCACAGAGGGAGTGTTGAGGTGCTGGAGGAGGCTGCCCAGAGAGGGTGTTGATGCTCTGTCCCTGCAGGTGTTCAAGGCCAGGTTGGATGGGGTGAAATTGCCCCACTTAAGTAAATGGCTGGGTTAGTGAATATTCATATTAATTTCCACAATGAAATACACTGGATAAAGGATATTTACTCAGTGTGTGTAGCACTGTCAGAATCTGGCCCCAGTGAGTTAACATTCTGTTTCCATGTACTGACTGCCTTTACTAGCAGAGTTTTATTTTGAACAGTTAGAGTAAGCAAGTCAGCAAGTGAATGCTTTGTAATAACTGCAGGTTGCTTGTTAATGTAAACCTTTTGGATTTTTCCTTTAAGGAATATGCATTCAAAAGCAAGTTTAGAAAAAAGAGACTAAATCAGGAACTTTCAGTAATTACTCCTAATTTTAGTAACTCACTCTGAATATATTGTATGGGTATATCAGTGTACTGTAGTTAGATCTGAAATAGTATAACCATAAATAGGATCTGAAATTGTATGAAAATAAACATAATAAAGCTTTCTTTGTTCTCATTCACTGTTTTCAGGCTCAGTTCAAACCATCTCCAGTAACAGAGAATTACTGAATGCTCCATGGATTAAGAAGAAATAGAACAATGACACTCTTCTAAAACAAACAGAAAATGTATACTGAGAAGAAAACAAGCATATCTTGCAGACAGTACAAAATAAATCGCTTCACATCTGCACACTGAAGATTCTGAGGCTAAAATTGTGGCTAAAATCAACCTTTTTTTGATTTCCATTGTTTTTCCTCCTCTATCTCTCATTCCCTCTCTTCTATTTTTTACTTTTTTTTAATCTATTTCTCATTCACTCTCCCTCTTTCTAGCCCTTTCTTCTCCCTTGTTTCTGTGAAAGTTGACTATCCATGGAGAGGAATTCGTAAAGGAAATTTAATGTCCTGCAGTACATTTCCAAATCATGCTTGTACAAGTTAACCTTGTGCTACATTTGGCAGACTTTTCAAAGGAGGTTGCCTTATACAGAGATGGCAGTGAACCCAGATCTTTGTTTCTTCTAAAAATAATTCTGTTTCTAAGTGGATGATCTATCAGAATGGAAAATGAGTAGCTCATCACAGCAACAGAGAAGCTGAATATTGGCTGAGCAAACAAACAGTTTACCCATCCTATAATTACCTTCTTACTATGACTTCAAGTTAAAACGGAAATCTGATAGCAAATATATATCGAAATCATCAAAAATAGCTGTGCTTAACTGACTGAACCTCAGAGGTAGTTTGAGCAAAAAGCTTGAAACAAAGAAATTTGCAGAAAAAAAAGAAATGCAAGAAATAGAAAAGTGAGTTCAATAGCTGAGAAAATAAAGGATAAGCAAGAAACTATTTGAGAAGTGATGGCATCTCATTAGCCAGGTTGAAATTCTAGAAGGCAGGGATGTTTGTCAAGGTTATCAATATGGACATTTATCACTGTTCAATTTCCCTTTTTTTTTCAGCTTTTTCTGTCACAATGTTCAGGTGCAAAATGATGTCAAAGAGGACACCAAATGACTGGTGTGATAATTTGTCCAGCATTCCTTCCATTCTTCCCCTTCTGTCCTCCCATTTTTTTTTACTTTAACATATTTCCTATTTTTTTTAATTTATTAGTTTGATTTTGATTGCTTTTTCCTGAACTGTAGAATGCTTTTTCTATCATACTGCTTTCCCATATGCTTTCATTTGAAATTTCTACCTCTTAATACTATCTTTTTTATAAACATCCTGTGCTGCTTTAAAAAAGATTTCCCAGAGTCTTCCCAGCTCACACATAGCTAACTTATCTTTTCTCTAACCATCCCAGTTTCTCCCATTACAGTTTTCATGAAGCAATTTAGTCAAATGAAGAATCTTGGGGCTATTAGCAGCTTTTGATGAATTACATCTGAGTGATTTATTTTATGAAAAAAAATTATTGTTGTCATGTTTTTCTCAGATGAAGAAAGAAACAGTATAGGAAGGTACATACATTTGTGGTTTTACTAACCCACTGAACTCCAAGAGCATGGTTAATTCATAGTGTCCTTGAATGATAGATTTTGCCTTGAAATCTCTGACTTAGAGGAAAGATGTATTAAATGAACAGTAAATGGAGAACATCTTCATCCTTACATTTCTATGGAGAATCCAGTTCACTCTTTACTCCAAAAAAATATAAAGGTAAAGACTCCCACCTGTGAACTATGAGCTGCAGCTATCATTGCTTTCTGCAGCTCTGTGAATCTGAAAGCCCAAAAAGTTTCTGTGAAAATCTAACCTTATCCACTGCCTTTAAATGGATTGTCTTGCCAACTATAGTTTATACAAGTGGCAGTTTGACAATCTGAAGCCAGTAATTTTGAGGAGACAGTGGCAGGAGATAGAGGTAGACTTTAGTAGTTGAGAGGCACTAGTTATGGGCAGAGTGGAAGAGAGGGTGGTAGGAAGACTGGAATTGTTCTTCTGATGGAGGAGAATTTATATATGTGGGTGTTACATATTTTATGTTTATACTGACAGCAGATAGATTGTCTTGCATCTGGAAAGCAATGTAAATTAAATCTTTTTTTCTTAATTTATCACTCATTTTATATGTTTTTTTACTACCTTCCTCCCCTTTAATTCTTCCTGAAGATATATATTCTCCTAAGTACAGAATTTATAAAGTTTCATTGTCTGTGTTTCAGAATCATGTTATACTGCCTGCTGACCTTGCCTACATTTCAGACACTTGTTAAAAAGAGATTTTATCATAGAGAACAAGTCCTGTTTCTTCTGCCTGAAAGCAATTTCAGGGGGAAGGGAGTAGGGCTTTGATCATATTGCAAGGTGGAATGTTTCCGGAATGTGTTGCAAAGCATGCGTATCAAACATGTACCAAATCCTCTTCTTGCTATTGAACAAATCTGTCAGCTGCCCATGATATTTTAGAAGCACAGATAATAAATTTTGCATCTTTCACATTATTTAGTTCCACAGATGCAAACAATCATTTTGACACATTGATAGACTTCTTAGGACTCTGCAGGAAACTAGCGCTAGCATTAGCTTTGCGTAATATCTATTTTGCATTAAATAAAGGACATCTTTCCACAAGTGAAGAACAGTCTTCAGCTGTTTTCATTCTCCAGCTCAAGTGACTAATAGTCAGATATATGGGAGTGCAGACGCATGTATCTGTGATATATTTATATATGTGATATATAAACATCCATGTGATATATTCATTAGACACGTAAGAAATACTGCACAATGAATGTGCAAATGATCTGTGTCTGGTTGTCTTATATGTTCTATTAAATTCTATTCTATTAAAATTATATTAAAAATTCTATTTAAAAAAAAAAACGGTGCAATTTTATAAAGAACCCTTCCTTATAAATCTAAGTGAAGTACAGTTTCTGCTTCTAAATTACACAACCAGCTCTGAAGGTATCTCACTGTTCAATCTAGATTCCTTCCATACTTAAAGATAAGTCACTTTTTAAAGGTGTTTCATGTTCATTAATTCTGAAGACCTAAGCACAGCTAGACTCCCAGTAAAAAAAAATAGAATAAAAATGCAAAATAAACCACCAACGAAATAAAAAGTGTTTTCTAAATATCTCTGAAATACTTTGTGACCCTGATAGGTAGCATAGGCAGAACAGAAAATAGTATGGAATGTGATTAAAACTTCAGCCAACCTATTAGCACCCTGCTCTAACTCTTTCTCATCAAGCATTTTGTGTTTTATTTTTCATTATATTATAATTATGCTCATGAGTTTTATCAAATAGAATAGCGTATATACAAAAGGTGACCAGAGCATGCAGATAAGTCACAGGGTCAAAAAATAACAAATACTCAGTGGACCTTTATGCCAGTAAAAGAAAAATATATTAATACAAACAAACACACAACCTGAGTGTTAAATCAGCAACAGCAACAAGGTAGGTTAAAACAATGTAAAAAAAATAGATTAACAGACCAAAAGAAATGTAGGAAAGGCCAGATTCCTCATCTCAACATGTAACAATTTAGAATGAATTTTGTAGCTACGTTTAAGTCAGAGAGCACAGTCAAAGAGAAATTAATGAAATCCTATGCTTTTTACTACATGAGTAAAGATGGAAGTTCTGATTGACCTATCTGACTTTATTAATAAATTAGCATATGCTTAAATTTAAAATGTTTAATTAAAAACAATATTTTGCATGAGTAAGCTTTAAAAACTACAGTGAAACTACACTGTCTCCTTTGAGATGTTTGATCAGTATATTTTACAGATGAGAAAACTGAAGTACAGTGAATAAATTGATGTGGTCAAGACCATATAACCTTGTCACTGACAAATATATGACAGAAAATACAAAACCTTTGCTCTAACCTCTAGCAAAAAAATCAATAGTTATACAAAGAGAGAAAAACAACTCAAACCTTGTAATAACTTTCGTGATCAAAGTTAAATTATCTAAGATATGTATCTTATTTATATCTTATTTTCCTGCTCAAAATATATTTTTTCTACTAGTGTATTATTATTATTTTCTATGGAATAATATACAAATATATGTACTATTAGCTTTATTGTGATAAAATATCTGACAGTATTTTGATAGTTAGGAAATTTAAAATATAGTATTCAAATAATAGTACAATGAAAAACTTCTACAACCATGTTTCCCCAATTTTTCATGAGATTTTTGTCTGTCTCGTTATTAGGACTGTAACTGACATGGGTATTGGACAACTGTTGCTAATATACAGATGATATTTTCCAATCTTAATTATTCTATGATTAATGATTCTATCGTGGTACTGTTCACACAGATATTTTAAGGGACTGAATTTAGCTCTGTCTGTATATGTGCATATAAGTATATATACAGTTGTGAACATATGAATATCACTATGTGTGAAGGGCTCTCGTTAGTCTAGCTAGCTATTTTACAGATGCCAGACATGCACTTATTGTGCTTTACATTGAGCAAGAAATCTATACCAGTGAGACTTGCATGGAGGAAAAAGTGAGAAGAGAGAAGATTTCTGCTTTGAAAAATGTCTTCTATTATTCACTGCTATCTACTGAAGTCCTGGTTATGCTACACTAAAACACAGTGAGAAATATTTGCCTCAGAGTATCTCCCTATAGGTTTTGGTGGTACTACATAGTGTGCAAGATACAGCACAGTGGAGAAAGGATGACAAATTCAAGGGTACACTTTTGTCAGTAGAAGTGAAGTAGAACTTCATTGTTTGTTTGGTACTTCACCTCAACATCTTCCTCCATTTAAATAAAGACAGCAGCGGGACTTTTTGGTTGTTCAGTTCACACTTAAAAAGATATACTATCTATATTTTTCTGAATACGGCAGCTGAGTACACAATAGCCATATAAGAGATTTCTGTCACATTTTGGCAGAAAGATGGGGATGAATTGTATTTATTTCAACAAGGAATACTTTTTCAATCCCAGTTTTCACTTTGAAAATAAAAACATGTTGCTGAATAGCTGGGGAAATTGCCTAAAATGTACACACATCCTGGAGTCTAGAATCAGGGTCACAGTTGCTAAGTAACTACTTTTTGGAATAAAATGGATCTGATTATGGTCACTTTTCATTGTGGATAACGGGAACGAAAAGGAAAGAATGCCTTTTGCAGAAGTTCTTTGTAAGTGCAGAAGACTGAATAGAGATGATTTTTTCTCCAGATCACTATGGGGTAAATAGATCGGTAAAAACAGATTAAGAAAGAGAAATTGCATACATTTCATTGCATTTAGATTCTGAATACATTGTTCTTTGGACCACCAGCCGCATTACCTCCATGCTCTGTGTGAATGGTAAATTAGAGATTTTGGAATTAGCCATAAAATCAAATTTCCATCCTACATAAATATTGAAATTCCAAACATTTCAAAAAATTCCTGTGAATATAATTTTCTGTTTTTCCATCCAACTGAAATGTTTTATTCTAGCATTGACTTTTCTGCTATATGACGTGGGAATGTTGACCGGGGAAAGATACATTTCAAAAGGAATACTAAACTTGAGAGGTATCAGAGAAGTGATTTTTTTTTCTAAATTTAGCTTGTGTGTGCTGATCTTCTGACCAAGATATACTACCATTCTGTAAAAGCAGGGAAGTGTCTTAAGGTTTGTGAGGCACTGCTGACGTGGAATAACAACAACAACAACAAAAGAACAACAGCAACAAAAAATCATCACCACCAAAAATACAGTAGGACACCATACTAAGCTAATAACATCTTGCACCGAGCAAGTTCTCTCGGTCTTCCCTCTCTCGGTGGGGGAGAGGAGAGTCTCTCCCCCACCTTCAGTCATTTTAGTTGCATATCCTGCTTGCTAAGCAATGCTATGAAGTAATTCTGCAAGAAATCACTAGCAAGATTACAACCCCGAAGCATACAAAGATAACAAAAGATAAGCACTGGAAAGTGAACATCTTCTTTAAAAAAATCATGTGTTTTTATTTAATAAAACAGGATTTCAAAGGCTAAGGATAAGTCATATTAAATTAGAGATAAATCCAGAAATTTTTCTCTTTCATGCTTTTGTTTTTAAAAGATTTAGGAATTCATCATTAATGACTTCTTTCCATAGGAAGGAAGGAATGTTATCTACAAAGCCTTTTTCCATTATGACACTATGTTACTTCCCTGGAGGTTTACACAAATCTTCATTGTACTGTGGTTAGCAGCCACTGTATCTCTGAGAAAATAATGTCAAACTGCTAATTACCATAAGCAGTATTTAAATAAGCTGATCTGATCTGTTAGATTTCAATTCCTTCCTTCTTTGACACTAGCTGAACATCAGACTGTTCCAGTCTTTAAGTGCCATATGTGTCTCCTTTATTATTTCACTGGGTCTGTCATACCTTGTATTTGTATTTTTCTTGGGTAAAACACAGGTATTTATTTGGCAACCACAGCTCTGTACCTGAGCCTTTTTTGTTTTTGTTTTTGTTTTTGTATTTGTTTTTGTTTTTGTATTACATGTGGACTTGTCTAATCCAGTCTGCTGTTGATTCTGTCTTTCCATCACAAACGTGTGTGTGTGTGTGTGTGCACGTGTTATGTGTGTGTGTTTGCAGAGAAGGACAGGAAGAAAGATGAATATAAAATGGGAATAAAAAGAGGTATGGTGAAAATTTAAAACTACTTTCAATCATGAAGACTTCCTGCAAAGATTTCATTCCCCAGAGAGCTATGAACAAGATAAGTGTTTTGATTAACATCAAGAATATTTCAAGCAGTATTATTTACAAAAGTATGCAGGAATGACGTTGCATAGTAATGAAGAATTCCAAACTCATCAGTACCAGTAAAAAAAATTGTATTATTGCCCTTCTTTCTTTAAAATAATAATTCCCATATTATTTTACCCTGAGACAAAACAAAATAGCTTTTTCATAGGAAGCTGCTTTAGACAGAGCTTCAAATGAGAGACAATTTTCAATACATAAACTTAAAATTAGACTCAGATTTGGGAACAAAGATCAATAAATACTTTTAAAATACAATATAGGTTTCCACCATTTGAAAACACAGAAGTGAATTTAACTGCGGAATTTAAAAGGCATGTAAGAGGGTGATGATGGCAGTTAATTTTCATTATTTTCCTCAAGGAAATGAACACTCAAGTAACTTGAGTAGCTTTAAATATACAACCCTAAATGTTCAAATATAGATATGAAGACCTAAATTTCAGCTTCTCTCTTATCCAGAATGAAGTGGGGCTTGCTGTAGTTAGACAGCATATCCCATACAGTAAACTTATGCTGCACATACATGCACACTTACCCATACAAGAAAACGTCCACCATCCAACACACTCATTGCTCCCACAACTTTTCAGTTAGCAAATCCTTACATAGTCAGCAGAGAAATAACCGATCACTGAAAGAATGGAGTAAGCGGCACTACAGTCAGTGAGGCACTCCTTTCACAAATTCTTTTTAAATATAAGTCTAAATACTTTTAGAATAACATGAAGATGCTACTTTCAGAAACTCTTCAGTTAAAACTCTTCAGAATATCCCCTGGATAGAGAGCAATCTGACTGTCTAATTGCACTGGGATACATTTTAATGTGTAGAAATAATGAACAAAGTGAATAAATCAAGCTTCTTATTCATCTACTATTTAAATGATAATAGTCTTCAGAACCTGAAAACATAAGAGCTAAAACTTAGTTATTATGTTACAGCTTTTTGTTTTAGTAGAAAAGCCTAGAGAAGAGCTAATTTGGTAACGGTTTTCAGCTGTTTAAAAGATGTGGCAAAGCAAAGGGAGCAGGCTGTTCTCAGCGTCCATTTGGGGTGGAGAAACAAACACGAGGTACAAATTGAAGCAGAGAAGACTTAAGCTAGGAATAAAAAGAAAAAAAGATGGTAATACTGTTATTTAGAGTACATTAGCTAAACAGTTTATAGAATTCCCATTACTGTGGGTTTTTAAGATCAGACTAATAGAAAATAGAATGTCTCAAGTTGGAAGGGGTTCATAAGGATCATCAAATCCAACTCCTGGCTTCACATAAGGACCACCCAAAAATCAGACTATATGTCTGAGAGCATCATCCAGATGCTTCTTGAACTCCAGCAGATTGGTGCCATGACCACTGCCCTGTTCCAGTGCCTAAACACCCTTTTGATCACTGAATCATAGAATCACCAAGACTGGAAAAGACCTCCAAGATCATCCAGTCCAAATGTCCACCTACCACCAATATTTCCCCACTAAACCATGCCCCTCAGTAGAATATCTAAACATTTCTTGAACACCTACAGAAACAGTGACTGCACCACCTCCCTGGTGGTGATCTGTTCCAGCACCTGACCACTCTTTTGGAGAAGAATTTTTTCCTAGCATCCAACCTGAATCTTCCCAGGTGCAACTTGAGGCCATTCCCTGTAGTCCCACTGCTAGTTACACAGGAGAAGAGGCAAACCCCTACCTTGCTAAAACCTTCTTTCAGGTAGTTGTAAAGAGCTAGAAGGCCTCCCCTGAGTGCCCTCTTCTCCAGACTAAACAATCCCACTTCCCTCAGCTGCTTTTTGTATGATTTGTGCTCCAGACCCCTCAACAGCTTAGTTGCCCTAATCTAGACATGCTCCAGGACCTCAATTTCTTTCTTGTATTGAGGGGCCCAAAAGTGAACACGGTATTTGAGGTGCAGTCTCAGCAGGTCTGAGTACAGAGGGACAATCATTTCCCTGCTCCTGCTGGCAACACTATTTCTGATACAATCCAGGATGCCATTGGCCTTCTTGGCCACCTGGGCACACTGGTGGCTCATGTTCAGCCAAGTGTTGACCAGTACCCCCAGGTCCATTTCCTCTACAGTTCTTCAGCAACTCTGCTCCAAGCCTATAGTGTTGTTGGGAGTTCTTGTGGCCTAAGTGCAGGACCCGGCACTTGGTCTTGTTGAACTTCATTTCATTGGCCTCAGCCCAATGATCTAGCCTATCCAGATCCCTCTGTGGGCCCTTCCTACCCCCATGCAGATCAACACTTCCTCCCAGCTTGGCATAATCTGCAAACCTGAGGGTGCACTCAATCCCCTTGTCCAGATCATCAGTAAATATATTATTGGATATTGGATATTAAAGAAAAAATATTATATTATAAAAAGATATTATTGGATATTAGATACTGGATATCATTGTCCAGGTCATCAGTAAAGATATTGGACAGGCTCCAATATCAATCTCTGGGGAACACCACTCATGACTGGTCACCAGCTGGATTTAACTCCACTCACCACCACACTCCGGGCCAAGCCCTTCAGTCAGCCACTCAGCAAAGAGTGTACCTGTCCAAGATACGGGCTGCAGCTTCTCTAGATATTGCCAAAGGCTTTGCTAAGGTCCAGGTAGACTACGTCAACAACTTCTCTATCATAGAAGTAGATCAGATTGGTCAAGCAGGATCTGCCTTTCATGAACCTATGCTGACTGGGCCTGATCCTCTGGTTGTCCCACACATACCATGTGATCTTACTTAAGACAATCTGCTCCATAACCTTTCCTGGCACTGAAGTCAGGCTGACAGGCCTGTAGTTCCACTTATCCTCTTTACAACTCTTCTTGTAGTTGTAAACTCACACAGCCAACTCACTTCGGCAAGACTTCAATCCTCTGAGACCTCTCTGATTGACCAGGAACACTGATAAATGGTGTAAAGCAGTTTGGCAATAACCTCTGCTAGCTCCCTCAGCGCCCTCAGGTGGATGCCATCTGGCCCCATGGACTTACGACAGTTCACATGGAGTAGTAGGTCTTCAACTGTTTCCACCTGAATGGCTCATTGAGAAGGATTCTCCACTGCAAGCCTCCACTATGATGTTGATCCACATGAAGTCTTCACTGAAAATTTTTGAGTTGTTAAAGAAAATTTTATTGATGTTCAACCTGAACCTCTCCTGTCACACACCTGAACCAGCTCCATGCCATTCCCTTGAGTTCTATCACTGGTTATCAGAGAAAGGAGATCAGCGTCTGCCCCTCTACTCCCCATCATGAAGAGCTGCAGGGCAGAATGATGTCTCCCCTCAGTCTCCTTTTCCATAGGCTGAATAAACCAAGGAACCTCAGCCACTCTTCATTCCTCTCTAGACCCTTGTGGAATGATTCCACCATGTATAGCTGAGTATTTAATTCTTAACTGGTTTTCTGGAGAACCAACTGAGACTAGCAACAAACCCTGTTAGATGCTGAGATTCAGTTCTGTGATACCCCAGCCCCTGTAACGCTTTGTTCTTTCATTATTTTTATCCTGAATTCACATTTTTAAAATAAGTTTTAGTTTTGAGAAGAGTTTACAATTTTAAAAAATCACTTCTTCATTCAAAACAAAAACAAAACCTAAATAAATTAAAAACAAAAACAGCAAATATCTCTAACCAGCCAACCCTACTTCCATCGCTATCAGTATCTGCACAAGAAAATGAGACAAGACAAATGACATTTCACTGTCATATCAGTGAAAATGTTGGGAAGAGAAACCAGTTGTTAAGATTATCTATGCTAGAGCTGATTGAATGTCCAGAACTGTAGTTTTTGTTTGTTTGTTTGTTTTGAGATTAGCAGACAAAATGGGACAGAAGAAAGTAGTTGGATTTAGTTGGGCAATGGGCCCAGAAGGTCCATGCATTCAAATCTTCTTACATGGATTTCCTAGCTAATTATAGTCAAGCATATGCTTGGAAGAGACCTGGAAAAGCACTTGCTCAGAAGAAGATCTGAATGCTTTAGGACACCTTCCTCAAACTAACCTTACTACAATCTATGTACCTTTAGAAGCAGTCCAACTAAACAGACTAGGTGCCTCATAGTTGGAGACAATACTCTCAGAAATACTAAACTGTAAGACTTTTTTATTCATTGTTATTGTGGGCTTTCTAAAATAAACATTTCCTTGATAAACATAATTCCTACTGTTTAAATAAAATATCTTAGTGGTTTTTCGTTCAGAAATAATCCAATTATGGAAACTGTTGAAGTAAGGAAATGCAAATGAAAGAGTGGCCAGATATTTAATTTTCCCCCTGAAGAGCTTACAGAATTATTCTCTGGGAAAGACATGATTCAAATTAGCTCAGTTGTAATACTTCTAAAATTACAGACTGCATTTTGAAGATGATACTGTTCCGCTTCTAAGTGCAAAATCATGCAAATACCAAGATCACATACACTCAGTTTTCATTCACAACTGTCAAGAATATATAATAAATGGCAAGCACAATAGTGTATGTTGTCTTTTCTTTGTGAATACATGATGTAATGTGACTGTGATTTAAAGTGTGTGTTAATAAACTTATAGTCTAATTAAGTTTGCTGTGATCTTGTCATTCTGGCAGGGAAGTAGTACTCCTAATTCCTAAACTCTGAAGACTGATGGAGAAGACAAATAACATACACCAAGTCTGTTCCCTGAGGTGAAGCTATAACTTGATAATGTCTTATTTTGTAGCTACAGCCCTTCAGTCTTTAAATTATGCCATACATACTTCATTTGAAAAATGGATGCAATATATTATTTGTATGTGTAATCAAATGAAAGAGAGAGAAAGGACAGTATTTCGGACAGCAACAAAAACCTATCAGATTACCTTGTTCACTTACCAACCACTGTACTAACTACTGCTGCAACAAATATGAAAAGTGAACTTTCTCTTCTACATAAACATTGATAAGCTTAGCCAAAATGTTCACACAAACTTTGGATAAGTTCATGCATGTCACAAATACTGGACTCAAGATGTCATAATCATACAGATTCTCAATAAGCAATTTCATATAACTTCTTCAAAGCTTCAGTCAAATGCTACACATTCAACACAGAACAAAAGAAGAATTCTTAAAGACAAACTATAACAGTTTCAAACCTCAGAAAATCATTAGATTGAAGAATAAAGTTGGATTTTTATTTATAAAGCAATTCACTCACTCCAGCTCTAGTAATTTACCTAGAGCAACTTAGAATGTGAAAGAGATTTTATTAGGCTTTTCAAATATTGTTAAATGTAATTGTTGTGAGTGCATTCATCTTGGGAATTCATGTTTTCTTGCATTTTCAAAAGACTTCTATAGTGATTTATTCTGCATATGCACTGATATGTGACTATTTCTGAGAGGAAGAGTTCATGGAAGAAAAACACTGAAAGGTGAAATCAATCTCACAGCTGATGAAGAATATTGCACAATATACAGCTGGTATTTTGCATTATTTAGAAGACAAATTGAGATTCTGCTGGAATAGGTATTTTACAATTAGTCTACTGGTAGCCCAAACTGGATAGGGTTCTGATATTCTAGTTTCTTTAACCTCAGTATATCAGCATGCCGAAAGTTTCAAGATCCAAAAACTCAGGATTTAAAGGTTCGTGGAAATATTCACAAATGTGTGCAAATACGAAGATTTGAATTACCACATTACTGAGTTAGATTTCAATTAGTGTATTTGGCTCTACTCCTTAATCATTCCCAATTTTTCCTAATGTCTTAGTTTGATACAGTCCACTGGAGTTAGAAATTTCAACAAACTAATTCGGCCTATCATTAAACCCTACATTGTTTGGAGTTTGAGTCATAAACGTCAGATCCTCAAAAATGTTAATTCCTATCAATGGCAAAGAGGTACAAAGTACCTTAAGGAATCCATGCCTCAGTTCCTCAGACTATTCAGGCTCTAAAACTGGTAGTTTTCCTCAAAGACCTGCTGTCTTTTTCTGTTCTGTCAACATTGCAGCATCTTATATACCAACAACTGAACTGAGCTGGAGAGCAGCTGGTCATTCAGCTATTGGAATAAATGTAGAATCACAGAATCCTAAAATCCTTACAGTTGGAAGGGACCTCTGAAGGCCATCTAGTCCAACTCCCCTGCAATGAACAGGGATACCATAGCTAGATCAGGTTGCCCAGGGCCTTATCCAGACTCACCCTGAAAGTCTTCAGGGCATCAACCACATCTCTGGGCAGCCTGTTCCAGTGGCACATTTCCCTTCCCTTCCCTTCCCTTCCCTTCCCTTCCCTTCCCTTCCCTTCCCTTCCCTTCCCTTCCCTTCCCTTCCCTTCCCTTCCCTTCCCTTCCCTTCCCTTCCCTTCCCTTCCCTTCCCTTCCCTTCCCTTCCCTTCCCTTCCCTTCCCTTCCCTTCCCTTCCCTTCCCTTCCCTTCCCTTCCTTCTATTCATTCTCTTTTGGTGGGTTGGGTGGGGGAAGGGGTGGCTTGTTCTTTTACTGTTGGAGATTTTGTATTTGTGCAGCTCCTTTCTTATTAAAATCCTAGGGGGAAAAGAAAACAACGCAGCTGTGCTATTCATTCACTCTTGTTATTTCATTTGCCAAAATGCAGATTGTTTGTATCACCATAGCAGTGAGCAAAACCCACAGAATCTGAACAGGTGAAGGGCCCATAGCATGACAGTGAAAAACTGTCCATTCAGCTAGGAAGAAGGTGGCTGCTGTACTCAGCTGGATGCTGATGTTATTTCACTATCAAGGTCAAGAATAGCACAGTGTTCTAACAGCATATAGTGGTCAAATATCTTCGGAAGGGGAAGAAAAGATATTCATACCTGCTAACACTCACAGAGGAAACTGAAAAACAAACAAACAAAACCTGCAGGAACATATCACTACATCAAAATAATAATAATAATAATAATAATAATAATAATAATAATAATAATAATAAATGCAAGCAGACCAACAGGGCACAGAATTAGGTGCAACTGTCCAGTAGTGACACTGGAAAAAAAAATTATATTATTTACTTACTATAATAATTTCATACTTTAAACGGTTCTTAAATTTGCTCTATTAAGAGTAAAACAGATGATCAAAGTCTGGTCTACTCAGCAGAGAGGAAAACTGTAGGTGAATTTGAACGTGAATGTATTTGATGACATTTTTCCTAGCAATCTTCACTAAACAAGACAGTTGTGATAAAATTGTTAATACAATTAATAGGATAGGTGCCCAAAATACTGTGGAAAAGATGTTCAGATGAACCGCTTGTATCTACCTGGAAAATAAGGAAGAAGTGACATGCAGATGGCAGCCAATGTGACTTTTTTTTTCCTAAGAACATATTTTGTCAAACTAATCTAATTTCCCTGTAGACAGGATGGCAGGCTGGGTGGAGAAAAGTTACTGAGGTCATTTATCTTAACTTTAATAATACTTCTAATATTCTTGCATGAACATTCCATAAATTATACAAGAAACACGGTCATGATGACATTCGTATAAGGAGAATGCAAAACAAGTTGACTAAGTTGATGATATATCAAATAGTTACACAAGGTTCTCCCATTGCTTATCTCCTATTCAATAGTTTTACTGAAGACACAAATGTTGGAATGGAAAACAAGCTCACTAAATTTGCAAATGACATAAAGATATGATCTGAAAGAAGGATATGGGTAAATTTAAAGTACAACATCTGAGCAATTAAATAGATGTCTTCTCAAAAATGAGTTTGAAGGGGCTGTAATATGTCATAAACAGAAGTAGTTTCATGCTGTTGTTTAAAATGAAAACAGCTTATCAGGAAGTATGAAGGAGAGAACGTCATAAATTTTACTTTGCTTTCCTTATCTCTGATATTGCTTCAGCTGAAATAAAGAATGACTTTCGGGAAGTGTGTTCCAGAGAAGCAACATGCACTAATTGGAAATAATCCAGAGGTCACAGTAGATCAAAAAGTAATGAGTTTAAATGCAGTAAAGAAGCTTCAAGTGGATATTACGAGCTATGTGGTAGCAAAAATCCCTTGCCAATGTAATTGATAGAGACTACCTAGGAAGGCTGTGGCCAGTGAAAATCTTTAAGAAAAGGTTTGAAATACTGCTGGGAATTACATCAGTAGAGGTGATTCTGTCTTAGAGCAACAGTGTGAACAGGGGAAATATCTGAGGTACTTTCAACATTATGCTTCCATGATTCTCTGTGTTATATCCTGCAACTTTCTTTGATGATCTTTCTTACTCGAGTTACACTCTGAAAGTTGGTTAGGCTGTCTTCAGAGATGACTTACTGGGTAGCTTTGCATCAGAGTAAGTAATTCTGATGTCTACAGTTTTCCATAAGTATAGTGCTAGAACTGTTTGTTGCAAAGGTCTATATATGAGCTGAAGATGGTCCTATAGGCAGAGCTATCTGTGGGATGTGTCCTTCATATTTAATTTCTTGTGTTTAGCACACAATTGTGTTCTCAAATATTTACAATACATACACTCATCTCCAAGGCATTTTCATCTATATGCTGCAAGCAGAAAATCAGAGAACATGATTCAAAACCTAGCACTACTCATTTTAACACACAGTGGATAGCTTGAAATTGTGTGCCCCAAGGGACTATTAACAAAAATAGTATTCAAATTAGATTAAAGCTTGCAGACATGTTTTGAGTAATGCATGCCCATTTCTTACAAGATTAAGCTTTTCTTCCGTTGCCAGTAACACATGACAGCATGAATTAATGCAGGTATTTTATTACATATGTGGAAAAATATCAGACTCATCATTTACCTGCAATAAAAAATATACAAGACCATGTTTACTGAGTTTGCAAGCACTACTCCAGTTATCATGTCACAGACTAAAATCATTTCCCCCTAAGGCTTACAAGTTAATTAGCTCTGATTTTTTCTCCTTTAGCTTTTTTTATGAGTGGAATTTACGTCTATACTGCAGTAGGATGAATGCAAAGTGAATGAGGAAATTCTAGAATATCAAATACAAGCATATTTTCTATTCAAATTATCAGTAGGATTGTACATTTTCATAAAATTTTGATCATATTGTTATTCTCTTTTTAGTAATACCAAATCATTCTATTAATTACAGCAACTATACTGCACTGTGTGTATGAATGTGTATACTCTTCTCTCAGTCTGTTATCAGATATCAACTATAGAAACGTATTTTAATAAAAAGAGTTAGTTGCTTTAGGCAAAGCATCATTCTCTTCCCATTAATCAGTTTTCCTCCTGATTGAAAATTAAGGGGTTTTGTTTTGTTTTGTTTTTGTTACAGTTTCTGCTTAGAGAAGCGCTTTTTCCTTTTAGTATACCGACATCTAATAGTTAAACTCAAGATTCTTGGTAGAGAAAGTGGCAATTACAGCAGATTATTCAGGCAGAACAAAACAGGAATCCAACAGATTTTGAATCCTTTAAAACTGATGAGAAATGTAACATTTTTGATGGTGAATAAAAGAAAAAAATTGAAGAAATGAGAAAGTAGGTCTAAAGGATTGCAACATTTACACCCGGGTAATTAAAACCATAAAGCCCTCCGACATGATGGCCTTTAACACTTCTTTCTAGAGTGAAAAGTTACCATTTTGCAAGCATGATCTCAAATGAAAATTAGAATGTTACATAGGGTTTTATGATGAAGATGAATCGTATATAATATAAAAACGTATCATCTGATAAAGCGTAGGATCAATTCCATACAGCCAGTTCAAAATTTTTCAGAGGTCATTGGCAGATACGGAGAACAAATGGCATAAAGCATGTGCATAGGACAATTTATTACCTGAAAACTGTCTTGCCACTTTGTCAAAATCAGATTTACATCTGAAAGTACAAGCTTTCAATTTATGTACACTAGTAAAGTCTTATACCTTGAAGCCTGGGGGTTTCAGTAATAATCCTTGCTGTTGCTCAGAGAGAAGAGTAGTATGGAGATACGTCCATATTAAGTTCCATAAAGCAGAAAAACACTGGCATTATTTATTTGAGAAAGAGTACACAATTAGGTGGGGCACAAACACCTTTCAGATTATTATAATTTTTGGAAAAGATAGGTCAAGATTTCATTTATACTTCAGTTTGAAAGGTAACAAAAAAAATTACTGAGCCATGCAACGGACAAGGATAGGAAGTTGAAAGTGCATTTTGCTTGTTCTGAAACAAATTTCTATCCCACATTTCTATGGTGTAGGTGATCTAGCAGAAGCAGTATTCCAAGTCCATTCAGTAAATATACACCTGATAGTATTGATTCTCTCTGAGAACTCATTTGTTACTGATTTATTTATGAACTGGTGGTACAGGTGCGGGGTTTCTTTGGAATGAACTGACAGTGATCTGGCTGCAATACTAGTGATGTAATACTGAAAGAGCTCCTGGGTGAAGCATTTCTGGGTGAAGCTTAGGAATGGTTCCAGTAAGGCCTCCTAGTACAATATTAAATAGAAGCTGTAATTCTTACACCATGAGAACTAGGAATGCTCACAAATAGGAGGTGCCTAGAATCAGAGAATCACTGAAGTTGGAAAAGACCTTTAAAATCATTGAGTCCAAATCTCAAGCCATCATCACTATGCCCTCTAAACCATGTCCTGAACTGCCACATTTACACATTTCTCCTACACCTCCAGGAATGGTGACTTCAACACTTACCTGTGCAGCCTGTTTCAATACCTCACCATTCTTTCAGAGAATATTTTTTTCGTAGTATCCAACCTGAACTTCCCCTGGAACAGCTCTTGTCCTGTTGTCAGTTACCAGGGAGAAGAGATTGACACCCACCTTGCTACAAGTTCCTTTCAGGTCATTGTAGAGAGTGACAACATCTCCTCCAAGACTTCTCCAAACTAAATAATGCCAGTTCCCGCAGCTTCTCTTCACGAGACTTGTACTCCAGACCCTTTACAGTTTTACTGCCCTTCTCTGGACACGCTTCAGGGCTTTGATGTCTTTCTTGTAGTGAGGAGCTCAAAACTGAACACAGTATTTGAAGTGTGGCCTCACCAGTACAGGAGGACAGTCACCTCTCCGGTCCTGCTGACTGCAGTACTTTTGATACAAACCAGGATGCCATTGGCCTTTTCAGCCACCTGGGCACAGTGCTGGCTCTCATTCAGTTGGTTGTCTACCAGCACCCTCAGATCCTTCTCCACTGTAGAGCTTTCCTGCCACTCTGCCTCAAGTGATGCTTGGGGTTGTGACCAAAGTGCAGACCTGTCATTTAGTCTTTTTAAAGCTCATACAATTGGCCTCAGCCCATCAATCCAGACTATCCGTATCCATCTGTAGGGCTTTCCTATCCTCAAACAGATGAACGCTTCCTCCCAACTTGACGTCAACTGCAAACTTATTGAGGGCACAGTCAATTCCCCAGTTCAGATCATCAGTAAATATATTAAACCAGACAGGCCCCAGTAGTGACCATTGCGGAACACCACTCATGACCAGATGCCAGCTGGATTTAACCCCATTCACCACCACTTTCTGGGCTTGGCCATCCAGACAGCCTTTATCCAGAGAAGACTACACTTCTGTAAGTCTTTGGCTGCTAGCTTATCCAGGAGAATTCTGTGGGAGACAGAGTCAAAGCTTTACTAAAGTTTGGGTTGACTACATCCCCAGCCTATGTCACACAGCTCCATAACCCTTCCTGCTACTGAGGTCAGGCTGACATGCTTGTAGTTCCCCAGATCTTCCTTTTGACCCCTCTTGTAGATGGATGTCACATAGGCAATACTTGTTCTTAAACTTTCTGTGTGGAGATATACCACTTTAAAACAACAAAAACAACAATAACAAATACAAAATAAAACAGTCTATCCCTCAAATTGAAATAGTATTTTGTTCAGCTGAATGTTGACTTATATTTTCTCACTGTGACATACTGCCTAGTAAAAACTCTAGTTTAAGCCGTCCACTCTCTTCAGGTAGGACAGACCTATACTTCTCACCGCTTAGTATATGATTTCTATTCATCATAACAGACTCATGAAAGTCATTGCATCAGGTACCAGCCAAACTTCCTGAATTCCAGTGAAGCAATGTAACGCATAATAAAAAATTAAATTCAAATTCTAATGTTCTTGAAACAGAGCTCTTCATAATACATTCAATACAATGTTTTAATTCACGCATATGGAAATTGTCCATGCAGAACAAAAAGGTGCAGGATGAAATATTTAACAACTATCACATTTAAATTTTTAGTATTTGAGAATTCTTGGAGGGAAGGTTTGCAAAGGATATTTGGGGGATGGGAAAAGAAGCTTTTTTCCTTTATTAACTATAGGTTTTGATCATTTCCAATAAAGTGCTATAGCAAAGTTCATCTGAATTCTCCAGGTCAGTGTAATTTTGGGCTTTTTAGGAAATGTAAACACTGAGATATCATGAAAATCTCAGCCCACTGGTAGAGCATATCCTAAAAACTGGAAAAAGCAGATCATTAGGAACAACCGAAGCTTATGGAATACTAAACTTTTCAATTTTCTATTCACCTGCCATTTAACACAAATATTTTTGAAGTTAATATTCAATTTAGAATTAATTAGAGTAGAAGATAAAATAAGCAGTCAGTGAAAGTGGCTTCATAACTTTGGGTTTTTATGCCAACTAAGACTTTCTAAAAATTTTTACTATAGGAGTGTCAGACAGGACAAATATTCAAGGGCATTTACTTTGTCTGTTCTATTTGATTATGTCCACATCCCTACTGATGAGCAATAACATTCTAAAGATAGTACGAGCAGCTGTGAATTAACTGCATGATTTTTAAACAGAAAAATAAACTGTTAACAGCCAATGTATTTGCTAAGCAAAATCTAATTTTAAGGGTTATTTTTTCCTGTCTATGTTATAGCATAACTTTAGCTTCACTCTTGTGGACTAATTTCAGAAAGAACATGCCTATCTCACAGCTATGAACATGGGGCCATAAAAGAACAGTGGTATTATCTGAAACAGTTCTGGCACAGCCACATTTCTTGAAAAATTAATATTAATTTTGGTTTTGTTTAATGTAATTTCTATATCACAATAGGCTTTAGCAAGTAGGATATCTGGCTTTTGATATGAGGGCTCCTAGTCATGTATATTCCAGCTGAGGTGTATCTGAGACTGAGTAATCAGAATAATCTTGAATAAGAGCACTTTGAAACAATGGAATAGCTGCTACCTCAGGGGGGAGAAGTCATCTACTCACTCACTGGATGGAGGTTGAACTGGTTAGTGGAAAGTCCTCAGGAAAACATGAGGGAACGAAGAACTAGAGCGTCAAAAACTTGTTCTCTAGGACTTTGGAGCTCAGGGTAACAGAGCACTCTTTTCTCTGAGTGAAGAAAATATTATGAATGCTGGATATCAGTAATGTCATGGGAACATAATTTAAGAGCCAGTAGATAACTCATGACTAGAAACATTTAGCTGTACAGAGGTGATCACATGCAGGAAGAAGGAACTGAAATGCCAGTATGTATTGCTAAAAATCTAAACACTCAGGCTTGACAGAGACTCATCAGAAGAGAAAAGCACAGTTCTCTTTAGTATCAGATTTGATCTTGATCTGTAAAGGCAGTGAGCTACAGGGCAACGTGACACAGTGCAGGAGCCCATGGCATGTGGCTCTTCCTAATGGTTGCTGCAATCCATACTTGCTTTCTTTTTAAAATCTGTGCAACTCCTGCACCTTGTCACTAAAATAGAACTAAGAAGCCCCAAGCAGCACTGGGAGGCTGGACAACGGGTCTGGGGACATCTCTGAAAGCCTCACTCTGCCACCCCACCCTCCTCACACCAGGCCCTGCTCCAGATGGGGTCTCCTCAGGCTCTCCCCAGGACACCCATCTATGCCCCCACTACAGCCCCACAGCACCTCACCACCACCTGGGCACTTTCACCCTGTCCAAGTAGCCATTAAATTATATCTCTGGAGGAGGATGTGATTACAGAAGGGGTTGGGAAGGCCTGTTTGTGATGAATAAATAAGGAAATAATGTTGCTGATCTGCAAGATTCCTTTGGAAACTGGATGTGTTCAGCACGTGAACCCAAGGGGTATGGTTGCGAACTGTGTCTAGAAATCCCAGAAGCACGCAGTCTGCCTACATTTAAAAGAGTGGTAAAAGAAATCAGTAACAACAGGCACTGAAAGAAAGGAAAAGATATCACAGAATTGTTTATTAAATTTTTGTTGTCTTCAAAGTTTTACTTGTTAATTTTTGTGTTTTCAGCAGAAATTATAACTACAATGTATTTCAAATGTTCAAGCACAGGAGTCAGGCTATGCAAAAACAGTGGCTTTATTTTGAACTCTATTAATCCCAAAGCACAATAGCAATCAGGGTTTCCCTTGTATTTCTTTAATCCTCTGCACGCTTTTGGTGTAATAAACTGCTTTGCCAGCTTGTTTGCAATACATCTTGTGTGACGTTCTGTAGCCCCAGCCATTGCTGAGCTCATTTAAATTCACAGATAAGCTACTTTTCTCCCTTTCCAATCACAAGGTCTAAAGAAAGCAGTGTAAATATGGGGGATTCAGAGGGCTTGTGAGCTCTCTGAGTTTTCTGAGTTTACTACAACTTTTTGCATAATTTAAGCTCCTTTCTTGGGGGGGGGAAGGGATTTGGTTTAAGCATAACCTTTTTTAGCCCTAAGTGCTTAATCCAAAGCTCATTGAAGTTAATGGAAAGACTTCTGAGTGCCGTGTCAGTCTTGAAATGGAAGTCTGTGCCCTCTATTACTGCTAAGCTCTGCATACACACAGCTACCAAGCAGCAGCATCTTTAATGCACTTCTCGTTCAGCAGATTTTCGCTCTGTATCTTCCCCTTGATTTTCCCCCCCATTCTGAATGTGTTTTCCCCTCTGTCCCTTCTGTTCCATTTCTCATCCTGCTTTTGTCAGGTCTTTTTTGTTGTTGTTTGTTTGTTTGTTTGTTTTCTGTTGACTGGTTTTTCTGTTGCAATATCTCTGTGTGAGGAGCAAACAACATAGTCCAAAAATAATTTTCACTTCCCACTTCCCAGGGCTTCAGCTGGTGCAGGAGCAGGCAATGTGAACTTGCTTAATGTCTCCATCTTAAGGATTTATCACTTGTGCCTAGTAAAGAAAAAAATTAGGATGGTCTTAATCTCAAGCCAAGATTTTTAAACCTAATTGGCTAAGTACAGGCTTCTAAATGCATATTTAATCATATAAATAATCACATAATTTCAAAAGTGCTGAGCATCCAGTGCCTTTAAAAAGTAAACCTACTCTTTACAACCTAGATAGATTTAAGAGCCCAGTATTAATTATCTGGGTTTAAAATTGATGATGATATGATGATTCTATCAATTTTTTTTTTATTATTATTATTTTTTTTAAGGAATGCCTCTGTTTATCATTTTGAATTCCTTACAGAAATTATTAGTATGCACAAAGACAACCTGGAAATTTCTATATTCTGAAGTTTGACTGCAACTTTGTTGTTCTTTAATAAAGTTCTCTGTGTGTCACATCATGTTTAAAGCACTGTAAAATGAATAGCAATGATTTTTTCCTGTGATTTTCATAAAAAAGAATGGTAAAAAGACTGAATCATCAAGCCATGCTGCATTTATAACTATGCGGAAGAAATTCTCAGTAATGATATATCTCCTGCAGGGGAATAAAAAGTATATTCTAGTCTTCTGGTAAAAATATTTGAATTGTATTATTCATTTTGGTCTTACTCTTTTCCTATCATATTGTAGCAGGGTGGTCCAAATGGCTATACTTTATAGTAAAACCTATAAACTATGTACCAGAAACTATAGAATAATACTTTAATACTCCATACTTGTCTAAACTACACGTATCTCAGTGGATTTTTCAGTTTGTGAATGCAGATTTTTCAGATGGGTTATGGATCACAAAGTAGACAATCATTAAAGAAACTGCAAGATAAAACTGTGGAAGAAATAAATTTGGGGAACTTGTTTCTCCTAGTCACCTTCAGTCTTTGCAGCCTACAGACACAGAGACTATACTTTGTAATTGCTGTCCTTGCAGGCAGGATTTATTGTTCCTTTATGGGCAACACAGGACCAGCACATTCCTGTTCTAAATGTCACAGCCTTTCAACCCTGACTAAAAGGTATCCTGCAATGATGAGTGCGTCACAAAAGTGCCATGGATTGTTATTAAGGAGCAGATGTGCTTTCAAGAAGAGATTCTTTCACGTACAGTAGCATGGGAGGAGGCCCTGTGTGCCCCCGACTTCTCTGCGACCTGCCCCAAATGCTTGGGGAGGACTGGAGGTCGTTGCCAGTCAGCATTGCCTGGGGACAGCCATGGGGCTTGGGCCTGTTGGCCTGGATGGAGGTGCATGGAAGCAGATTGTGAGGAGACCCCTCAGCACCTTCCACCTCATTTGGGGCTGCTCCGGGCTCAGCCATTGGTTCCAGTTCACAACATGTCGTGGATGACCTGTTGATGGCAATATCCTTCCCCAGGCCCAAGCCATCAGCTAGGCATCCTCTTCCTCTAAACAAGCTACTCTCACAGTGTCTGCATATATGGAGGATGGCCACAGTAGTGCAATAGTGCAACTCTTTCAGTGGACTCATACCACTGGGAATATGCAAAGTACTAATCAATGCATTTTACTTTAGCTGTGATGAGGCATATGTGTTTTCTTAACACAAATACATCAATTCTTCTAATAAGGCCACTGAAGAAAAGTAAAATTAATTGGAAGCAGAAGTACATCACCATCATCTAAGGCAATTTTTTTTAAAGAAATTGCTGAATTCTGCATCAGATGAACTGCTGAAACAAGATCCTCAAAGTAGTGAGTGATAATTTATTTCAGCCAAGATGTACAATCTTCCTTTCACTATTGCTATGACAGAAATTCTGATTTTGTCCTTGAACAGACCCAGGAGAAAGGACCTGAACAGGTGACTTACTATTGTCTCATTGGACCTATGTAATCACACTTCCATAGGTATTAGGCTTTGGCTTCCTAGTTCAAAGCTAGGTGCAGCTAGTAACAGATTCATGTCATCTGTTTTCAGACACAAAGTCTAACATACTGATTGGTAAATAAAAACATAGTGAAGAATGGAGTTCAGTATTGTTTAAAGCACATTCAAACAACAGTTGTATAATGTGTTGAGATTCCTCTGTATTTCAAGGATTCTCTAATGATCATTTTCTCCTCCTGCATTTAGCCACTGAACTTCACATAAATCTCATACTCTTTCTGCTGTATAAAATTGTATGTATCTACTGTAAATTCTTTGAAAGCACATTCAGAACTGCTGCAAAGGTTATGAGCAAGCTTGATAGCAATCTGTTGACAGATACTGCTGTTCAGCTGACTTCAAAAACAGTAATGAAAGAAAAAGTAAGGAAAAATGTTGCATTGATTATAAGGAGAAGGTATGCACCTCTCCACTTTTAAACAATGGTATTATTAACCACAGAAAAACTCATAAGTTGAGGAAAGCACTAATTATCTGAGTTTGATGTTCAAATTTATATTCCTGCATATAAAATATTTTCTTGTGGAATGCTCTAGAAGTTCTCTCCATTTTCAGAAGAAAAAAAATGTCTGGAAGATTTTAAAGTAGGAAGGGACTACTATCGGTCTCTAGACTGCCCCTTTGTGAAGATCAGACTGGAATATTTAATTAAGGCTGCTCTAACTATTGATATGAAAAGAACTATCTAATCTAGTGTTTCATATTGTCATGGCCATAATCTGTATATAATTCAGCTGAAATATGAAGTTCTGTTAACAACATACCTTTGTAGTCTTCATCTCTGTAAGCTTCTCTCGTACTATATCGCCTAAGCAGCACAAAAAAGGGCTGAATTGCTCTCTGTAGGTTTTACAGATCAAAATAATCATAATTATGGTAATGTCTCATAAGGGTAAGATAATAATAGACTGTACATTTCAATAGCAATGAATACTGACAGGTGTTATATTAAGGAAGCTCTGTGAAGAAATCTTCCTCTGAAAAGGGAGAAACATAGTGGAGAAGAATTTTTCTGTGTATTTCTATCACAGTTGTGAGATATACACATTAAATAAGACCTGTTTTTCAGGTGATTGATGGATGTGTATCCATATATATATTCAGAAACCACTGTGTGACATGATTTAAACCACCACAATTTGTGAAGGTAATATTTTAACTATATATGGTTTAAGGATTATTTCTTTGTTCTGTTTGGGTTTTTTTAGGTTTTTAACTTTGTTGAGGTGATCTGACTTAGCAGACATAAAAATAAAGAAAGCAATAAATAAAGCATTTAAGAAGTTTGAGGTTATGTTCAGCTCAAGAAAAGCTAAAAAGTAGACAGAAAAGAAAAAAAAGAGGCCACATCATGCCTTGCAGATGCAAAAGCAGTTTCCAAGAGGACATTCCAGCAGTGAATTCCATATAAAATCTAAGCAAAACAAAAGCTTTTAAACAGGGAAGGGAAAGTAGTGTGTCTACTGGATGTAACTTGAAGTACACATACAAATTAATAACTCATCTTATTTTTTGAAGGTGATAGCCTTGCTGAGGAACTGCTGACTTGAGAAAATGCTGGGAAAGTCAGCGTTTCTGAAAGAACTGTGATAAAAATAGGTATGAAAATTGAAAATTTGATCTTAATTTCTCTGTCCCTCAGAGCGTGTCATGTAAAAGATGCGTAATCATTTTAATTTGTAGTCAGAAGATTACATAGAAGTATACTTTGAAATGTGCATACTGCTGCAAAATATGACAGAGTAATAAGCAAAGGAAAAGTGTAGAAAAATAGATAATAATATCTGATTTAATTTATCCAAATGGGAGAACACCATGTTTCACCACTGAATACAGAACAGCACATTAATCAGGAATAAGTCTAAATGAACCAGGGCTGAATAACACAGGATTTCTGTGAACACAGCCCAGGAGTGTTAGTGCTTGATAAAAATGAGTAAGGAAATATTTTCTTTAATAAAAATTGTTCCACTCTTTTTAGCATTCAGCTTCATTGTAGTAGTCATCTTCATTGCAGTGCGGAGGGCTACTGTTGCCTTTCTGTTCTAAAAAAACCTCAGAGTCAGAGCTTGTATGACCAGACACTGCTGGGTACTTTTAATGAGCATATAGGTGAGAGTGGTGCTGATTAAAGAATTCTAATGACATTATCCAGTGAAGCTGCTAGGTGAAATTCACCCTTGTGCAAGAGCTGCAACAAAATGTGTGAGGAGGCACTGCATCTAAAGTGCACTGATCATAAACAAAAATCTCGTACAAAACATCAGTGGACATTCATCCCCTAACATGATAAATCATCCCCAGGAAAGCTGGGGAGGGACTTTTTTATAAGGGCAGGTAGTGACAGGACAAGGGGAAATGACTTTAAACTGAAAGAGGGCATGTTTAAATTAGGTATTAGGAAGAAATTCTTTACTGTGAGGATGGTGAGACACTGGAACAGTTGACCAGCGAGGTTGTGGATGTCCCCTCCCTGGAAGTATTTGAGGCCAGGCTGGAGGTGCTTTGAGTAACCTGGTCTAGAGGGAGGTGTCCCTGCCTATAGCAGGGGGTTGGAACTAGGTGATCTTAAAGGTCCTTTCCAACCCAAACCATTCTATGATTCTTTGAGCCATTCAGTCTTATGTTCTTATGATCAGATTGACTAAGGAAAACTATTATACTTGATTTCTAAAAACATGATTATAATTTCTTATCCACTCTTCTTCCGCTATATCTTAATGAGAGCAGAAAGATTACAACCCAGTTCGGCTGGAGGAAGAATGTCACAATTGTTTCTAGTAGGAACATCTTTGCCTTTACAGTAAGAAAATACATATGAAATACACTCCATATTATGAAGTTTGGGTATTATTTTATGAGCTTGTGTGTGTGACCAGGGAAAGGTAATTATTATTCTTTTTTTCACTAACATTTTCCTTTATAGTAGAGAATCAAAGAAAATTTCTATCACCGTAGTTAATTCTTATTGTCACTGTTTAGTTTATTACTCTCAGATAAGCCAAAATTTAGTATGTCTGTGCAGTTCGGTATTCAGCAACGACCCAGGAGAAACATCAACCCTTTCTAACTGAAAAGCAGAGGACTGCAAATGCATAAAGCATAAAACACATTTCAGGCTTGCTTTGTCTTTTACACAATAATGCAAGGAGTGTTCTTCATTAAGAAAACCTATTTTTCTCAGAAGAAGTAAAACTTCATTGGTAAGTGATGTTTGTTGTGACATTCTTCACATGCAAAGCTCTGGGACCTGGCAAAGAATTAAGTTTAAAAACCTGGAGTTGTCCTGCTGCTTGTCTTTTTGTAAAGGCAGTTTTTAAGTAATACAAAGTAAGATCATAACAATGCTGAAAATACATACTTGGCGGCCAGGGCTTTGAGGATCTTTACTGTAGTTAATCTCTCAGACTGATGCTGTCACTGGGCTTCTTTCTGAAGCATTTCCTAATTGGCTCCCTGAAAATTCAGCTTCTTGCCCTTCAGAGAACAGCAGTGTGACTGCTGTCAAAAAAAAAGAGCCACTTAACTCAGGAGAGAGTCTTGATAAAAACTATGTCTTTCCAGAAGCATTACTACGTATGCTATTTTTCCTCCTAGTTCTTTCATACATTAGCAAAAGGGCACAAGGGCTTGTAGTACACAGAAACCTTCCAAGCTAATCTCGTTTAAAATAGGGAGCCTTGCTCTATGCTCATGTATCTCAGTGTGATGACTCTGGAACAGCGATCCCCGAGGCCGGTCATTTCCCTGTAAGAACAGTTTCATGAACAAAGCGCAAGGAGAAAAGCAGGGAGGAGGTGGGAGGAGCTTTGCTCCTCAGGCTACGATTTCCAGCAGAGCTTAAAGAAGCCCCAGACCTACTCTGGTTCCACCAGATATCAGAAATCTTTCATGTCAGTAAGGACTGTTATGATTTCAGATGTGAAAGGAAAGAAAATCTGCTTCTCTGTCTTCTCTTACACGACTGCCACAGAGCAACTGAGCTCAGCCTGCCTCTGGGTATTTCGTTTCAATTTTAGATGGTGACATGAGGAAACCAGTTTCTTCTCTAATTGCCCCGGGTGTAATTGCAAATGTTGGCTGTTTTATAGAAAAATCTGTATGCAGCATGATCAACCTTTCAGGAGCAGATCTACAGCAGGTCTAGCAGCAGAGAGGCTCTGTTGCAGGAGCTGCTGGACGATCCAGCAGCAGAAGAAAGCCAACCAGTAACAGGCACCAATCAGCCTTAAAAAATTTTGGTGGGCTGTTCATAGAGAAGACTGGACAGCACATGCTACATAGCACAGTAGAAGGCATGATCCCATGAAATGAATGATGTGAACTTTGGCAGAGGAGGAAACTGTCTCCCACTTATGCATGTCAATGTCTAACAGGGTTACAAAACAGAACAGCATTAATCTTATTCTGTATTTTGTAAGTTGGTCCTATAGTTACCCTTGCTTCCTGCAAGAATTGCATGAAATTGAATATTTTGAATCAAATTTTGTTCTACTCAAGGTGTTTTTTTGTTTGTTTGTTTTTTTTCTGGGTGCTTCTTTTCAGCAAGAAATAGTCAGATTATGCCTATTTGAACTGACTCCCACTCTTCACTTTCACCAATCATTTGGCAACTGAACAAACTAAGAGGTGTTTTTTGGCCTATTCTCAAATAAATTTACTAAGGTCTTGGAGACACAATCCTGCTGTCCTCAATGCGGAATGCAGAGATATTTTTAAAGCCATAACATCAGGTAGAGAATGGTAGTCAACTTAATTGGAAGGAACTTTTCAAGGAATGAAGAAAGAACATTTTCATTTGTGGCATGTGTGAAATAAATATCTCTGCACAAGCTAACAGGCAAAACTGGTTTGGATAGTGAAAAAGTAAGCATAAAATAAAAATATTTTATCTAAGTAATATATACATATTCATACTTTTTGTATGTCGTCTATGACTAACCCTGAAAAGTTGTCTCTCCTGTAAATACCTGAAGCTATGCTAACCAAATCAGCCATAGAGAATGAATATTTCCTACCAGATTTTCTCACAATTAACTCCAAAACATGCTTAAAAAAGAAAGAAAGAAAGAAAGAAAGAAAGAAAGAAAGAAAGAAAGAAAGAAAGAAAGAGAGAAAGAGAAAGAAAGAAAGAAAGAAAGAAAGAAAGAAAGAAAGAAAGAAAGAAAGAAAGAAAGAAAGAAAGAAAGAAAGAAAGAAAGAAAGAAAAAAGAACTGAAAAAAAATGAAACATTTGTATTGCCTGTGTAATAGCTATACATATATTAGGCAAATCCTGACAGAGCAAAAATTATTCTCTGATTTCTTCCTCTCCTTTCATTACTTGTGGTCTTGTTTTGCACCTGTTCAGCACTTGTCCTTACAGAAGCATTTAGCCATCGTTCAGGCACTTGCAGGAGCAAAATGAGAACAGATGCGTCATAAGTACAAAATATGTGCTAAAAGGATATGCTGTAATGGGAAATCAGAGCTGAATGGGAGGAAAAATAAAACACGGCAGGATATAGAGGATGCAGACCTAAAATTAGCAAAGGATAGATACATTGAAAAGACAAAATTCAGCAGATAAGGGCTCCTGGTTTATTGTCTAAAATATGCCTATCTGCATTCCCAGGGAACAGCATCAATCTGTCTTGATTTCTGAATAAATTGAGCTCTCAAGCAAAATCCCTGTAAAAGAAAGCAGCTCTATTTTTATCACAGTGACCTTTTTAGAATGACTTTAGAGAAGAAGGAAACAAACTTATCTGAATGTCTACCACTGAAATTCCAATTCTGCTTTCCTGTCTGCAATTTTTTTTTTTTTTTGCCATTTTTATAAAATCTGGCAGAGTATGTTTAAATGCTCATACTGCAATAGGCTCCCTTAAACACTTAGTTTTTTTCTGGTCTTTAACTGGTATTAAAATGGTATGTAAGAATCTGGATCCCATATTGAGTGAAGTTACTTGGTGACTCTTGCTAGCCTCAAATCAAGATCTGAATTCAAATAAATGACTTCATGTGTAGAAAATTGCAGAGAATCCATAGAAGTAATATCTTAGGAGCTATGTTAAATGCATTAACTGCTATAATGAGGCTTTACTTTTGCTCACTGTACATTGCCCATGATGAGAAAACTCTGATTTAATTAGGAGAGTTACTGGAACTGCTAATATCTGACTTGAAATAAAGAGGGAGTATGTATTCAGGGCATGTGTTCTAAAATGAGAGAGTGGGTGCTAGGATCAAGGATTTTTATATAGGGAATGTTATGTCGGTCTGGTTTTGGCATCTGTGAAAGCACTGTAGGATAAGAAGATAACTAGCTACAATCAGAGAATGTTTAACTCCTGTCTTTAAGGGTGTGAAAGCAAAGAACTGAAAAAGGCAGATAGAGTGCTTATTCGTAAGAATAAATTAGGACATAAAGAACTGTAGTCAAATCAGCTTAACTTCAGTTTCTGGGAAAATTCTGAAACAGTCAATTAATCGACAAGTAAAAATATGGAAAACAGAGAAGTGTCAAAATAGACAGGATATCACTGTGTATACCAAATCATTTAAAATATGTCTGTTATCTGTGAAATGTTATCAGGGGTGTTGAATAGGGCATGAACAGATGAAGCTTTGAACAGATGAGGCTTTTGATACTGTCAAGTAATATACTTTCAAAAACATAACTACAAAACTTTTTGGTTTCCATGGGCCTTCTCTAAGGAGGGTGTGTATATTCATAAATAAATATATCTGAAGTATGGGAATCAATGATATACCAGAATGGAAGGTTGCATCAAGTGTGGCTTTATGGGGATTGACATGAGTATGAAGCTATTCAATATTTTCATTAAAGATGACAGAGTACCGAGGAAATGTACTTAGTGTGCATGAAGCACGTGTTAAAGGGCTGCAAAAGCTTTATAAAGCAGGATGAGAATATGAAGCTTGCTGTAACAGAGAAATGTATAAAAAAAAACAAAAACAAAAACCAGAGAAATTCAGCATGAACAGCTGTAAAGTTTATGCTTACACAGAAAGATGTTTGTGTGCTAGAAGAGGCAAAACACTAACTCAGTAGCAGCTTTTCACAAATCTGGTTATATCCCAAATTTCAGCATGTTATAACATTATCAGGTTCCTGTGAAGAAGGTGGAAGTGATACTTGGTCAATAAACAGGAATGTCTGGAATATCTGGGAAATCTTTCTTCTCTCTTAGTTAGCACTGATGAGGCAGTTACTGGGATGAAAAGAGGCTTAGAAAATGGGACCTGCAGGAAAAAAAAACAGGATTGAGAACAGAGAGGAAACAGCTACGTGTGACCCAAAGTCTAGCTTTCTATAGCATGTTTGAGTGACTTTGTTTCTGCTTTACTAAAATAGCTGTTAAAATGGAAAGTATATGAGTTAAAATCACACAGGATAAGAAATTTTAATATACAAATGAAATTGCTGAGATGGGAGTGACAAGCAACTCAAAGACTCAAAAGAAAACAACCTAAAAATCTTAGAGAAAGGTAGAAAATTAGGAAAATGTAACTGCAACTGCAACTGCAAAAAGAAGCAATAGAAGTTAATACTTACCTGCCTGACCAATAACTACCTGGCTGACATACATTCATGGTTCACAGTGAGTTTATTCATATTTGTTTAGTAACTGTATGTAATCCGTATACAAATATTTCAAGGGGGCTTACTGGAAAGATGGGGAAGGAGTCAGGGAGCATTACAAAAGAACAGGATGTAGTGGTTTTAAAGTAAAAGAGAGTAGATTTAGATTAGATCTTGGAAAAAAAGAAATTGGGACGATGGTGGTGAGTCACTGGCACAGGTTGTTCAGAGAAGCTGTGAATGTCTCATCCCTGGAAGTACTCAAGGCCAGACTGGATGGGGCTTTGAGAAACCTCATCTAGTGGGAGGAGTCCCTGACCATGGCAAGGGGGGTGGAACTAAATATTCATTAATGTCTCTTCTAATCCAAGCCATCCTATGATTCTATGATAAGCAGTCCATTATGTGGAGGGTCACAGCAGGAAAATACTGGCCTGTATCAACATAATTTGGCAAACTCCATTACAATCTGTGGAAACTAAATGGGCTCATTATTTTGAAAATTAGATCAGTAATACTAAAGCAGCCCCTATCAATAGCATTGCTAGGGAAAAATACTAGCAAAGACTTCAATATGTGTATGTGTGAATCAGCATACTGTTGGTTCAGTAGAACCACGCCAGCTAAAGATCTGTTAAAAAATTAAATCTGTGGCATAAATTACAAGAATTGCCTAATCTTATTCTTGAAAAAAAAGGTAATTAGGTTTCATTCCTACAAGCAGAAGGATAATTGGGTCCCAAAGGTTTAGAATAAGGTTAAACAATTAGACTGTATTTGCAAATGAATATATCCTGATTGGCACTTGAAAGGATAAAAGGTTTATTTGAAGTCATTAAGAATTTAACCCATGATTTCATGAAATGCACATATGTCAGGCTTGCTGCTAACTTGAAAAAATCTCTGGCCCTTGAATGGAACGTGAGCAAAGGTATCTATATGACTGTAATAAGGACTGTGTTGAGTGATCCATCTGACTTCTTGTAACAGTGACTGAACATTAGGATTTATTAGTAGTAAATTTTTGATTATTGGGTCAATGTATCTTGAAATATAGCTCAACAAAACACAGCATCTATTTATCACAGCAGTTTTAGAGATTAGTAAACTGAGATAAAATTGGGTTTATGAACCCACCAAAGGTCACACAAGTGAGTTAGCAGCAAAACAAAGAATAGTGCCTCTGAGGGCCAGCTTCCAGTCCAACACCTGAACTGCATGGGTTCAAAATGAGTACTGCACAAACAAAGCAACTTGACAAGACAGAAAACTGATGGTAGATGAGACAAGAAATATTGTCACAGAAGTCATTTTCTTTCTCATGTGTAGCAAAGTCTAGGCAAAATGTGATTCTGAATGGTTTCTGGCTCAACTATGCAGAAGCGTGGTCCTAGCCAGTAGTCTATGTCACTAAATATACTGGGCTATAAAGTGATGAAGCTGTGGAATTCAATGGAATTCCACAATGGAATTCAATCCTATTACAACTGCTGATCTCTTCAAAATTTCTGCAGCTCAATACAGAGATTTATCTCCATTACAGCATAGACACTGAGTTTAATGTCTTTGTTTCCTCACTGCATCAGCTTGATTTAAAATTAGAACTAAATTCTTCTCGCTGGTAATTTGAGTTAATTTTTTGAATTATGCTTTTAGTAGTTTTAAAATACAGAACAGTAAAGCAAGACATGGTACTGGATAAACCAAAGATGTATAAAATATTGTAACAATTCTGCATTACTGAAATAGAAGTACAGAACGCAGTTTTTCATGTATTTCTTTACTTCTGTTTTTCAGAATTTCAGAAACTGGAGAACATATCCTGGTGTACAACTGAAGCTACACCAGAAGCAAAGCTTAGATCTTGATCTTAGGATAATCTAGAAGAAATAAAGGAATAATTATAATGGCTTGAATATATGAAGATTTTAATTATTCATAGATAATTATTTCAATTCTGTGTTTCATAACTGGTGAATCTAGAACAGATTTAACCTTTTAATTAGCTCCTTGTTGCTCATACATAAAATAATAGCTGAATTTCTCAGTTAAGTGGAAACACTGTTGTAGCATACAGTAATAGCATGGATGCAAAAATCTTAAATTTGAGGAATTATTCTTATACCTTGGAGAAATAAATTGCTCACACTGAAATTGGGTCAATTCTATTGCATTGATACATTGAGCATTCCTACAAACAGTGCAGTACTATTTGTACTGGTTTTTTTTTCAGTCATCTCAATTGCATGATCTTCTTTATATTTGTGTGTATACTGAGTTGAAATAAAAAGTCCAGAGCAGTTAGTACAGCTTCTCTGTAACACTCCACATATAATCTGCTCAGATACTTCATTGAACAAATGATGTCTGAAAAATAAATCTGTTGTTTAGGGAGTTCAGTAAGGTCTTTGAAATGTTATCTACTATTTCAGAAGGATATAGAGATTAGCTCTATTAGTAAAACAAACAAAATAGGAGAAAGTCTTTAGAAGTTTATCAACCTAATTACCATGTGTATTTTTAGGTTTCGTCACTAAACAGAGAGCTAGAGAGATATATATTTGGAATATATATCACACACTATAAATAGTGAAATTAATAGCCAGGTGTAGACGTGATCTTCTCCTCTGTGACTCCTTTCTTTCTATTTCACAGAAGCAAACACTTCCTTCTATAAAAATGTTCTTGGAGGATTCTGCATTATTTACTGCCAGACACTGATGAACTTGTGTACTGCATGAGATCCTGAATTATTTCTCACAGACACTGTAGACATGTTGCAAGACCTCCCTGCTGCTTTGTTGGGCAACGCTGACTGTCAGGGCCACATCTCTTCTCTCCTGACGCCAAGCATATGCACACAACAACCTATATAGATGCAGTTTGCCTTGCAGTCTTCATAACGTAGGCAAATCAGGGTAGAGCCCTTCTCACCTAAGTAGCATGCTTGAGCATACCATTCATTCTGACAACAAACAAATTCAACTGGGAAAAATAAATAGACAGACAGACAGACAGATAGATAGATAGATAGATAGATAAATGACAGCCTGGATGGGATGAGGAAAAAAGAAAAAAATCTATTCTTGTTTTGTTACAGTCTATTTGTGCTGCTTATCGGGCCAAACTGAGGACAGCTACTTCCATGGGTAAGCAATTGAATGGAGATCTGCTGGCCATAGTTCCAGCAGCAGCAGTTATTCTTGCTTGCAGTTCATTCACAGGAGGTTGTGATAACCTGTAGATACATATCAGTGGCCTCAGAGCTTGTTGTGGAGGCCTTGACCATAGTTCTCTATATCTGAATTGATTCACTGGTATGGTCATCTGCCCACTGCAATCTTCCCACAGGGCTGCTGTAGATGTCTAAAGGAGTTTTCTATTTGGGCCAAGAAAAGCTGAGTTCAAACTGTAGGAAGATTTTCATGACTTATTACAGGAATTGACACCCCTTTAGCTAACAGGTGGCTGAACAAGTGCTAAGCGAAAAGGATTTCAGGTGTAGCCATCTTAAATTGGAATGTCTGCCTGCCTGACTTGGGAATAATACTGGGAAAGCTGATGCCCTGCCTTGTGAGTTTATGCTTCAGGGGTGTCATGGACTGAAAAATAGGACAGCTGCTGTGTTATTGCATTTCTTCACTATGGTGGTTACAGTTTATTTTCAGCAGAAATTGATCGGGGCTTTGTTCTTTAGCTGCCTCTCTGTGCTGCCTTCTATCGAAAAGATGGTTTAATTGGTACGAATATCACAGTGAGAAATGGGATGGTAAGAGAAGCAGAAAACACTCTTGCCAGTTCTGTTTTCTTTCTTCAGTCTCTGAACAATAGGTAAAGCTTTGCTAGACACCAAATAAGGGTCACTTAAGCTCTGTTTTGGGTTTGTCTTAAGCACTTATATCCCTTTGACCTTTGGTAAAGCAGAGATCCCTGAAAGCTAGTTTTGTAAACCGTGCTTCAGCATCTAAGTTGGTTAGCAGACTTTGAATGTGTCACACAGCATCCCTTCTGTTGAATACTCTCCTGAAAATTTCTTACTGAAAAGTCAAGCGCAAGGAAAAGTGCAAGGCAAGCCTTGAAGAAATTCTTGGATCCTACATCCCATTTGCTATGTGCTTTCCCTTAGATGTTTCTGGTGTTTTTTCCTACTGCTTTTCAGTTATGTTTTTGTCTTCTTTTAAAAGACAAACAAGTAAACAAACTTCATAGTAGGTGAACTTTTCTGTTTCCAAGAAAGGGGGAATGGAGCGAGGAGATGCCATGAAAACACAGCTTTAAGTGAAGAGTTCACACTGATGATCACAAATCTAAATCCCTGAGATTATTGCCAAAGAACTGTATCAGGCTTAAAATAATTCCTGTCTTCCCCTGATCTTGGCAGGTTTCTGGAAGAAAACTGCACTACTGGAGAGCTTTAATGCAGGTTATACAGGAATAATCCAGAGGCTCTATTTAAGGATCATATGTTACATCTGCTTATTTCTAGGAGGTGCAAGGATAAAATCATACCATCTTGAAGAGAATGAGAGGAAATATATGGTATCAGGGTACAAATTAAAACTTTCAGCAAAAAATGCAGCACATTAACTTTCAGCAGATATCTAAGTTATTTTTATTTAAAAAACAAACAACAACAAAAAACCACCAAAAAACATACTCTGTCTAAAGTAACAATAGGTAGAGGTTTATTATACTCAGGAAGGATTGCTTCTATTCCTTTTTTTGGGAAACAAGAGTTCTTAAAAGAGAAAAGATTCTGACTCTTTGTACATGTGTATAAATGGAGAGTAATTGCTCACCAGGAAATATCTATGCTAGATTTATGCCATAAAAAATAGGGTTGGTTCTGTCCTCTTTTCTTTCCTTTCCAGAGGTACTAAAAAAAGTTGAATACTGACATTTTTTTCATTAAGTGGTGTTAAAGAAGTGAAATTCCAGCCAACATGGGATTAAGATAAGGATACTACGGGTAAATGTGGCCAGAGTAGAACATCAATATCCATAAAGGACCTGGGTTTGTAAAGCCTCCTTTGAAAGACACTGTGCAAGGAGTACCTTCTTACACGTCTATGCACATGCCCTCAGGTAAGCATGTAACCTAAGCAGATGGAAATCTAAAAAAAGGTGGGGAAAATAAACTGGGGTTTTCTACCTCAGCTTTCTTACATTTTAGCTGTCTGATTGCAATTTCATGTCTCCAGGAAAGCAGCACTGCCCACAGGAAGCCCTGGCTTCTCCAGAGACAACAGATGCTGTAGGGTGCAAACAGGTTAGAAGGCAAAAGAAAGTTTCAAGCTTCAATAAATGCAGCAACTTGTGCCTGAGAATACTCTGCAGTCCAAGCAGTGTTCCAGGAACAAGATTCAGCAAGGCAGGTATACGCAAAGAGGAATGTACAATGTTTAGGTACTACTCTAATGCAACTGACTTGACTTTAAGACACAAAGCTTTTACCTGAAGGCACTGTAAAAGCCATTCAGCAATATTGCAGGTGTCTGTCACCTAATCTGAATCATTGCAGTCATCAATGACACTATGCTGTAACTGATACTTAATGGGCTGGAAAAATCAAGGCAGGTTTGGTAGGCTCATTCTACTTTTCAAGTTCATACAGAACACATAAGACACTACATTTAATCATATATCCAGTCACTACTCAGTGTGTTTCTAATGGAGAATAGCAAGTCTTACTCATTACGCTATTCCCTTATATTTTCTTATGAGTATCTTTTATGGCTGGCAGTATTTCTTTTTTAACATACAGTCATGTGTTAACCATTGCACATGTACTTTTTTTTTTTTTTTTTGAAGATATACAAGGAGATGTACATTAATTCATTATTTATTTTCAAATCTGGTGTTTTTAACTCTGTTTTTTTTTTTTTTTTTTTTAATGGTCATACAGTTGCCTGGGGTCTTTTTTCCATTCTAGCTAAATAAATACATCCCTCAGGAAAAACAAACAAAACAAAACAAAACAAAAAAAGGAAGAAATCCAGTATGTGTGCAGTTTTCTTGTGCGATGTACATATTTTGGGGGCTCACGTACTATTCATGCACTATAGTTAAATTCTGTGGTAAAGATTTTATTTTCTTATCCGGAAAGATTTTGTGCCTGGCTGGGTTAAAGCTAGGTTATGGTCTATTAGCATGATGGATATCATGCTCTAAGGGTAGTGTCTGGAAACCATTTGTATAAGTTTATGTGGTGCCCAAGGGTGGCAGTTCAAAATTCCTTAGAAAAACAGCAAATCCATCTTCCCAAAGTATGCTCTTTAGCCTGAGTCACCTTGTCAAACAGGTAATAGCAGATGAAAATTCACTAGTGTTCAGTTCTTTGTCTGACTAAGCCATTGTCTCTCTCTTTCTTTTTTGGCTATTTCAGTGTTCAGAGCAAGAAGGCTATTCCCTTTTTGCAAACCTCTGCAATCCCACATGATCAAAGCATCCTGTTCTTTGGGCCTCAGTGTGATTCTGCCATATCTACCAGATTCCAAGGGGATCACTGAAAAGAGAGAGGCCTGTTATGAATATAGATATGGGGGGGTATTAAATGTAAATCTTCAGATAGGTTATATCAAAACTACAGAGCTGTTCCCATGGCCTAAAAAGATCAAGTAGTCAAGTTTAGGAGCTCTTGTCACAGTCTAGAGGTTCCACACTGGATTTTTCCTTAGTAAATTTCTTACTCTGATGTCCCCAAACACACAATTAATACAACACACTCAGGTTGGATACGCTATATGGATAAAGTGGTGTTTAACAATGAGTGAAAAAAACTCCACAAAAACTCAGAAAAATCTAGACACCGATGAACCTATATCAACTTACGTTACAAACTTTTCACCTCAATTTTTCATTCTGACATGTTTCTTTAATAAAATACCTTAAAAAGCCTTATGAAAGAGAATAGCCTTTTTTTAACACAGTCAGAAACCTGTATGTTCTATAGCCTCAAGTTCAAACTGAAAGATAATTGGAGAAGTATTCACTACATCTGGTTGGAAAGTATTTGACTTCAGTTTTTGCTATATTTTTTTTTAAACTGGTCTCCATTTTTTATGGAAAAAAAAAATCTAAAGCTGATTTCAGTAGAAAAACATTTTTCTCTGCTTTCCTCTCAGATCTGACATTTTTGCAGAGGACGCAAAAAACTGCTGACATCCTCAGTATGCAGAACTTTACAGGAAAAGGTGATCCAATGTCTTTCAGATATTCTTGAGACCATATTTATATATATATATGTCTTTTTTGAAAGCTGCTAATCTAAGAATGACATGCTCCTTTTTGAAAGTAGCGGAGATATCCTTAAACAAAGTTTGGTTTCAAAATTCACTTGTTTATTGAAGGGCAAACACATCACTCATGTAACGCTGTTATGAAATAGTGATACCTGAGATAGATTCATCCACAAATATCACAAGGGCAGCTTTATTCAACTGGATGAGAATTCAACCTTGAGTGAAGCTAGAATATAAAATGATGGTATTAGAAAAAAATCAGTAGCAGTAGAATATTTCACCTTACCTTTCCAAGAGAGTTTTTCTCTCTAATAAATCCCAAGTTCATTTAAACTGTGCAGCACTGAGAGTTGCAAACTTATATTGAAAAGTTAAAGTGTTAGAATGTGGATTTGCCAGATAATCAAAAGCAGCTCTTTATAACTTTAAACAAAATCAATGAAAGATACTTTAATAAGCAGTCAGCAGTTTTAGTTTCAGCAACTTGTCAAATGTTACTGCATACATATATATTAGCTGCAGCATGCAGCCTGAATCATTCAGATGCTTAAGTGAATATTTGCCATGGGTTCTATGGAGGAGCCATGTATTGCAGACTGCCAATGTATTACAGACTACACTGCCATGGTGGTCTTTGCATGGTGGTCTTTGCATGGTGGTCTTTGCATGCCAGGATAAAACATAATCAGAAGCTGCCCTTCTCATCTCCTCTTTCTTGGCTGAGATGTTTGAAAATTTGCCCTCCCTTCCAGTTTCTGCACATAGAAAGTGCATGTGTGAAAGTAATGATTAAATCAAAGTTCACTGTTGTATAAAGTTCACTTACAAACCTACAAGTCCTGGCTTGCCACTGTGAGAGTGGGAGAGGCTTGGAGGGTGAATCTTCCAATTCTGTGGGAAAAGGCTGAAGTGTGAACCTCGTGGTGAGAAATCTCTTCCTTCAGTACCCAAGGAGTATGACCATGCAATAATAAATTGAAAGTTTCTTCAGCTTTCTAACTTCCTATCAGCTCATATTCCAGAGGGAGCTTCACTATAACGAACCTGTCACAAAGAAGCATACTTCTTCCATGTTCTCTTTTTCAGGACTTGTTTCTGACTCATGTGTTACAAAGAAAGTGCAAAGTTAATAGTTGCACTGCTTTCATAAAATTATAGACAGTCAAAAGAAATGTCCTCTGATGTCCTCAAAGCTGGCTGGAAATGAGGAACAGTTTCAGAGTTTAGTATTTTATTCTGTTTTGGGGGGAAGGGGTTTTATTAGCCTGAATTGTTTTTCAGCCCATTACAAGTGTTGCTGAAGTTTTGTATAGCTCAAAGGGATTAGAAAGCAAATATTTATCTCCGCTGTTTCAGTCTGTTTACTTTGCATTTGACTGAACTTTGGATATTGCCAATTTCACAGCAAATGACTACCCACTGGCAGGAACAGGGAGCAGTGATAATCGTGATTCCAGCTGTCACATTTCTTCTCCTGAGGAGCTCTGGGACAATGAAGTTGCTTTTTGCCCTTTTTTATGAGCTGTGCCCAGCACATAAAAAGAGCTATTGAGACTTTTGCCACTGGGTTCTATTGGCAACCTTCTTCAGAGCTTACTATTGCTGGTACCTGCCTTATGCTTATACCTTATGTGAGAGAATTAGCAGGTAATAAAGATGGCAGGAGAAACAAGGAAAATCAAACCCTTCCAGCTCTCCCAGAAAACAGGTTAATGCCAGAATCACCTCTTTTACTACTCTCCAAAAAGGAGCTTAATGTCTGCTTTATCCCAAACACAGTGAAGCACTTTTCATACAGATTTAGCCCTGGATGCAGACATAACACCGTGGAAAGCTGACTACTCATGTAAGGGCACACCTGTAGAAAACAGCTTAGAGATATCTTTGTGACAAACCAAAGGCAGAGTTCTTGATCAGCCAAATCCTTTTTGAGATTCTCAGAGCCTTCTATACAGTCACAATAGGAATCACTGAAATGTCATTTAGTGCAGCACTAGACAGGTAAACTTGCTGCTGTCTCAGAAACAAATGGGAAACATTCTGAAAAAAAATTAAAAGGAGTAATAAATAACACCATGTTCCTGGGAGATAGTAGTGGCAAAGAGGAAGAATAAAACACTTCTCATTTGCAGGAATTATTGGAAGTGAGAAGACTCATTGCACCTTCATTCCTTTTTTCAGAGACTGCAGAATCCTGTGATGTTCTTCACACGAGGAGTCCAAACCTACCCCCCTAGAAAAGTAAAGCTAGGTGTGCCTGTAAATTTTAGGAGGATTTTGGCTGAAAATACAACAGTACCAGCCAGCTCTGCAAAGTATTTCATCTGTAATCTGCTGGAGCCATAATGAACACTTTGTGTTCCAGCTGTCTGGCTCAAGCCTATCTAACATTCAAACTGAGCTGTATTAATCAAGAATGAACTAAATTATTTAATTCAAAATTCAGATATTGAACACATTGAAATGAAAAAAAACAAAAACAAAAAACAAAAAAAATAGGCAGTTAAAGACATAACAGCAAATGTCTTTACCTGCAAGCATGAACTGTCTGGCTTCAGCGGAGCTATTAGTGTGAGGGAGCAGCAGGTTTTCGTTACATTGCCACTTCTGAGACTATTGCAAATTGAGGCACCTCTGCTGAAGTCAGTCACTGCATATCTGCAAGGTGAGACAGAGATTTCTGCCACCTGCATGATTAAAACACAGCCACCCTAGGAGTATTGAAGTCCTAATCTAACACTGTTCTCAGCAGAGATGCTGGCAAATATGACAGATGTGGTGGTTTTTGAAAAGGAGTACACAACAGCCAATCACTATCTTGTTGACCAGACTAAGGTGCAACAGCTGTGCAGAAGTGTAAGCAAGTTCTTCAACTAAATGCCTCAGAAGTCTTTTTGATACAGTATGTCTAGTGTAGAGATTCCCTCTATTGCCCATAAATTGGACTTTCTTGATGTTTAAATTGGAAAACAAACATCCTTTTTTCTAAAATTATGTTTGAGTTGTTCGATAACAAAACTTTTGGTTAAGCTGTAACAAAATAAATATCCAGGGTATTAAATAATGTATTGATATAAATCTGATTAAAGAGCTGGAGATAAGAAACAAGAATTGTACATTTTGCAATAAAAAGAATGTGACCAGCAGGTCAAGGGAGGTGATCCTGCCCCCCTACTCTGCCTTGATGAGCCCACATTTAGAATACTGTGTCCAATTCTGGGCTCCCCAGTTCAAAAAAGGCAGAGAACTGGAGGAATCCAGTGAAGGGCCACAAAGATAAAGGGCCTGGAGCATTTCCCTTATGAGAGACCTGGCTCTGTTCAGCCTGGGGAAAAGAAGATTGAGAGGGGAATCTGATTAATGTTTATAAATATCTAAAGGGAAGTAGGAGGCAAATGGATGAGGCCAGGATCTTCTCAGCTGTGTGTAGTATTCGCACAAGGAACAATGGCCTAAAACTTGAACATAGGAAGTTCCATACAAATATGCAGAAGAACCTCTTTATGGTAAAGGTGACAGAGTGCTGGAGCAGGCTGCCCAGAGAGGCTGTGGAGTCTCTTTCCGTGGAGATATGCAAGACCTATCTGGGCACCTGCCTGTGTGACCTACTGTAGGAAACCTGCTTTAGCAGGAGGTTGGATTCAGTGATCTGGGGTCCCCTTCTAACCCCTGCAGTTCTGTGATTCTGTGACTCTATGGTTTAGCTATTAATTAGTATGCTTATGAAAGTTATGAAAGATTTAAGAAATAATGAACAAGATGTAAAATAAGATCTGAAATAAGACATGAAACTAAACTGAAGACAGAAGATATTTGAACAGTTTGTTAGCATGGTTTCTGGTGTGTGAATTCATTATTTTTCTTTGACTATGCCTGGATAAAAAGACCAATGATTTTGAATTTTATAAGTATAAAAGACTAACTCTCCACAGTTTCTATTTAACAGATCCTTTGACTTTAAATGAAAATGATCTGGTCAAAATAATGCTAGAAGAGACAACTATAATCGAGAACAACTGAACAGTAATATAAATCTGCCCATCGCAAAAACTTATTAAATCAACTTTACTGCATTGTAAATACTATATGTGTTATACGATAACAGCATTTCAGGACGCAAGGAAGGACGGCAAAGATGATGAAATCTTGTGCCAGTCTTCTATATTCATGTAGATAAAGGCTGGAAAAAATATTCTTCCCTTTCACACAAGTATTGTAAAAATATTTTTTTTTAAATCAAGTTGGGGTTGAAATTAACTAAGCCAGCTATATTCTTTTTCACAGTATTCTTTTCAGTACAATTTCTTCCCTCCTTAACCTTTAACAAAATAAACAATGAGAGAATTGCAACAAGAAGTGCGGATATAAATTTGAGTACAATTCTGGACACAGCAAATAAGAATTTTGCATTTATCTATTAACTTGTGTTATTATGACATATATAAGAAAAAATGAACAAGATGTAAAATAAGATCTGCCTTTTATGTCTCTGAAAAAATATACATTAATAATTATTCGATTATTAGATTTATATAGAATTATATACAAAAAGCAGCATTTATTCATGAACTGAGCAGAGACTGAATTAAAAACAAGTATGTCAAGCGTGAGGTGTGTTGCAGTGAGATGTCACGTGCTGCATACACAATTTGTTCTGAGAGGTGCACACTATGAGAGTACCCTCTGTGTGAAAGAGATCCTTTGTAAATTCAGAGGCAAAAGACAATGCAAAACATTTGCTGGAACTAAGCCACGAGAAGCAAGGATGCTCGTATATGGCAAGACATATGCTTAAACCAAAAGCTTAGAAAACTTCTGAAAACTCTATCATGCTTAGAGAATTTAACAAAAAAAAAAGTACTCAACAGGAAAGTCAGCATACCTGCAAATACTCCTCAAAAAAACACACATATCTGCATCTGCAATATCGATAAACTGCAAAAAATAAAGTATTTTCAAAAATAAAAAACTATAATATTCCAAAGGCTTGCCAAAAGTTCAGAGAGATTCTAAAGTAGCTTGTTTGGGATGAAATAGTCCTTCAAGGCAAAAGCGAATGCCTGAAATAGAACAAAATCTCGGAATCACAGAATGGCATGGGTTGGAAGGGACCTCTGGAGATCATCTGCTGGAGCAGATCCTGTGGAGTAGATTGCAGAGGAAAGCGTGAACAAATACCCTCCTGTGGTATGCGCATATGGTATAAAAAGCAAGCCCGGCATAAAGATGACCGCCGATTTGTATTGCGTTCAAAACGGAACAGGCAACAAGTGACTCTCAAAATTTCAGGAAGTTTAAACAGGTCACAAAAGTCGGATTAGTGTGGAGATAATGAACGCGCAACTTTTATTTTTCCAAATTTGTGACAAACACAAAGGAAAATCACAGAAGGCTGGAGGGTGATGAAAGCCCAGGCTGGTGCCCAAATGCATGCAGCCATTGGCTGTGAGGTCACCGAGCAAGAAGGGGTTGTGACATCAGCGAGAGATGATTGTGGTCTCACAGGCCCTTGCTGTATAAGCTCAGGTGCTGGCAAAGCCCAGCGTGCACTCGTGCCTGGACTCCAGTCGAGCACAGCTGCGAGACTTGGACCCGCTGAACGAGGCCTTGGTTAGGTTGTGCTGTTCTCGGGGCGGCAGTTCTTGGTGCCCATCCTACAGCATCTTCATTTCCCCAGCCCTGCCTGGCTCAGGTAGCTGGGGCCTAGCGGGGTGTGCTGCAGCAGCAGAGGTGAGTGGGATGGGGACACGGCCTCAAGGTGGCCAATAGGGAGCAGGGCCTGGGAGGGTTTGCCGCTGAGGGACGCCTGTGGCAGAGAGTGACCGCAGTCTCTATCTTTCTTCTCTGCAGTTTGTCATACCTCCTGCCCACTGCAGCACCGGTGAGGGGAGCAGCTTCCCAGGCTCAGCTCTCCCCAGCCCACCGCACAGCCCGGGGCCATGGAGGTGGCATCTGACTGGACCTGCCCCATCTGTGGGCAAAGTCGCGAGGATGTCGCCTACGTGACCCCCTGTTCCCACCAGCTTTGCTATGGCTGCGCGTTCTGGTGGGCGATGAAGAAGCCAACGTGTGCCGTGTGCGGGCACAAAACAAAAACCATCCGATACTCGGTGAGGTCGGATGATGATTACATGGAGTGTCCTGTCCCGCAGCCTGCAGGACACTCGGGCAGCGGCCTGCAGGGTGAGCAGGGGCCTGCAGAGCCAGTGCTCATCGCACCGGAGCACAGCTTCCCGCCCGAGGTCTGGGCTGCCTTTTTCGAACAACACCCGCAAGACCTCGAACCCCTGTTCCAGTGGCTGCAAGAAGAGATTGAGACAACGATCTCTGGCAGCGAGTGGTGGGAGGTGTTTGCCAGACAGTGCACCGTGGTGGGCTTCCTTTGCACATACGGGCTCAACCAGGTGGCCTTGCTGAGGGTGCTGCAGCCACTGACCAAAGAGCACACAGCGCCCTTCGTGAGGCGGCTCATCACCACCGCTGCAGCCCTGTACGGCCCAGAGATCCGCCGGCAGCGGGACCATTCTGCAGGAGGGCAGGAGGACAGAGCCGCAGCCGCCCGTAGCACCACCACCTCCCACCAAGGGCCTCCTGCCTCTCGCCCAGGCCGCTGTGCCAGCCCTGCAGGCCTCAGCAATGCGGAGCTCCCAGGCGCCCTTCGTGAGGGTCCAGGACACCCCACCACCAACGCTGTGTCCTCAGAGGAGCCACGGGAGGAGCAGGAGCAGATGGAGGCAGCAGGTCCCTCCACTCGGCACAAGAAGCCCTCGGCCCGTGGCAGGGAGCGCTTGCCCGGGGGGCCCCGGCGCCCCCTGAAGAGGAAGGCCCGCAGCAGCCCCCGGGATTCATCTCCGCCCCGCAAGAGGGGGCCTCGGCGGCAGCACTAGACCAGCAGCCCGCCGCCGGGCGCAGCGTGTCTCAGGCAGAGTGGGAGGCCAACATCTAACTCCCTCTCTGCTGTGGAGAAAAAATAAAAATGTTTAAAAATTTTAAAACAAAAACCCAAAACTCTCTGTATTATTGACATGGCTGTTGGGGTTGCTCTCTCTATCCATTCTGATTTCTGCATCTTCTGTTCCTGGGCGAGGCGGACCATCGTGCTGTAAGTTTCTTTCCTTCTTCCAGAAACCAGCCGGTCTTTGCAATGCTAATAAGACAAGCGTGGGCCATTTCCACAGGTGGTGGCCTTGGTTAATATGAAGGAACATCCTCTGAGTACAGAAGATTCTTGTGAATAGATTTTTTTTCTCCCGTTAGTACTATTACTACTGGTCATTAGTTTAACAAAACTACTGACCCTGTACATAAGTTGTCTGCTTTTCTTTGTTCTTCTTTCTCTTTAATTAAACAGGTACATGATGGACTGGGAAGGCAGGCACAAATTACTATATATTATTAAGTTTTTGGTCTGGTGGGGTTATTAGTACTCAATATTTCAATATATGAAATTCACACATCTATCTGCCTATCAGACTAGATTACACACTCTACAGCACTCAAGAGACAGAAGACCAATACCAACTAATAGGCCATCAGGACATCTTTAAAGTCTGGCGTAATTTTCTTTTTGCCTCTTAAGTTATGTTAGCTTATAAATTTATTCTTCAGGGTTTTGATATGAGTAGAGGAAAAAATGGAAAACTCCCTTAAATCACAGAGACCTTTCACTTTAGGAAAGGGAAAATCCTGAATAATAACTTTTATTTTTTTGAGAAAAGTGTAATACTCAGAGGGATTTACTGCAGTGTATAATTATAACACACATATTCTTTTTTCTAATTCAGATTCATCACAGATACATAATATAAGAAATATGAATGCAGTGGCCTGACATAGGAAAGCATTATAGGACAAACAAAAGGAGCAATTTGTACATCTCTTTACTCCTGCTTCGTATCAGGTGTAAGTCATCGAGGTGCCTTGTGTGTCTATAGATGGCACCGCAGTGGGCCATTTGCTTTACACAGAAACTTCTGGATGTTGCAAAGTTAAGAAGAAAGAGGATGTTGGGTTAGATAAAAGACAACAGTGGTAAGTCTGAAGAATATAAGATGGAAAAGCTGACCAGAAAACTGGCTACAAATAAACGTTTATAAGTAATGAACTTAAGTCAAGAGATTACACAAGGATTGACCTTAGGCATTAATATTTGGGCATCTTCTCTCATTAATTTTATCTGAGAGTAATTCTGGTCCAGTTATGAACCATCATAATATTAATGATCCATCAGTACATTTTGCATTGAATTCCTTCAACCTAAAATCTGACTGAGGTGAATTTTTTGTTGAAACTCTATGTTATTTTTGAAAATGATGTTGATGATTAATTACCACGTCTAGAAAATTTGTAATATATTCCTGAAAACATTCTAATAATAAAAAAGTAAGTATGTTCAAATTCATTGTAATTGACTATTTTGTGACAAGATATTATTTTTTTGAAACAAATTATTTTCACTGAATTTTCTAAAGCTATGAGTAAACTACATCCAAGTGAAATTATTTGGTGAAATGAAAGGGTTTATTTATTAAGGATTTAATAATAAAGATCAGGTCAACCAGAGTCTATTTTTTATACTATTAATTATTTTATGTGATGCAGCTTTGCTAATGAAATGAATTAATAAGGTCTTCCTTGTTGATCCCAATGCTTTGTCAGAGGTTACATGTGGGTAACCTCTGTGCATATCTTTGGGGAGATATTTTATATTTGGAGAATAAAATTGTCTTCTCTTAACTTCCTAGATAGTATCATGCTGAAATTAACTGTGTATGTGGTGTTTATTTCTTGCTGATCAATTTTAATAACATACAATCATTTTAAATGGTTTTATTTTATTTTATTTTAATAACTATTACCAAAGCATATTTTCTTAGACCTTGCACATTAGCCTTCTGTATCACATATCCAGTACACATCCCCACTTTTTGAGACTGATCAACAAAAGTGAATGGTGAAGATTCAGGTAGAAATACTGATAATATTCCCATGCACAACTTGGAAGTTCTGTATTTTACTGTGCTTGAGTTTTATGGCTGCTTACCTTGCTATTCCCTGCAGTGGAGGTTGTGCATTAGAAATCTCAGAAAGGACAATAAAAAGGAAAAAAATAAAAAATGCACAGATCTCCTTTACAGTTCAAATTCCTTTGTGTACCATGTACTGAATATATTATTCCTGCTTTCACTAATACTACATTTACATGTTCCTTTAGTTTGTATGTCACAGTAAAGATACATGGGAATATCATATCCTGAAATATATGCTAAAAGAAAAATTATGTCTCAGAATCAGTACTTTATAACTGTTGTTTTCACAGGAGAGATATTAGGCGTAGTATAGAATCATAGAATTGCTAAGGTTGGAAAAGACCCACAGGATCATCCAGTCCAACCATTCACCCTTCACCAATGGTTCTCACTAAACCACATCCCTCAACACAACATCCAAGCGCTCTTTAAACACCACCAGGGTCAGTGACTCCACCACCTCTCTGGGCAGCCCATTCCAGTGCCTGACCACCCTTTCAGAGAAGTAGTATTTCCTAACGTCCAGCCTGAACCTTCCCTGGTGCAGCTTGAAGCCATTCCCTCTAGTCCTGTCACTAGTCACCCGAGAGAGGAGGGTGACCTCCAGCTCACTACAACCTCCCTTCAGGTAGTTATAGAGAGCAATAAGATCTCCCCTGAGCCTCCTCTTCTCTAGACTGAACAATCCCAGCTCCTTCAGCCGCTCTTCATAAGGCCTGTGCTCCAGACCCCTCACCAGCTTTGTTGCCCTCCTCTGGGCACGCTCCAGGGCCACTATGTCTTTCTTACAGTGAGGGGCCCAAAACTGGACACAGTACTCGAGGTGCGGCCTCACCAGTGCTGAGTACAGGGGGATAATTACTTCCCTGTTCCTGCTGGCCACAATATTTCTGATACAAGCCAGGATGCCATTGGCCTTCTTGGCCACCTGGGCACACTGCTGGCTCATGTTCAGTCTAGCGTCAATCAACACCCCCAGGTCCATTTCCTCTACATAGTCTTCCAGCCACTCTGCCCCAAGCCTGTAGCGCTGCCTGGGGTTATTCCGGCCAAAGTGCAGGACCCAGCATTTGGTCTTGTTGAATCCCATCCCACTGGCTTCAGCCCAGCTATCCAGCCTATCCAGATCCCTCTGTAGGGCCTCGCTACCCTCAGGCAGATTAACACTTCCAGCCAGCTTGGTGTCATCTGCAAACTTACTGAGGGTGCACTCAATGCCTTCATCCAGGTCATCAATAAAGATATTAAACAGGACAAGCCCCAGCACCGACCCCTGGGGAACAACACTCGTGACCAGTCGCCAGCTGGATTTAACTCCATTCACCACCACTCTCTGGGCCCGGCCCTCCAGGCAGTTCCTTACCCAGCCAAGAGTGTATCTATCCAAACCACGGACTGCCAGCTTCTGCAGGAGAATACTGTGGGAGACAGTGTCAAAGGCTTTGCTGAAATCTAGGTAGACTACATCAACAGCCTTTCCCTCATCCATCAGACGGGTCACTAGATCATAGAAGGAGATCAGGTTGGTCAAGCAGGACCTGCCCTTCGTGAACCCATTCTGGCTAGGTCTGATCCCCCAGTTGTCCCACACGTGCTGCGTGATCTCCCTCAAGACAATCTGCTCCATAATCTTTCCCGGCACTGAGGTCAGGCTAACAGGCCTGTAATTCCCCAGATCCTCCCTGCAGCCCTCTTGTAGATGGGCAGCCCTTCTTGTAAATGACATATTTTTAAATCTCAAAATGCTATTGTATCTATAGCTGCTTTTTAGGTATAAGTTCATTATGAAACTCTTTGTCTTTTTTCTTCACTTTAAGCTGGTAAATATACAATCTTCACAAACTTTGTAATTTGGCACTAGCTGATCTCAAAGTATTGACTAAAACTAACAAATATTATTCTTATTTTACAGCGTTCTAAAGTAAAGCAAAAATTAAGTAGCATCCTCAGTGCCACAGGATGACTGAGGAGAGTAAAAAAGTAAATCCTTCCCATCCTAATGGTAGCATTCCTACTGATTTCCACAGGCTTTTCAATCTTAGTTGTTAAATCCATTGACAAACCTAATGCACATACACTGTCATTTCAAGATTTCTTTTTTTTTTTAAGTGGCAATTTAAAGAAAAGTATTCTTGTGGAAAAAAAAATCTGCCTTTTTACTTTACTGTGCTGCCATCTGAAAGCAATTTTCTAGGCTTCTTTAAAATATTTTGAATTGCTGCGTGGGGAGTAGTTTCTCTCCTGTTATTGCTTTAAATGAACTCCACTGTACTAAGTCAGGAAATGATCATTTCAACTTTCCCAAGCAACCAAAAAGCCTATACCTCTACACAACAAAATAATACTTTCCTTGCTGCTGTCTCAAAGCACTTTGCAAACATTAAAGTCCGAACAGCTCTGTTTGAGAGAGATAAGTACAGAACCATAATCAACTCCATTACCTATAGTGCTTTACCGTTCAGCTTTAAGCAGAATTTCTACAGACCAGCAACTGCAAATTAAAGGTAATCTAATTTTTTATTCTGTGGATTTCTGTATAAAGCGTGTATTGACTTATTGACATTTAACATATTTTTATTCACAATTACGATGCTACTTTAAATTATCACTTGTATTACATGGTAGCTGTTCCCCAAGCCAATGGAGAGTACATTTGCTGTTGACTGAGTAGCAGATCTGAGAGATCCCAAACTGCCTGAAGTCATTCCCAGTCTTTCTCATTTCCATCAGTATTTCTCAACATCAGTCACTGCCAGTCCTTTTTTGATTTTTATTTCTGTTCTAATGCAGAATTAAAGTTACAGGTGATTTTCCCTCCTGTACCAATCTAATCGAAGGTAATAGTTTTCTCTTTTTCTCTTTCTTTTTTTTTCTTTTAAGAAAATGTTGGTGAAATATATTGTGCACTGAAAATTTCAAGTGTGGACAGATGAAAACAATATGTGAATATTTCAGATTTGAGAAAATATGGAAAAAAATAAAATTCAGCATTTCATTTTGATATTTTCAAAGCGAACTTTTAGACTATTCTTAACTTCAGAAATACAATTAACTTTTAAAAAGTAAAATAAATGTTGAAAATAAATGTTGAGAATAAACAGCAGCCTAAAAAATAATTTTAAAAATACGAGTATCATAAACACGATCTTTTCCAAGTGAAATTTCCCAGAAGCCCAGTAATATAGTAGAGCATATCACTGAAGGGAACAATTAGCTCCATACACTCACATAACCTTTCTTGGTTTTCTTCTTTTGCAGTGGACTCCCTGCAGAGTAGGATTTCGGATCTTTTTTCACTAGAATTCATTTGTCCAGACATTGTCTACTCAGCAATAGGATCAGAGAATCACAAATGTTTTCTACTATGATAAGATTCCTATTTTGATCTTTTCTGAATATCAAGGTGTTTATGAAGTATTCCCAGCTCTGTGCCTATTCACTGAATCCTTTTTTTCTACTTCTTGACTTAATTTTAGAAGGGATAAATGTGAGTGATTTACTACTGTCTCACTCATATTGGAGTCACTGAGTGCAGAAAATTCCTTTTACATTTACTTGTTGCATAGTCACCGAAAGCAAGCAGAAATTCCCACCATTCTGCTGTGGGTTCCAATCAGGTAAAGGGAAGCCAACTCTTTTCCTCTTTCCTCACATTCTTACCCCTAGACTTCCACTTTGATGTCATTTCTCTTAAGCATTTACATCTAGAGGTATTTAGGGATACCTAATGGAGGTGCTAGTGTGCCAGTGGCTTACAGTTGTGCGCCCTCAGCACTTCCCCACACAGCTTCTTGCATACTAACTTTTCTAGCAGCCTAAATGCACGCCATTATTTCTGGAGCCAAAAGAGGTTCAAAATGTCCTTATTAGAGAAAGCCAAAGGAAATAGATGTACTTGAAATTTTTTTTAAGACTATCTGGGGACAATACCACATCTAAGGATGGTTCCATACCCAGACGTCTCCTATCCTCCCCTCCATATGAAAACCTGAGCTTACAGAGGACTCTTCAATCCATGCCTGGAAAAAGACTGTTGCTGTAGGTCATGTGGCTGATGAGGGACAGGGATTAAATCTAACTCTATTTGAGAACTTACTTCTTGTGAACTCATTAAATATCCTTAAAAATGTGCAGCCAACAACCACTGAACTCATCATGCAGATTAACAACATGATTAATAGACTTTGGTGTAGGTTCTACACTATACAGCTTGCATTGTAAATGTTGTGTTTAGAGAGGAGGCTTCTGTGGTCTGCTTTTTCTAAACCAAGGTTTTTTAGTCTGTTATTCTTTGTTGAAACAGCATGCAATTTCACCCCCTAAGAAGACTTATATGCTTTCATTTTGAGTCCACACATTATTAAGCACAGATTCATTTTAGTTTCATAAAACATTAAATAGTCTTCCAGATAAAACTGGTTTTGTTTCCCACATGTATAGAGTTGTTTGGTTGTCATAACAATGAAAGCAAAAATAAAATATATGAAATGTAATGAAATCACTCAGTTTATTTGTAGTGCTAATGCCATTATTCGGTTCAAGGGATTTCATTAAATCATGGAAGATTCAGGAACAAATTATGAATGATCTAGGAAGATGCTACCGTTAAGTGGCAAATGTGACTGAAAGATTGATGCACATTATGTCAATTAAAACACAATACTCTAGCTCACTAGAGAAAGCTGAGATAATGATACAACCCAAACTTTCATTTACTCAATTCTGTTTTCAGCGAAACCGCTTACTAAGCCAGTGAGAGTTTTATCTGTGCTAGGAATATAAGATCCATACTGGAGTGACTTGCATGGTCCCAAGCAGACAACAAACTTGTTGGAAATAAGATTTCTGATCAATATTTTATTCACTGCGACAAGCTGGCATCTGTCATTTACCAGAACTTTTTCCCTCTAAAGTCAATGAGGTTTTTGTCATTTGGTTTAATTGTACTAGGCTAAAGCTCTGTTTCTGCAGCACATACACGGAGCAGCCAGGTCACAAATTGCAAAAATGTGTGAATTTCTATGTAGAGTCATTGACTTCATTAACATTGTTCATCTGACAGCAATTAAGGGGAACAATTCCTTCTTGGAACAAACTTTGCCCATGTGTGCACTTCTCAGCTCCCAACAAGCACAGCTTGCTTTCCAACATGCTTTGATGCACTCAAAAAAGTCAGGCTATTATTTTGTCCTAAACACAATTGAATTGAAAAAGGAATTTTCTCATAAACTTGGATTAAAATGTGTCTGCTTCCAGGTGCTAAGTGTATTCAGTGATGTAGCAGGCCCTTTCTTAATGTCAGGCATGGGCAGTAGTGGCATATAATGAGCTGGTAAGCTTGCCCAGGAATGCTCTGTAACAGGATGCTTTCATTCTTCTTCCCAGTGAATGTTTGCACTATTTCTGCAAAAGAGCAGTCTGTGACTGGAAAAAAAGGACCAAAGAGGGAAGCTGAAAGTGAATGTGATAGCCAAAGGACTAGCTATTTTATTCAAGTTACTTAAACCTGAATAAATATTCCCTTGTTTGTTAATGGTCTCATATAAAGCTCACAGAAATCCATAATAGTTTTTTCCATGACTTCTGCAGCTTTTAATGAAGCCTTTCTCACTCTTAAAATACATTTTCCTGTCTTCTTTGCTCACCGATAATTCAGCTGTGAGATCACATACATTACATGTACCATGAACTCAGAAGTGTAACTGCCTTACTGAGAAAATAGTGAGAAGAGATTAATTAATATCTTCATATTTCATCTTTTATATAACGACTTTGTTATAACTGAAATTGTCCTTCTCTTATCATATTGCCATTTTCTCCTGGTTTTAACTGGGCGTTACACTTGAAAAGGTCAATTGTGATAAGTTTTAAAAAAAAGACACATTTGAAGATGAACAACTGACATTTAACCTACGTGATGATGCTCTGCTTTTTAACTGTGAGTTTGATTAATTTAAAACCAATTTGGATCCATTCTTTGTTTCATTGCCCGTGCAGTAAAACTCTAGAAATTTGACTCAAGAGAGAATATTTCAAGATGGAATATATGCTTAGTAGATATATATGTCTCACTCTCATAAATTCTCTGAAGTACTGGAGCAAATGTAATTAAATTAAGGGTGTCCTTTCTTAATTTTTTTTTTCTTTTGCTGCTCTGTGATACTTATAGATAGAAATCAGAAACAAGGTCTGTTTCCTGAAGAACATCCCCCTTGTATTTACTGCCTCTCTTTTGGAAGGTGTATGTTTCTATGACAATCCACCGTTGTGTTAGTACTAAACAAACTCTTACTAGTAAATCTGTAACTTGTTCTAATTGGATCTCAGCTGGAATGACAGCACTATTGCTTGTTTTTATCCATGGATGATGTATTTAAGACATGATATTCAGTTTTTGTTCAGACAACTATTCAGGTTCTTCTTGTCCCCCCAGCTCCCTTAGTTGTTCACCTCAATAGGAAAATGACCAAGGTAAACAAGAATAATGACACAGCTCACTTCATTTCACTTCTGTGATATTGTAGGGATTGTTTTTATTTATTCATTTAGTTATTTATTCATGTTCACATCTAAATATATCCCTGAAGTGAGCTGCATAAGTCTTGTTTTAAAATTTCTCACAGTGGCAAAACAGTACATATCACTCAGGGCTGCAGCTGTCCCAGCTGTCTTTTACAGAATGACTTGAACTCTCACCTGTGGTAGATTTACTGTGCGCATGGAAGTTCAAGATCTCCGTCATAAGAAAATTATGTAGCAAGACTCACTTGGATGCAAGTGCTCCAGCTTCTGTGTGCAGTATTTCTGTCCAGATATTTTTGAAGAAGTAAAAGCTTACTCTCCTTTCTCAGCTCATTTTTTTTCAGTGTCTCATTTTCCTCTCTATTTATCTGTGTACTAATGCACTCTAGGATACTGCTCCCTACTCGTGTCTGTCTCACAGGACTACTGCTTAAGTCTACAGTGTCACAGAGCAGCTGGTAGTATTTAGTGACCTCCTGTTTGATCAAATGGAAATTGATTTTCCTCTTCCAGGCAAGTGAAAAATCCATAATGGTCTCCATCAACTTTGTTTGTGCAGCAGCACTAGAAACTGCAGTTATAAGGGGAAGACACAACTCATCAGACATCATAAATGACAGTGTCTTTCCTGAATATTAGAGAAAATAGACTGTAGTAAAGAAATTCTCTAGAGATTTGCAAAATAAAAATATAGCCTCCGAGCATAACTGGGGAAACACTACCCAAGTATCATTGCGTAGGTGTGTTCCTCCAGATAGAAGGAACAACTTGAGATTTTCTTCTGGTTGCAGCAATTCATCTCTTCTGCTACAGAGTTAAATTATAGAAAAATAGGTATTTATGAGAAGTATTTGTGCAAATAACCTTTCAATACAATAAGATCAGGAAGTGTCGTATCTTTCTGGACTTCAAATGACTATCATTCTGGACATCAGTACTTCTTGAGCACTCTCTCACTCTAAGGGTAACCTCGGGATGCATGTTTTCATCTCTGGGTCTAAAGCTTTGAACTTAATTCCTGTTATATATAAGAATGATCAGAAATATCATTCAATTTCCAGCAAAGATTATTTCCTTGACCATAGTTTTTCCCACAGCAGCTCATAACCAATCAGTAGCTGAGGAATATGTGCACTAAAACCTAATATAACACACTTTGATGTTACAAGAGGGAACAGAGAAAACTTGGTCAGTATAGCTCACCTTGATGGGTGCTTAGCTGTATGAAGTGTTCAGACATCATAACCTTGGGTATAGTATAAGAACCTGCACAGAATACAATCAGGTTAAAGGCAGTAGAGTATATGGTCACATTAATACCAAGGGGAGACATTTTCCAACAAACTAAAAAAAACCTTTTCTGAGAACAATGTTGTTTTTTTCTCTGGAAAGCTGGGTGGAAATTTTCAGGCAAATGTACTCACTGTAAAAGAAATTAAAACAGATATTCACGTAACTGCTGAGGGCAATCACAAGATAACCACAGTCATAAAGCGGTTAGGAGTATTGTCTAAGCATAAGCAATTTCTTAATTTATCATAATTGCCAGCGAAAACACCACACACTAGCAGGCAGAAAAGAATATAGGGATTTGATAAACTGAATTCTTAGATCATCCACTCACTTATGTGATCTACTATATGGTATAGCCTCAAGGCTGTTAGTGGTAGCATATTTGCATATAAGATGAGAATATGAATATCTTGCTTCTTTATCACACAGAAGAGTTTATAAAACATCATTGGTTACTGTATCACTGGTTTTATTGCATTATCATTTTATCTATTAATGACAATATTAATGACAACATTTTCTTGGAATAGATAGATTGTGACATTTTAGGAGTCAGTCTTTGTCTTGAAGCAGAGCACAATACAAAAGGCCTGTAACCATTGCCTCATTTTAAGTGTTATATCTATGATATTCAAGTTTTCTGAGGAGGCAAAGACCATGGAAGAGTTCTCTAATGCCGGCAAGAGAGATCCAGCTCTGCTGTTTTGGAGTTCTACAGGGGCAACTACACAAGCATGAGTGGGATGTTAAAGACCAGACAAAAACACTGGGGGCAATTGTGACAGACATGAAATACGAAGACTCTCCTGCTTTTCAGCATGCACTGTTTCACCTCCAAAATTACTTGAAAAATATTTGTGCTCTTATCAACATATTTTATATATACAACGATAAGAGTACATGTGAGATAAAGAATGCATAGACTAGGACTATGCATAGTTTTGTATATAGCTGGGGGAGTATGTCTACCATTCAAAGAAAACTGCCCTTTACTATCTGAATTAGCTGAAAGATTAAAAGAATAAATGAAAAATTATTATGATTTTGAAATGGGTTGACACTTCATGCCTGAAGAAATAATTTGTGTTAGACACCAATATTCTACTACTTTTATGGTCTACCTATGAGAGACAGCAAGAAAATCCATACTGGATGGTACTACAGTGATTCACTTTGTCCAGTGTTCTGCCTTCATGGTAGCAAAAAGAGTTGCTAGTCAACAGGGAGAAGCATATGAACCCATGAAGCTTTTTAAGACCGTTCTCCCTATTCTTACCAACAACCACAGTCATTGTGTTAGGTATATCAGACATTATATGTACACCTGTTCTCTATAGTATCTGATTATAGATCTGCTCACACAGTTGTTGACTTTTCCTTTTCACAACCACTCATACTTCTGCCATTATAGCAACAATTCCTAAAGTTCACCAACTTCTCTATGAAAACATATATTATTTATCTTCTTTAAGGTGCAGTTTGGAGTAAACAACACCCACAGTCAACCAGTCCACCATTTTAATCATCTTGTAAGACCCAGTTAAGTCACACCTTACACACCTACTCCTCATCAAGTTGAAAAACACCAACTGCTCAGCCTCTTCACATATGTTGGCTGCTTCATCCCCTTCATAGCCGTTTTCTGCTTCTAGCTCTGCCTTCTTGGGTTGTGAACTCCAGAAGTACCTGAAATATTCAATATATGAATATCAAAACAGAAGTGGCAAAATATAACTCTCTCATTCTTAAAGTCCTTACTGACAGTGCTTGGTATTTTGTTGTCTTGTTGTCTTGGTGGCTGCTGCTGTGCATGGATGAGATAACTTCACAGAAAAATCCATGGTGACTCCTCAGTCTCTTTCCTGAGCTGTAAGTGTCCATTCTAATTTCAGCAGTAAGTCAGCATGTTTTAGATTATTTAGTGTAACATGGACACTTTTCCTTTTACAGCTGAGACCAGAACTGATATATCCTTTGCTCCTGCCACCTCCCTCAGACAGACCTATACAAAGAACTTGTCCTCTCTGCTAATTTTCTCTGCCACGTAGTTCATCAATTCCTAGAACTCATGCAGAGGAGGAGAGGATTAATAGTTATCGTTATTGTTGTATATTGTTGCATTTGGAAGCTAAAATTGACCTTTCTTTTTGTTGGCCCTTTGCCCCCTCTGTTTACTTCTCTCACTTTCAAATACAAATCTGGAGTAAGTAGAAAAGAAAATATTGTCTCTTCCAGGGTAACAGCTGTGGGATAAGTGCTCTCTTCTTACCTCCCACCATCAGGGCAGAAGTCACGTCTGTTGTGGTTTGTGTTTTACATTTGCTTGACAGGCACTGAACGCTGTACTTCCCTGAAGTGCACTCTTTCTTTAGTTTGCTCTTGGAGAATGATGCTTTCCTAATGGAAGGTGAGGCTTTAAAGGTCCTCCATATCCATTTAAAGCTACCTGTATTTATTTATTTATTTTTAATCAGATCGAACACATTACTTCTGTATAGCAGAAAGGTGATTTGAGGTTTCTTTAGAGTTAGCCCCAGGGCCAGCAAGAATGAAAGGGCAAAGGGCTTATTCTAGAAATCCAGTTTTGAAATGTCACAATGTTTTTCTGTTGCCAGCAGTACAGTGAGAGTCCACAACAGTGCCTTTTTAAGGGAGTAAGCAGAGTATTAAAAGGAAGGAGAAAAAAAATCCTGCAATTCAGGTTGCCTCATAAGGACCTCATGCAGTCCATGCAATTCATAGTACTGGAGGAATGGAATTTCCAGAAAACAAAGCTTACTGTGAAGAAATTGAAGTTGCAATTACTGTTTGACTGTACTTTGTAGTTCTATGTATGAAAACAAAAAATTGTTAAACATTTGTTCTGTAACATGATTACTTGGAATAGTACCTCATGAAAAGTACTCTACTAATAGAAGCATAAACCTCACATTAAACAGACAGAACTCTGCTAGGTCCTTCGAACCTATCCCCTGCGATTTTCTCTCTCCTTTTATTTCTTCATAGTTTTGAATTCATTATATCTTACTGTGACTTTCAGGCAGATCGTGGGCTCTACATTAAAAAAAAAAAAAAAACAGTTATGTAACCATGTGATGGTTAATAGTGAGAACAGTACTTTTATTTTTGCATGAACAGAAACGAACCTGCAACATCAGCTACACATGATGTTAAGTTCTGCTATTGCCACACAAAAAAAAACCAGTAGCAACTATTTTTCTAGAAATCAGACAAACTTTTACAATAATTGTCCATATATAAATACTTTTTATAAAGACTATCAAGATGACCAGGTTATTTAGGTAACATACCAGTGATACTATGTCAACTTTTACCTAAGACTTCTGCTTTTTCCAACTTGTAAAGTGGTCTTGAACAGTCCTCAAATGCCTGGACTTCTGTAGAGCTGCACAGCTAGGTGATATACTTGCAAAGGTTTTTGTAGTGGAAATAGTATAATTTTGTGATGTGATCTGCAATGAAGTGAACAAAAACAGCTTGCTTTATCATCTGGGATGTGCCATCATACCCCACTTTCAAAATATGTGACCAGAGTTCCAAATCACTGAGAGGCTGTCCGTGTGCCTCAAAATACTGTTTTCTCTCTGCAGAAGACAACCATGTCATCCAGTTTCCACACATGGGGTGTTTTTAAAGCTGTGAGAAGAAAGTTTGTTTGAGTCATGAGAAGTTTATACGGTATTGTATGCCATCTATATATTAAACAAAAACTCCTTTCTGGAGATCAGGGTACTCCCATGCACTGAGATATATGTACACTGTGTTAAAAATATATATATATATATACCAGACATAGAGATCTCCAAATGTCATGATGCATTTTAGGAGAGAGATGGATAGACAGACAGACAGAATGAATGAATAAACAAAGAAACAAGAGCCGGCAAATAAGTGGAATACTGGGATGCCTGTGACTACTCCTTCTGTAAGGTAGAATAGATTAACAAGGGGCATGACCTAGAACAATAGATCAAATTCCTCTATCTGGTAAAATCAGCCTACCCCTATAACAGGGAATGTGGCTTCACGGTAACAAAAGTTTTTGAACTATATTTGAATGTACTTTAATACTGAAATTCATTACTCGTATCCATTTCTATGTATTATGTGATGTGATAAAAAAAAAATAAATCATACTTTTTTCTTCTTTCCTACTTTATAAAGATGTCATAGAAGGTTATCTTCTTTTAAGTAAAAATGTTGAAGAATAAGTGCAGGCTAGTAGGAAGTCTTGTCCGCTGACCCAGAAGTCATTTCCAACCTGTTTTGTCTAGACAGAAACACGATATTTTCTTAATATTCAATGTCTAATTTCTATTCAAGCACCCAAGCTTTGATTTTGACACAACATTAGCTTAATGAAAGAGACAAAGTCTTCAAAAACTTATTCTGAAAAAGGTCATACCCACTATTTCTTTTTATTGCAGTTCCAGATGCGCTAACATTACCATTTAGTGTAAATATGACATTTAATGAAGTCAAAACTTTTTTTTCTCAGTATGAGTACTGTAAAGTACATTTATTAATAAAATATTTCTACTGTGCTACTTGAATTATAAGCAAGGTGAACAGAAGATTAACAAGAACCAAAAACCTATGATTAATGAATATGTTTGTGCCTCCCTTTCAGATCAACTCCCTGTTTATGAGATGAAGGAGGCCAGATCAGGAGAAAATCCAACATTTTTTAATGAAAATAAGTAATTATGTATATAAGACTAATGTTTTGTATGAAGTCCTGAAAATGCTAGTATTGGAAAACAGTTGGTCTTTCCTGTTTCATTCAATTTACATTTCAGGGTACAGTTTGAGTCTAGGGATTTACTTTCACTGATTTTTAGGTAAGAGAAGGACAAGTTTAAAATATATTTTGATCCATATTTTTAACTAAGAAAATGTGACAGGGAATCCCATTTTCCCATTGAAAAATGGAAATGAAAAATTGGCTTCATTTGTAAAAATGACTCCTATTTATTCTTCGTATAATTCTGAACATTCTTATTCCAGTGGGATGAGAAACCAAAACAAAGTTTACAATCAAGAAGTTAAATATCATATTTCATTCAAAAGCCTCCCACATTTTACACTTTTAGAGACATAACATTACAAAATGAATGCAGCACATTTATTTTTCAGTTCCTTTTCTTAACATTTTCAGTGGAAGAGTAAGAGAATTGTTTTGCTAATGGAAGAAGATGAGGACAGTTAAAAAAATGTGAGAAAGTAGGTTTGTTTTTTGTTTTTTTTCCATTACTTCTTAATGAAAACAGCTTGGCAGTGGGCCTTTATAGCTGTATTAACTAGAAGATCTGTATTAATATATTTTCTCAAGGGAATCTCATCATTTTAAAATTTGTATTGTGTTGCTCACAGTGTTGACTGCAATATCTTTAAACTAACTGAAGACCATTAGAGACACTTAGTTCTCTTCAGCAATTTTGTTAAAAACCCATAGTCCTAAATTAGACTGTGAAGCTTGAAGTTCACCTGTAGCACCACAGAGCATCTGGACAGCAAGAGATTGCAAAGATGAGGATGTGATTCCTGCCCTTGCCTGTACCTGAACTCTCCATTCAGGTTTATTTGACTATTCTGATTTTTTATCACAAGTCCTGAGGCACCTGGTCAGCAAACAATCCTGGGATATTCTTAATTTCTTTTTTTTTTTTTTTTAAATTTAATTCAGATTCACTGATATTTCAAGAAGAAACCTAAAAATAACTGTAAAAGACTAATGCTAAAATTGAGATTTTTACACTCAGTTGGAGGCAGTGCCTTTTGAATGCAAGAGTGAAATTGGTAAGGGTTCAGTATTTTCTGAAGGAGATAGAGAAGTTATGCATGTTTTGCAATGTTAGCATACAGTATTTGCCAATCACTTTTCAGGAATAGCCCTACATGACTTTGACGCATCAGAAAAAAAGTTTTAAATGTTGAAGGCTGTTGGAAATGTATTTATTCAGTAATATGCAAAGTCTATATGGAAACGTTTCAGACCTGCACCAGATTTCTCCGTACCACTTCCACTGCAGTCAAAAGGGCATGCACATGCCTAACTCCTAGAAAGATTACAAAAAAATAACTGTAAGGACAACTTATAAACTTTTAAACTTTTTTATAAACAATTTATAAACTTAACAGCACTAATAAAACTGTAGCCATTGTAATCTATACTTATAATTTTGCATCGATTTATTGTTTGCTACAAGAACTGGCATCTCTCTCACTATTTCTGTAAGAAATTATTATCCTTTGATCACAGTAAAAAGCTCTAGCATGACATATTTCCCATCTTCTACAGCCTGAGCTTGTTAATGCTTGTCACTACTGTATGTAAGACTTCCGTGACTTTTTTTTTACTGCTTAGATTCAAAGTGAATAGCTGAATGTCATAATTTTACTTGCTTCAGATGGATTTCCCTCATGACTCCGCCTCCTGCAGGCACCAACAAAATGTTGTTTTTACAGATGAGTTATGGTCAATTTGAATGTAAAGACTCAGATTCTTTGCAGCTGAGGACAAGAACAACTTTTCTTTATTAGCTCTTAGCAGTCAGTATGCTAACAGCCAACGCCTGTATGTGAGGTACAGTGTTCTCCACAGCCCTCTCTGAAACCTTTTATGTAGCAGGGCTCTTATGTCTAAAGATACTGGGGAGAACTTTAGGATATCATGGAGATAACTGATGAGCTGCTATTTTCTTGGCTATTCTAGGAAAAACAGGGTGCTTGCTGAAAGCAGGATTCCTTTCTTATCTCAGGCAGGCTACCTGTAGTAACTGGAAGGTTTAATTTTCTAGTCACCTTTTTTGAATGTTTTAGGCTCTGTGTTATTCAAGCTGCTATTTCTCAGAAGAAACATTCTCTCATGTACCTTTTATCATTGTTGGAGAAGTACAAGTACAGAGCCTCATCTTGTCTCTCCAGCAGTTCCCTCAGAAGAAGACAGGCTATGTGTTAACTTGTCTTCCAGAGAACATGAAGCATACTTATTACGTGTTAAGTCATTTGGTCAAGTATTACTCTTTCAGCTGATGTTGGCAAATTTATTTCTGCTGGTGTTTATGGTGCATCTGTAGTTCAGCCACTGCATATGTGTGTATATGTATGCATGCAATTTATATATATATAATATATATATTATTAGCTATTATGTACATTATGGTGCTTAGGTATTACTCTCCATAGGATAGTTTAGAAAGGCTAGAATGGCTTCTCCCTTGAAGTTTGCCAGTACAGCCTAAGCAGTTCTGCTCTCGTGCCCTGTTTAGGGTACTTCTCTCCCCAGCAGCCAACAGACCAGAGGTCCCATGCAAGAATTACCAGAGGGCTGAGCACTCTCTTGTTCTTTCTGCTGGAGAAATTAGAGTAGAAGGCACAGGTCTGCATCTTAGCAGTCTGTGGCGTTGGTGATTTTGTGAAAGTGCTCATTTACAGTGTTATGGGTTTCTCTGGAAGGTATGTTTATCATGAGGCAGATAATAGAGAAAAAGACAACCTGTCTTTCAAGATTTCCTTGATTCTGCAAGGGAAATAGTCATTTATCTAAATAAATAAAATTTGGCAGACAGCTTGAATTGGCATTACAACAGGTCTGATCTTAGACCTGATTTGACAAATCTGTAAGGATTTGAGAATGATGCTTAAAATAAGCCTTATCTTGAAAGTACTAGCTTATTTAATTACTTACAATGATCCTTTTTAAAAATACTGAATTTCTAAAGCAACTAGTGATCTTTGTGTAACCAACTTCATAAACTTCCTGAAACAACGGAGCACTGTGTTGGACACCATCAGAATCTCTGTTTTATATATTTAAATGGCCTCACTGGCAAGTTATTAGCTACTCTAAGATGGATATCTTATTTCTAACTGTGAGCTGAAGCCCGCAGAAGCTGATTGCCACTTGTGCTTCATGAAGAAAGCTGGGATCAGACTAGTGAAAAGTCTCTTAACAAGATCTTTTTTTTTTTTTTTTTTGTTGCAAACTCAACAATTAAGTAAGTTATCACATATATTGCTATATTATGTGATAGCTAACAAAATTGGTTATATTAGTGGAAAAAGGTAGCAGGGGATTGACAAAGTGTGGAAATGGCAGTGAGAATTGACTTTAGTATTAATACAATCATGTACATGAGTTTTGGAAAACTGGTAATCTCAGCTCATAAGCCAAACCAACAACTACTAGGCTTAGCGTGTGTTTCACCATCTCCTAAACCTACAAAGTCTATAGTATAGCTAACCTACAACTGAAAATCTGACTTCCAGTAAGCCTAAAATTATCTACAGTATGTATAGGATAACCACTGTGACATTTTCCTTTCCTTTGTATAAACACCCGTGTCATTACTGTAATAATTCCACATTTTATAGTAAAATAGATGTAGATCCTCAACATATCCCACATAATTTACAAAATATTTTGAATTTCTATTGACTTCTCAGGTTTTTTTCAAAAGCACTTGGAGTTCACAGGATAAAGAAATAGAAAAATAGAAAAATAGGAAATAGGAGACCCCGAGATCTGACTCCTGAAAAATATATAAAAATACATTTACCTTTGTTCACTCTAAGTTGAGCTAACTAAAATCACAGTTGCCTGAAAACTTTTATGTGATTCAATAGACACTGAGCTCCACTTTTCTCTCCAAGCAATACCATATGGTCTGTAATGACACATGCCGATCTTTGTTCCTCAGGCTGTCCAACCCAGGCATTTCACATCAGATTTTGGAATATTATTTCTAGCTTGAGGAAAGAGGGCAACAGCAGCAAGTATGGATACCAAAAGGATTTGCAGAAACATATTTCTTAGAATGAAATTTACTGTCTGAAGTATAGAACACAGACTTCACAGAATTCACAAACTAATTTCTTAAGTCTTTAGGCTTTGGGTTCCTCAGGAGGATGAGTGATGTGAAGCAATATCCAACAGTCAAAGGAATAACACAGCACTATTCTTGTGGTAGATTTTTTTTCCTTGCAGTAGGACCTGAAGTAAGAGAGTACTTTCATGCAAGGGTTTTCTTATTTTTTTGGCAGATGTTAGATGTTATGAGGAAAAGATTGTCCCTTGTCTGACTTAAATCCACCCTTGGTTCACTTCACACTTATACTTTGATTCTCTTGTCTACCTTAAGTAAACAAATGTAAGTAATGCAGTAGATCAATATTTCTGTTGAAGAAGACGGAGTTTGACTGAATCTTAATGTACTGACTTGCATGCCTGATTATGCTGTTTATCTGTAAATACCTCTTTAATGACAGTGAAGCAGAACATGCAATTTTATTTCTCTTTAAGAGGCAAGCTTGAAATCATTTTTCAAGCATTCATGTAATAAACATCCATGAAAATTACTATTACAATTAATAATATAAAACATCTGTAAATGTTGACTTTTCTTGAACGCATAAATGAGATGAAAATGTTGTGGAGTTTTATTTCTTTTGTTTGTTTTATATATAAATGAAACTCTAAAAAGATACAAAACTCATCTTTTAGTTCTATTTGGCCTTGGCTACATGCATCTCATTATTCAGTTTATGGCATTTTAGATCTAAAAAGGAGATGACTGAAAGATGGATACACTTAGATGGATACATAGAGGAAAAGGGCAGTGTCCTTATATGCTTTGGATCAAGTGAGAAACAATGGGTTTGGGTCTTATGGGGAATGCAGGTTAGACAGCGGGCTGAGTGAGTTCCAGGTGGCTGGTGAAGCACTGGGATTAACTCCCTGGGAGGATGTAGAGCTCCCGCCATTGAAAGTCTATAACTACAGCTCCCTAAAAAGCAATCCAAAAACACTGCTGTTCTAGAAAGGACTTACTAACCAGATGAGACACCTGGAACCTGATTTTTCTCTACCGTTTTCTTTATGCTTCTCTTTGTGAGTGGTAGTCACTATTGTCACCTACAGCTTTGCCTCAGAATTACAGTAGAAACAATATGTTCAGATTTTAGTGAAAATGCTGGGGCAGTATCACAGGTCACTTATTGTCCCTTTAAGTGTTTCATTTCATGATTGTAATGAAGCAACTGCAGAAATTATACATTAAGAACGCAATGCTTCTCTTTTTCTCATAGTTACCAGCACTTGATCAGTAAGTCCTTGATGCTTACCTAGTGCCTTCCTTTTCTCTTTATTGTGTAGGTAGCATGTTTATATCTGCTTTTCATTACTTGCAACCTGCCACAACTGCTAATGACCTCTGAAGAGCAGCATTAACCAGAATTTAACTGTGAATAGAACAGAATGTACTTGTGAATAAAACTGATCCCATCTTCCACCACCAGAGAACATGGTGGGTAAGTGCAGGTGCTATTTCCAGGCCACTAATGTGTGCCTCGTATTCTTGCACAGTTGTTCGTAATTCGTGCTGAGAGGAGACTGGGAGATATTGGTTTTTAGTTTCATGCTCCCCTTGAATTTCAGTGGTATAGAACATCTTACTCTCTGGAAATAGGTTAAAATCCTCACGTGAACCCTTCTAAATGTAATGAAAATAGGTCTACAGTCCTGGCCATTCTGACAGTTTCAAAGCTAATGACATTGGCAGTGCCTTTTATCCAAAGATACAAAAATATTTTTTTAAACTCATAAGAGCTGTGCTTGAAAAATACTTTATTTGCCTTTTGCAAACAAATCTATTGTCTTGGAAGACTTGAAAACACATATCACAATAAACCCTGCACTAGGTGCTCAGCTGTTATCCTGAGGGGCATAGTATTAAGTTATAGGTGCAATAAAATGCTGATACAAAGCTGTCCTTTAAAGCAAGGGATTTTCTCACTACGAATGTAGTTGATTTTGCACTAGATGTATTTTTTTATTAAAAAAAAAAAAAAAAGGATTTTTTATTTCTTTTTCATCTTGGAATGAGGGGGTTAATGTTTCATGAAAGAGATAATGAAGACCACTTGGGAGTCATCAAAGAAACTTCTAGAAGCTACGTTAAAAAAATCATCTCTGTTTGTCTCTTGTATGTCTGAGTCACCTTTTTACCACCTCCTTTGGAGAAATGACAGATTCAATACGTGCTTGATCTAAACAACTGAGGTGTGTGTAACACAGAAGAGTGTGGAGAGGATTTATTTCAAATAAAACTCCTCTGTAGAACAGGAAATATTTGAACATAAATTTCAAAGGGAAGTTGGCAGATAATGGGTTTGGGTTTTGCAGGCACAGTCTACTAGTAATTCTTATTGTTAACTGACATGGTATGATGTAGGCACACAGAGCTGAAATGGCTACATTTACAGTTCTGATACTGATTTTGATAAGGTAGGTTAAGATTCTCATTTACATCCTTCTCTTCTTGAAGTTGCATACATATTGTCTTAAATATTGGTAGAGGCTAAGAAATGCAAAAGATGGCTGCCAGATAATATTTAGCAGTTAAAAAGTTTATTAGGCCTCAGCCATTTAATTTCTTTCCCTGACTTCATACACTAAGACAGCTGTGCTTTTAAAATACTTTTCTTTGGAAGCGTTGCATTGATGAAAACTTAGGCAAATTCACCTCAGGGTTATTGCCACCTCAGTGGCCTGTCTTAACTACAAAAACCCAATTCAGTTATTCAGTTGTTTGAATAGGCAACAGTGTTGTGATTTTCCAACTTCAGAGGAATGAGTTTGATTTGGATGCAAATTCCTTTTTCTACTTTACACAGTTATCATTTGTGTATGTGTCACTGAGGACAAGATACTTCCAGTTTGGCTGATATAATATGTATTCATACATACTTACAGTCCTTGGCAAAACAGATACTGTATATTTTGCCCATACATACAGAGATGAAAAAATAGTATCTCTTTTCAGGATGTCAAGAGGTCATTTTCTTCTCAAATCTGCCTCAGGTTTTTGAGCAAAAATATGCTGTTTTCCATCACAATGCCTAGAGTTATGAATCACATGAAACCGTGTTGAACATTGGAGTAAAGTTTACTTGACAGCCAGCTGCAAGGGAAATCATCACTTCCAAATACTATACTGGCAAATTCAATGATAGTTTCACTACGTTTTTTTGTAGTTGGATGCCTTTTTTTTTTCCTCTTGCTCCCTTTGATAGTTCTATTTGAAACAGAAGTCAGACTCTTTGGGGTCTTACTCATTAAAAGTAACTTTTAATTGAAACAATGCACCTGAAGCATGACTACTCTTGGTTCTCTGTGTATTCATGTGGCACAGAATAAAATAGTTCATCAATTCAGTCTTGTTACTCCTTGTTAAATCAGTTCCCTTGATAACTGTACCTGTAGAATGCCGCATTTACAATTCCTGTTCAGAATTTTGAGCAGAGATCCCAAAAAGCATTGTTCTGATACTAATTTTCATGTGTCTGGATGTGAATCCTTTTTTTTTTTTTTTTTTTTTTTCCTTGCTGTACAAATAATCTTCCATGGCAGACACTGAAAGTTCAGAGTTTAAATTACTTCTGAGTCTAATTCCTATGATTCTTTTCTCTATGCTGTAACACCCACTTTTTGGTACAATTTACAAATGGATAGTACAGAGGAAATATCAGTCAATGCTGCTTTGTCCAATCAAGTACCTGCAAATACAACTTAAATCATGCAATGAACTATGAAGGAGGATGTTCCTGGATGCTAAAATGACTGCATCTCAATTTAAACTGATAGTCTTCCATGAGTTTCTTGGGATAGCATCACTTATAAGCTGCTACTTTGTGTCTCTACAAAACAGCACTGAGCAGAGGCTAAAAGCACTCCAGGTCTGAAGTGCTGAGTGACTAGAAGTGGACACAGACATAAAGCTACTTGCTACATCTGGTGCACAGTCGGGATCAGATAGAGCACACTGTCCAACACTGTGTCCCTTAGGGTGCCTGTGTATCTCCAAGGGTGGAGCTGTCACAAGCTCTCTCAGTAAACCATTCCAGTGTTTGACTGGCCTCATAGTATAGGAGTGTTTTCATAAGTTCAGATAGAAATTTCTGGGTTTTTATTTGTTTTAAATCTGTGCCTCTTGTCCTGTCACTGGCCTCTCCCCATGGTCTCACTTCCTCTTCATTTTTTTCCCAACCATTAAATAGTTGTACACATTGATAAGATCCTCACTGAGCCTACTCTTCTCCAGGCTCAACAGTCTTAACTTTCTCAGCCTCTCCTTTCCTCATATGAGAAGCTCGGCTCTGTCAGCCATCTTAGTGGTCCTTTGCCTTGCTCAATACTGTGGATTCTTAAGAAACTTTGAGAGGAAAGGCAGGCAGGAAATTATAATATGGTTATTGTAATAGGGAAAGATAATGCAGGAAAGTCCCCTATTTTTAAACAGAATTTATTTCTAAAGGAAGAGATTGTAAGGTAGAAGAGCTGGGTTTTCCTGATCCTGTGGGGGAGAGGGAGTCAAAGTTGTCATTAATATCACTCAGGGTGTTTAAGATGCAACCATTCAAATGATGTAGGCAAATGTTTGGAAAATTGATAGAGATGTCAAAATTGTACTTCACCTATTTGCAGATACTGTGTTTTTTTCTAAACTGAGCTATCTGTACATGAGTACAGATTTCATTTTGAGTATTATCTAGACTTCAAAGTGGTAACTACTGAAAGATTGCCTTTCTATAGAGTTGCCATTAGTATGATGACTGCATTTTCATATATGTAAAAATATCTATTTCTGTGTTCACTAGACTATACCATACATATTTACAAATATATACAGTTCTACTGCAGGAAAAGTTATAGTGGTTTAAGGACTGCAGCTTACTTCATGTGTATTATTGTCAAAGACCAAGCTAATGTGTCAGAAAGTGGTATTTCGAATACTCAAAAAGTCTCCTTTCTGTGAAAGGTTGTATTTGTGGGAGTCTGGCTCAAAAGAAAACAAATGTGTAGCAAATACAAATAGAGTGCAAGTCTTCAAAAAAGAATTTGCATTCTAAGTTCTAGAACTACAATAATCCTTAAATAATTCTAATTCCATGAATTAATCTTGCCATAGATATTTTTCTGTCTCAAAATGAGTACTTTCAGCATCATGAAGTGTATTCTGTAAAGGACAGATCACTTGTACTAAAGTATATGAAATAAAGGAACAAGTCCTAATCATGATGAAGATGTGCAGAAGGACACAACAAGGCAATATGACAGTGGCGCTAACAGGGCAGGCATTGCCATTTGCAGACACCAGCTCCAACCATTACTGTTGCCTCTGTTATTTTGTACTTGACAGCAGAAAGACAGAATGTGATGAGCAAAACTGCTCCTGGGTTTTTGAAGCCTGTGTTTTCAAAGAAAGGGCATCACAGAAGAACTAGAACTGTTTCATATTATGCATATATGAATTCAAATAACGCAACTAGAGCAATTACAAGACATAATCCAGCCAGCTGAAAAACTCTATCTTAACCGCCGTTCTAGCTGAGATATTCCAGTCAACAGTTAGCTAGAGGCAACTGTGCCTCAAAACAGAATATTTTCCACAATCGGTATTGAAAAATAGGCCCCTGGGAACTGCTTTTTTAGATACTTGGTGATTTAAATAAGGCAGCTTGTAAAGGAACGTCTATTGCCCCAAGATTTGCTTGTATTTGCAAAAGACAGAGCTGCCCTATTTAGGAAACTGGAGCCTTTGGCATATTATATGGCTTATACATAATTTAACCTTTTAACAGCATATTCTGCATCACCCACAGAAAAAAAATAACTGTACAGTCACTGCAGAGCAATTGCATTACTTCTGAAGTCATCTTCAGACCCATTTTCCTTTTATCTGGTTTTTTGTAGACACTAATCTTGATCCAAAGTAGTTTCAAAACACTCCAGTTAAAATTTATGGTAAGACTGTTTTCAGTGAATTCTGGTTTTCCATAAAATGGAAGGGTTTCAACCTTATTCTTTATGCATTTATCAGGGAGACCTGAGTAAGGAGCGTGGAAGACAGAAGTAAACAAAAAGAGAAAAAATAATCTCTTATTTACTTTAAACTTCCATGAAAGGTTGATCTTTGTAAAATTTTAAACCTAGTTAAATGCTGTGCATACAGAACATCCTCTACAGGATCTCCCTCTCTGCAGGTCGTAATCTGGTTTCTATGATCTAATACTCACAGTTTAGTTGCTTGTTCTTTTTCTTCCTTGTAGCTGGTTCCTTCAAACTAATGAATATATTAATATCTTAATTCAAATCAGGAGATCATTTTTACAGCCAGTCTACCAGCTCTCCCTTCTTGCTGTGCTTTGCTACGGCATATACCATTTCCTTTCAGATGTGACTAAATCAGAAGATGCATGCTTAGTGCACTAAGGCTAGTTTAAATGTGTACCATGTTAGTGTCACTCTAAAATAAAATCCCTATTTTATTTATAAAATAAAATAGTTTACATATAACTTATGAAGTAGATGCCATCTTTGTTCTACAGATCTGCTTTTCCTTATCTACAAGTTAGGGACGGCATGGCTATTGTATATATTGCCAGAGTTAGTCTAAAAAAATAAACCCCTTCCTCTGGAATGTTTCTACCACTTAGCGCTTAACATTTAGATCAGTATGAAATCTCTACTGGTTCTAAAAGGGTTCTCATTGACAAAGAAATAAATAAATTGTCTATTAAAGAATACCATGGGTACAGATAAGACTAGTTTGTGCTTAAAGATACTTTCAACAAAAAATAACGCCAACCCGTACTAGGTTTAAAGGTAGCTGAAAGTATTCTGAATGGCATTTACTGAAGATGAAAGTAATAGTTCTGCATTTTCTTAGAATTCAAATGTGTTTTCGTGGGGAAGCAATTTAAGGAATGAAAAATCTGAGTGATCCAGTCACTTGGTGGATTTTTTTTTTCTTCTTAATATCTCTTGCTGACCTCAGAACTCTCTAATTTCATAGAACGTGTAAACTCCACATGCCTTTCCGTGCTTTTGTACTGTGTATCAGTGGATGGAAGAATTTAGGGTTCTCTATTAATCTGTCCAACTCATCAGCAAAACATTTGGAATTCATGAAAAAACATAGTGTTTTACTTCAAATAGTAAGTGGTTTAAACATTAATTTGCAAAAGTCAGTCTCTTCCTTAGTTATGACATTGTTGGGTGTATGGTCTTGTCTGTATTAACCCAGCTTTATATATTGGTTTTTTTTTTCAGATAAAACAATAGAATTGATTAGCTAGTGCCTTGCAGTACCTTGAAAAAGTACATGAAATCTATTTGCTATTGTGCATTATTAGAAATTTCAACTACTGAAGATGGTGTGATTCAGCGGGTGTCACTATGAACCTGAAGAGTTTAAGTCTCAGAATTCATCTGCAACACCTCCAACTCTGCCAACAATATAGGATCTTAATATTATCTCTAATATAAGAAAGTATGTTTACTAAAGCTTAAAAAGAATGTTCTCCTTAATGCTTGAATCTTCTTCAAAGGTCCTGCTGCACAGTCAGTGTCACTGCTGGATGATGCCCTGTACGGACTCAACTTCTCTGGCTGCTCAACCTGCAGCACAGCGCGGGTCAACAGTTACTCCTTTTATGTGCTCTGGGCTGGGTGTTCACTGAAGCAGTAACAACCAGCATTAGAAAAACCATCATTGATGAAGGGAAGTGTCCCCCTCTCCAGTACATTGTGATAAAACGTGGATGTAAGGAAATTGGAATTCCTTGCATTATATAGTGAAGAATTTTGGATACAGAACAGGTGGCTTGGGGGATAAATGCTATCTCAGATGTGTTGTTATTAAAGAAATTACTAAAATCACTTATATTGTGTTAGGTGTAAACCATAATGGATATAAAAGAGATGATTATAACTATAGCCTGAGAGCAAAAAAAGGAGAAGAAATGTTTGAAAGCAGGATTTATGCAGAGCTTTACGCTTGAATTTGGTAAATTTTGGTACCTTTAGCTTATATGATAAAGCTCATCAATACATACGCATAGAGGAGCACAGAGGAACAGTGACAAGAGGGGGACCCCAAATGACCCTCTCCCAGGCTATCTGCTCAGCAAAGGCCACAAGCCCAGGGGGGCAAAAAAACAGCAGATGGGAATCTGAATGCAGAACTCCTGAGAGATGGTCACCTTGTCCCAGCAGAGCCATCAGCCCCAGTGTCCAAGCGTGTAACCCATACCATAAGTTGTGGGAAGCAGCTCTCCAGATCACCTGTCAGATTAATGGAGTTGCTTCCTAGGGGTTGGGCATACTATGGACTACAGGGGAAAAGCAGTGTGAGGTCACACAGGACTTATGGGATGTTTAGGAAGGGAAATAAAGGTGAGACATGGGAGGGTTCTGGGTGACTTGGAGGGTATGACTTGGAGACAAGTCATACAAGAGTGAAGGGAAATGGAGAGGAAAGGGGATAAAAAGTTCAAGTTCTGTAAGTAGTTGGCTGATCTGTGTGCTTGCCTAGTGAGAATTCATATGTACAAGTAGTCCAGAGCAGCTGGGCTCACAAGCTTTCAAGACTGGAGATCATAAATGTAGTTAGACTGCACTTCAAATTACTGTTGGTGTGAAATATTTGCTATAAATTAAATTCTAATGCTTTTCGTTACTTTTATGTCATCACTCATATTGCAAAAAAATCTCCAGGGGACGGAGATACTGAGTGAAGACTGAAGGTACTGAAACTCCTTTAAGTAAATCAATGTGTAGCAGGTAGTCTTAAAACAACACAATATTTGTTAGCTTGTTTGAACTGCCTATTATCAGCTTTATTAAATGATCTATATGCCATAGTGGTAAACTCACCTCTCTGCCATAGAAAATGATAGCCTGTAAGGAAATGGTAGATTTTGAAAGATTAAAGTTTACTTTCTTTTGGACTTCCTGATAGCAGAGAAGATAAAATAGGAGCAAGTGGCACCACGAGTGTATTAAGAAAACAGCATTTTGTAGTTGGAAGCTTATTTTAATTTGAACGCTATTGATAAAGACACTTTTCAAGCTTCACACTTTTTATTTTTAATCAACAAAAAACATCATCAAGGTTCTTACAGAAATTAAGAATAAAGGTTGTAAAAGTTAAACAAGGGTGTTACTGCTGTCAAGAAAAGATGTCCAAGTCACTTCAGAACTCCTTTACAGGAGTCAGTAAGAAAATTGTCTTAACCATTTGAAAGCAGACAACTAACTGGAAGCCTGGGGGAAAGTGTTGTACTAGCACTGCAAACAACAGATTCCTCCCTTCAAGCTGGCAATGACATTTAGTTACCATTTCCAATCTTTTAATTTTGTAAAAAATGCAAGCAGGGAGAAATAAGCACTTTACCTTGACTGAAGCATGTAATGTGCAAATGTGCTGAGATGAAAGTCCTGCATTGACTTTGTTTCTAATAAGAGAAGAGAAAATGTGATAGCTCATTAAGCTAGTTGGTGGAAAATGTATACAGATATTGTTTCAAAATCAGGTATTTGATAGGGAACAATTAGGTTAAGCTGTAATAAAAATACAACTATGATAGATTTCCTTTAAGTCAAATGAATAATAAGGTTGATATAAAAGTGAATGGCAATCTAAATGCATGCAAAATTATATAATACCAAATACTATATATTGTAGCATTGTACCAATGCATGGAAAATGAGTTTGTAAAGGAGGAAGATATATTTAAAGGTGCTTCTCCCAGACAGTTTTTCAGAGGCTGGTGTTGACTAGGTCTGTGCATTGTCTTCTGCCCAATCAAAGCAGCAGACAGTCTGGGAAAGTGGAAACAGTTTTGATTCTCCTGTGTTCTGTGCTTTTCTTTTGCTTTGTTGCTGCCAGAACAACTAGCCATGGATTGGCTAGTTTTGTCTTAGTTGCTTCTAATGCAATTCATGTGGCCAGTGGAGCTAGAAAAGAAAAGGTAATGAGTATAAAAAGTAAATATGTAAAATAAGAGAGAAATGAATACTACAGTGAAGTGCTCTAGAGGTGGAGGAACAGAAGAGATTCTGCTATTTGTGTTCAAACTGATTATATAGCATTTTTATTTTATGTACCTCTGCTCGTTTATAGTCTTACCTGTTTTCAATGTACGGTTTCAGATTCATGCTGTGCATTTATTTGTTCACAAGCTTCTACCAGAAAATATATGATAAGAAAGTGTATACGTGATTCATCCCCCCATGACCTGGATTTTGACAGAAAAGGGATGTATTATTAAATTGGAGGTTAAGGAGCAAATGAAAAGAGAAGGAATAGCTGGTAGGTTTAAAACTTGAAAAGACAGGAAAAGAGGATCAGAACTGAAGGATTCAGGTTTTCCTTATGGTTGTTAGTCAGCATATCTTGTAGATCAAAGTACTGTAGAATTCATATTGTCTCAGAATCATGATTTGCAGCAAGATCAGGATTACTTCATTTTCCATGAAGAAAATCTGCCTTATGTCTCATTAAGTGCATGTGATTTGAAATGCGAAAAATCTCAAAGTATTCTCCTGTGAGATATTAGGAATGTTTGTCCCAAAAGGGTAAGAAGGTCCCAGCTCCTTGACTCTTGTCACAATTCTTCTCTACAAGTTTTTGTAGCAGCATTCTTTTGGATAAAGTATACTGTAGAAGCAAAAAAAAAAAAAAAAAAAGAGCTAGGAAAGTTATATTTCCAATCTCTCAAGGACTGCTAACTTCTAACATTTAGATAATTAATGCCACTAATAATGCACAAATAGAAAATGATGACCAGGACATTTTTAGGGGTATTAACTTCAATTATGAATGCTTTTAAAGATCAGTTACCCTTTAAACTTAGTCATGGAGTAACATATTAATTATATACAGAAATCTGGAGACATGTTACTAGAAAGACTGTGAATTTAAGAGAATAGTGTATGCATGATTGTAATTAAGCATGGAAGCATCCAGAAAAAATTCCTATCTAAATCTGGGAGAGATTAGGATAGAAAATCTGCTTTGAACCGACACTGTAGTTTATGGCCATCTCGTTTTGCAGTCTCACTTAGCTGTTCTTCTGAGAGTATGAAAGAATGGTCATTAGACCTCCCAAAGAGAACAGGCTGACGGAACTCCAGCTGAAGACATGTTTTCAAGCACGACAGACATTTCCATTATTTCTGTCTAATCAGTGACATCTTGATGTATAATACAGTAGCCTATGTCATTATCCATTTATGAACACCTATAAGTACTTTATGACTGGTGCCCCTCTTAGAAAATTTTTATCAGCTGAGGACTGCAGAAACACAAATTTTCCAGTTTTTGCAATGAATCTTCCACATTATAAGGCATTCTCATAGTTCTGTCATCTCCCATGTAATTTTTTCCTCTAGTGGTTATGCCTAGGAGCATGCCTTCCAGAAATGGCAGAGTATCAGCTTCCTTGTTTTTATCGTTTTTTCTTGCAACATTTAAATTTCTAAATATGTGTAATGCCATTGTTTACGTGTTTGTTTGGTTTTTTTAATATACCTTCTTATGGAATCATAGAATCATAGAATTGCTCAGGTTGGAAAAGACCTTAAAGATCATTGTGTCCAACCACAGCCTAACCATACTACACTATCTAACAACCCTCCGCTAAATCATGAATCATGTCCCTGAGCACCACATCCAAATGGTTTTTAATTACATTCAGGGATGGTGACTCAACTACCTCCCTAGGGAGCCTACTCAAGTGCTTAACAACCCTTTCTGTAAAGATGTTTTTTTCCTGATATTCAACCTAAACCTCCCCTGGCACAACTTCAGGCCATTCTGCTTGTCCTGTCACCTGTCACCAGTGAGAAGAGACCAACCCCGCTCTCACTGTAAGCACCTTTCAGGTACTGGAAGAGAGTAATAAAGTCTCCCCTCAGCCTCCTTTTCCCCAGACTCAACATGCCCAGATCCTTCAGTTGCTCCTCGTAGGACATATTCTCCAAGCCCCTCAGGCTTCTTTGCACCTGCTCAGCACCTCAGTGTTCTTTCTGTACTTAGGTGCCCAAAACTGAAAACAGTACTCGAGGTGAGGCCTCACCAGTGCCGAGTACAGGGGCAGGATTCTTTCCCTAGTCCTGCTCACCACACCATTCTTGATAGAAGCCAGGATGCCATTGACCTTCTTGGCCACCTGTGAACACTGCTGGCTCATATTCAGCCGACTGCCCATCAGTACACCAAGGTCCCTTTCCATCAGGCAGCTTTCCAGCCACTCTTCCCCAGGCCTGTAGGGTTGCCTGGGGTGGTTGTGACCAAAATGCAGGACCCGACACTTGGCCATATTGAAACTCATACAGTTAACCTTGGCCCATCGATCCAGTCTACCCAGGTCCCTCTGTAGTGCCTTTCTTCCCTCAGGCAGATCTACACTCCCTCCCAATCTTGAAGAAGCGTTATTGCATGTGAATTGTTTCAGCGTGTGGCCAGAATCTATCTTATCTGCCATTTGTATTAGAACCAATCCACTCCGCCCTTTTTTCTTGTTAATACTGGGAAAATAGTAATCAAAAAGGAAGCATTGTCATACAGTGCCTCCTAAAGCTCATATATATTTCCTTGGCTAAATCCATTTGGCCATGGCTTATGACACACATGGTTATATATATCCATACTTAGTTGTTCGCTGGAGGATATTTGTGCATTTTACTGCATTAAGGTATAATTTTCCAACTTTGTACAGATTCAGCCTAGGAATCTGAGTAGAGTGAATTACTGATGTCCTAATACAGATCCATATCTTCATTTTTTTAAGTGCTTATTTACACTACTAGTCTAGAGGAATGAATTTTTCAATAGCTCTATCTTGTCAGAAATACCAGATAATATCATGCATTACCCCTGTGTATTTTAGGCAAAGTCACTGCATTTTTTTACTGCCTATAAATGAAAGCTCCACGCTTCCTTTTAATCTTTATCTTCTCCAAATACTTTAATCTGCAGAGGTCCCTTCAGATCTGCAGAAGAATCTGCACCTGTCACATCAAATGATTTTTGTCTGTTGGTTTTTTATTGTTCTTTTTTAAATTTCATTTTAATAACATGAATCCCCCTGACGCATGCATTGCAAAAATGGATGCAGTAAGGGCTACCCTTCTGCTTTCATTCAACAATTTCCATTCTTTCCTCCCAGGGAGATCAAGTACTTTGATACTCAAATGCTTTCTTATTACTGAAGCTGATATGTTTGTACTTTGGGGCACGAAAGGACTTGCTAATCCTGTTGATGCTTTATTTCTTGGGACTTGTAAAGCCTTTAAATGCCACCTACAAATATGGTATTATCATGTTTGTTTGATTTGATTTCGTGTAAGTAAAAGAGTTTGTAATGATGTGGTTTAATAATGGGCAAGTGCTGAATGATTTGATTCAATTTGCATAAGCTGCTAAAGCTTTTGGACATTTGTTCAAGTTTAAATTCTATCATTACAAAATCAAAAGTTCTTACAAGAAAAGACATTGGTACATGCCTGAAGCCATTCCTCTTTAAGCTAAATCACTTCCAGCAAGAAACAGTCTCTAAAGAGTATTTCTGTTGCTGAGACAACTCTGTCATATCCTGTTCTTCCTGCATGCTACAAGGTTACTACATCCATGGAAATTATGGTCTAAATTCCTAACCCACATTCAGAACAATAAACTTTGTGAAGAACCATAAAACTGAAGAAATTTACCAAAATTCACTAAACAGCTTCTTGAATGCCCAAAGAGTTAGACAGGAATTTCATTTTTGTTTTCAGTTAATGAGACTGTAAAATGTGCTCTGTGTATTCAAGTTCTGTTCACTTTGTCTTTCTCCTTCATTATGTCCGTAGTTTCCCTGAGGCAACTGAGCATATACCTTTAAGGAATTCTCGAATCTTCTTCCAAATTTCTTTACCCCTGCCTTTCTATTAGTGATATATTTTATCAATCCCTATGGCCATTCCTTGGCTTTGGATCTTTAAGCATAGAGAAAGGAGTATTTGGCTCATATCTTAAGAAATACATGCTCTAAGATCCTCCCTTCCACTCAAATAAAAATACAAATTATCTTGGGAGGGCTTAGGTGGAGAAAAACAAACAAAAACAGTAAGGCATATGGATGAACTTGGAGTCTCTATCAAACTGAAAACCCTTTTTTGTTACACTAGCCCATAAAGGAGGTAGCATCGCTCGGGAAGCAATAGATGTTAAAGCTTCCTGCATCTGTTGCTATCTGTGTGGTGTATGGAGCCACTGAAAACTCTGCTTACGAATTTACCTGGGAATTCCCTACACACAAAGCATGACATTTTTGGATAGAAAACAAAATGGAAAAATTATTATGAAATTTTGTTCAGGTGTTGTTGTCTTTTGTAGAGAAATTTGGTAATGGTCCTAAGGAAAGCAGATGTGAAAGACTTAAGCAGTGAATGATGTTAACCATGCCCTCACATTAGTGGTAGGAGTTATGCCATCCATTTTGACATATCATTAGGACAGTAAAGCTGTTCATTCACTGATAAATTACAATGTAATATAAAATCTATAAATACCATAGAAAAATACTATAATATAACATGACATAGAAATCCCTAAGTCACCCAAAACTAGAAGATCATCCAGCTTTAATCCTTATTACAAAGACTTCATGTACTCAGAGAGTTTATGCACGTTTTATTTCTAGAGTCTTCTAGTTTGGGAAGTCAGATTCTTCTCAGTTGTTCATTTGAAAGCAGCCACATCATGAAATTTTTATTTATTTGCCTAAGTCCTGCAAGTTTAGATATTCCCATTATTTTCTGTTAAATATTTTATTTTACTGAACTTCTTACTAGACTTGTGGCTTCCAGGAGGTGTCTTCAAAATGAGTTCAGAACCCAAGCTGCTGTGTTTAACTGTTCTGTGATGGCCTCTGCTGCCCAGGTGTATAAATAGGCAAAATAGAACTGCCACTAGTGAGAGACAGTACAGTGACATAAAGAAGGCATGTGGGTATGTTCATTCTCTATCTGCTGCAAAGCAGAGGCAGTGTTTAGTAAAGCCACTGGGTGCACTGCCATAGTAATGTATGTAAAGTTTCTCTTTTATTAATCTCAGCAACCTGCCTAGCTGGGCTGCATTAGACCCAAACCAACCTACTGATTTCTGAGGCTTAATTTGTTCCTGTAAGCAAATTTCTGTCTTTCTTTACATCAGCAACAAAAGCTGCGAAGGAGATTATAGTCATTCTCAGAAGCCTCAGCTGGTGCACAGATTTTTATTTAACAATATATTGGTTTATTTGAATGTAATATCCGCTTGCATTGAGATTCCACAGATAGCTGCCATGGATCCCCAGGGCAGCAGTCATGGCCCCAAGCCTGCTGGAGTTTGGACAATGCTCTCAAACACAGGGTTTAAATTTCGAGTGGTCTTGTGTCGATCCAGGAGTTGGAGTCAGTGTTTCTTATGAGAAACTTCCCACTCAGGATAATCTATGGGTTTCTTGATAATGGGATGGTCTACACAACACCAGGCCTCTTGGCACCTGATATGTTGTACCTTTCACAGAGAGGAAAAGAATTCTTGCACAGAAAGTAGCAGGGGTAATCAACAGAGCTTTAGACTACAGCTTGAAAGGCTACTCAAACACCAAAGTCTTTTCTCTTCTGACTTTGTACCTGTAGCATGTTATTTATCTTCATTAACAGTGTGTTGCTTTTGTCAGGTTTTTGAAGGCTATCAAAGCTCTCTTCTTTGGTTTGGAAACAAAAGAGGGAGTAGACCAACACTGATAAATTTTCCAACATCTAGACTTTAATGGCTCTGCAATAACTTAACATGCTGTACTTCGGAAATGTGAGAAACGTACATATCAGTTATGTGTCATTAAAACATTCCAAGGTCTGCACATACACAGACCTTCAATGTTAAGATAGGAGTGAAAACTTTTACCCCTCTGTATAGCAAATTCCTTCTTTTTAGCTCAGCTAAGAGAATGGATTTTTCAAATACCACAAAGATGTTTTCTATTCACTGCAGTGCCCCACTGAAATTGTTTATAGTTCAATCCCTTTGCTTGTAAGGGGAATTTTGCCCTCTATAGAATATTTTAAAAGAACATTTTGTATTAAAATATCAGCTCTGTGCTTCCAAATCTTTATTTTTTTGCTGACTAGAGGACCCAGAGCCATACTTGCTTTAATAAATATATTTCAGATAAGTCATCTGCTGAACTGTTAGGTTTATTTTGTTCTATTTCTTCCTGGGTTTCTGTTTCCTAAAAATGGTTTTTACAAAAATATGATAAATATAAGAAAGATCTGCAAAAAGGGAGGAGAGAGGGGAAGGTTGGATTTAACATAGTCCAAGCCCTCTCTCTAATGCCCAGAATATCAGAAAAATGTGAATTTTTGAACTCTTTTTAACCCTTCCCTGCCCCCAGTTAAAATATTTCCACACTGAGCATGAATAATTTCTCCCCTGATTTTTCAGCTCTTCCAGGCTGCTTAATGAGCTTAATAAATGCATTGTTCATTTTGTATTCTCTGCAAAAGTAAAAAATAATAAAAAAAAAAGAGCTACCCATGATGCCTGTGAGCCTGAATCCCTCAAAGGGGGTTCCTTTCATGTTCTTGGTTAATTAAGAGATCTAGTAGACTTGACAAGTTTCACTCATTTGGCAGGAGGAGCTTTTATTTTGCATGAATTTGAAGTTGTTTCTTAAACATCTTCTTATTTTTTTGTGTCCCTGAGACATTTTTCTGCTTTTCTATCCCTTTGAAATCTTTCATTCAAACTGTCATTGCCTGACAGCTTCAGATCCTCTTCTATTTCTCATCCACAAGGAAGGAAGAGCGGCCTGCTGAGAAAGATTATTTTTACTTGGGTTGTTAGAAACAAAACAAACAGCAACAACAAACAGAAAACCCTAGACTGATCATCTGAATTTAAAATATATTTAATAGTAGTAAGTTATAAAGTAAAACCAAAGAGCTTTAGCAGCACAGGCTTTTAAATTTTCGTTAAACTGGTATGAATGAGAAGTATCTTCATTGAAACCAGTATTATTTCTGATTTAACCCTGACAGAGCTCTGATACAACTCTGCCACAGCATTGCCTTGTTATCTGAACAGACCCCTAATAGTGTAAAATATACTCAGTGAATTGAGTCCCTTTTTAAAAACACTTGGATCTTTCACTGTGCCAAGCCCCTCCCTGTCTGCTCTTCCCTAACATTTTGTTCTGGGAGAAATCCTCATCTTGTATGAATCGTGACAGTGTTCATACTGGTAAAATATTTCTAGAACTGGACCAGAAACTGCTTAGCTAGACTACTGCGGTTATCAGTACAGTAAGCACACTGTGTTGCCTATATGCTTCACATAATCTGAAGCTGCCTTTCTTCCAAATATGCCAAAAGGCTTTGGGAATACTTCTGAGGGACTACTCACTGATAATCATGTGTTCACTTCTTTCACCATGGGCAGCGTTCTCACCATCACTGGAATGATAAAAAAATCAAGTGCATGTACACAATATACTTGTAGGGCTGCCTGCAAACTGGATTTTGTAAACAGCTTTGCTCACTGATTTCACGACTCTGCAAAAGGTGCCCATTTCCTTCAAGACAATCACCATCAAAGTAGGGATGGTGAGAAAATAAATTTGATCCATCCTGTTAGTGTAGCATTTGCTATGTTCTCAGGGAAAAACATCAGGTGGCTGTGGATAGTGCTGAACAGGATTTAAATATATCTTATGCTGTATCTGTGTTTACTCTGCCTTCGTGCTGCAAAATCCGCCCTAATGGGGGGAGGCAGGCAGGCACAGAAAGAATGTAGGTACAACCATACATGCTGCCTCTTGATGTTCTGACGGGCTTAACCAAGACTAAAGAATGAGCTTGAAGATATGTAAATGGCTTACGTTAGGTAACACTGATCTTACGTCTGACACTGTTGGAGGACTATTTGATTTGCCTACTCTCTGACAAAATATAGTTTTTTCATTGCACATTCCTGTGGTTCTGCAACATTCGTTCCCTATTCTTGAAACTTCTGGCATCCTAGGAGCATGAGATATTTGTCAGAGAAGATTATTTCTCGTGTGGTTTGTATTCTCCAATTTCTACTTTATTTTGCCTGTTGTCAATGTTTTGAAATCAACAGGCAGGTAATAAGATTTTTTTTGTTTGGCTGGCTGGTTACTTGCTTTTCTTTGGCTGGTTTGTAATCCTTTAATAACATTGCTCTGTTTTATTAACAATTGCTGAGATAATTCTATAGTCATCCTATCATTACAAATTGTAATACTGTTTCAGCAATGCTTTAATGCATGTTGACATTTTTGGAGCAATTTCCATTGTAAAGATAAGTTAATAGAGTAATGGTTGAGTTTATTCAGAATTCTCTGGGAGAGATGCCCAGAACAATATCCACTTTGTACATTTACAACTTTAAAAAGGCCTATGTTTCATTCAACTTAACTTCTCAAGTTCTTACTTTCCCCAAATGACTTAATAAGATCTAAATTTGCATCATCAGTTATTTTCCACATGCAGTGCACTTGAACATACATGCAATTCCTGAATCCTCTTACATCTGAGAAATGAAGTGTATTTATATGAATGTAGTCCTTTCATATCTGACTTCTTCATAAAGTACTAAACAAAAAACTAAGGATTTGCTTCATAAAGCATTTATTCACAGTCCATGTGAAAGCAATCTACTTTTGTCTACTTTATGAGTTGAGGGAGACCTTGAAAATGGCTTTATGTTTTTTCAAGTCTTGTCACAAGTTCACCCATCCTCTTATCCATTCAAAAGAGGCAATATATTTTGTCACTGAAAAATAAGGCCAAATGTAGAATAAAATTAATATGGGCATAACTGAAATTGATTTCACCAAAGTTGGCTAGAGTTTTACATTGTATTGAATTTTTAAAAACTATTATTTCAATTGTACTGTTACCAGTTCATAAAAGTACAGCTTTGATTAATTATATATCACCATGCTAAACTGTTAGAATGCTTTAAATGACATGATGAGAGTTTGTAATTAGGTTAAAACGTCCTTATCTATTTGGTCATAGAATCATTTGAGTTAGAGGGACCCTTAAAGGTCATCTAGTTCAACTCCCCTGCAATGAATAGGGACACCTACATCTAGATCAGGTTGCTCAGAGCCCCATCCAGCCTTGCCTTGAATGTCTCCAGGGATGGGACATCCACCACATCTCTTGGCAACCTGTGCCAGTGCCTCACCACCCTTATCATAAAAAACATTTACATTTCTTTTTACTATGTATATAAGCTATACATCTTCAAGTATCTCATATTTTCTTAAAAAATGTTTATCATTTTTTGCAGCTGCATCTACTTCAGCAAGAGATATGTAACATTAAATACCCATAGGGCTTATCTAGTCAGTTCTCAAATGGTTTCTTATATCAAAAATAGGAGTAAATTAAAAGCCTTCAAAGTTATATTTGCAGGTGTGTTTGGCGTGGGTGAAGGGCATCACAGGTACACCCAAGTTGTACATAAACATTAGCAAAAGCATATATGTATTTTTTCAGGTACTCTGTTGCTCTTAGTGGTCTAAGAAAATCTTGTCACAATAAAAAGGAGAGCTGCCTTCTAAAAATACATAAAATACACAGTATAGTGAGCAGGAGCAAAAAAAAGGTCCAGGAAGCCCTTAAGGTATTGACAATAGTAATCAGTCAGTCTTGGTTATGGAAGTATCTTATCATGGAAATCTCTTTGGGCATATCATGCTTCAGGAGAGATGATATTTGTGGTCCACTGAAAGGAATTTTAACAGAACATAGTTCATTCTTCCTTTGGAATTTGTCAACAAGAGCTTTTCAGATTTGGAATGAAACTGGAAGAAAGTAAATTTGAATAAAATAGATCCATGCAAATTCCTTCCCTGTATCCTAGAAGGAACAGTATGAAAGCAGATCCTTGCTAGCTGTAGAGCTCTTAAATGAAAAAAAAAAATTAATGAGATGAGAATTTGGTTTCATGTTTTGTCAGTGACAGTTTTCCTTGTAATTTGAATGAAAACAGGATTTGAGTCATTTCCTTGCTAAACGGCAGTGATGAAAATTAAGTGAATAGGTCTCATAATATCCTATTTGCCAGTGTATGGATACCTAATTGATTCAGATACTCAGTGTGTAATTGTAAGCTTGTGAAATACCAATGAGCTACATGGATCTCTAGACTAAAATGACCTGAAGTCAGTGTGGCCAGTGTATTCTGGATCTTAAGTCCAGATGTGCTCTAAAGTCATTACTGATTATGTTTCTGTTAGTAGTGCTGGACTAATTGTGTGCCATATGTGAATCCAGACATAAGCAAATACAGAAGGATCGCAATGAACAATTTATGATAATTTATGACTGACTTCAGGAAATACATTTATCATTTTATATTCTTACATGAGTGTGTCTTCTTATGCTTCAGCTAGTTATTATTCTGACCTTTGTTGCAGGGGTACAGTTCAGTCAAAATAAATTACCTAGGACTACCATCCACTGTGTTTGATATTTTACTGTATTGTAACATATCACTTACAGCCTTTGCATCCTTCTGTTCCCGGTGTGGCAGGAATATCTTTGTACTTAGGTGATATGATTCAAGAATATACTACAGTTAAAGATACCTTCTCCAGCAAAATCAATTAATACTATTTACATTACATTTTAGGGAGGGAATTATAGGTCCTCAACACTGTTGGACTTTTTTTTTTTTTCAAATCCAAAATGCGAATGTCAACATGTATCTGGAGTTACTGTGTCTTGCAGTTTGGGGTCTTGACACAATGATATTCTTGTTGCAACATATGGTTCCTATCTGAAGACATAAAATTATTAAATATTGAGCACCAATTACTGAATCCTTAAATCCTTAGATATAGTTAGGATTCAGTTTAGAAGAAATAATCACAGCAAGAAGGTATGAATGAAACAATGGTAGATAAATTTTCTTTACCAAGAAACATTCACATGTGGAAAATCCGATAATGGTGAATTCTGGTCTATTTTAACCTCAAGGAAAAATCTTTTTCATAACTATTATGATTCCATGTATCCCAACATACCATGCACAGAAACAAATACAACGTTTTCCTTCTATCTGTTTTCTATCTGTTTTTCTCCTGGTAGTCCTTGGTAAGTATTTTCCCACTCCTGTAATTGATGAGTGATGATGTCACATGAAGCTTTGTCACTGTGAATGGGAATACTGAGTACCACGCGTGTGAATTTCATTTACCATCTTTCTGTCTGAATGGGAATAGTTTTTGTTTCCTTTGTTTTTCCATTTGTTCATGAAAAAAAAAGGATTGCCTTAATTTTTTTCACTTAGTCAAGTTACAATTTCTCAGCCTAGAAAGATTGGTCTCTTATATTCTTCACAAAAAATCGAGCAGATCATAACCTAATCCACGATATCTATTTTAGATCAGTGCTGCTGGACAGTTTAGGCTTTTGTTAAAATAATAATAAAAAAAAATGTTGAATGTTACTGTACATGAGATGAAAAGATTTTGATCTGACAGTATTAAAGAAGTCTTAGATTTTCAGCAAAGCCCTGGAGGCCCATAATAACATACTGGGCAGGGTGCATTTTTTCTTTTTCATTCAGTAATAGCCACATTATTCATATTAATTATATTTTTAACTGTTCAGTAGCTCTGTAGCTGCTAGTGCACTGAGACTTATGAAATAAGCAGGAGAGGAAAGGTTAGATTCTAACAGGCTTGTGGAAAACCTCAGCTGTCCTCAATTCATGCTCAGTTAAAAAAATAAAAAAAGGTTTCAGTAATTAAATGGATATTCTAAGGATATTCTGTTCACAGTTTATGTAAATATTCAGATGTGATGTAGTTTCAAGCCTGCTTTTACAAAACAAAGTTTGAAATATCTGAGAAAAAACATAATGTGGATGTATTGGAAAACTAGCCTTTTTTGTTGTTGATTTTCCCCACCATTATATTAAAAAAAAAAAAAATGCAATGCTATTTGAATTTTGACAGATTTTGAAAAATAAAACTGGAAGGAGCTTCTTGTGGAGGGGAACATGAGGCCTGCCATTCACTTGGCTTGGGCTTCTACCCTTCTACCGGGCAATTTACAAGAACAAAAGAAACATGCTTATACATAATCAACAGTAAAGTAGTCTTATCTTGCTCTCTGTGTGCACAGCAGTAGTCTACGCTGTACATACAATACATGCAGTGCATCAGGGCATCTTGGACTTAATCCAAATAACTTTTACCCAGGTTGTGTCCGTCGCTCTAGGATTTCAGGCTGCTACACAGTGTGATCAGAAAAGCCCAGATAGAGAAAAAAATAAAATGAGCATGTCTAGTGTTAGAATAAGAAGAACCAAGAGTAGCTTTTGGTATTCCGTTTCTCTCTCAATTCTGCTTAGGTAGATGAGGAGAGGGCAAGCAGCTTGTGGGTGCTCAGCTGGTCAGGATCAACACACCACCACAGGCTATTCACATCCCAAGAGTTCCTGAAGGATGTAGGACAGCTGCACCCAATTGCTGTGTATTTATTTGGTATCTGTCTTTCTCAAACGTGCTTGGAAAGTAAACCAAACTTTGAGTGAACCAATTTACGTCTTCATGAATTCCTGTTGGAATGGGGAATTGGTATGAGGCTCCCTGAAATGGCATTCGTTGTTGATATTTGCAAGCTCCAAACCTATGTCTGGTAGAATTCTAGTCTTATGTAAGTCGAGATACAGTTTTGTGGTTTCTTTCATGCTTTTATTTATTTTGAATGTTACAGGTCTTCTTTATGAAATATTTATACACCAATTAAATTCTTACAAGGCATGGATATTGTGTATCAGTATAAATTCTTGAAGAGCTTAGAGAATAAGGCTTATATATTAATACGTGTATTACATATGGCATTAATGCTCTCACATTGCTACTATTCATTAAAACCATAAGAGTAATTTTTTTTTTTTTCTGGAAGTCAGAGTTCTTTTACTAGGCATTTCACTATATACACTGAACATTCAAGTTATTCTCGGGCAAATGTAACACTTCATTTGTTAGACTTTTTTTAATCTGGGCATCTTTTACATTATACAGAAGCTCCATGGTAGTACCACAGCAGCTGTATGCACAGTTTGTAAGTATACAGTGATTATTTACTGGCTAAATACGCACAACAAGTAGATGGGAATAACAAGCACCAGACTAAGCATGAGTATGCTTAGCAGCACAAGCATTAATGAGTCTGCTGCCAAGACAATCATTATTCAAAAGCAAAAGTGTCAGACCTGCCTTGGTCCTTTGAACACCCTGATCCTTGATCTTTCTGAGGTTTTTGACTCACTGCTTCTTTTCAGTGTCTTACGCATTTTCATATCAATATTTTCTCAGAGTCCCTGAGATGCTACTATTGTTTCAACGTTTCCCATTCTGTTTTCATTTTCACTTTTCTCATCTTTTTGGCTTTATGCTCTATCAGCTCAGTGACAGTGTTTCCATAAAGCTGAGTCAGGGTCACATAACCATGCCACACAAAACTGGGCCATAGTCTACAGACAGCTGAACCACTTTGCCGTAGATTACATCAAGAGCAAAGAAAGTTCTACTGAAAAAAGCTATAACTTAAGACCGAGGAGACAGGTATTGCACACATTTCTGAAATAGTATTAAGGTCACTTATATCAAGGGTAATGATTTCTGTTAACTTTGACTTTTACTTGATCTAATAAAGTCTGGAGAAAATCTATGGACACTTAAGCGCAGTACACACACAGAAAGGTGGAAATGTGTCATCATTAAGGACTCAGGGATGGACAGTTTGTTTACCCAAAAAGTTATAATTTCTTTTTACTTCTTTTTGTTACCCCAGTGGCTTCTGAACGCTGAAAAAAAAAATCTCACATATTCCTGCCAAGCGGTAGCTGAAGGAACAAAAATATCTTTGACAAATGAACACAGTGTTATTGTATGGAAACATGCAGTTGTTTCAAAGCCAGAATGAGGAGCTGGATAGTAGAGGTGCAGGGGTTACATGGCAGGTACCCTCAGAAGGAACACAAAACCGCACAAAACAGGAAGTACTGCTTCTTTTGCATGAGTGTGGTGCTGGTAGAGAGGGGGAATTTGTATTAAACTGTATCTTCTGCTTTCTCTCTTTCATTACTGTATGCAAAACCCGGCTCAGTACTTTTACCTCTTTTTTTTTTTTTAAATGGTACGTTACATTAAATATCTTATTTTCTCTTATTTTGTATGCCCTGATTGAAATGAGTGTTATTTCACTGTCCTCGGGAAAAAAGTAAACCTATGTGAGTATGTGCTAAAAAGAAGTGAGAAGGCACGTAGTTTACAGTTTGCAAATGTAACGACCAATGCTTTTATTTTCTACTGTTTATGTTGTCATATGGCCAGCATAACTCCTGAATAACAGCATCAAGAGAAGGTAGCTAGAGCTGGTCTCATCTTTTCAGTTCTTGTTGTGATTTTTGCTTGTGTTAAGCACTGACAAAACCTCCACTCAACAGTTCAAATACACTTTTCAGGCAGTTTTGTGGAGAGAATATACAAAACTTGTGGCAGTGATTTGACAAGGTTTTTAAAATTAGACCAGTCAATTTTGCTGTATAAATCAACACAGTATAAATGGAATGCTTGTTGCTTCAGGAAGGAGCATGATATGTTTTCATTATATTTGTAACTGCAGATCACCTAGGTTATCCCTAGCTGCTCCTGGCATGGGTATAGGCACTGAAAAGAAAACCTTATTGCACTTACTTGAATGAACATAATACACTCAGGACAGCCTGCAGAGAGCAGCTCAGTGATTCCTCTTCCCTTCTGTCATTAAAAGTTTCCAGGATGTAAAGTTATTTGGCAAATTCCTGTGTGATTGACACTTATGCTTGTCCTTAAAATTGCATGGGTTATTGTTTTTTCTTTCTGAGAGAAAACTTGAATGTCACATTACAGGGAGATGTTCATAACACATGCAGGAAAGAGTGCTGCAGATATTGACATTTTTTAGTAAACAAGGAAAGGGCTCATCTGCCAGGAAAAGATAGAATAGAAAATATTGCATGTCAAACTCAGTTCACTGCTCTGTGATTTTAACACTGACACTTCCCGGGGACCTTGGGATCAATAACATCCATAATCTGATTTCCCAGAATAACTTTTTCTCATATGCAAACATCACCAAATTGTTTGTTATGTACAATTCAGCACTTTTGCATAATGCCAGAGAAGCTGAGCAATAATTAAGCAAACTCCCTCTCTCCTCATTTTTGACCTAGAGGATTGATATGAGAAAATCTGGAATGGTGTATCTTTGTGATAAGTCCCTGTTTAGCAGCAAAAGAACAAATTGATCTCTGATCTAAGACTGTTAGTGTCTGTTTGTTGAAGGACATTAGCATTATTGGATCAAAACAACATCAGTGCAGTAGCAAATTTTAGTCTGAGGACATCATAAAATCTGAATGGTGATACAGAAAAAAAAAAATATCTTAGAAGAATGCAAGTTGATTGAAATACCCAAACGACTAAAACTGAGCACCCTTCACTGCCAAGAATGCTGCATTGTGTTAGCTTGAAAAAAAAGGTGTGATAATCTTTAGGGTAATAACTGCATTTCAGATGAGCAAGATAGTAACATTGATCTATCTAGGTATGAGCTGTGTAGCAATAAAAATATCACACTTATAAGTAGGATAAATGAACTCTGAACACACGTAAAGAGTAGATGCTGTAACCTCTACCTTGACTTGACATTATCATTTGGATAATAATGTCATCCACAGCACTTTCCATATTTCTGGGAAAATGAGACTTTTAGAGATTTTTTCCTGCTTTATCTATCAGTGGTGTCCTGTCTAGGTAATCTAGGAAGATCTCAAGGCCTGGCTAGACTGCTTGTCTGAGTTACCTTAACTCTTCAGAGCAGTAAGTTTATTCAATATGATAAAACAGCGCATTGTGAAGATTTTTGCTACCTTAGCTAAAGATGCTCTGAGAACAGAAGCCAGGTTCTCTGCTATGTTACATCAAATGTGCTGATCTTCTGAGTCTAATAAAGCTGGTTTTTATCTTGTGTTTTTGTTTTTTGTTTTTTGTTTTCTGTCTGAAAGTCTGTTCCTGAATCTCTTTCTTTGTAGAAAAGCATGATTTCTAAAATTCGGAAATTACTTCTATTTAAAGCAAAACAAGAACAAAACCCACATAATGGCCTAAAGTTATATACCTATCTTTTGATTTGACCTTGAAACTCTTACATATTAAGTAAATAAATTATAACAATTGTGGTATGAAGAGCAGAGACTGAAGGACAAATGTTTCTTGGCTCAACAATGCCAATCTTTTTTTTTTCAATTATAATGCCAAGTATATGCAAGTATATAATTGTTGCCTTGCCAAAAGGCAGCGAAGAGTGAAAGTACTGTTCCCTTAGCAATGTCTTGAGGCATGAAACACAGGTTACTTTAACAAGCATTGGTTCACCATTGTCTACCATCCTGCCCTCAAGAAAGTGAGTCACTATGGCATGTAATTGTAACCTTAGACTGATATCAGGTTGTAGAAAAGGGTATTTTGTATGACAGTGGGAAGTTTCAGTGCTTGGATATCCAAGAAGAAAATAAATTTTCTCACTCTAGGGTTTTAATTTGGAAATTAAAAACAATCTTGTAGAAGAAAACTAAAGCTCAGCTTTGCAAAGTAATGACCATTCTTAAAGGACAAATACTGTTCATCTTTAAAGTATGTCTACATGGATCCCAATCACAGAGCAGTGAATTTTGAATGCTTTTACCAGTCCTATTTTTAGTTGGTTTTTGTGTGTGTGTGTGTGTGTGTGTGTGTGTGTGTGTGTGTGTGTGTGTGTATGTGTGCGTGTGGTAGTATGTGCATTCAGTCTGCATGCTATTCCTCTCCCAACAAGCCTAAATTAAAGAATAATCTCTGTTGCTAATCAATTCATTTTTGCTCCTGGAGAGGAATAAATCAAGGTCCATTAATTTACAAGACTTAAATTTTACACGTACCCTTTTTCACTCTTCATTTTCACCTTTTTCATTTGGAAACCTATTTAGTTATTTAGTTTGGGATTTTTTGTCTATGACAATGGCATATAAAATCATTTTTATCCTGAGCTACTGTTCAGTAATAACCTTTCAGGAAGACCCTGTCACAGAATCAAGGTTTGTATAGTGTATCTTATTTCAGAAGATTAGTAAGGAGAAATAAATCACAAAAGAGCTCTTAGAATGTAGTTTTCATTGGTAGAGCATAACCACAAAAGCAGGTTCTTTACAGTCTTACTTCAGCAACTGATTAGTGATTGATTTATTTAGAAAAAGTTGTCACAGCTTCTTTTTGGGCATTGCAGTTGGTTGCCAACTGTTTTCCTCAGCTCTTTTCTTAGGAACTACATTAATAAATCTGATCTTACTTTGTCTCAGTCAGTGGAATTAACAGGAGTTGTTTATTCTAGGCTCACAGGTGGCAAAAGCCACAGGAAAATTGTTTCATATCATTTTTCAGCTGAGAACAGAGCTTCAGAACTTATATTTGGTCATTGGTCAAACTAAGCCTCAGGTTATTTGGACATCTGGTTCACAGATTTTCTCAACAATATTTATTCAAGGAATCTGTAATCTGTTTACAAGCCCAGCTGGAAGAGGATGAGCCTTGGAGTGAGCTCTGGCATGTATATTTTTTCTCTCTTTGGTGGTGTACAGGCTTGTGCAATGCATGCCAAGTAGTTCTATATTCTATTCTATTTTCTAATGCTTCAAAGATCTAGTGGCTGGAGTGAGTATGTGTGAAGAAAACAGTGGATCACCATTAAGTACGTACCTTATGATTTCACCTGGATGCTGAAAATCACACAAAAGGGCTATAGCACAGAAGTGCTACAAGAAAACAGGGTTTAACATAAATTTACAGGGTAAAGCTAAAATTAGACCATTTTGAGAAGAACTGAGTGCCAGTGTAGATGCCAGTGACAGTGCAAGAATCAATAGACCAAGTAGGCACAAAGTCTGTATCTTTCTCATCATCTCATCAGTAGCCTCAAAAGAAGTCAGAGCTGAACACAGATTTCAGAACTGGAAAGTTTCTACGAATTCTCACTGCATCTGGTAAATGCTAGCAGAGATTCAAGGGATGTTCTGAAGGAGGTAGCAATTCCAAGCCTTAACAATATTCCAGGTAATTCCACATATGAAAGCATGAGCTGCTATGTGGTGAGCTTAGAAGCCAACTCTTTCAGCGGAGACACTCATCTTCTTCTATGGACATGATTTAGTGGTAGTGTTTGACTTGATGATCTTATGGGTCTTTTCCAGCCTAAGTAATTCTATGACATTACAATCATTCTGTAGCAGTTAGCACTTGTGAAAGTCTTATTCACTACTGTAGTGCAACATCTAAGAAGAGTGTTCATCAAAAACCCATGCACGTGCATTTATTCCTCCAACAAACAGAATCCCTTTGTAATAAGCTAAGGCTCACAAAACACTTTTCACGTAAAACCAGAACTGTCTCCAATAAATAGTTATTTGATTATGCTGTTTTAATTGCCTATGTGACAACAAGGTATAAATTAAATTATCAGTGCTGTTGAAATTAGAATCCATTAGTCACTTCTGACTCTGATGGAATATAGCCTTCATAGTGTTAGGACATAAATACAAAGAAAAGAGTTCTGCAGCAGGATGGACCTCTAGTTTTAGATTGTTCCAGTCTTGAGACCAACAAATGCTCTGGAGAAACAGCAGAAGGGATTTGTTTCCAACCGTCCAACAAAACGTTAAAAAAAGTGCACAAGAAACCAATAGCAAAATCAGTGATGAAATTTGTGGGTTAGGTATTTACTTAATCATTCCATTTACGTGTAGCTCTGTACATAACCTTGGAGATGGATTTACCTACCTTATTTTTCCCTTGTATAAATGGAGCCATTTCAGGTCTTTTCCTAAAGCAATTTTCAGTTAATATATTCACATTTCAGACCTAAAGAGGGTAGATTTAGGTTGAATATAAAGTATTTTCTAGTGAGGGTGGTGTGGCACTGGAACAGGTTGCCCAGAGATGTGTTGGAAGCCCCATTTCTGGAGACATTCAAGGCCAGATTGGATGGGACTCTGAGCAATCTGATCTAATTGTAGTTGTCACTATTCATTGCAGGGGAGTTGGACTAGAATACCTTTAAAGATCCCTTCCAACTCTGAGGATTCTATAAGTCTATGATTTTACATCTACACATGCAGAAGATTACATACTGCCTCTTTCTTCCCTAGACATCACTTTTCAGATTAAAGTTAGTATTTCTATAGGTAAAAAACATCCATACACACAACATATTACATTTTGGTGGAGTTGTGGTTCAGTACCTTCATTGGACTGGATCCCTGGTGTATCTGAACTGCCTTTTGAAAGAAACAGGCTCATCAGTTTTGGAAGCACAGAATGAAAGTAATTGCCTGTTTAATGACAACGTGAATACCCTTAGTTAAATGCTACACCCGAAGAACTGTCCTTAGAGGGAAATTGAGTAGTTATTTCATCTAGAATTAAGAAGTCCCACTGGTGAGAATAAAAACTCTTACCTTTACAGTCAACTGAATTATCACTGAGAAAATTAATGAGGAAAGTCTTACACCTGACTCATTAAGTTCTTTTGTAGAATAATACAAAGCTTTTATCTACAACCTCATTGTGACTCACAAAATATTCTTGTGTATTGTTGGGAAAGGAGGTGTACTGTGCTTAAAACGGACAAGGCCCAGCAGCCACAGGTGGGTCTCAGGAAGAGCCTGGGGAAGGAAGACTAGAACACTACAGAATGAAGAAGAGGTGTGTAGGTGGGTTTTTCCTGAAGGAACTGCAACAGATAGGCCACACAGGAGCGTGTAGGAGAAAGAAGGGGCACGGAGGAAATATTACAAGCTGATCACAATCCACTGTTCACCATCTCCTTTGTGATGCTGGATGGTTTGTGGGGAGGGAGAGGAATCATAAATGGAGCTGAGCCTGGGTAAAGAAAGGTGGGGGTGAATGTGTTTCAGTCTTGTATTTGTTCCTCAACATCCAAATCCACTTTAATTGGAAATAAATTAAACTCATTTTCCCCAAATTGAGTCTCTTTTGCCCATGACCATAATTAAAAGATGTTACTGCCTCTATCTTGACCAATACACTTTGTCTTCTGATTTTCTCCCCTGGTCTTGTTTGGGGAAGGGGAGTAAGTGAGAGGCTAGGTGGACACCTGACTGCTGCCAAGGCCAACCCATCACAGGAGGGGTAGCAGACATTTCTGCAAACCTCTTTGTAGGAAGATGAAACTCATCTTTCTAAGAGCATAGATAATGTGAACAAAATTATTTCTCCCCATGTAAATCAGTGTAAAGATTTCTGTTATCTCTTACAACCTAGATTAATTCTTACTTAACTTGAAGCACCCAACTGAGGCATCTAACTTAGACACTTAGTCATCCTCATACATGAAAAGGAAGAGGTGACTTGAACAGGCACCTTCAAATCCTAATTGGACAAACTTTCACTTTGGAGGTGTTGAGCTATCACCATTGATTATCAAATAAGCCAAGGAAAAGTGCATTCTTAAAAAGGCGGTTCAGTTAAATGCCTAAAGTTAAGTTGCATAGATCAGAGCATCTGTGGTTGCGGACTAACAGCATTTGGTCTTTATGAAAGAAAAAGCTGGTAATAGCTTGTTATAATTTTCTTGTAAAGTATTGCTATTTCTAGCCATGAGGTTTATTCAAGCCTTTCATGCACAACTGAAATGTCTCTTTTTGTTCACTGTATGACAGTTTTAACACGTGATGCTTTCAGACTCATCATCTAACATAGGTACATATTTTATTGTTGCAGCTTTCTTTTACATACATGCTGTGTCCTCTCAGAGAATATTTCTTGCAGTGGAAAGCTTTACCAAATTGAAGCTTAATAAAACTGAAAAGATTTTGAGAGGATTAAGCACAGTTTTAAAATCTAAATAACATATTTTGAGCACTGTGCAAACATTGCATTACACTTTAAATCATATTCAACTCAAATATCTGATCATATCTCTTTACCAGACTTTTATAAGACCTCTCTTAACAGAGAAAAATATCCTGCACTTCACAGTCACACCTTATTCATGTCAACGCTTTTGGCACTATGCACATTTGTGAGCAACTATTGTCAAAGATAAAGTACAAGAAGAGTAAGATTTCATAAAAAATCTCTGGTAAGCACTTTGAGAACTCACTAAGAGTGGCAAGCTCTGCCATCAAACCTGACTGATGTGCTAGTTTCACAGGGTCACATATTACATTCCACTAGTTTATTTTTTTAGTGTATATCTTACAGGGCGACTCCGAAAGTAATGCCTCCTATTTTATGATGATGGCCCACAATATCAGAGGTAGATGCTGCTGCTATGGAAATAGAGGTTGAACCTTCCTACCAATATTCTGTAATATTCTGTTGCTCTGTGACAGATGACAGCAGAGGGGCAGTCTGACAAATGGCATCTGACATGGAAGTGTGTACGAAGCAAAGGTACGTAATTGAATTTCTCCATGCAAAAAATATTGTGCCCATTGACTTTCACTGATGTTTGCTGAACATTTATGGAGACAAAATAGTGGATATGAGCACAGTGGTGCATTTCAGCAATGGTGACTGCAGCACTGGATCACTTCTACTGGTGTAGGTTTTGACAAGCATGGCATACACTCCTGTTTATCCCTGGTGAAAATGCATAGCTAATGTGATGACTATGATGAAAAAATATTGTTTGGTTGCTGAGAATTTGCTTTATCAACCAGATTTACTGTGTTCATTGTACTTGCTGTTGTTTCCATGGAAATAAATAGGAGGCATTACTTTTGGAGCAACCTATGCAGTCCAAGACAATTCCTCTTCACTCAGTTTGACCCAGGCAAGCCAAAGGTTGGACATCTATTCTTTAAATCATCCCTCTCAAATTTAAAAATCTGTGAAAAATACTAATTTCTTATGCTTCTATACCAATTCCAGTAATTATTCCACAGCACTAATACAAAACTCAAAGCTGACGGTGGATAAATGATGAATTTGTTACTAGAATGATGTTAGTTAAACTACAAAATCAATTGTCTGTAAGTTAATTAACATCTCAACAGTATTCCTTGTCTCCTCCAAAATTGGTTGTTGTTAAGATAATGCTCTATTTGAGTCTTCAGCTAAGGAACACAATCAATTCCTGTTACATGCAACTCTCCCTTTGGGTTATTTGAGAGATTTTGTAATAAGGGGCAGCTCTGATCAAGCTTATTCATCATGCATGTTAGTCACTCCAGAAATACAATAACTGACGTGACTTAGAAGAGGAATTTGGGCAGCTAGAAATATGGCAGTAGTTCCCCAGTTAATTTATAATGCCATATTCAACAGCTGGGGACTGGGTTGTTCTCCTGCCCTTCCTCCCAAGCAGTGTTCTTCATAATTGTTTTTGGCTTCCTGTCCGTCTGTCTCCTGTTGTGAACTTCATTTCTCTAGTCCTTGTTGAATTTCTCAAACGATGTATTTACCTCTATTCCTGTACATTCACGCACTTTCTCTGTCTTTGCCTGTTCTAAATGTAATTCTCAAGGATGTTGCCTCTAGATGCTGCATTTTTTTTTCACAGCAGTACTCATTTTGAATTATCTTCTTGTTTTTTCAGGGTGACATGCTGATTTATCTGCTTAAATCTTCACATATAATCAGTTTCTGGGTCTAACCCAAACATTGGAATGGGAGATTTGCAGCGGGTATGCATAAGCTGGACTTGTACAAATACTGCAGAATCCTCCCCAGCCTGTTCTCCAAGAAAAAGAACTAAGGCTGGATTGTCTGCTGGTAACTTTGTCAATAACTGTGACATAACAGCACTTTTATATGCAAGAAAGGCAAAATCAAACAACATGATATCCAGTACTATACTTCACATTCAGACTTACCTAGAGCCATCTTTTTGCTTACATATCAAGTGAAGAAAGTAAGTACTAAATAGAATCTGTAGTTATTGGTGAAAATAAACTTCTCAATGTGAAAAATATCAACTAAGACCTTTCTTGACATGCAATCCTACCAGAAGGGCTCACATATTGAGGTCATAACTATCTGTTGATTGTGGGATATATTTATATCTTGGCAATCAGGAAAAAAAAAAATAGTCTTCATGAGCAGTCAGTCTAACATACTCAATGTGAAGAAACAGCTGGTAGCTATTATTGCATTTTGTTTTGTACTCACTTTGAACTGTGGTCCTTTGAAAATACTCACTGTTCTGCTAGCTATGTTGAGTTATAACTTATAAAGAGGGGTGAATGGATCTGTGCTTATTAAAGAAGACATGATTACCTATTTGAAAAACGTACCGTGTATATTTGCCTTGTAAAATTTCAGTTCTCTGTTCTGAGTAGCATAATTTTTTAATACCATTAAATAATACAAAATCTGGTGACTATTTTTGTTACTGATCTTTACAGAACTAAGGTTTCTATCCCCCTTCTTTGAGTTATTTCTTTTGACATCTTTACTGAATTGAGTTCCCCTCATTCTCTGATTCCATCTTTCATTAGATGATATCTTTCAAAAAGGCCTTGGCTACGTATTAAAGACGAAGCCACAACTTTAAAAGAGGCACTTAATTCAGTTCATGTCCCAGTTGTATACTCAGATAAAGTAATTTGCAATATGGATGATATTAAAATGAGTCAAATCATCCCTCTGAATCTGACAAACCAATATGTAGTTGAGAGATGGTTGTGCCTCCAAAATTAGGTGCTAATCAGTTTTTCAGCAAATGTGCAAATGACTGTAGAATCCTGAGACCACTGAGCTATTCTGAAAGGTAAATAGCAGAGCAAGGTGCTTTAACAGGAGTAGAAGACTGATTATTTCATCTAAGATATAAATATATGAATACACAGTATAAGGCATAAACACACACCCTAAAAAGAATCAGGGAAGTGATAAAAGGGTATTCTGGTTGAGGAGGATATGACCAGTCCCTATTTCATCAGTGCAATCAGTGATCACAGCCTCTAATCATTAGAACAAGGCCAGAGAGCCTCTTCACCATACAATGCGGGTGCTTGCATAACTTCTCATGATGTTATTTTGGTTGACTTGGAATCATGACACTGCTGAAACCTCAGCAGTCATCACCAGATGATGAAGAGGTGTAAACCATCAGGAGCTTTCAACATGTGATGCGGAGACTTTTTCATCCTCTTGTTCCACAGGTATAAGAAGATATAATAATGCAGTATGATCAGACATATCTTACGAATGCTGCAGATTGTTTGGAAAATGTTTGTTTTCTATAGTTTTTCCTGTGTAGCTGCCTTGCACAGACAACACTCTTCTCACTCCACAGTCTACTTCTCAATGAGGCTAATCAGCCACACAAAATCTTGCACTTAGTTGAAAGCCCTTTTCTTCACCATATACTTGTCTTATGCTGTTTAGACTTTAAAAATGGGATTTTGTAGTACTCTTAAAAGAAGCAAAACTGGAAAAGAAGCAAATTACAGCAGGAACAAGTTCTATCAGCACTGAAGTTTCATTGTGATAAAATGAAATTCTATCATCAGGCAAACACACAGAACTGATATGAAAAGCAGTTTAAAACTCATGTATCACCACTGCCATTCCTCAAGTATTTTCAGTATGAAAAGAGATGTAAGAGTAAATTTGAACTTGTTGTTTTTGTAACCAATATGTTCTAAGAATGACCTAATAAGTTGCTAATAATTGACTTGGGGGCTTAAGTAGCAAAATTTTGCTGCAGCTGCTCTCACATCTTTAGATAAGAGTTAAGAATATTAGTTGCCTAATAAGGAATAAAATCATTGTTGGTAAACTTGTTTTACTCTCTTCTGTCACAACGAAAGAGGAAAATGCTTAGGGTTTTGTTAAGAGAAAATGCTCAACCATTTTACAGCACATTCCTCTCTCAGGAAAACAGTATACAATTTTCAGTTTCTCATTGTACAGGGCTAAGTACAATCCTGTTGTACCCTCCCTGCTGGATGAGATGAAAGGTCTACCTATATCATTATGTTTCCTTAGACAGTGATGAGGGCCAAGTGTTCAGGGAGAAGTTTAAGATTCAGACATTTGTCCATTGCGATGCATTGATCCATTGAAGAAAATAGAAACATGAAGATCTCCTGAATCAGAGAACACTGCTGGATCACTGTGTTTAAAAGCATCAGTGACTTCAAATAATAATCTTCCGACCTCACTTTTGAACCCTTTATATGTTTTCTCTCTAAATGTCAAAGTACAAATAATATGAAAATACGTGTTCAGAAAAATCCATATTTTAAAAATGACAATAAGGTCACCTTGTGCTTCTAGCTTCCCATATTATAAGTAATAATGAGTTATGAATCCCTGATTCTATAGACCTGTATCATACACCTTCTCAGTTTATTTTCAGAAAGTGGTATCTTGAATTTAGATTAACATCATATAAAAGTTTCTTCTCATATAAAATGTCAAAATGTCTCCTTACATGAGTCATAGGTGGTCCACATTTATGCTTCTTTTCTTGCTCTACTACATATATTCTCCTTGAAAAAAAAAAAAAAAAAAAGGAGAACCTTTCAGTTATCACCTCTGTATACTACTTTATCAGTGAGACAGCATGGAAATGGATGATATTATTATTAACTCTACTTTGTTTTGGAGTCTGTAATCAATGACTTTTGTGGTGGAATAGAAGCTGCCAAAAGGAAAACTTATTCAGATTTTGGCTTTACTTTAGTTTTTTTCCTAGTTAAATAAAAGAGTGTTCACAAACAGCTATCAGCAAATGCCACTTCAACTTCAAGTACTAATGTGTGTGTATATATGTATATATAAGCACAGGAATTTAGACTTTTCTGTAAGAACAGAGAGAAGATATTATTACTAACTGTGTTGGTGCTATGCTGTCTCTGTTCTTCTAAAATGAAATTATGACACTTCATTAGAAGCAGTGAAAAAAGTGAGAGTTGCACATGAATTTGCTTTTGTTTTGGCACATCAGATACAACAAATGAACAGTTATATGGAAGCTTTACTGTAACAGCCACTGAGAAAATAGAAAGATTTTGCATCAAAATGTGAATTACAGACAGAATGGAGTTTGCAGAATGTTCTTTTGCAAAAGACAGGGTGCTGATACAAACATATTCTTGTAAAGGAAGGTTTTCTTGCTGTCTCCCATCAATTTCTTCTGATAGCAATTTTGCAAGAATCTATTCAGAAAGTGGATATTGTGTGTTTACTGTTCACTCACATAGGAGCAACTGTAGGATATATCAGACTTGCTTCTATCTGCTGTAAAACAGATAGGTTTGATCATTTTTATAAGAGCCTTATTCTTTTGTTTCTTCCATATCTCTACAATTCCTTTTCCCTTTGTTCAAGTGAACACAATGAAGGAAAATGCAGTTGCCTCAGAATATGTAAGTGGACAGATGAAAACCTTCACAGAAGCCAAACAACATTCTGAAAAGAGATTTTAAAAATAGCTTTGCCCCGGCATGAAGTAATCTTGTTTCTTTTGAAAGAATATAACATGCAGTATAATAATTAATAAATTCCTAGTGTCCTGTTGAATCTTTTTGTGCCTAAGACTAGCGCTTCCAACGTAACCTAAAGAACTGTGGATATGTGAGACTCTCATGAAAGGCTAAATCAGCATTTAAGGGAAATATAACATTTGCTCTCCAGTCAGTTGGACAGCCTTAAGAATCAGACAGTCATGAGTCGAGAAGCTTGAGGAGGAGGAATAGTCATAAAGCTATGCCAGAGCAGAGCATGGAAATACTGTAATATAATGTCTGAGAAGAGAGTCTTATGCTAAAGATTTTCATAAGAGAAATTAAACTTTAAAAAAAAAAAAAGGAAAATGAAGATTAAGAGGACTCTAATGTGCTTCTTCATAGGACATGAGATCTTAGATGCAGATTCATATAATAATATATAAGAAAGAAAGAAAGAGAGAAAAAGAGACAGAAAGAAGGAAAGAAAGATGGTATCTGAAAAAAAAAAAAAAAACAGATTTTTTTTTTAAAGTCATTTAAAGGCTTTTTCCTGCCTTATGTATTTTGAGTTCATGTGAAGAAAAAAAGTTGCAAGTTATCCTTCACTATGTGCTCTATTCACATCTCTTTCTGAAGTGTGGAGCAGTTGAACAAATAAAGGACAAAAAGAAAACAACCAGACAGTTCATATACCCAGTCTACTATACATGGTAGATCGGGTCAGACGGAGCATGTTTGCATTTGCAGATACATTCATAAAATGCTTCAACATCAACTAAAACAGCAATTTTCAGGAAAAAAAAAATCAAAGTGTCTTTTACAGAAGGTTCAAACACCGTGTATACCTTGTCAGAACTTCCTTGTTTTGTAGTACCTCATGTTACTGGGTTACTAGTATAAAAAAACGTCAAAGAAATGAAATCTGGAAAAGCTGTCAAAATTCACAAAAAATGCCTTGAGCTGAATTCTTTGTTTATCTGAAACACTACAGCATAAAAAATAAGAACTACCAAAGAACTGCTAGGTTTTAAAGGAAACCAAGGTGTCAGCAGAAATAAATGTTATCAATAAAATTTCCCTACTGAGAACAGAGGATATATTTTCAAACAGCATCACCTTAGATATTAATAAATGTAAGATATTCCTTTCCAAAAAAGTTACTTGTTGCTCACTATGTTGTTATAAACTCACTGATGTTTATAACATCATTTCATTGTAGTTCTTGTTAGAAAGTTCAACAGCTTACTACTGCTTAGGTCTAGCTTGGCATTGGTGACAATTTTATTAGCCTCCTAGAATTTCATTTAACAGCAGATAACTTAGCATCTTTGATCCTAAACCAAAGGTTTATGTCTGCAGTCAGGAGAGAATTGCAATTATATGCACAGGTATTCGTTTAATTTATTTCAGACTATTTGTTTAGCAATATGATCATAAAAGACAAGCTCTTAATAACTGAGTCAAAACCTTAGGGTTAGGTAGGGATGGAATTAAGACTGAAAGGGTGCCGAGGCAAACGTAGAAAGCAAGTGGACTGATAAATTTCCATAAGCACCAAATTCCTTATAACTAAATGTTTTCCACAGAAATACCTGCTACTTTTTTTCTAAACTTTTGTAATTACCACATTTGTTCCTTTAAATGTATGCATTATTCAAAAACAAAAACAAAAACAGAAAAAGAAAAGAGAAGGGAGTTTGTGTAAGTTACATGGCTATATCCATCCAGAAGATTGTATTCAATCTCATAAGCCTCAAAGGTAGCATTCCCCCAGATACACAGAATCAAACTACATAACATACGTAGAATAATCTGACGATCACCTTAGATATTTTTTGTCAAAAGCCTCTGGCTGCACATTTGCAGCACACTTGAGAAAATTAAGTTCTAGTTTCTAAAAATAATTTCTCACCTGCAGTACATAAGTTTGATTAGAAAAGCAGATATTTTTTCAATTTCACGAACTGCATAGAATGAATATGGAAGGGTTGCTTTATTTTTGCCTTTTTGGGGAGGCTGGATTTTTATTTTTGCATAATTCATGTTATCATATCAAAATCGTTTGTGTTATGACTTTTTTAAGGGTCACATACATCTTATCTCATTTATGAACAAACATTTTTGCTGCATGTGTTACATTCAGGGAAGTCTGGGAAGTTTACACATCAGGTGCTGTTGAGAGAAAATACCTCATTTCAGGCTTATCAAAATGTATAAAAATGATGATTACTTATCAACTGGAAATGTTACAATTTCCCTTCTATGGCACTGTTCTTCTGTTAAGCCTGTCTGCTGCCTGCACTATACATCCTGATCACAACTTTCATTTTATATTTGCAAGCGTAACTATTGCTATCAAGTACTATAGCAGAACCATGGAAAGAAAATCAGAAAGAAATAAAAAGACGTATCTTAAAAATGTTATTTGCCATCACTCCAACAAAATATATAGGTAAGAAAGAAAATCTAAGTACTTACCTTCTTTAACTTTGTATTATCATGTCGTTACTTGGCATAAAAATTATAGTCATTTTTACATCTCTTAATTTCCTCACCAGGAGTCCTCCAAAAATACTCAGTTTTACCTCTAGTTTGATGTTAGCTGCAGCCTTTCTGCTTTTTGCCACTAACTGAAGTAGCAAGAGACCTGGATGTATGGCAGTGCAATGCTTTAAAGATTAAATCTTCTGAATCTTCCTCATTAGAATCATAGAATCATAGAATCACAAGGTTGGAAAGGACCTACAAGATCATCTAGTCCAATCGTCCTCCCATTACCCTTGCTACCACAAGCCACTAAGCCATATCTCATATCTCCTCATCCAGATGCCTCCTGAACACTGCCAGGGATGGTGACTCCACCGCCTCCCTGGGCAGGCCATTCCAGTGCCTGACCACTCTCTGAGAAAATTTTTTTTCATTGTGTCTAACCTAAATCTCCTCTGGTACAACTTGTGGCCATTCCCTTGGGTCCTGTTTGTTGCCTGGGAGAAGAGGCAAAACCCCCCCTCATCACAACCTCCCTTCAGGAAGTTGTAGAGTGCAATGAGGTCTCCTCTGAACCTCGTATTCTCCAGACTAAATAATCCCAGCTCCCTCAGCCACTCCTCATAAGACTTATGCTCCAGACCCCTCGCCAGTTTCGTTGCCCTTCTCTGGACACGTTTCAGGGGCTCAATGTCCTTCCTGTAGTGAGGGGCCCAAAACTGAGCACAATACTCAAGGTGTGGCCTCACCAGTGCTAAGTACATGGGCGCACTATTTCTAATGCAGGCCAGGATGCTGTTGGCCCTCTTGGCCACCTGGGCACACTGTTGGCTCATGTTCAGCTGAGCATCAACCAACACCCCCAGGTCCCTATCCTCTTCACAGTCACTGATATTCTGTCAATGTGGAACAGAGTGCCTTGTTGGGTTTTTTTTTTTGGTTGGTTGGTTGTTTTTTTTGTTTGTTTGTTTGTTTGTTTGTTTTGTTTTTGGTATCTCTAATGGAAAGTAATCATTTGAGGAGAAATGGTCAATTCAGGAAAAGTGAGGTAAAAGAGAATAAAGCCTTAAATCTGTAATCTTGTAGGAAATGTTGTGCAGCTTGTAGAGTTTTGCTGGTACTGCTACCTACAGTACGCTTTACCTAGATTTCCTGTCCTTCATCTCATCATTGTTTTTTGTTTAATTTTCCATAGCTATCTCTTAGCCTTGTACTTCATCCCATCACATGGACCGTTGATCAACGAGAAGGATAAATTATGCTTTACATTTTGTTTCTCTAGTCAGGCCACTTTATTGAGTTGTCTATCCAATCAAAAAAAAAATCAGGTATATCCCAAATGAGATGACTAATTACAGCGCATGCAATAAATGAAACTGGTTTTGCTCACTTCCTGGATTATTGAGAATCTGAATGCTTTTCTTAAGCCACAGAAGTCTCTGTTTCATTTTTTTGAAATAACATAGTCATGGTTCTCTCACAAGAGCATGTGAAGTGACCAACAGAGAAGAAACTGAAGAATTCTTCAGAAAACGTGTTGAGGTACATAACCTTTTAAATAAATTATGATCTAAATCTTGTATGCTGTACTGCAACGAAATGAATATTTTTGTGACAGGCTTTTTTTTTTTTTTAGCTTTCTTTTAGTTCTTCAGCTTTCTTTTGATTGTAATTCTTTTAATTGCCTTACTTGCAAGTAACCATGTACATAGGTATATACATATACATGTGTATATATATATATATATGCATATATAGTATTTGTAAGACTTATACAAGGGAGACTTGCAGAAGCTGCACTCTGTTCTCTGCTGAGTTATGTTTTCTACTGCTTATTCCATTGTCTCCTGTTTTCAGTGTAGTACAGATTTCTGTTAGCAATGCATAACACCAACAAATATGTTATTAAAAGAGAGTTTGAGAACAACAGGGTTGTTCACCATATCTGACTACATAAAAGTTAATTTGGAAAGGATATAAATAGTAGTAGATAGAAAATAATGCATTGTACTTGATTTCTTCTGCAGTTAGTTAACAATAGGGATAACTAAACTGTCACCATGTAACTGCAGAGTTAGCCACTTATTGAGATGAATGGTCACATTTCTCAGCTCATCTTTCAGGATGAAAATAGCATCATCATGTATACTTACCTCATATTTTTAAGGTTATCTATGTCATCAAAATGAGTAGGAACATTCTTTGCTTCAGTGAAAGCAGTTTCTAGAATACATTTAACATGATAATATTTTTTATTGAAATTTAAGGGGATAGAAATGTACCACCACTTACGTTTAAAACTGATAATTTTAATAAGCATAATTTAGCTGTTTTTGACTGCAAAATTGAAATTCACGACTCTCCCTCAACAGATATTTTTAGTGAATAGTTTCAGAGGAAACAATGAAAATTCCATTTAAGGGCAAGTATTTCTTTAATGTGCCAAGCAGTTGATGTTGAGTTCACTATTTTAAAGAAAACTGCAGTTTCCAATATTGACATTACTTTCTATTAAGTCATTTGTGATAAGATTCTGGGTTCAGATACGTATGTACTGGGTGCATTGTTTTAACTAAGTGTTGGCCCTCAGATGAATATTTATTACCAGTACCTAAGATATGGTCACAACTAATAGGTTTTATATTATCTCATTTTTATTTTCTAATTTGAAATTCTTGGTGGTTTTGTTTGTTTGTTTTTCCTTCTTTACTTAATAGAGATGTTTTTGAGCTAAGACATTTATCATTTTTTTTATGTATCTTTTTTTGTTGTTGTTCTCAAGACATCTCTCTCTCTAGTTCTTTCTTTTCAAAACTTGTTAGCTGGAAGGTTTGTGTGGCCTATGTCTATTTGTCATATTAGATTTCCAGAATCTCATCAGAACCATGTCAAATTACATCAATCCAAGCAGTATTCTAGTCGTTTGATAGCATAGCGCTAAAAGAAAAGCATGGCTTGAAGGTAGCTGGAAGACAAATGGCTTTATCATCATTGCAGAAGTACCACAAGAGATGCAATAATTTACTGAATGTTCACACAATATGATGTTTCTGTTCCACCACAGTAATCTGAAATTTTCATTGACCTATGCTATGACCAAAAAATATATAGAAAAATGCATAAATCCCACCACAGACTGTGTGATGGGAGGAAAATTATTGGTTATTTTTCCATGATGTTTTTCAGATAATTCTTTCGAAAGCTGCCAGTAGGAAGAATACTGGTCTTTCATTTCATAGGAAGGATTTTTTTTTCTCCAAAGAAAGATAGTAGAGAGGAAGAGAACTTTCTTTCTGGCCCAGACAGAGAGGAGGCAAATGTTGAACATGTTGAAAATGTTGACATCAGAAAAAGAGCTCCCTGAATTAAACTATATTGCAAGATACTGGTCTCCTAGCTATAAAGTCTACAAACATGGCAAATTACATCCTCTGGCTGCACAAGCTCTTCCGTCAAAACTTATAGAACAGATGCAGAGAAACCAGATAGAGTGCTTTTCCACGCAGAACATGACAAAAACCAGTCTATCAGAAAAAGAAAAACATGCATTATCATATGCTGCATCTACCATTAGGCTCAGATGCCTCTAATGTTTTGACAAGCCTGGTCACACAGAAAATGAACCTTTCTCATTTTATTCACGGAGCAGCGAAGCACAGAGGCTAAGTCTGTCAGAACCAGAGAAGAATTAGCCTGTTTCTTGAAGTGGGCTAAGGCTTCCTCTGGAAAAGTTTCTATCTTTCAGAGAAGACTGCTTCATTTCCCTTTTTTTTTTTTTTTTTTCAGCCTTTTGTGAATGATTGAACAGATCTGGCAGAAGATTTCACACACTGCCCTAAATTTCTCTCCTGAGGAAGCAAGAGCTTTGAAGGGGACAAGTCTAAATGTTTTCTCTCTCCCTTAAGGCCAGTTGCTATTGCACCAAGCTTTACTTGCATAAATCCCTTAAATCATCCTATATCCTTTTGGGAATGAGATTAGAGAAATTTTCAGGATGCAATTACCAGCTCATTCAAGGGGAGAAAAAAACAGAGTCTTTTCACTGTGAAGGGCAGCAAGGTTATCAATCAGTATTTTGAATTCACTCAAGCAACTCCTTCTGTGAGAACACCTTATCCACTGTCTGGGATCTTATTGTTCCCTTCCTGGTTGTCCTGTCCTAATAAGCCTCCTATCCAGTCATACACAGTGTAATACATTGCCTTTTTCAGATTGAGAGTGTATGAATACTCCAGAGTAAATAATATTTAACTGCTGTTGAAGACTGAATGCTGGGAACATGTTTGTTTAAAGGCATTTTACTCTATACTCTGTCAGTACATCCATGTAACTCTGAGATCCGGAAGGCTGCCCCATCTTTCTTTAGAAATAACAGAAAACTGAGTTTGAAATAGATCAGTCGAAATGCTGGTCACCTGCACACCAAGGCTGTGTCAATCACTTTGAGTAGTTCAAAAATTTCCCATACAGTATTGTCAATCTGTTGTGAGCCTGACAAATACCTGTGTTTTTAGCTCCCAAAATTAGAAATTTAGATATATTCAAGTTACTAAAGGCAAATAAATATCTGGCATTTATTGATTTTTTTATATAATTATACAACTTTGATTCCAGTCATGATTTTAATGAAGCACATTAAGGGATCTGAATCACACAAATATTAGCATTGGATTCCCAGCTAAGTGTTCTTTGGACCAACACAAACCACTCTTAAATTTATCCAAGGGCCTCTGACCTTTGTGGGTTTTGGCTTAGATTCATAAAACCACACACATAATCAGGGGAGCAAGAGGCAACATTTTCACATCCTTACTTTGGTGCTCTATCAGATACAGCCTAGGTTTAACATATCTGAGTTTCCTGCGTAGTACCTATCTACTACCACCACTGATGGTTTCTCATCTGGGTCTCAAGCACCCTGTAACCAGTTACAAAGCCATGTGCTCCAAAGCCCTGCAGATTTGAAGAATGGAGCACAGATGCCCAAACCCTAGACTTCCCATACAGCAGCTCTTGTCCTACAGCTGTGAAATGCAATCATGCACAAACTAATGATGAATTCTTTGGGCACTTCAGCTGCTAAAAAGGAATGACATAGCAGAGGTCTAGACTGTACAGTCAGGGTCATTACTCCAAGCCACCAGGTTCCCTCAGTGGCTGTTTAGATATCAGTGAAAATGACATTGTGCACTGATGGGAGAACAAATTGTTGTATCCTTCAGTCTTTTCTTTGGGTGCCCAAACCTCATTCATCACATGCACTGGAATGGACTTGGCTCTGTTCCCTAAGAGCCAGTAGTGTGAGCTGAATCACTTATTGCAGAGCAAGCTAATAACTGCTTTCTCTTTTTTCTTTGGTAAATACGAAAAACAGAAGCAAATTAGACTCAGCCCACAGGGAAGGCTTCCCACTCGAAATATTCCTTTGAGGTTATGTCTTCACTGCCAATCTGGCTTATGTTAACCTACATTTAAAGTAATCTAGTCAGAATATCTGCACCACAGTGAAATAACAGTTGAACTACAAAGTCCAAACTAGCATCAGTAGTTCACTTACAGCTCTAAGACCTTTTGCTGACACATCTCATCATTTTTATTGCTGCAATAAGATTACTTACATTAGAAATTCATTTGTGCTAATACTGAAGAGAGAATTTTCTGTCCTGTAGGATACACGTGGGAGCTGTGAGAATGCATTAGGAGGCTAATAGAGTTTGATAGCTTTCATCTGCATTGACACTGCACAGTGGTCTTTTTAAACTATGATGAGATCAAAATCTGCTGACCCAGGGACAGGCCATTGGACTGAGCAAAATAGCCATAATATGCTCATGGGTGCAGGTGTGAGTGGACTATAGTAACTGTAACTTTGTTTGTCTTTAAAGCAAAGATAATGCTTTCAGCTGGGGCCGGGTTGGTCATATCCTTTCTGTTCAGTTTAACTCACACATTTTGCAAGTTATTTCTGCATACTGTACTTTATGTAATGCTGCCACCAGATATACTGCATTTAGAAAGAAAGAAAGAAATATTTGGGGAAAAAAAAAAGCATGAGCATTTGGCTGATTCTGAGGAAGCATTAGCTCTTTAGGGTGCATTTTGGTCCTTTTCTTCATTGGTTATTATTTTGATTGCAGAGTGTAGCGATGAGCAACAGGTTCCAGTGAACTTACTTGTCTTCACATTAGCTCTGAAACATCCAGAAACCCCTCAAACAGGAAACAAAATTCTCTTTCCACAGTATAAATTTCAATTGTTCATAAATTGTGAGCTATATTCATCCACAGTTGTCAGAGTCCTCTGCATCTCAGTCTGATACCAAAAAAATTCCTTAATACTTTTCCTCCCACTATATGTTGGTACCAATATTCTTATATGCTTTACTGGAAAATGAAGAAGGTCTTTTTCATTTGACCTTGCTAGCTAGTGAGGAAAATCAAATTTCTTCTCAGGCCAAAAACTCACTAACAATTCCATAATTTTATGGTAACAACAGCAGATAATGTTGGAGTTCTTCAGTTTTGCCAAATTGTCATCTAAAGCAACAATAGGAATATAAGTCCAGTTTGTTCTGCCAATTTCTGAAGGTGTCATAGAGGTTAAATAACAAATAGCTAATGTTTCTGCTTTGGATGATGTTATAAAGGAAATTGGATAAACACTGAAACATAAATCAGGAAAAGGCACTAGAAAATGATGCCATCAGTTAGAAAAATGTGCGGTACTAATACCTGATCTGTCCTCTTGCTTGCTGAAAGTAGAAAAGAGAAAAACATTTAGTATCTTGAGTAGTCTAGGCACTGATTGATTTCATCTCATAATGCTTTCTAATGTATCTTCTAGAGCACCTTATAAATCATATGTGTTGTATTTTTTTGCCTTGTTGAGTGCTACTTGGTCAATTATAAATTGCTCAACTATCAGAACAAACAGGGAAAATCAGGGTCTGAGTGGCTGGTGTTTCTCCTCCTTCTGGGGACCTTGATTCAGTTCAGTATTTAGGTGCATGTTAGCCTGAAGCAGGTGAGTGATCCCATTAAAGTTATGTGCTTAAGTAACTTCGCAAATAGAGACCATTTTCAGTCTTCCAAAACACTATAATACTTGTTATCTATTAGAAAATCAGTACTAAAGGAAAAAAATCACACAATGAAATGGAAAAGTAGAAGTTCTTATAATTAATGTAATTATGAGCTTGAGTTTCAAATCCATACTAGTTTTTTATGGCTTTACGCTTTGTGTGTATGTGTGCCTTTAATAGTTGACTAGAGCTATAACAACCCTCATGAGAATACTGTGAAACTCTCAAAGAAAACTGTGCATACTACTAACTGGAGAAGGTAGTTTTCTTTGTTTCACCCTGCTCTTGGCAAATCCTATGTTTGTCTAAATTAAGATGGGGAGATTTGGATTACAGATGCAGTGTTGAGGAACACCTGAAACCCAGTGTCTAAATGGAACCTCTAATCCATATTGTATTGCATAATCCTGCCAAAAAGTTCTTCATACTGGCAAATACATCTAGCATTATCGTAGTACAAATCTGACTTTCCCATTTAAAAAAAAAAAGAAGAAGAAGAAGAACAGAATAAGATGACATAAAGTCGTTCAAAGGGAGAGAAAGACGGATCACTTTTACGAAGAGAGGAAAAATAACAGCAGGGCCTTGGCTACTCAATTGCATTTATTTAAGGGATCTGAACACTACCATCTCCCTCTCCCAGCCATTAGTTGATTTCAGCCCTATGTTTTCAAATTTGGAAGACTGTTCACTCTTGGTTTTATTTGTAACATCTTGTGGGGAATACCTTGAAAAGCTTTCTTTAGCTGAGAATCACACTTTGCCTTTCTTTCAGCATCAATGTATGTGGGGCTTTGAAACAGATCTGGAAATATATAGCGTTAGTAGAAGCTGTTGTAACTGGCAGAAAGCATGGTTTGGCAAAATGTTGGTCATTATGGAATTCTACTGAAGCCGTCAATCTCACTGAACAGAGACCAAATAACTAGTTTTTTTTTTTTTCTGGTTGTTCCTTTAACTAACTTTTAAAATGGATGTGGGATATAAAACTGAGAGGTTATGTAAGACTAAGCCTGTACCTGAGTCAGGAAAATAAGCTTAGACCACCTTTCACCATTATCTCTCCTTCCACTAACCCTTAAAGAAAAACAGAGCACCACATCTAGATTTGTATTTGAATTTATTTTAAATTGTAACTAACTGATGAGCTATCACTCTGAAATACAGTAGTAGCAATCTCTTCTGAAAATGTTTCAATATTATATTACATGTATGGTTATTATCTGATAAAATGATTGATTACCTGCATAGGCATCTTTTGATGTTTGTCTTATTTTTCCATCACAAAAAAATGTTATTCATGGAATCAGAAGTCACAAATGGAAAGCAGCCTATTAATTCACTCAGTTCAGCTCCCATCAAGGTAGAAAGCCTAATAAATATAAACCAACATTTTCATAAATAGTCAGCAAAAATGACACAGAAAGTTGTAACTATTCCTTAACCAATGCAACTCACATTTAGCACATAGTAATCACCAGAGCTCTTTCCTAACTATAATGACAGCGAACTTCAGAGATTTTTAGGATCCCTGTCTACTCTCATTTTCTAGGTAACGCGTGCATGATTTTCCATCTCTTTCAGATACAATACTGTTTCCCTGCCAAACGTATTTCAGAGGCTGTGAAGGTCAACATTATTGTTTTTGAAACAGATTTGGAAGTATCCAGAGTCTAGCTTCAAAATGAATGACCTACCCTTCAGTAGGTGAACAGATTAAAACCTGCTTGTATTCTAGTTCAGTTTGTTCATCCTCAGAGTGCTCATCAAACTTGCAGACTGAAGCCACACTAGTTAGGTTCCTAGTGGGGCTGTGTGTTTAGAACCAGCTTGTGAAACCATGGTTGCACAGCACCCACGTAATGCAACCCACATTTCCCAAGTGTCAGCTGCCTCTCCTGATGTAATGCTTCAGTGGTCTTGACAGTTTTAGTAATCATGGTGAAAATCAGAATAATACCACTAGTTTACAAAAAGTAAACAAGCTCCTTACAATGAGAAGGAGAAAGGAAAAGAAGAAAATGAGACCATTCAGCATATCTCAAGAGTGAAGCGTGGCCTTTTTAAAGCATCTGTTCAAAGTGAACTTCCCTGTGAAGTAACATTGCCTTCCTGATAAGTTACTGTTGGAAGGATTTACATGTAATGGGCACTGCAGGGATAAAGTGACTGTCAAGTTCAGCTGAAATGAGAAAATACAGAGGCGCAGTAGTTTGCCAGAACTGCTTAGACTGTAAAGATTGAAGGCTGGTACCACACCTAGTGCTGTGTCCTCACAGCAAGACTCACTGGCTCAGATTGCTTTCTTCTAGAGTGAGATCCATGTCTGAAGGTGAGGCTGAAGAGGGAGGGGGTAATTCCTTTTCAGACTGAGCTGCTGTAAACCAAGACTTGTGGTTTATAAACCACTGGAATAACAGTGTATAATAGATGAAGCAAAAAATACTATTGCTCATTTGCTGTTATATCATGCTTTTCTCCACAAACTTTCTTCCTGTGAAATGTCTGTCTGCTTATGTGAGAAGGTGAAAATTACTGAACACATGGTATCAGCTTTCTCCAAGCCCAGAGCATTGTGTGAACATGAATAAGTCTTCACCCTCTGAAATCTGTTGAATTAGCATTGTATGCTATAACAAAAAATGTGTTAATGACAGGTTAAAAAAAAAGAAACAGCCTTTTCAGATGCATCGCGAAACAAATTGGTACATTCTTTATGTCAGGTACAGCAAAAGCACAGTGCTGATGCTTTGTTTTTTTCCCCCTGCAGTTTGTTCCACAGACAAAAATGATCAAAAGGACAGATTTAAGTCTGTTGTTAAACAGGGAGTTCAGCATGCACCCGTCCAAGAATCATTCCAACTGCACTCTTCAGACCATGTGCTATAGGAAGCTGGTTGTCTTTTCAAAGCCACTTTTTGCATTTCTTTGGGAACATTATGGCCGGTTCCTTTTGCTGTCCACACATGTCCACACTGATGTTAACCTGTGACGTTAGCCACACAAAATTGTATGCAAAGATTTTGTTGGCATTCTGGTAGTGAAGGAAGACTGCCTTCTTCAGGATCTGCAGTTCAGATCACCCTACATGGGCAATCCCTGACACATCTTTGCTGATCTCAACGTTTCCAGAGCAGTTTGATGCAGACAGATGTCCTTGTGGTAACAGCTGTGCTGGACAACATATTTAACAGAGAGACAAAGGATTACAGGAGCAGCACAGAGGATGAAATTCCGCCCCTTTTTATGTTAGCTAACATTCTGCAAACACTAATATCCAAGTAGAAAAAAAGTCAAAATAAAAATAAGGTGATCTTTCCATAAAAATCCTCCTATTGGGAACCCATGTGGGACCACTGATGAGGGAACTACAGAGCCCTGTGACAGTAACCACCCTTACTGCTTCCTGGTGGATACAGAAGCAGCACTCGACTGCTCCATTTTGCACAGTTGGTCTTTCCCACTGAGCATCAACACTGGGAGGGATTCTCTGAACACAGCAGAAATAAAGGACAAAGTCAAGGAAACAAAAAATGAGGAAGGAGGGCAAAAGAAATGCTCTGATCCCTGAAAAAAAGACGAAGAAGTATAGCAGTTGTCTATGAACACTAAGTTCTTCTTAATATAAAAAAAAAAAAGTTAAAATAAAAGATCTACTTTTTCAAAAGTATCAGTTCTCTCATACAGAAATGATGTCTTATGATAAAAAGTTCTTCTAAAATACAAAGGTTCCGTATAAACAGAAAAGCCTGAAAATCCCCTACATGGCAAATGAAAATTATATAATGATACTTGATCTTATTTATTAAGTTCCTCCATGAGTTTAATCATTTATGTGCACATTTTATATACAGAAAACTTTTAAAATTCTAAATGCATGTGCCCATAACATTGTAAGCACTGGGAAATGTCTGATATGTTCCAGATAGAGCACTCACAATATGTCCAGTTGGAAAAATATTGCTTTCCTATCCTCATATTTTCAATCAGAAGAACCACATTTTAAAATGTCCTGAATGATACATTTTTTTTCTCTAGGCTGAAAGAAATATTCTTCACGGAGTGTACAGAATTTATGCAAACAAACAAGACTGCAGCTCAAGAGTGCTGTGAGTTAGAAAATCAATTGAAAAGAGTCAGATAAAAGACATACGCAATTATCAAGTGATAAACAAAGAGTTACGGGTGGCAACTATGTATGACGTCTCACATACAGAGAGATGAACAGATACATAGCTACAGCTGATACAGAAAACTTAACCACAATTAACCACGGTACATTTCTGGATTAATATTTTTTAAATAATATTTAACTTTTTGTGTTATTAAAATACTGAAACATCTCAAGAACGAGACACAGTTCTGTGTTTAGCATATTAGGAAAAAGAAATAGCTGGAGAGAATGTAAGTGGCTGGTTGAGAAGTGAAAGACAAGTGGTCAGACCAGCAGAAAGCGTGAAATAAAGAATTGTGTCTATTGATGCAATTCTGAAATGGAGAAGTAACTGAGTTAGTATTTTCCAGGTATTCTGAAAGACAGAATGAATCCTACAGTAGAAAAAAAGAGAGAATATATAAGGCATGTAAATATGTAGGTTATTTAAAACAGTAAATAAACACTGCTTAGTTGTTCACAGACTGTGCTCTAAAAAGTTAAAAGACAGCACATTACCACTCACTGCACAGTTGTTCTGATCTACTGAGGATGCAGTAGATCAGTCATGGACAACTCCAGGGCAAGAATCCCATCCAGGCTCTCCCACGTGACTAAGGCCAAGCAATCTCATACTGCTGAACACCAAGCAAAACAGGGTTTAGCTGCAAAATCTCCATTAGCTGGTATTCCAGTCAAAGAAAATTTGTGAGTGTTATCTCTCAGCTACTGTGCTGAAAATCTCCTAATATCATAGAATCATAGAATGATAGAATGGCTTGGGTTGGAAGGGACCTCAAGGATCATCAAACTCCAACCCCCCTATCAAAGGCAGGGCCACCAACCTCCACATGTAATACTAGACGAGGCTGCCCAGGGCCCCATCCAACCCGGCCTTGAACATCTCCAGGGACGGGGCATCAACAGGTCCTCCAGCACCTCACCACTCTCATAGTAAAGAACTTCCCCCTGAATCTTCCCTCCTTCAACTTAAAACCATTTCCCCTTGTCCTGCCATTATCTACCCTTGCAAAGAGTTGACTCCTCTCCTGTTTGTAGGCTCCCTTTTGGTACTGGAAGGCTGCAATGAGATCACCCCACAGCCTTCGCTTCTCCAGACTGAACAAGCTCCCTCAGCCTGTCTTCTTAGGGGAGGTACTCCAGCCCTCTGATCATCTTAGTGGCCCTCCTCTGGGTCCTCTCCAACAGCTCCCCGTCTTTCTTGTACTGTCGGCCCTGGACCTGGACGCAGTACTTCAGATGGGGCCTGGCAAGGGCAGAGTAGAGAGGGACAATCACCTCCCTGTCCCTGCTGGCCACCCCCTTCTGATGGAGCCCAGGCTCTTCAATACGCAACTTTTCAACTGTTCTGCACACTATAAGCTCCTTCTTAAATTGACACAATACCCTATCAATATCAGAACTCATAGGTAAATTGTACTTTATTAGTGTCCAGACATTTATGCATGAAAGGTAGATCAAAAGAATAAAAGTAATTTAAAAAAATAAAAAAAATAAAAATTCAAGCAACAATGTTGCACTCTTATACATTCCAAGAAACTGTATTATTTCTGGTTATAGGCAGCATTTGAAATGCTACCTGAACAGACCTGGCTATCATGGGCCAGCCATCTTTCCAGCAGTCTACTGTACATGAATTATTTTGGCATCTTTTTCATTTGAAGTGTTTCTGAAAACAAAGAGAAAATGCATTGATTTCTGTTACTGCATTTGTTACATATTTTGTTCAGGTTACCTCTGCAAGGAATTCATACATTGTATTTTCACTAATTGCTATCCATGACTATTTCTTTCTGCTCTTGTTAGAAAGACTGAAATGTCTTAAACAGGAACACAATAAAAATCAAATAACAAATCTCAGACAATGAGTGACTCATCTTCGATACCAGCTTTTATAGATGAACAATTATTTGTTCTATTAGTCTTGAAACATGCTGGATAAGGCAAATTCATTGCCTACCGTTTGCAATATCTCTTGGAAGCTTAAAAAAAAAAAAAAAAAGTTGAAAAGCTATAATTTCAAATCCAGAATCTTCTGTTGCTGTATGCTGTATGTTATATAAACCAATGTTGCTGACTGAGGGTATCTAAATAAGTGGAAGCACTTGTGTGCCTGTTCAGATCTAGTAAACTCAAACTTCATTTCATTTCAATCATATTTCATTCTTTAAAATTACTCCATTTTTTCACATCAGAGAATAAGATGAATTAATTTGCTTGACATGGCTATCCTTGTTCCTCAGAATAAGTGTTGCAATCTCTTTGTCTCTATTTATAATTATATCATTAATTGATGATATAAAAAGGTCCATTTTCGGCCGATGTTGCTCAGGCACTTTGTGTTGTTCCATTTAACTCTTTAACCCAAAGAAAAGAGGAATATCAGGGATGAGGCATAGATTTCAGTTGCTGCGTGTTCGCAGGGCAGATTTCCAAACAGGAAAGCTCAGGAGGATCCAACAGGAGGAAGCAACAGGAAGTAACCATCCTCCGACTGCAGGAGGGGCACGCTGATGCTGGAATGAGTTCTCCAACCAGGAGTTGGTCTTGAGAGTCTAGAGAATCAAACTTGAGAAAATGTGTTTCTTTTGTGCATGTCACAATTATCAAAGAGCAAGGCATGGGAAGAGACAGCTTTGATAGAGCAAAGTCTATCCATGACACTTTTACCAGTAGGTCACTGCCTGCCTTGGCAATTTGCTTGGAAGGAAACTCCACTCATCACTTTATCTACTGCAGATAAGTAAAACAGATTACATTATATAATCTTTTGATATAGAGGAGACTCATAAAGTGAGGTAACAAAAAACCAACATTCCTGGTAAAAGAAAAATGATGTGACAGCTGCTCCCACATGGACTTCACTTCAACACAGCCATAATATTTGTTTATCCCAGCAATAGCTGAAGTTTTGATTTTGCCAACTTTCTGACCTACCAGAGATGGCTGAGAGATGACTGAATCTCAATGCTTATGGAAGTGAATCCAGTTTGCAAAATGCTGTGAGATCTCTTGGGATGAAAGTTGGTATAAAAATATGATTTATTAAAATAAATGTTCTGTAAATTATAGAGCAGCTTTGATTTACAAATACTTAAGGGGCTTTAAACATAACATTTCATATGGTCTCTTTGACAAGTTGAATATTACAAGATTTAGCAGACCCAGAGAAATAAAAAGCCAGAGGGAGAGAAAATTAAAAGCCCATGATTTTTTTTTCCTTTTTAAGGATAGGGTTCACCAAAACCCACATTTAAAACAAAATGTCTTTTTCATCGGTCAGTCATTTGAGGAACTAAAAGCAATTAAATGGCACAGTGACTTCAAATTTGCTTCTTCCACACTTCACATGTATCTTCTTTGGGAGCTAACAATGAAACACTTACTCTACATTTACTTTTGGCTACGGCACAGTATTTCACAAAGCACGCTTCCACACAGGTAAGCAAGCTGGAGCCCAGCAAATTAAACCAACGTTTATATTCCCCTTAAGTAAATAAATCTGCGAGGGGTGAGATGCAATCTTAGGAAAAAACATGTTTGGGTTAAGCTTGGGCAAGCTGCTTAGAAAACTTGAATGTTGTGTTGGAAAATCTTCAAAACAATTCTGAGTAGTAGACTTCAGCTGCTCTCCCCTACAGTATAAGAGGTGTCTATACAGACCCAGACAAAAAAAAAACATAAGGCCAGAAAAAAGCTATATCTTCTACAAACTAAGATCTTTCTAGGCCGGCAGCCTGCCACTGACATCACCTAAGATTTGATAATTAGAGAACAGTATGACTGTGTAGATGTTGTGCTGATACTTCAACAGTCTGCAGCTCATATATGAGCGGAAAGCAGCATCATTATGTTTAATAGTGCTTGATGAATTTTTCTCATAAATTTGTTACTTTAATTTTGTAGAATCATAGAATGACTTCCAATCCCCCTGCTGTGGGCACAGTTGCCAACTACTAGATCAATCAGCCCAGGGCCCCACCCCATCTGGCCTTGAACACATCCAGGGATGGGGCAACTGGTTCATTCATAGGCAGAGAAGATAGCTCGAATTATGAATTATGAAGGTACTTCAAAGTTTCCTTTCATTATTTTCTCAAGTCACTTTGGCCAGTATGAAGAAATAGGTAAACTGTATACCATGAGCTGCATTTATACTTCAGAAAGTGACAAGGTCATATATCATTTTGCACAAACTGGTTAACAAGGTTAAATGTTTTCAGGTAAGGAATAGCTTTATTGTGAATCAAAGGCATTGTTTTTCTGTTGTTTTGTTTGTTTGTTTGTTTGTTTGTTTGTTTGCTTTTTCTTTTGTTAGAGGAGATTGATTTACTGTCAAGGAATACAGTTTTGAATTTTGGATGGACAATAACTAGGAAATGTTATTAGATTTTTTTTAAGTTGCTGATTTAATTGTGAAACTCCTTCTCCTTAAAATTGTTTTGTTTATTTGTTTGTTTGTTTTAACAAGTCAATCGGGAAACATTTTGTGTCTTTTGTTCTTTTCACCTTGAACAAATTTAACTTTCCTTAGATGGAAGTGAACAATGATTTCCAAGTTATAAAAATCAGCTTCTATCTCATTTGCCTCCTATGTGGATATACTCTTGAACTCAGCTCAGTTGAAACACTGCAATCCCGTCATAATTTACAGACCAGTAGTGGAGATATGTCTCTCTGCAGTTTCAAATGCTGGATTTGCTCTGTTATCAGGTCTGATAGCAGCAGCGCTCCTGACAGCCTACTTTGGGGTATTCACTTCCCCTGTAGGTAGAAAGCCCGGATGAAAAGAAAGCTGCTGTGCATGAGCCAGCAGCAACCAAATCCTTCATATGCCCCTAGTGAAGAAAAATGCATTTTTGAATTCAAAGTTAGATAGGAAGAAATTAACAAGGAGCAAAGAAATCCCCCACATTCGCAATCAGAAAATCAAGTTTGTAATTGTTATTGTATGTTTTCACTCTCATAAGAAAGAGGAAAAACATAGTTATCATCAGTAAACACAATAGTAAATTCAAGAAAACATACAGTACCCTTCATCTAAAGAGACCTGAAGCAGCTTATAATCACTAATTAATTAAGCCTTGCAGCATTTCTGGAAGCGATATGCAACTTGAATAATGCATTTCTCAGGAGACTCAAACTGTGATCTTTTTGTGCAACCCACAATTTAACAGGAAAATTCTGGATCTCATATTTTTAATATCTGAGTTATTAATGTATTTTTAAACTCTTTCAACTCCAGTAAAACAGTCCCACTGTGATGTCCTCCCCACAGAGGACTTGTGGTTGTAACAAATGCTATATTATGGAGGTGGAAAAAGATGGGACTTGTGCCTTACTCCAGGTACTCAGAGTTTCACTTACTTGAAGTTTGGTGGTCAAGCATGTTCTTCCAGGGTATTTCTTATCATGCAAAGCAGGTTTGTGAAAAAAATGTATTAAGATTTATGTGTTCCACCTTCATTACTGCCTTCCATATAGACAACGTATAGCACAGCTACCTTTTTCCTAAGGGCAACAAGCACTTTTACAGAGAGCATGTTCTGCGTATTGAAACCTCATCTGGCATAGAGTCTGCCATAACTTTCATGATCAGTAATCTACAACAACTCTGGTAAAGTCATTCAGTGGGTTTGGATCAGCTCTCATGAAGTCTACACAAAGCATAAACTGGCAAAATCAAGTTTTAGTGATTCCTTAGAGAGACAAACTGAATGAAAATATGAATGTTTGTGAGTATTTCTACCAATGAAGGCTTTCAGTTAAGCACTTTTTGATTTGCACTGAACTACTGGATTTTTCAGTTTTGCATATATCCAAAGCATAAATCTGCCTCTAAAGCTCCTCCAGTCTTTCAACAAACCTAAATTATGGTACTGATTTCTAGAATACTTTATTATAATTTCACTATTCAAGGACAATGCATCCAAAAGTATGCAAAGACATTCTCTGAGCTGCTGCCCAGTAAAAGGAGCACTTGTATTTAAAATATTATCTGATCTATCTTTGGAATTGACGATCAACTTGTTGTACTGATTTATGTATAAAAACTTGGACCATCTTCTCAAAGGCTGACAAAAGGGAAGATTTATGTTGAAGCACTGATGCTCTAGTACAATGCGTACTAACTAAGAAGAAGAAAATATGTGTTTTAAACCATGCTTTGAATAATACGGTACAGACAAAAGAAAAAAATGCAAATGAGGAAACTAAGAGAGTGAACCTGGATGCTTCTGTTTGGAACCATGACATCTGAATGAGATTTTCTCAAAGTATTCTGCTCTGTCTTATCACCTGAACATCACCAGAACTATAAACTTAAGGAAAGCTCTCATATTCCAAAGAAGCAGTGGAAAGTTCTAATGGATCTAAAGTGACTAAAACAAAACCCAAACAAACAAATAAACAAAAACCAACCACCCTAACCAAGAAAGGATATTAACCATTTATTAATTTATTATTTAGCAGTCCACCAGTACACAAGTATATCAGAAAGATAATCAGTTGTGTTTGTACTGTTGGATATACTTCCATTTTGCACTAACCCAACCACAATCTGCAGATGCCTTGGGTTCATCTTGTGATAAACCTAAGGTTTGTCTTCATCTTTCATGCATGTGCTAGTTCATAATATGTGACTGCTTTATAGAAACATTTGCCTACCTTAATGCTAGTATATATTCACATATACTCATTTGAATAGAACTACCGCATGCAGTCTAGTCGGTCTATTTGGTAATTCCTACATTATCCTAATTTTATTATTCTCAAACCTGGATACATTCTCTGCATATCCAAAACAATACCAGGCTCTTGGCAAGTGTTCAGTATGCTGCCCCCCATCCCAGTTTTAAATTAAGGTCAGGCAAAGAATCCCACACACATACGTTTTGAAAAGGTCAGGTTCTGCTCTCAGTGACAGCAGCATGCCTGAGAATAGTTGTAGGGCCTAATGGCTGCTGTCTGTCACACTGCCACAACTTAAAATGAGAATAATTTCTCCTTTTCTCTCTCTTTCAGTAGTTACTGAGTTACAGAAAATAAGATTAGAACAAGGAAAGTGCTACTGGTGAGTGAACTTTTTATCTAAAGGACATTCTCGTGTACCTAAAAATGTAAGTAGTAGAACTATAGCTACAATGAGTATGTCAGCTCAGATGATTACCATGGTTTACACAGCATATCTTCTGCATTTATTTTCTACACTACTTTTGCATAAATAGAAACAAACGCATAACATTGTAGCACCTATTTATTCTGAAGTAGACCACTACAGGCCAGCATGTTATGCCACAGTTATGAGTCTGTTAAATCACCATCAACCTCAATCTGTGTAGAAGATATTTAACGACTTGCTCTATGCAAATCTATTAGCTGAATTGGTTGCATAAATGACTGTTGGTGCTTGAAATAGTAGTTTGCAGCTCTGAATATGATTTATTTATTTAGCTCTCCTTAGTGGGTTGTCATCGTGCAATATTGAGACAGATTTAGGTTAATATTTGTGTTCTGAAGAAGTTGTTTTCTAAAATAGCTCATTTCCATAGGCTTCAGGGTACTATCCAAACAAGAAACCAAGCCATGATCTCTGTTAAATGAAATCATACAATTTACCAGTGATTTTTCAATTAAGGTCAAAATAAACAATTAAGATCAAAATAAGAAAAATAAACAAAATAATAAAAATTGTGAATCCTTTCTTTTTAGAATGAGTAAGGCAATCACAAAGTACTGTTGCAAGTTTTAAATGTATAGTATGACTTTCACTGGGCCTGGATATTATGCATATAAACTTCACAAAATGTCAACTGGGAAAAAAAAATTATATGTACTCAAAAAATCAATGTCTATTTTCTTTTTATACCCAATAAATAGTATATGAAATGTATCTTCTGAAAGTGACACAGAACAGGTAAAAAAGAACTTAAAAAAAGAGCGTTATAGTAAATGAAAGAACTAGACTTGTGTTAGGATTGTAAAATGAAGCCAAGTGAAAAGAAGATTTGGTTTTGATGGGATAAATCAATGAATCTTCTTTGCAGTAGACTTCTACCAAATGAGAGCAATGAAGAATGTAATGACAAGATGACACACAGGGTTTGCTATATGAGTTCTTTCTAGGCAAGGTTTTTCTATGGAATTTCTCTGTCACTTCGTACTCAACATTCTTCAAACAAATATTTTTTGGAAAGTGGTCATTGTACTATTTTACTGCTGTTATTTATGTTGTTATTTGCATTACATACTACCGGCAAGCCTCAACTGTACTGGGACATCACTTGTTTCAGGCTCTTCAGGTTTCATAAACCTGAACTAATTTTCTTCATTTACAGGAGTTGAACTGAGAAGTAATTTATTGGGCTTTAGCAAAAGTGTTTATGATTGAGCAGAGGGAAAAATATGGTTTCCTGCAAGTTGAATGTAAATGTCTCGATACTGAATATTGTGATTTCAGCAGAAACAAGACAGCAACAAAGGGTAAATGACTTACACTGATGACAAGAGACCTTGAAGGAAAGAACTGGAATAAGACTGTAGACAAAACAAAGAACATCCAGAATAAAAACTGCTTCTTGGCAATGGAAAACAAATCCCTCTGTCCTTGCTTTTTCTACCCAGACTCTACTCACTTCTCTCTGATATTTGGACTGGCAGCTCACAAGAAGTTTTGTGGGCACATGAATGAAGTTTGTTTGAGGTAGTTTATCTGAAAAAGCAGCCTGCACATTTTGGAAGGGAATTCTTGTCCTTTATTGCTGATTCACAGAGAAGGGCAGTACCACTGGTAATATCATATTTATGAATACAAATTCGTAATGACCATCTGTTTGTGATTAACATTTTCAACTTACCTCCTGCCATTTATAGAATTCAAAACCACTGGATTCAAATAGTGCATATGTTCCAAATGCAGGATACAGGAGTATTTCAACCTGCAGGCAATAGGAGCAAGAAAGGCCGCAGGTTGGACATGCCTGCTTTAGAGCCTGTGTGTGCATCCTGGCATGATTTTAGGTACTTTCAGTAACTCCACAGCACTGTTCAGATTCTCCTGCATATTCACCAACAAGAACGTTCTCTGACTGACCTCAGGATCTCCTATTTTTCAGACTTTCTACCTGACAACTCCTCTGTAAAATTGGTGCAGGAAAATTAAGATGAGTGTAGCCGCAGTATTAAAAAGGCTTTGTGCTGCACACACTCTGCAAGACAGAAAGGAACTGCAGTGCACCCAGCATCATGGCAAAAATCAGCTCTTTTGTTTCAGAAAAGAACTGAGATTCCTTTAATTGCCGAAACCTCACCCCTAAGTAACCTAGCTTCTGGGAGAGCAGAATAATTTTTGTTCAAAATTTGTTTAAGAAAAATAAATGAACACCAAACATGAAAAACTAAATTTAATCAGGTATACTGTGATAAAGTTATAAGTAACTGAAGTAGTTGCTTATAATATACGATAAGTATATTATAATACGATAGTAACAGAAAGCATCTGTCCCTTAGGGTATCTCTTGCTACCAGCTTCAGACACACTCTGATAAAACATACACAGATAAACACACACAGACAGCTTTGGTGTCCTTGTGGGCTTCCTCCACATTCTCTGATCTCTAATTGAGACAACACAGAGTTGTGCTCATTTCCACAGTGTCACTTATCTAAAGACACAGAAACATTATCTTTACTCAGCAAAATGTACTTTGCTTTTGAAAATCACTTCATTGAATCAGGTGACCTGCTGCTGGCAAAGCAGTGTGAAAAGGATTTGGTGTGCACACTGTCTAGTTCTTTGAAACAACATATAATCTAATTTAGTTCTATTGCTAAAACAGATCCAAATATTTCTAATTCTCAATTATAATTGGAATATGGGACAGAAAGCACAAAGCTTCTGCTTTTGTCATTTTTTTTTATTTTATGTAAAATAAAATATTGAAATGATGTGCATTACAACATCATGGATTTGCCAGGAAGCCATGAAATGTTTTATTGACATAAACAAAGCCAAATTTTTTGATACAGGTATTCATCAGGTAGAGCGCTGTCTGTCTAAAATTGCCCAGAGCCTGAAGAGCAATTCCACTGAAACATAAAGAAAATATTTTTTTAATCATAATTATGAAGCCACTCCTCATAAGATGACCACACTTTAAAGTAAGTTCCAAGTTAGAAAAAGCAAACCAGGATGCTATATCAGTTGAGCTTTTATTTACTTAGTTTAGAGTGAAAATTAAGTCCTTCACAAAACTGTTCCTTTAAAGTGTATTTGACAGTAAGAGATAATGGCTCTTGTGGTTTATTTTATAAATCCATGTTTGTGACAAAGACTTGCCATAACTGATAATAAGGAACATCAATAGGACTTAAAAATAAATTTGACCCTGTTGTACAGAGTAGCATACTCCATGTGGGAGAAAAAGTCATCTATTTTTAGTTAAGCTATACTCCTAAGAAATGCATCTTTCCTCCCACACTAAGGACTTATTCTACTTTCACACCTCAGTGGACTGTTAGTAAAACATTTCAAGCAGAAAATCCAGGAAGATTCAGTCAAGTGTACTGCAGACTTGAAAGTCACTCACCAAAATTTGCAAATATTCTCTATAAGTTAGCCAAGTCCAATTCCTCCCTGATTAGTACAAATACTTCTGCTCTTCCTGCTCATTCTTTGGTCAAGTCCCCCATGTGAAGTATAAATCCCTTTTTTGTTTGTTTGTTTGTTTTTGTCCTGTTTATGATATGATATGAAAAAGTCATTGAAAACCTGCTTATTTAGCAAATTAACTTTCCAACAGTGTTCCATAGATAATATGTTGCTCAAGCTAAGCTTTAAAAAATCATGTTATATCTGATGAAGTTTTCCGCTATTAGGAACGATGTTCTACTCACAGAATAAATTAGGCAGTTAGATACACCACTGAAGAAAAAAAAAAAGCAATAAAATGGTAAACACTTTTCATCATGCAGCCTCTTTCTCAGTTCTATTAGAATGCTTGAAATATGCTTGTAATGTGCATAATAATTATCTGAAATGAAAATCTGTCACGATTGTAGTGAGTAGATTTTTTAAAATCATTTCATTGAAAGTAATTAAGCCAACCTCAAGCATAAGTTAACAGGAATACAGCTCTGTTAAAACCTCAGATTTCCTTAGCTCTTTCTTTGAAGAGAAACAACTCTATGCTTTGGAAAATGTGTTTTGAAACCAGTACAAGCACAATCCCAGAGAGAAAGTGAGAAGATAATCAGAAATGATTTGGTCAATTTGCACTTCTAGGAAAAACATCCATATGCAAAAATTCAGTGCTTGGAAATGTGTCCTTGCTAAAGTTTTCTGCAGATCTACTCAAAGTCATCACTCAACATTTCTTCATAGGAGAGGTGTTCCAGCCCTCTGATCATCATGGCTCTCCTCTGGACCTGCTCCAACAGCTGCACATCCTTCATTTGCTAGGAGCCCCAGACTTGGATGCAGTACTCCATTTGAGGCCTAAGGAGGACTGTGTAGAGGTGGACAATTATCCCCCTTGCTCTGCTGATCACCCCTCTTTTCATGCAGACCAGGATACTATTGGCCTTCCAAGCTTCAAAATCACACTGCTGGCTTCAGTGATGGGTCATGGACATATAGATAAGTCAGTGCTCATCTGAGCCTTATAAAGAACCTATTGCATCTTGTTGACTCAAACTCAGAATGGAACCTTCCTAAACTGCTGTGCAAGCAACTTGTTGACTCATGCAACTAACCTTAACAAATGTCTGAGATTGAAAGAACGGAGTTCTAGTGACTCAAGTAGGAAGCTGTAACATCTAAGGAACATCATTCTGCAAAGGCAGAGTGATAGACTGTTTATCTTCACTTCCTGTCATGGTTCCTCACTGCTGATAAACATCAGTAAATGGAGAGGGTCCACGACCAGCAAAGACCCTCATCAAAGACATCAAAGAATCTTCTAGACATGAGTGGAGTACCACCCCTATGGGCAGTCTCTGACTAATTAGACTATATAACGATGAACATGAATGTTTACCTTTGTCGACCCACCACCCATGGATCAAGACAATGCTGGATCCAGGAGTGGTGAAATATGTCTGTCTCTAAATCTCTCTTCCTCTGTCTCTGTTTCTCTCTCCTCTTTCTCCTCCCTTTTCTCTGCTTCCTTCTTTTACTCACTTTTCTTTAACAGCCGTTGCCTAAATTAGCCTTAAAGTAGTTGCTTACTAACTGTCGTTAGAAAATTGCCTAATTTTGACTCAAAGTAGTTGATGAGTTGCTGTTAGAAAACTCAGTAAACTGTCTTCTATTGTTCCTCTACGTCATGGTCTGACTCTGTCACTCCGCTGACTCCTGGAGTCACCTGGAGCCAGGAGAGCCCTATTTTCATTTGAGTGAAGGTGAATTCCAGAGATTCACCATCCTCACAACCCACTGAGTGGGATGAAACAGTGCTCTAGGATGACTTTCTGATCTGTTCCCCCAGCCATACCTGTTCACATACACATGCTACGCCCAATTCACCTGCAGGAACAGTGGAGCTGCCTTCTATTTTATGGAGCTTCCAAGGAGACAGGGAGCAGGTATTATGGAAGGATGACCTCTCCTCATCTTGGGAAATCCTCTGCTGGTCTTGTTCCAGGAATTCACTGCCACGCATTCACTGACTGAGAAGTCCAAAACGGACAAGCTCCTGCCTGCACAGTCTTACAAGGGCCAGCCAGAGTGGGAGTGACCTCCCACAAATTTCTGGCTACATTCTAGAGACACACCATGTCTGGATATCCTTCCTCATCATGAAGGTGCATTGTTAACTTGTAGTCAGCTGCTTCTCCGTCAGGATCCAAAGGTCTTTTCTGGTAGAGTTGGACTCCTGTTACTTTGTGCCCAGCCCACACTGCTGAATCAAAGAAATCAATGTGTATAGACTTAACAGCAGTCCTTTGTTACCGTTAAGCAAGATATTCTTTAGATATTCTTTATATATTCTTTATTTACAGCGCTGGGGTAGCATCGAGATAACTCTCCAAGAATGCTCCACCAGTTGATCATTCATGAACATGTTACATTTTCACCTATATTATATATTCATTACATTCCCAAATTCATTATCCTATGCATTCCCAATGATTGCCCAATAGACATAGCCTTATTTGGTGATTTTCAGTGTCATCTAGCCTTCTAGCACTGTGATGGTCCACTGTCGGTCCACTGTTAGTCCTTGGGGTGGTCATTTACTTCCTCCCAACACTCCTTTTGTCCCAGAGATTGCCATAGAATGCAAAGACAAAAAGAGAAGTCTCTACACACACAGAGAAGGAAGACAAAGGGGAACATCTTGAAGCTGTCTGTCACATTTTAGGCCTTCTGTTGTTTTTACTTTTGCCTTGTTAAAGCAGAACAGCCTTACAAAATGTCTTCCAATCTACAATACATCACAGTTATCATCAACAGCATCTAAAGACTACTGTGGTGTTGTAAGCAAGCACTAGCAGAACATTTTGTCTAAATATTTCTTCAAGTCACTGCTCCATGTGGTTTCTCCACTCCAAATGCAGAATATTGCTCTTGCCTACTCTTGATAGTACAGGTTAAAGGCACTACTACACTAAATAAACATCTGAAGGTTATATCTGTGCTGTAAGCGTTAGAGTTTGTACTCCAGCTTCATAGTAAGAATGAATTAGGAGCACAGGACAAAAAGAGTCTGCCAGGTTCAACTGATCCAGAATCCTGATATTTCTGGAAACTGTGGTGATTTTTTCCCGAATTCTTAACAGTTAAATAAGTTTATCTATTTTTGACTCCTGCTGGTTTCCTAGTTTGCATAATTTCCTGTACCAATAAATTCTACAGTTCACAATTACTAGAAAATTATCTCCTTGAATCAGTTTTCAAATCACAGCTTTGCACTTCCCTTATGAGACAAAGCAGAAAATTCTGAATTCTAAAGCTTTTTTAAAATATAATGTACTTACATCATGCCACTTTCTTCAGTTTCTTAAGTGATCAGACCTAATGTCTCAGTCTCTTGTGCTTGCAAGCACTTCATACTTTTCACCATCCTAAGAACTAACTAAAGTTCTGCAGTGTACCTTTCAAGGCACTGCATACTCCAAATGAAGTTATATGATTAATTATAAAAAGGAGTGGTATACCAGTGTTAATTATCCAATTAGTTTTCAGGGAACTTATTTTCTTGTTAGACTCCCAAATGCAGATACATAACAAGCAAACTATAGCAATTTCTGGGTCTGCTGTAGAAATTGCCTTCATAAATGTAGAACCCTATGCGATGTTTCAGAAGTTTGAACCTCCCCTTCCCCTGTTATAAAATATTGATTATATTGATGAGTACACTGCTTGAATTAGACCAAAGTTTCTTTCAGTATACTTTGATATCCCTCAGTTTGGTGATGACACTAAGCTGAATGGTGCAGTCTATACAACAGATGGGAGGGACACCATCCTGAGTGAACTGAGCAGGCTTGAATAGTGGGCCCACGAGAAGTGAATGAAGTTCAACAAGCCCAGCTGCAACACCTTGCCTTGTTCAACAATTCCCTTGTTGAGGCAATCCTAGATATGTGTACAGACTGGGAAAACTCATTGAGAGCAGCCCTGCAGAGAAGGACTTGGTGGTCCTGGTGGACAGAAAGCTGGACACGAGTCACCAGTGTGCTCTTGCAGCCCAGAAGGCCAACAGTATTGTGGTCTGCATGAAAAGAGGAGTGGCAAGTTGGGCAAGGGAAGTAATCATCCCCCTCTACTCTGCCTTCATGAGGTCTCGCTTTGAGTACTGCATCCAGGCCTGGGGCCCCTAGCGCAAGAAGATCATGGAGCTGCTGGAGTGGGTCCAGAGGAGGACCACAAAGATGATCATAGGGACCAAGGGGTGGGCTTGACTATGGATGCCATTGCCAGTATTCTGTGAATGTGCTGTAGTTAAGCAGGTCAAGGGATAAAGTCTCTCTTGTATGGAAGATGATGGCTGAAATAAAAATACAGAGAGACCTGGCAAGTGGATTATGTCACACTACCACAAGTCCACCATGTGAAACACAGTGTGCTTACAATGGTGAAAGCAACCACTGAATGACTGGCAACGTATCTGTGTACCATGCCACCACATAAAGTACTGTCCTGGGCCTTGAAAAGCAAGACTTGTGGCAACATGGCACCCAAGAAAGAATTGCGTCAGATAATAGGACTTATTTCTGAAACAGTCTCATAAACACTTGGGACAAAGAGCATGGCATTGAGTAGATATATCACATTCCCTACCATAAAATCAATAAGGTCAGAAGAAAGCATCACGATCATCTTGCCCATTTGTCAGCCCATCACCACCATTCCCACTAAACCATTATGCACTAACCTCCAGACAAACCAAATGATGCAGTGGACTGTTAAAAATGACACTAAAAGCAATGGGTACTGGGACATTCAAACATTAGGAAACACGTTTAACACAAGCCACTTGGTTAGTCAACACTTGGTAATCTGCCAACTGAGCTTGCCTTGCCCAATCAAACTTCTTACATAGAAGGGGATAAAGTCACTGCAGAGCACATGAATTACATGCTGGGCAAAACAGTTTGAGATATTTCTGTCTCAGGCAAAGGCCCATCTGCTTTTGATCAAGGACCTGGGTGCACTTCCTGGGTAATGAGGAAGGGGACATCCAGTGAGTACCTCAAGGCCCTCAAGGGAATTTGATGCTGGGTGAGAACATGGATAGCTTAAACCACTGTAAGTATGTACTTGGGGTATTTAATCCACAATGCAGATGTTTTAAAGGGCTTGATAGAAGAAATGTATATTTTTGTCCAACACGGAAAAGGTTGTATGATTTAGAGCTGAATTCTACCTTGCAGAAGGGGTGCCTTCTTCTGCTGTTAATGACTTCTTTGCATCAGAGCAGAATTGGTTGCTTAGGCAGCAAGGCTTCTGCATTCTAAATGAAAATTCCACAATTTCACCATAATTAGAGCCAACATATACACAGCAGTGCTTAAAATCTTTCCAACACTAGTTTGCACATATCCTTGCTTCCTGGTATAATTCTAGAGGTGATTAGTCTTCAGTACAGGCTGCCCTGGGTAAAAACGCTAGCAAAGGTCTCTATTACATTCACAGAGCCACTTCTATGCAAATGGGAAAAGAGTGGAAGAGCTCGAAGCTGAATGTTATACTGTACTCTTGTGAAATTTTATTGCAAAGAAATTGTAGGGTCATGCTGTCCCTCAATTAGTATGTGAAGTATTTGTTGATACTTTTGATGGTGTCAAGAATGTCACCTTCAAAAGGTCATTGTCAAGAGGGGGTTTCTTAGCTGCATAATGAGAGTATCAAAAATGGATTCTAGAATCAATCCTGTCCTTGCCGTGTAAGTAGACAATCAGATCAGGCAGTTTTAGGCTTTCTGAAAGTGACACCTTTGGGTTTCTGCCCCTTTGAGGACACGAACATGAGAGCGCCACATGATATAAAAGAAGCCATAACTTAACCTAATATTTCTAAGATTTGATGTTATTTTTGATGGAGACAGTAATAAACAAAAGCAAACATTTAATCTAAAAGAAAAGATTCTTTCATGGTCTAGAGATGTGCTACTGAGATGGTGGCAAAACATTTCACTTCTTTTTCCTTCTAGTTCAAAACCTACAAATTGACCAAGTTTCTACTTAAGAAATTTTTCAAGTAAATTACTTTAAGGTAGCTACATTTAAAGATTCACTGAGAGATTAAATAGTAATTATCATTGCAGATGGCTCAAGCTGAAAAGAACTCTTCACTTCACAGCAGCAATTAAAGGACGCAAACTTGCTAAAATGGATAATGAACAGGATATAAAGTACACAAGTATCACATTGAAAATCAATGAAACACTCCCTGCATATTCGATCCAAAGAAGATTGAAGAAGTAGAGAGTGCTCAGAAACAAACAATGAGAATTACTAGGTGTATAGCATTCAGAAAACTGTTTTATGAAGAGATAGTATGAGATCCCGATTGAGTAATTTTGGAAGATGATTCATACAAGTTGCAAGCTAACATGAGAAAGGCAGCGAAAGATATGTACGTAGATACAGGTACAGTTCTGGTATACAAATAACATGCACGCATACTTATCCTTCAGTTCCATATGAATAGAAGTAATAAGTGTGTACAGGTAAGGTTATCTAAGAATTCCCACCTACTGGATCTTTGTTTCTTCCTCACATTTTATATGTGATATTCAGGAACAAGGTTATAAAAGGCTGTGGGTTAGCTAAGAGTTTATTTTCAAGTTCCATTACCTATAAACAGATAAGAATTTTCTGAGGCTTATATTAATTAAATGAAAATATGTTTGCTTGTTCAATGCGTTCTCAGAAGACAACTGAGGTCAGAAGCTTGGTAGGATACTAAGCAGACACTGTTGATGATAGTCTCACTTTAAATAGATATTTAAACTGATAAAAGAATATGTATTTGAGAATCATATTTAGAATTCTATTGTTACGAGTTTGAAGATGAGTTCACATTTTTTTGAAGATCTTTTTTTCAGAATCTTTCCCTAAAATATCAACCACACTTAAGCACCAGAGTTTTGTCACTGGACTGCAAAAAAGCAATCTCTGCTCTGTTGCTGTCATTTTTGAGAAAATACAAACATCAATGGATTTTTCCAGAAAAATATTTTGAGATATGATACCATTTATCTCAATTTTAGTCTGTAAATAGTAAGTTTAAAAATATAATTGTAATTTTTACATAAGGAAAAACATCCCATGGCCACCCAACAGCATCTCTTCGCATTGAAGGTTATGGGATGGTTCAGCATAATAATGAAAGTATACTTTTTTTCTGAGTATCCAAAATAAAACCACCAAAAACCTCCCAACAAAGCACATCAAATTTTAGAAAACCTTTCCTTGTTTTGTTTTATGTCATTTATGTATTCAGATTTATCTGGCCAAAACTCATCTCTGCAGTTTCTCCTGTTCTTCCTGCATTCTCCTTCTGAGCCAGGACATGTGAACATTCTCCTTAAAGCAAATGCCTTGTCTGCGGTGCAGAAAGATAAGGAAGTATCCTGTTTCATGTCTTTTATATTAACTATAACTTTGGTTAGTCTCCAGAAACTGATGTTTTAGAGACCTACCCGTGGAAAGTGACACTGGTGAAAGAATTTGTGTTGAAACTAGCACTCATAAAACAAAAATTACATAGATTACTTTTTGATTGAAAATGGAATAGCAGATGAAGGGATTTAGACATTGTAATAATGAAGAGAAAAAAGGAAATAAGTCAAACACTTGATGAATCTTAAGTGACATGACAAGAGATGAATAGATATAAAATATGTATGCATAAACACGCACATCCACTCAAGGAAACATATTCTTCCACTTGTTTTATTCTCTGGTTCTTAGTCATCATCTTATCAAACATCACCAGCAAAAATAATGCAGTAAATTGTGTACGAAACTATCCTCTTGTCCAGATCAGCATCATCTGGCTTGGCTATGTACTAGATTTTTTCCAGATAAGCCTCTAAATCTTCTATTTTCAATGTTCTGCTTGAGCCTGATTAAAAAATAATAATAATAAAAAATACATAAAAATTGAATGTTCTTATAGATAAAATGAAAGTTGCAGAATCTTAGAGGCAGCTGAGAAATAGACTATTAGTGGACATCAAACACTGGCTGATGTGAAAAGGGTCACTTTGCCATGTCAAGGTAGCCCAAAAAACAGACTTGCAGAGAAACTGTAGAGTGAAATGCACAAGTTTTGGTGATAATGTGCCATAGGCTCTTACTGAAGATCTCAAACATTTCATGCTTTACTTCTGATTGTTTAGTACTTCCCTCTAGGTTTCAGAACAACCATAAGTCTTCATTTTAGGAAAAAGTCAAAAACCACCAGCACAGCTGATTTCATCATTGCCAGACTAATGCTATTGTATTTATTCTGCTGTAAGGTCTTCTCTGAGCCATTCATGATACCTCTGGTGACGGAAGGAGAATGCAAATCATCGAAATATCTCTGCTGCTGAGATATGACTGTATGTTTTGGGTTAATGCACCCTGCGTGTAGCTGCTTATGTTCTATAGCTCCCACAGATTATAACAGAAATATCAAGTTCCCACACTTCAGTTTGCTTTCTGTCTAAATTGTTAGGAATTGCATACAGTTATTCGTCTTCTGTGAGTAAAACACTATGGTCCTTTTCTGATCAGCTCTTGCTTCAGTGGTATGAAACAAGGAGTTCTTGTCTGCTTCTCTCAGGGAGGGTGAAAAGGCACTTTAGTTATTAGTGTTTGCAAAGTTCAAAGAAGTGAGAGCCCTAATTTCAGGTACCAGCATCAAGATACAACTATCCCTTCCATAACTTCTTTAAATGGCCCCAGTTGTACACAGCCCAAACAGATCAAACAATCAAGATGGTACCGATGCTTTTAGTTGTGTAGATTACAGTGCAACGTAAACAGTCCTATAGAGATCCCACTGAAAGTACCTGTGGTTTGCAGCAACATTTAATGCAAACAAGAGCCTCTGCTACTAGCTGACAATGAGTAAAGAGGGTCCACTTTGATTTTAGTTAAATCAATAAGAGTGTTTTCATTTGCTTCACTAGATAGGCACTTTTGTTTTTACGAGCTTTCTAATTGTCCATTTTAGAATATGTTTCTCTCTAGGGAGATCAAAATGCATCCTGTACTGCCATACAGAGCATATTCCTACTGCTGTTCTTTGGATCAAAAGGAATTTTCAACACAGTAGCAATCAATGTGCCATTTTACAGAGCGTAGCATTTATGGTGTTTGGCACTTCTTTGGTCATTTGTGTGCCACACAAATAATAAGCCAGTTGCACACTGTGACATGCAAACAATAAAAAATGTTTTCCTAAACTATGCAACAGATAACAATTCAGTCAGCCCCCCTAAATGAAAAGTGTCACTTTTTTTAACCATAAAGGAATTGGAATAAGAAAAAGAAAAAAAAAAATCATTTTGCTGCATTGGCTAAGAAATTTAAAGGACACAGTACTTCCACCCCCCAGAGAGTTCTTACAAACTGATAGCCCTTGTAGCTTGCCAGAGCTTTAAACTATTTCAGTACATGATGTTTCTTCTAACAACTGAAAAAAAAAAAACAACCTTAGAACAGACTCATTAAAATGCATGCAAATATTCAAACAGAACCTTCACCTAGTCGAGCTTTCTCTTTAAAATGTAAATGGTCTGCTGCTCATGAGGTTAGCAGTTTAGAAAAACAAGACAAAACCTTTGAACATTTAAAATGAAGATCTACGTTATCTGAAAGTGATTGGGATAGATGGGTAGCACTTAAAAGGAAAGACATGGATGGTTTGTGTGCATGTTAATACTTGTGGTATTGTAGCTCATATACATTCCTGCCAGCAACTGTTTACATTGTCTTTCATATAATACTGAAATCATAACTGAAGAGGAACTCATTTATTGGCTTTTAGGGCCCTGTTGTGAAATAATGTCTTGAACTCTATTAGGCCATTCATGCAGCTTTTCACTGCTAGATGACAATTTGGCAAATGTTTTTTAAAATTACTATATTTTACTAATAGATGGAACTAGATGAACTTCAAGGTCCTTTCCAAGCCGAGCTATTCCCTATTTTCATAGCCAACAGTTTTTCTATTTAAGGTTAATTATTATGACAAAAAATTTCAGCTGGCAAAGTATGAAATACAAGTCTACTAGTAACCCACTGAGGTTTGCTCATTTCTAATTTCAGCAATGGCCTGATTTCCACAATTGCTGGAGTGAGTCACTCAGTGGCCCAGTGTGACTGAGGCTGTACCCACGCAAAGGAGAACACAATCTGGACTGCCTTCTGGGCTTTGCAGTCTGGATGTTTGTATGTTTTGTTAATACAAACCAATACAGCCTTCATACTGTGTAGCAGGCAACTTACTACTGTAGTTATTCACTGTTTCTAGCAAGCACGTAATTTCCAGTTTCTTTACAATAGATTCAGCCAGCAGTCAGACTACGTTTCTTGAGCATAAAACGTGAGGTGAAGGGATGTACACAGTGAGTGTATTTTATATATGATCACTATGCACATACAAAAATGCTGCATTAAAGACTATAGTTCCTTGAAAGTTACAGGAATTTTTCAATTCTCTCCGTGGATGTGAAGTTCTAAACCTGTCTGCCTGTATTATTTGAGTAATTTAATTTAAGGCTTTTTACGTAATAAAAGACCTCATTCTACAAAGAGACAGTCTTTTAAAATGTGAATACGCAGTCAAAGTGGCTTACTGAGAATAATAATTATAAATACCTGCAGAACAAACTGGAAAAAAAAATTCTCCCTGATTTACTTTGTTATAAATGCACTTTTTCTTACTTGCAACAAAAAGAAAAGCCCTGATTGCATGCTTCCCTCAAGCACTCTCACAAGCTAATGTGAAATGGGTAATCCTTTAAAATGGACAGTGATGGATCACTTTTCTCAAGACAGAAAACCTGATGTCAACAGTTCAAAGATGGACTTGGGGCCATTTATGAAATCTATTTGAAAAAACTGAGAAGACACATGTGAGTAATTCATGCTGACCTCTGCTTTCTGGAAAACCACAGCTAACCAAGTTTAAAGTTATTCCAGTTATTTCACGTGCTGCAGGTGTCCAGTATAAAATATGGGTCCAAAATAGGTAACTAAGAGTGCTATATTATTTTAAATTACGTGAAGAATTCTGAGATAGATTTTTGAAGCTATCCTGATGACTTTAGTGCAACTCAAACTACATCACTTATAAAACAGCAGACAAGTATTGATCGTATTAATATAAACAGGTACGGTAGTTTAAAGGGTTTAAGATGTACCAAACTACACAAGTAGGTATTATGAGTCTTATGAACAAATTCTCTTCCCTTAAACAAAGCATTTTTGAAATCATAATTGCACCAGCTTGAGAGATGATTAAAATAAAATTATTTGATAAAATGTCATTATTAGACATCCTTAATCATTCTTTTCCTGATATCAGAGTGACCATCCAGTATTTCCAAAATGTCATATACAAGCTGACAAAGATGACCTGATGTTCTTTGAAATGCTTTGAAATTTTCTCTAGTAGGATATCTCTAATTTAACAGAGCACTAAGTTTATTTCACATTTACCTGGTTTGGTCAGGCTCAAGAATCCAGTCTTCTCCATAAATTTTCCTTGAGTACAGCTGCAGTAGCTCTTCTCCAAGCAGTGCATGCAGAGAAAATATGTCCATCTTCTCCCAAATCCATGCTGGAGGCACTGAGAAGCTGGCATATCCAGACTGAAGTACATCAAGACACATGTGGATGAGGCACTGAGGGACATGGTTTGCGGGCATGGTGGTGATGAGTTGATAGTTGGACTAGATGATGTTTGAGGTCTTTTCCAACCTTAATGATTCTATGATTGTATTGCTAACTCTTTCCTACTTCTCCTTTTAGTTCCATTTGGTAGCTCTTGAAATTTGGAAGTGACTACCAGCTGCGGCTCATAGCGAGATGTTATGTACTCTTATAAATTTACTGGTGGAGCCTGTGATTTCTTAACTTTCTAATAGATAATTCTTGGAGTTTGATGATGGTGGTGGTCTTTTTTTTTTTTTTTTTTTTTTTTTTTTTTTTTTTTTTTTTGGTTCTAATTCCCAGCACCTGGTAACTATTTGTTTTGATATAGCTACTTGGATATTTTTAGAAAGAAATGAATTTTTCCCTGGGGTGGTTTGAAGGCTTTGGTACTCTGATACGTTTAGGTAAGTTTGATGAATAGCTTTTCCATGGGTCTTCACTTTTCTTTGCAGAGAATGGCCTTCCAACCTTTAAGCATGTGGCTGTTATTCCAAGAAGAGCTGGACACTTGCTTTTCATTTTTGTATGTGCATCATTTACCTTGGGTTAAAGTAAATACCAGATTACTTCATACTCCTGCCTGTGAAGGGGGGAGCATTTTGCTGCAAGGCTTTCTACAGATTCAAACCAAGGAATAAAAGAATAAACTGCATCTGGACTTACTCAGCAAACTCTGTAGAAATCTTTATATCCTTGTGGCTGAATATTTATGATTGAACTCCCTTTGTGCTGTACAAAAGTAAGAGTAAGAATAAATGAAGCATGTTCAGTGTGATTGTTTCCTTCTATTGACTGCATCTCCTTTGTATTTTCTCTTCCAGTTTAGTGTGGTTCATCAGGTTGGATTGGATTTTTATTGTTGAGGTTTTTGTTTTGATTGGGCAGATATTTTTTTATTGTCTTGATTCTCTTGTGTAGGCTTGGGGGTTTTTGATATTCTATGCTTCTGTTATTTTACTGCAATATATATAATACAAGAAGTCAAATAAAAAGTAAAACAGCAACACGGGCAATAGAGTAGTATGAAATCTAAGGGAGAGAGGGAGAAAAAGAGTAGGGGAGAGAAAAGCCTGTTCCAGCCCTGGCACATGGGCATGCGGAGATGGAGCTGTGGGACACAAAGGCTATGACTGCTTTCACAGCTTACATCACACAAGGTGCTCACTTGTGTGATGTAAGCTGTGAAAACAATCAAACTACTGAAAAGCAGTGAATAACCCTCCATTTCCATAGCCCGTGCTGTTCTACTCATTTATTCCTCTACCTCAGAGATGTGACTAAGATTCTTTGTACTGACCCATGTAAAGATGAAAACAAACAGCAGCCAGCTAAGAAGCAATTCCTCTTGAAGAAAAATAAAATGGAAGTCTTAATGTAGCACAGTATAGTCCCCAGACCCTTAGGCTGGTTGTGCTTGTGACCTAGCAGACAGTGTTCTATGTAATTTTCATTAATTTATGTGATTTCTGACCATGTCAGTTTTGTTTCATGGTAAGCTAAACATGTAATTTAACAGGGAGGGTCTGCAGAAACACAGCTGACATTACTGTGAATCGTCACGAAACAGTGATGATTATTTGTCCTAATGTATTTGGGACTCTAATTTGTGACAACGCTATCTTCCCGCTGTGCTTATTCTTCTCAAAACTAGTATAACTGATTTTTTAGCTCCAAAATCTTTACCAATTACAGGCAGTTTCCTTTATCTTATTTTGACAAATGTCTCGGGGCTTCGGGTGTGCTTTTTTGTTGTTGTTGTTCCTTTTTGTTCCTTTTTTTGTTTTGTTTTGTGGGGTTTTTTTTTTGTTTTTTACATGTAGACTGAATGAATGTGTTTTCATTTTCTAAATCTTAATCCCACTCCTCTCCAAGACCCTGCAGAAGTACACAGAAGTGATCTGTTTCACACAATAAAAAGTATTCCCTTATCTTTCACCTTGGTGATTTGTAAGAGTGAAGAAAGATGTCTGTTCTCTACATGTGAAAATCCCCAGTGAACTACATTTTTCTACTTGTAGAGCTGGTTTTTGGTCACTTATTGTCTATGATGCATGGGTGGAAATACACAAGCAATGTTTAACTGCCCTGTGCCAAAACCTGAGTACCATAAGAAGGACTCAATACGGATTGCACATGCTACATGCTGTGGTCAGTGCTTAATCTGATAAGTAACAAGAGCCATTAACTAATGACAGCAGTTGATATCAACACAATATATCCTGACTGTAGATTTCTGTGCCTAGTTTTCCAACAAAACATCTCTTTTAAGTCTTGCAGTGTGAACATACTTCTAGCTATGCTGACAGTGAAAATATCATCAATATAAATCTGTTTAAATGAAATTTTGTCTATGGTGAGGAAGTGTGAAATGCGCATAATATTTTCTCTATGTCAGTATCTCCCAGCTTATCGCTTACTCTTAGTCCATCACAACAGCAGCAGCAACAGCAGTGACACAAAATGCAGTTCTGCTCCAGTGTGCTTTGTGCTTCTCTTGTTAGCTGTGGGACAGCATCTTAGAATCACAGAATCACAGAATTGTTTTGAGTTGGAAGGGATGACCATAAAGGCCATCTAGTCCAACTCACCTGTGATGAACAGGGACACCTACAGCTAGATCAGTGTGCTCAGAGCATTGTCCAGCCTGACTTTGAGTGTTTCAAGGGACAGAACTTCCACCACCTCTCCGGGTGAAGTGTTCCAGTGCCTCACTCCTTTATTGTAAAAGGCTTTTTCCATATATGCAATCTAAATCTCCCATCTTGTTGCTATTTCTGCATAAGCCAGCAGCAAGTGCAATATTTCTGTCATTTTCCTTTTATTCTGTATAGCACTAAGAACAGTTATGTGCACGCTTCTTTTTAACACAGCCTTACTGAATAGGAGGGCATTGACACGTTAAAGATGTAAAAACAAACAAAAAAAATTTAATTCATCATTGATACTTACTCACACAAAAGCTGACATGGTAGCTTAAAAAATAACAAATGACACAAGGCATCTGGATGTTAGCCAGACCTCCAAGTATACAGTTAGGTGGGATGTTCTGTAGTGCTGCAGGGCTGAAATCAGTGAGTACTCTTCAGTCCTCACATAGGAGGTGCCTTGCAAGAACAGTGTAGGATCTTAGATGTTATACCTTTGATGTACCTTTTGATGTTGATTTTGTGGTTCTATGGCCATTATGAGCAATCCATGCTTACAGTTTGCTCCTAGATACGTCCTCACAGAGAAATGTACTGCTAAGACATGGTAAGGAGCATGAATGAAGCTGGAGAGATAGAGTTCTGGTATTGAATACACAAAATGAACCCTCAGAGCTGTAGTGATTGCAAGCCTGTAATTGGCGTTTCATTGACGATGCTATTTAGACAAGAGCTCAGAACAGAATGCACTTCCACACTGCTGATTGGGAAACAGATTGAAGTATAGCTGAACCTCGATTTGGGCCCATAACAATTACGTTTATCATTTGCTTTTACTCTCTGAATACAGTTATCAAATTGTTCTGTATGATGAGATTTGTACAAGCATGGAAAGGAATTACCCACATAATTCCAGCCTGTAAAGATGATCTACATTAATTTAAAGGTAAATCATGCTTTCATATAGATGAAGGAACTGGGGCTGTTTAGTCTGGGGAAAAGGAGGCTGAGGGGAGACCTTATTGCCATCTTCAATATCTGAAAGGTGCTTACAGTCAGGGCGGGATTGGTCTCTTCTCACTGATGACAGGTGACAGGACGGGGGGAAATGGCCTCAAGTTGTGCCAGGGGAAGTTTAGGTTGGATATCAGGAAGAAATTATTTACAGAAAGGGTGGTTAAGCACTGGAATAGGCTCCCCACGAAGGTGGTTGAGTCACCATCCCTGGACGTGTTTAAAATCCATTTGGATGTGGTGCTCAGGGACATGATTTAGTGGAGGGTTGTTAGAGTTAGGGTACTATGGCTAGGTTGTGGCTGGACTCGATGATCTTTAATGTCTTTTTCAACATGAGCAATTCTATGATTCTATGATTCTTAGAGTTTAGGAATTTAGCAGGGTCTCAGCACATACATCCAGGATTCCCAGTTGGGTCCCTTGCTTCAGTATTAGAGCTGTATGATGTGATTGTAATTAAATTTTGTCCATTTCAACAACAAACGATTATTCCCCTCTCAACATATTTGTAATACAGACTTCATTTCAGAAAAACAAGGCTTCTTAAATGCTTCAATAGCAGATGTTGCTGTTAATGAAATATCCCAAGGATACATGCATTATGAAACAATCATCTGGAAAGGATGTAAACTTAGAAAGGGAACCTCAAAACGGGGTTATAAATACCTCATTCTATATAGAGTAACTGCTTGTTACTGCTTTCTTCATAAAACTATGGCTGTAGCACGCAAAGAGAAACAAAAGTAAAATAAATTAGCGAGAAACGCCTGGTCAGCTAAGAGTAATTGCTGTCGGGCGTTAAGCAAGTAAAGCAAAGCTGCAGACAGGTCAAGAAAACTTCCAGCAGCCTCAGTCTTGAGATCTTGCAAGCTCAGTACAAAGCTTTTGGTCTGTTACTAGCGTTGGCAATATTGGATTGCAGGGCTACCCAGTTACATATGCAAGCTAATCATATTAATGGGTGAAATTTAGCAGTGTGTCAGGAGAACATGGAAGGAGCATTTACTTTTCAGTAAATGAAATGAACAGATGAATGTTTCAACAAGTAATTTTATTTCTTGTTAATGGTAAATGTGAAGTCTTAAACTGACGCATAGGATTCTGACTATACAGTTATTATTGCAGTTGATTAACTCCTTACTGCAAGTCACAATCTTTCCTAAATCTCCTTGGCTGTGATTGAATAATTTTGCTCTTTTACTTGAGCACTGTCAAATGTTTGAGGTGAATCAGAAGTCAACTTCATCTGTATTTTGGGGAATCCAAATAAATACACTGCACTTCTCTCCACTTGACCTGGTTTATGGGTTTATGTTCTGCAAAAAGAGAGTGGTGTTCCACAGCCTCTACAGAACTGGAAAGCAATGGGAAAGTAATAAAGAGGCCAGACCTAGACAGCTGAATTAAATTGAAAGAGGATCTGAACAGGAACACTGATTTAATTTCATGAGCCTCTGTGAGCTCGTGGGTCCTTCATGAGCTCATTAAACTTTCTCTTATTCTATAAAAATGAGTGACACTTAAGCATGGAGGCTATACTTACTCCTCCCCACACTTCCCTGATCCCCCCAACCATTTGGCTTCCAGTTCAGCACCTCTGCCCCTTCTTGCTCTTGGACTCCGTATGCTAGATGAAGTTCATCAGCAGATCTGTGAGATAGTAATCAAGGGAGGCTTCTTCAGGGAGAATGAAGCAAAGCAGAAAAAGCCTAAAAGCCTTATTACTTAAGAGTAGCTTAAGAGTGTAAGCCCTGGATATTAAATATAAATTTATGGTACACAAACTCTTTCTATGTTTCTGCAACAAGACTCCCATGCCAAGAGTTCTCACTCAAGTCTCACAGACTACTCACCCAGTAGTTCAAGAAATATTCTCTATTCAGTTCCCTAAATGGATCTGTAATACCTCATCACCATGAGAAATCACGAGTGCTTTTCTCAACCTTTAGGAGACCAATTTAATCTCTCATGTATGGCGTTAACTAATCTTTTCTCCATAGAAAGCTATTGTGTTTGGAATACTGCTCACCTGAAAAATGAAGGGACACAGAAGGTAGAAAAAGGGACATTCTGCCTGGGATCAATATAGAAACATTTCTGAGCATACAGGGGAGGTGGCTCTGAGTAGTGTCCAGTATCATAATAACACTGCTGTCTCATATTTTTCAAAAGTCATGTCAGTCAGAGAAAGATGCCAAAGACTGAAAGAAAGCAATTGCTTTGAATATCTTTAAGAAGAACAAGAATTCTGATACATATTACTTCCTACAAAGGCTGTGAAATAAACCTTCCATAAAGCCAATTTTTAGCTACATGAAGGACAAGAGGACTGCTGCGAAGGGCTAGCATGGAATCTGAGTGCAAATTCTGTCTGACTCAGCTGATCACCTTTTGCACTGAGACAAATAGTTCTGTGAAGAAGAGAAACGGTGTATATTGTATAGTTAGTCTGTAAGAAGACCATGGTCTTCTATAGTATCCCTATTGCCAAAGTGATATAGATAAGCACCACTAAATGTCACTTCAGTAAGCAGACAGTAAGGTAATGCAAAGCTGACTGCATTGTCAGGCTCAGAAGGTGTTCATCAGTGTCACAAACTCAGCTGTGCCTTTTACAAGTGGCATGCCTCAGAGATCAATACTGACACCAATACCATTTAACTCCCCTATTAATTACTTTAGTAATTTTGTAAATTTGTGTATGACATTAAAATGGAGGAGCAGACAGGTGTCAGGTCACTCTACTGAGGGCAGGACTGCTATTTAATGACTCCTCCAGAAGCTTCAATAATGTGCTTACAAGAAGCTGTCAACATTTTATAGAGGCATATGTGAAGCCCTGTGTTTGGAGACAGATGATCACATATGGTAGGATGTGCTGACAGCTGAATGGATAGAAGTCAGCTTTGCAGAAAATGACCTCTATGCCTTGGAGGTCACGTTGAACCTGGGTCAGAAGCATGCTCATACTTCAAAGCAAGCCAGCAACCTCCTGGGCTCTGTTACTACTTGTGTAGTCAGTCTTGACAAGCAGGTCAATCTGAGTCAGTCATTTCTGAGACAGTTAATCTCAGTCATTTCTGAGACTCTGCTTGTGTCCCTTGTGGACTCACCAGTGAATACTGGGCAAGATTCTTTCCCCATTGAGTAGAAGATGACAATCTGAAGTGGGACCAGTGGAGAACGCCCAGGGACCTGGAGCCCAGGACGTATGAGTAGGTCAAGGAGGCTGGGTTTGTTCAGCCTGGAGAAGAGAAAGCCTTGGGGAGACATCTTTATTGATGTCTGCAACTACCTGCTGGCAGGGCTTAGGGAAGATGGAACCAGGCTCTTCTCAGATGTGCAGATGGAAAAACCTAAATGAGCATCAGCTGGAAAACAGGAATTTGTGCCTCAGTAGGAAAAGGAAATACATATTCACCATGGTGGTGAAAGACTGGCGCAGGTAACTCAGAGAAAGGCTATGGGCTCTGTCCTTGGAGTACTCAAACTCATCTCTAAGCAGCCTGTTTTAACGGGATATGCTATGAGCAGGAGGTTGGACTGGAAAATCTCCAAGTCACTTCCATCCTATGTAAATCTATGGTTACAAGTCCGAGGTTATTTCTCTGAACATTTTTAAATGTGCTAACTGCAATATGCTTAATCAAAATACTCCAAGGTCCTTTGCATTAGTTTTTAATTTTCTCAGGCATTTTGGCTGAGTCATGATTTCCAAAAACAACTCTTCTGAGAAAAGAAATTTGAGGATTTTATGGATAACAGCAACATGGAAAAACAGAACTGCGGTTTGGAAGTAGCTGACTCTAAAATAAGCAGCAAAGTTTATCCACTTGTAATCTCAAATGAATTGTGCCAGCAAGTACTGGTTTGGCTCTAGGAGCAAAGAAAATGTTTCCTATTTCCCTTCTTCTCTTGCAGACATCACTCATCTTTTCTCTACCTGATGATGTGAGGGGAGAAAGAGGAGAGGAATGGTTATCAAGGCTCCTTAATTCTGAATTTCAGGGGAATTGTCTCAGCTCATTTTCTTCACTTGCCTACTCTTCCTCATCTCTGCTAAGAAGAGTATATTAGATTGGGAAAAACCAATCAACAAACAAAACACTAACCTCAAAACAAGCAAATAATAATAATAATAAATCCACAATATATATGTCAGTTGAAAAACCTGTGGAAAGGCACAATCTACTACTAAGGCTCAGAAAAGCCTTAGATACAGTAGTACTACTTTTACAGTGTTATCTTTGTTTGCTGCTTACAGTTAAATTTGATTACTTCTCTGATAACAGTGCAGAAAAAAAGAAAAGCTTTAAAAAAAAAAAAAAGCCAAACTTTTCCTTTAAAAGTTAAGCTTTAAAACAGAAGAAAACTTAGGCTTTTTTTGAGCTGGGGATGTGTACTCATTTCTGGGCTAGGAGAATGCTCGATTCATTGCAGGATGCTTATGTCAATGTGAAACAATACAGTTTGCAGCAACGTTTCATTACATGAATCATGTAATGAGATTTAAGCAAGATTCCAAGGGACAGCATGGGGTAGGTGTCTTTCCCAGGCAGAAGATGTAGTTAACGTCATCCTGACCACAGCCTGCAGGTAGGCACATGGCTCCTGGGAGACTCACTGCAGTGGGTGCAGCAGGATGATGCTCATAGCCACTAGAATGACCACAGCAAGATGATCCTATTGCTCTGGCTGTCAGGAACGTGTACATAATGGTAAATAGTAAGAAAATATGGAACTCTTGGAGGCAGTAAGTAACTTTAGGGCTGTGCAGCTACTTGGAATCATGTCACTATGTGTTGCAATGCATCCTTCAACTCTATGTGTGTAAGTAGTTGGAAAATTATGAACATTCTAATTCAAAGTACTGCCTTTCCTTCATCTTTTTTGTTGTGGGTTTGTTTTTTTTTTTTTTTTCATCAGTTTTGCTGTCATGGCATCAGAGTGAATGAGAATTCTGACTTGCTCAATGCTCATGACCCAAAAATGACATAAATGTAGTCACTCTTGTAAATCAGGTTCCACATGGTGTGGGCACTTATAGACCTCATTTACCTCAGCAGTAACCAAAAATCTTTATAGTTTACTAGTATTTGGACCTCTTATTGATTGTCTATATGCCTTTTCCCCCATTCTGCATTTGATGTTCTTATATTTTCTTACTACATATTTGAACTAAACAGGTTATCTTCATAGCACTCTGAAACATAGTTTATGGAGTTAAAATTAAGACACTGCACCTTTGTGTAATATATATGCAGTGGGCAAACCTCAAGTATTTTCTGTCTGAATGATTTAGTTTCATTCCAGACAGACAGTACAAACTACTGAATTTCTCCTCCTGCCTTATGTAGCTTCAGTTCTAATAGTTCCCCAGCATTGATATAATCAAACAATATTCGATTGCATTCTAGAGTCGCAGAATCATAGATTCATTTGGGTTGGAAAAGACCCTTAAAGTTCATCTAGTCCAAATCCCCCACAACGGACAGGGACACCTACAGCCAGATTAGGTTGCTCAGAGCACAGTCCAGCCTTGCCTTACCCAGTTCCAAGGGGTGGGGCTTACACTACCTCTCTGGGCAACCTGTTTCTGTGCTTCACTACCCTTACACTTAATTCATCCAGCAGAATATATTTTTCTGCATGTTTTCGGGTAGAACATGCTGGTATTTCTGTGGTGATTGAACTCAAGAATTCCTTCAGGGCAGGTATTCTTGAGCTTGTGTCATCAGAGATGGGCACTCCATGTTCCCTGCCCCTTTTCTTACAAGCAGTGTTAACTGTGACAGTCTCAGGGATGGTGCTAAGGCTTGGGAAGTGTCCCCATCACTCCTGTGTATGCATCATGCTGCTTGAACCTGAAGAATCTCCCTGAGAAGCAGGAGCTGCTGCCACACTCAAATAACTCAGGGAGCTCCTGCTGAAAGCTACAACCGATGTTGGGCATTTCTTTTAGAGCTGAATCATTCTGCAGATGGAAACTGACTGTGATGCTGTCAGTGCAGAGCTGTGAGGAAAGGCAGGGGACCTGGAGTGGACACAGGGTCAAGGAAGGTTCATTGGACAGGGCATTTCAAAAAACAAGTGGAACAGAACGGGCACTAGGAGTTGAATTAAAGGGGTGGGGGCAGGGGGGAGATGAAGACTAGGTGAAAGATGTCCAAAAACAAGTTAGACAGTTGGAAAGTGTAAGTCCGGAAGGGATCTTCCTGGGAAGCGGAAGCATTCTTGCACCAAAAAGAAGAGAGCGGGGCTGACTCAGAAAATATATCAGTCACCAACCTCACTCCATAGCTCCATTTTACTCCGTTTTTTAAGAACTGGCTAAACCTGCAAAGACATTAAGAAAACTGTAACAGTTCTCAGGATAAACACTGAGCTTAGAGATTATAGAAATCAGTACTGACTTTAGCTATGTTCTTCACTCTGCAGTACGCCAAGTTATCTGTTCTCCTTCCCACCCCCCAGGCTTTAAACCTGCTTCAACACTATCACAGTGGATTGAATTACTGCAGAACAAGGAATACATGAAGATTTCAGGGTTTTGCCTTTTGCTTTTTTTTTTATTATCTTTCTTTAACAAGCTTCTCCTCATTGTTTGAAAATGTCATTCTAGCCGAAGATATTCTATAATTAAAGAGCAAAACTGTCCAAATAATTAGAAGTTTTCTCTTGCCCTCAGCATAGCTCTGGGCATAGAAACAGGGAGTTTAAGGCAAACCGCACAGCAGTAGGAGTAATTGAATTATTTAAAATGAATGTCTACATTCTGAACCATGCTCAGTAGGAAAAAAAAAAAAAAAACCACAGAAAAAAAAAATGCAGCAAGATCAGGAGCAACCGAAAAACAATAGGGGATTTTCCTTGCCAAAATTATCAAAATTAAAGTTATAAAGATCCTCCGCAGGCTGCATTGATACAGTGGGATTTTGTCTAAGCCACTGGGTATCACATCCCTAGAGTTTCTGGGCTTGATTATGGAGTTCCTGCACATGTATGACTGACTGCCATCAGTTGCTTTCCTACAAATTTCCTAGAGAAAATACTACGATCAAATGCACATTGAGGTGCTTTTTGTTCAAAAGAAATTGCCTGTTGTAGAAATCCTTGGTCTCATTTTCTGCTGATGGAGAGAGAAGCACCTTGTCTAATTAGGTACATCTCATCCCAGTTTTCCTCTTGCAAATCTCCCATTTCTGATAATGAGGAGCTCCTGCTCCCTCTGCAGGGGCTAAGCAGGCTGCAGTCATAAAATATCCAGCTTCTGTATGCCTGAGAACCAGGTGAACACACAACCTGAACCATAATTGTCCTCTCATTAGTGCAGCACTGAAATATTTGCCCAACTAAGTGTTTGGAGCAAGTATTATTCAGGGTTTTATAACTGCCTTTCTTGCTATCTTTGTAGTATGATAACGCTGAAAATATAAGTTTGTTTTGTGCCTGTGCTGACTGTATCTTCTGGTTTGCTAGGCTGGTTTTTAGGATACGGGATGGTATGGCATCTTTAGGCACCAGAACTTCACCTTCTCTCACTGCTGTAACATCAGTGCTACTTGGTAGAAAGGATAATGCTAAGTGTGACAAGAACAAAAGACAAAGCACATCTGTGTTAATTGCTGCGAAAGTTCCTCAAATCAAACTGAAAAAGACTATACTTAGTGTGCAAAGCCCTGGGCTGCACCCATGCATTTCAATAGTTTCATTCCTATAATGAAGCTGCACTTCACTTATTTGCCATAAGAAACTTATGTGGCTGTCACCCAAGTGTTTGAAATAGAGATAACAACTACTCCCCTTTCTTCTTCCTTGGAGACAGGAGAAATTTCTTGATTAATTTATTATAGGCTTTTGTTTGCTTTAAGTTTGTATGGATGACTGGGCACAATGTGTTGGAAGCTGGGTGAGAATAAATTATCAAAGGAGAACTGTAGGAAAGCTGAAAAAAGGGCGATCTGTGAAAGTTCATTTCACCCGAGGGTGCTTTCCACCACCTGAAGTCCTTTTAGTGAGTTCTGTTACTAATAGGATGTGCTGCTGCATTTGCTAACAAATTTGACTTTTCAGGTTGTCTGGCTTCATGTCTAAATGTTGTTTGCAACCATCAATTCTGGCACCCATCATGCATTCTTTATTAGTTTATACTCTTCCTCACTTTTGTTGTTGTTGTTGTTACTTGAATCCTTAGAGCAACCAATCATGTAGATTTCTCAGGCTTTACATGAGAAAAGACTTAGATTTAAATGTAAATATAGCTAAAAATGTGTCTTTCCTTGTAACTTCAGCTGTAAAGACTGCAAGGGGAAGTTAATTTCTTAATCTCCACCATGGTAAAGAAAGAGGAGACCTCCAGCAGAGAATGAAAAGATGTCCATCTACAAAGGGAACTTCTAGCTGGAAAAGAGAGATTTGAAACTATTCTTTAAATTATGCTCTTCAATTTTTTGCACTCAAACTGGTGGAATTTAATCAAGAAACTCAGTGACAGCTTCAGCCCTGGCTTTGAGAAAGCCTCTTCATCCAAAGCTAATAAATCACTTTCCAGTAGGGAGCAAGCAGGAGGGATGCCTCTAGGGAGAATTGTAAACTGGCCAGAGGGACCTTTCCTTTTCACTCTGGAATCACAGTGATAATGTGAGGGAGACAGACAAAACCACAACACATACAGCTGTTAGAGGGCCTTTGCTGCATGCAGAATAATAATAATAATACATAAAATTAAAACTGGTTCTTGTCATTCCTGATGTATCTTTGGAGCTTTGTATGCCTGTATATCAGCCAAACATGCACATGCAGAACGAGAGACAAAAAGCCTAGTCTGGCACTGGGAAGAGCCTGGAAGTGAATCTGTTAAAAACACTGCTGAAAATTAATGCTTGTGTCCCTGGGGGATTCATACACTTTAATGTCCCAGACAGCATTCACTTAAATGTCTGCACCGGTGTGAGATTTTAATTGTTTCAATATTTTTCTAAAATAAGAGACAGAGACCTCCCTCTGCCCCTGATAACTGCTCGCTCAACTCTCCTGCCTGCTTTTCAAGATAGCAAAGATGACTGATTAGTATGAAATGGAATCACAAAACCATGTTAAAACCTCATGATTTTGTACTCTGGTATATCTTCATATTACCCTTCAAACTACCTTGTGAACTCCTTCAGTTCCATCTTGCATTGTCAATCTGTCTGTGTTTGCCCTTGCTGATATTTTTCCAACTCTCTCTTGACAAGAGTCAAGACAGAATAGGAATTATGGCTATTATAGTTTATGGGTCATAAGTGGATTGGGAAAAACTCTTTTGGGATGCATAAATGTCTTGTGTTCTCCTTTCAGCCTTTAGGAGCTCAGAGAAACAGCCCAAAATTCAGGATGTCCATTCAAACAGCCATGTCAAAACAGCATGTAGCAGAAGAATGCTACTTCTCCTATGTTAATAGAATGAGAGGGAGTGGCCTCAAGTTGTGCCAGGGAACGCTCAAATTGCAGAGTAGGAAAAATTTCTTCTTGGAAAGACTGGTGAGGCACTAGAACGGGCTGCCCAAGGTGGAGGTGGAGTCATTGCCCCTGGAGGTGTTTGAGTCATGTGGATATGACACTGAGGCGCATAGTTAGTGGGCATTGTGGTGATGGGCTGACAGCTGGACTAGGTGATCTTAGTGGTCTTTTCCAACTGTAATGATTCTATTATACTAATGAAAAGAGTGGATAGAGTGAAACAGAATGTGGCCAATAGCAGGTTTTGGAGAAGTCACTTTTCCTTATTCCTTTTGGTGGATCTGAAAGACATCCTAACACACTAACTAACAGAAGATATGAGTGCCTCGATCCTGAAGGATTATGAAAATGTGGGTTCAGTCTCATCTTTCCAGAGCAGTATCTCCTTCGTGCTGTTAACTTAACTCCCATTAGAATGAAGAGCACATACCCCAGTGAGGTGAAATGCCTGTTCCTGAAATGCATTTCATCTCCTAAAATTAAAATAAATTAAGCATATGATTTCCTGAAAGCGCCTGTTTCTCTCTAGTGATTACAAATGGAATCCAAAGAAAAAGCTTCTGTGTAGACCCCAACACCTCATCTGTCCAGCGCTATGCAGGAGAATTCCTATCCGAACAATTCATACGTATCTAACATCAGATGACACCAAACCACCGAACCTATTTAACATCACAAATATTTGCACAATGGACTACTATTCTACCTTATTTCTTAAACATACTGGAAATGGTTTCTTTCCATTGTTGGTTTTAGTCTTGTTTCAACTGTTGGCCTCACTATCAACTCTTTTGTTTCCTGATCCCAAACAATTTGGGAATCTGGTGTAGCCTGAGTCAGAGCTGCCTGTGATTTTCTGATTGTGAGTTTTCAGATGTAATTCAGGCAGTAAGTGTTCAGTTAATCTTTTTCAAAGGAGTGGAGATCTGCATTAACTGTACATTTGAAACACTGTGGAGAATCAAGACACTTTATTTCTGATACATTTATTTTTCCCCTAGAGAAGTCAGAAAAGATCTATAGATCTCTTGAGGAAATGGCTGGCTTTATAAATTATTGATGCATAACTGCAATAATTAGCTGGCTTTTTTCAGCATCAGGCTCCATATATAGCAGAGCTGCTAATCTCTTTCTGTTTTTTGATGCTTTTGTCTCCTTATTAGATTACATCTCCATGATTGTTTTTGATCACTTCATAATGAATATTGTATTACAGAGTTCTAAGTAGACTAGAATCAACATGTTATTTTTTTCTTTGGGATTAAATGTATGTTGGGAGTTTTAAAAGGTATTCAAATTGACTGGAAAAATCCAGTGTTTTGGATTTTCTGTCTTTTCTCCATTGATTGTGTGTGTGTGTTTTATTCAGTGCTAGTATACAAACTCATAGGCTATGTACAATTTTTGCTCTGTGGCAGGTGGCACTATGTTTGCATGTTGCGGGGCTGATTTTGCTTATCGTGGCTGTGCAGTGTTTCAGTGGTTTGCTTCTCCAGTCACCATGCTTCAATTGGCCATTGGAAATAGTTTTGGGCAACCTATTGACCAACTTACACACTGAAATACAGCAGTGTAGAGTGAAGCATCAGGTATGATGTCTGGTAGACCCCTGAAGCATCTAACAAATAAAGATGACTCCCGCAGAACACTGGTTAGTGTGTGCTGAAGCTCAGCAGCTTCCAACTTCTGTATTTGGTTTGGATGCTTTTCTAGTGTTGAGTGGATGCTGATTCACAAATGAAGAAGCCATTTATTGACATAATCAGAGCCGTTCCTTCATCACAGAAAACCTGTGAAATGAATCAAAATTCACTGCACTCAAATTCTTGAAAGCATTTCACACACCGAGTATTCCTCTGCTTAACGCATTTCAAACTACAGTAGCTGCTAATATGATAAAAGCAGTGACAAATAAGAGTATTAGCTGCAACAATCATGCATGACTTACCATAGCAAACAAATCCACTCTGAGGAAAGAGAAAGCTCAGCGTCCATTTCAGGCCTCCCGCTGCAGCCTTTTATGCTTTTTATTTTTATCCCGCTTGTCAAAATAACAGCCCTTTATCACTGCTGATTGCAGAGATTTTGACTCCTTGCCTGCTGGGTTCTCCCTCTGCTCCATAGGGGTTTCCTAATTAAATGTTTCCCCTGTGACTAGGAAAGCTTTGAATAAGAATAGGAAAGAAAATTATTAACATCGTCTTGAAACTTACCCTGAGCCTTCCATCCCATTCTTGCACACGAGTTCTTCTTCCCTCCCAAAAGCACAGAGTATTCTTTCAGTGAGCAGCCTCAGTTCTTTTACTGCCGCTATTATGTACTGAACATTGTCAATGAACTACAGTAAGCTCCTAACTTGAGGAGAGCAAAACGAGATTCATTGACATATGAGGAGCAGCTGAAGGCCCTGGGTTTGTTCAGCCCAAAGCAGAGAAACTGAGGGAAGGTCTCACGGCAGCCTGCAGCTGCTCACGAGGGGAGTGGAGGGGCAGCGCTGAGCTTTGCTCTCTGGTGACAGAGATAGGGCCCAAGGGAATGACATGGAGCTGCTTCAGGCTGGGGGTCAGGAACACGTTCTTCACCAGAGGAACAGGCATGGAACAGGCTCCCCCAGGCAGTGGTCATGGCCCCAAGCTGCCGGAGTTGAAAAAGCCTTTGGACAATGTTCTCAGACATAGGGTTTGAATTTTGGGTGATCCTGAGTGGAGCCAGGAGCTGGACACCAACTGGCTGGAGGGCCGGGACCAGAGGTGGTGAGCGGAGTTAAACCCAGCTGGCAACTGGCCATGAGTGGTGTTCCCTGGGGGTCGGTACTGGGGCCTGCCCTGTTCAATATCTTTATTGATGACTTGGATGAGGGCATTGAGTGCACCCTCAGTAAGTTTGCAGATAACACCAAGTTATTAGGAAGTGTCAATCTACCTGGGAGTAGGAAGGCCCTACAGAGGAATCTGGACAGGCTGGATAGCTGGGCTGAAGCCAGTGGGATGAGGTTCAACAAGACCAAGTGCTGGGTCCTGCACTTTGGCCACAATAACCCCCGGCAATGCTACAGGCATTGTATAGAAGAAATGGACCTGGGGGTGTCGGTCAGTGTTTGGCTAAACATAAGGCAGCAGTGTGCCGAGGCGGCCAAGAAAGCCAATGGCATCCTGGCTTGCATGAGAAATAGTGTGGCCAGCAGGAGCAGGGAAGTGATCATCCTCCTGTACTCAGCACTGGTGAGGCCGTACCTCAGGTACTGTGTTCAGTTTTAGGCCCCTCACTACAAGAAAGACATTGAAGCCCTGGAGCGTGTTCAGAGAAGGGCAACGAAACTGCTGAGGGGTCTGGAGCACAGGCCTTATGAGGAGCAGCTGAAGGAGTTGGGATTGTTTAGTCCAGAGAAGAGGAGGCTCAGGGGGGACCTTATCACTCTCTACTACTACCTGAAGGGAGGTTATGGTGAGGTGGGAGTTGGCCTCTTCTCCCACATAACTAGCAATAGGACTAGAGGGAATGGTCTCAAGTTGTACCGGGGTGGGGGGGGGGGGGTTCAGATTGGATGTTAGGAAAAATTTCTTCTCTGAAAGGGTGGTAAGGTACTAGAGTGGGCTGCTCAGGGAGGTCGCTGAGTTACCATCCCTGAAGGTGTTCAAGAAACATTTGGATGTTGTACTGAGGGACATGTTTTAGCAGGGTGGTGTTGGTGGTATGTGGATGGTTGGACTGGAGGATTTTGAAGGTCTTCTCCTTGGTGATTCTGTGATCCTTGTGGGTTCCTTCCACCCCAGGATATTCCATGATTCCATATAAGTTACAGGAGGTATGTGGCTTGGCTCAAGTCATCAGTGCCTCCATTCTGTCTCACCTTTTTGAATCAAAAGCAAGGAATTCTTTGTTGCCCATGCTGAGATCTTGTGTAAGCAACTTTTCCCCATGTCTTGGTAGGTGGCATATGTCTTGTAGATGGTGCAGGACTTTGCAGTGAAGGATGAATGGAAAACTCCCTATGGTACTATTATTCTGATTAATGCGTCAGCAGGCTGCATGCTGTGCTTTACTAAAAGAGAGACCAAAGAGTTGTGTTTCAGCTCTCAATAATGGCAAAATATGAGGTCAGGCCAGTAATATATCACTGAGGGAAAGCAGTCTCCACATTTTGTTCTCACTTTCCCCCTTCCAGGATTATATATCCTTTACTGTTTTCCCCATATAGTTTCCTCACCATCTGCAACAGGTTGGTGAATCCAGTTCTGTTACGCAGCTGCATGCACTGCAAGAAGTTTGCAGCTAAGAGTAGTCTCTCCTAGTAAGAGTGAGCAAAACGGCTTCCTCAAAAATTAGCTGCTTCCTTAGCAAGCGACCTGCTACTGAATTTCAGCTTCAAAGAAAAAGATCGTGAGAGGAATGCCTGTTACGGATAGTCAGCTGGACTGTGGTGCTCCCGTAGATCATTCATAGGAGTTTAATTTCTAATTAGAAATTAAATGTGAGCTGCCAGATGAAAAAGATGGATTTCAAGCGGTTTTCTTATGTGGGTACATTGGTCTGCAAAGCCAACACTGGCACAGCAGAATGGTAAAACTCAGTGATCTGCAGCAGAGCAGGAACACGTGCTATTAGGAGGCTAGCAGGCATGTCCCAAGTGGGAGTGTCCTACAGCAGCAGGTGGAAATGCTGTGGATTATCAGGTCAGGGAATACCTGGAGACCTGTGTGCAGCCCCTCCTGTTCACATGAGGTAGGAGGAAGACAGTGATGGCTGCCGGGATAGTGCTTCCCTACTCCCCAGCACTGTATCTGTTGCTTATCTGAGCAAAACAGTGGTGGCTTTGGCTTTGAAAGGTGCTATCATAAATAATGGGAGAAAAGGAGGTCCTGGACTGCTACTAAGAGCTTGGTGCCAGTTTTGATTGTGCCTGGAAACAGCCCTGTCTGTAGGCAAGAAAATATAAGTCATTCTCTTGTAAATGAGGCGGCTTTGGTAGAGCTAGGTACAGAGACTAAAGGTGGGACCAGGCTTTGAATTCCCACAGCTGGTAGGTAGAGTAACATGCCTCTTCTGATGAAGCCCCATAGGGACATGAAAGAGCACAGCAAATGTACTTTGCACTGTGTGGTGGAACATGTTGAGTAGCAGCAAAATGACTGAAGACCACAGCAGAGGTACATGCAGCACTGTGTCAGTGCAGCACAGTGAGCTGCTCATGGGCTACCTGGTGCAGACAGTGCTGGGAGAGAGTTGTCACTGGGTGTGCTCAGCATGGCTGCACAGCAGCCAGCACAACCCCAGCACGAGATGTGTGAGCTGGCACTGCAAAGCAAAAGCTTCAGCACAGGAGGCAGCAGGATGTAATAAATAACAGAAGTTGGAAAATACATGTTTTGTAAGGGTTATTTATGAAATCACCTCTGCATTAAATACATTTTAAATGAAGCTTGCACCTAAGCCAAAGAGCAGAGTGTTCCAACTCACTCTTACCAATGCGTGTTTTTGTGAACAGATCAATTGAAGTTTTTGGCATACAGGTGCCTAATAAATATTATAGATGCTGGAACATGTTAATCTCATTTAGATATATAACTGTGTCTTCATTAAAGCTCACATGTGCTTCTAGAGATATGATTTAATTTTACAAGTTGTATGCTTTTAGAAATTGCTGGCAGACTGTCTGGATGTCTGAATTTTTATCAAAAGTACTGATTGAAAATGCATATGCATTTAGTTCGACAGTGTTCTCAGACAGTAATTTCCCGCAAAGTCAATGATAAAATAATATATTTCAATTATTTGCAGATACCAAACACTTACATAAACACACATCTGATTTTAGTGCAGAAAGTGCATTCAGTTTCCTGAAATTACCAGTACTACAATCATGACTCTCAGATAAGGAGAAGAAAATCCTATTAGATCATTCTCACAGAAGCAGTACACTCTGTACTAAATAGCTGCTGAAGATCTTGAAGATAACATCCATAGGACATAATATTTGATTAAATATCATAATATTCGTATGTGAGTATTATGCAGCATATATAGGAAGAAATCTCTGCTAAATGCTCATACCTTGATTTGATCCTGTAAAAAGGGCTAAGTATATTTCCAGGCATATCTCTGTTATCACTTTCCAACTTTTGTATCACTCGCATTCAGGAGGTATACAAATGCCTTTAGCTGGGTCATCCTGTAGCTGGTATTTCTAACAAATATAATGCCATGGGGCATTCCTCTTGTCAGAATGTTTTTACTTTATCATCTGTTATTATGGCTGTATTATTTTCCTCAAATATTCCACCTTTTTGATACGCTGAATCCTCAGATTTTAAAGAAATGCCTATGATACAATTATTTCAAACATAGTGTGTTTCAGTACATAGTATCTTTTGTCTCCAATTTTCATAGAATCATAGAATGGCCTAGCTTGAAAAGGACCACAATGATCATCCAGTTTCAACCCCCCTGCTATGTGCAGGGTCACCAACCACCAGACCAGGCTGCCCAGAGCCACATCCAGCCTGGCCTTGAATGCCTCCAGGGATGGGGCATCCACAACCTCCTTGGGCAACCTGTTCCAGTGCATCACCATCCTCTGGGTGAAAAAATTCCTCCTAATATCTAACCTAAACCTCCCCTGTCTCAGTTTAAAATCATTCCCCCTTGTCCTATCACTATCCACCCTCGTAAACAGCCATTTTCAAGGAGTTTTAAAATTATTAAGCTTCTATCAAAACTACAAAATCAAATAAATTGGTTACGGGTTATGGTCCTTCTACATAGGTGGAAATATAATTGATGTTAGGACAAAATATTGTCAGAAATATAAAAAATGTGTATAACAAAGCATAGCAATCCTCACATGTGCAGTGTAGGAAAGATAAAGCTGTAGGGTACTTATTTCAGTATTTCCGTTGAATAACAATTCCAGTTTATAGGGGATACTATTGATGAAATATGTCTTTTAATCTGCAGTGTGAAACAAAAGGGGAAAATGATTTCTACCTTAAAAAAGGAGACTTGAATGTGAGCTGTCACTCTTTCAAGATGTATTAATCAAGCCCTACTGCCACTTCTATTACTGCTTTATCATGAGCCATCACTGGAAAAAACAAAGAAGCAGGTATTTGAAATCATTGCTACCAAATCCTAGCTGACTGGCTAATAAATTATACTTAATGTCTCTCATTTGTTTCACATTTTCTCAAATTTATTAATAAGGCTTTGTCACAATTGTTTATTTTTATTTTTCGTTTTGTTTATTTCATTACCTTTGCTTTCTAGATACATCAACATTATAGATTGAAAAATAGCCTAGCTAAAAAGGCAATGCATCTGTAGTACAGAATGCAAATTATCCTAGGTCAGGTTTATCAGAAGAGAAAGCACAAAAATATGAAAGAATAAAAGATAAAAAGCAGGGACTTTCTGAGTCACCATGCTCCTCTGGAAGCAGGTTATTTGTAATGAACAGGAAAAGAGATGTAATGTAAGTAATGAACATAAAATTCATTTAAATCTTGTGTCAATAACTCAATTAATAATGTGATTAGTACGCTGTACATTTTGTCCTGGTTGTGAAGGATCAATCAAATAATTGATCTTTCTGTGTTTAATGATAGGCAGGATTAGCTATGCCTGCCTGGACCAACACCTGGACAGCCTGGCTGCAGGTGAGGTGCAGTCAGCAGAGCTGATGTCAGTGTCTGTATGGAAGACGCCCAAAACAGCACCAAGGAACCACTACTCTAACCCAGAGCTTGACCTTATAAACAGCTCAGGGTGTTCTTGGTCTCCTATCTCACAAAACTAGTATAGGCATATGCTTAAATGTTTTTACGCTAAGGCTATTTTGTCAGTTTGCTACAGACGGTACGAAATACTGGGACAAGAAAAGTCTGCAATGATAATAGTGCCAAGTCAACTATTCAGAAATGTTGGGGTGTCTGGACCTCTATTTCCATCTAGCCATGACTGCAAGGCATAAAGGCTATGCCAATTGTACTATAAGGCTACATTTGTGGACAGCTCAGCCTCTGGTCTCTGCTAGCCTTAAGATGTTACCATAAGGAAGAAATGTTGAATGTGCTGTGGGTTTTTTTCATGTTAATGATACTGCCATCCTTTAACTTCTTGAAGACCTCGTGCTGTTGGGTTCAGAATGAGCTCAAAGGAGAACAAATGACGATATGACTGTATAGGACAGCATCTCTGTGATTGGAAGATGAAGCTTTTATTTCACAGAATAATAGAATCACAGAAACATAGAATGGCTTGGGTTAGAAGGGACCTCAAAGATCATTTAGTCCCAACCCCCCTGCCACTGGCAGGGTTGCCACCCACTAGATCAGGCACTAGACCAGGCTGTCAAGCAGGTCAGCAGACTTCATCAAACCAGGCAAAAGACAAATTATGTTGCAAGGAGACATTTATTTACAGTAAGCTAAAATGCATCAGGGGAAAATAGAGTTAAGTGTTTCTAGAGTTTCTCTTGGTAAGCAGCATGCTTCATGTTTTGTATAGATAGTTACTGCATTTCTGTAATTGAGATTGCACCTGCCCTATTAGAGTATTCCTGGATACTCTAGAAACTTATGAGGAGTTAATTTCAAAGAAATCATAGAATCATAGAATATTCCAAGTCGGTAGGGACCCATGAAGATCACAGAGTCCAACTCCTGGATCCATACATGACCACCCAAAATTCAAACTCTGTCTGAGAACTTTGTTCAAATACTTCTTGAACTCCAAAAGCTTGGGGCCATGACCACTGCTGGGGAGCCTGAAGGCCATTGCTGTCATTGAGAAATCCTGTTTTTGTGCAGCATTAATCAACATGGCTCAGATTTTGAGTATAAACATTCCAATTAACTTTTCCATCAGAAGATGCTAGAAAACATGTCACATCTGGGAAATATGTTACATATAATGCATAAGAGAGACAAAACCAACTTCAAATCACAAAGAATCCTGGCACTGGGGCAGAGAGGCTATGAGTTCCTGAAGACTACTTCAGCACCTTGTTCCAGGGAGGCTGGCAGTCTTGCAGGCATCCAGTGAAGCAGGGAAGTAGCTTCTCTTGGCTTTTTTAGTTGATTCTGCAAGAACAGAGGTAATTTTTGTGCATGTAACGAAACAGACACAAAAGGGTAAGAAGCAGCATAGCGAAAGGTAGGGAAGCGTGTTTTTGCACTCATGTTTTCAGGGTATGTGGCAGCTGGTCAGTCACAGATGGATGCTTTGAGTAGACAGGTCAGCCATCACAGCTGTTGCACTAGGCCTTGGTTTGCTTCCCCAGTCTGTAACCTCATCAGGGTAGGTTGAATAAAGGTCTTTCTTCACCCATTCTTCTTGAGCTAACTCTCTGAACAAGGCATGAGTGACAAGAGAGGGAACAGGACAGGGTGGAGGAATGAGGAAGGACACATAACCATGGGGTGATGGAGGGAGCGCTTGTGCAGCTCAGAGCAAACAGGCTGGATATCATAGCAGTTAAGGCCTGTGCCTGCAGATCAGAGTTCATCATCATAGAGTCATCACAGAATGGCCTGGGTTGAAAAGGACCACAAAGATCACCTAGTTTCAACCCCTCTGCCTTGGACAGGGTCACCAACCACTAGACCAGGCTGCCCAGAGCCACATCCAGCCTGGCCTTGAATGCATCCAGGGATAGGGCATCCGGGACGAGTTATCCAGGCCCTGCCAGCCTTACATCACTGCATCCTGCAGCAGCTCAGCACCTCTTTGTTTTGGTCCACGATGCTGTGTGTCTTTTTGTCTATGCACATATAAAGCTCCTCAGACTCTGAACTGATGACTGATATAATTAAAGAATGATATATTCAAGTTACCAATTAAAGATAATTTATTTCTTTCACTTAAAGATCTAGATAATACCACAGCCCTTAAAATGCAATAGCTTACTGTGTTTGAATTATCTTATATTTTTCTTCTCATTCTAATCCTTCTGTCAGTAGTCATTAGAGACTATGATGAGCTTTCACCAGTTTCCTTCATGTGAGCTAGCAAATTCAGAGGCATCAATTAATTCCAGTATCCTTTTCTATATCACATTAGTGCTACTTAGAACCAACCATATGTCCATAAAATTGTAACAACAAAAGGAACAAGTAAGAAAAATGTAGCTGATAGTTCTGAGTTCCTCAGCCCTGACCCCCAAAGGCAGTTACATACCAAAGCTCGATGAATGGCCACTTTCTCTCTATTTTTTGAATTCTGCATCCCTTGATTCAGCAGCTGCTGCCCTGATGCCACCATCAGCCAGACTGGCTAAATGGTCAGGGTTTTTAAGTCTCAGCTGAGGTCTGCCTAAGAACTCAGACCTATGATGCACTCCTTTACAGTGAGGAATGTGACAGGGTGGGATGTGTGATATGAAGCTATTGCTAAAAATGCCAGCTAGCTGTGACTCCTCAGTGGGAAGTCTCATGAGGAAAACTTTCCTCCTGAGATGTAGAGCTGTAGGTTCTTTATTGCTTTGGGACTACAAGAGCAGCTGTGAGTACCTGTGGCAGGGAAGGGGATATGTAAGACAGGGACAACTAAATGAATTCTCTGTTGGAGGTATAAGACTTTGATGTCCCATGTGTTGACCTCTGCTGAATAGAATAAGGAGATATCAGTGTCGACTGAGCTCAGCATGTTTTATTCATAATTTCTATCAACATCTGAGCTTATGCTTCAGAAGAGGAGGATCTCCATTGCCTGCAGGAATTCCCAAAAGACTTCTGGGTCATCACCAAGAAGTCTTGAAGGATATTTGCTTCAGTACCCTGTGCCAGCAGACAAATGCAACTGTGGTATACTGCTTCCTCCATCCGAAAGGTCACCTCTCCCACTGATCTGGTAGTAAGAAATTGCCAGGGAAAAGGTAAAATAATAGCCAATGTCTTAAAAAACAGATTATGTAGATGCAGATCTGCATATGAAACAGTGCTACCGCATGTTTAGTATTCAATAAAACAACATTCGCAGTCCCACGCTGGTTTGAAATTGGAACATACTTATTCATTTGTATTATTTAAAACATTCTTTCTTTACACAAATGCACTCATTAGAGTCAGAGCATTCTGTATGGCTGAAGAAATAAAATCCGTAGCAATTAATTTTAAAAATTGGATATACGCGTATTGAATGCATGCATGCATTATATTTATATAAGTCCATGTGTATATCTTTATTATATATACTGATTTTAATATGGATATTCAGCAATGGTATAGTGGCTTCAACTCAATTATTATGAGTATATTAAATCTGAAAGCACAAACAAGAGCAAAATAGAGTATTTTGTCTTATAAACCTGAGAAAACATTCCAGTTAATAGGGAATGAGGAGCCAAAGCATTTCAGCATTTGGAGAATGCAAAATATCATGTTGATAATTTACTGTGCACAAATGAGCAGCATTTCCTAGAGGGCAGGGCCTTTCTCTGGGCTAAAACACACAGAGATTAGACTAAGCCTGCATTTATGAGAAGAAGGTAAATTCATTTACAAAAACATTTTTTTTTTCCTTGTATAAAGAAGGCAAAGCCCGGAGTGCTTCTCACAGAGCAATTTGTTTACTGAATGCAGGGACTTTCCTGTGTGCAGTAAAGGATGTCTCCTGTTTTCATTATGCATGCTCGTTGCTGTGCTGGGAGTCAGGAGCTAAGCAGTGCAGTTTGCTGCTGTTCCGGCCCTGGTCCCCAGAGCACTCGAGGAGACTCTGAGAACCCACCAGCTCCTCAGGGGATGTCGCTGAGATGCAGGGCCAGTTTTGCAGCCTAGCATAGGTATAATAAAAAATAGAAAAGAAGCCTGAAATTCCTGGAAAAGCAAATTGGATAAGCTGGCCCTGATGGTAACAGAGCAGAGATTTGTTCTTCTAGTATAAGTTACAGCCATGCTGGTGACCTGCTCTTCACCCAAATCTATGTGAACTGCTCATCACGCCTGCCCTGAGCAGCCCAGATGAGGGTATTCAGCTTCCCCTCTGCCCTCTGTTGAGCAAAGCACAAAGAAGAGCGGTCAGCTTCCCCCTCTGTGACTTCAGCACTGCACTGACAGGAAAAATAAGTCATCAGTGCATCAGTTTAGCAAAGCTTTGGCAAGGCACCAAGAGGATGATGCTTCCGACAAAGCAAGGCATCCTTTGCCCCCTTTCTGCGGGTTTTATATGGAAAATGTGTTTGTATAAAAGGGAATCTAGATTAACTTCTGCGAGGAGAACAAGATTGTACAGTGCAAATAGCAGTCCATTTCAGAACTGAAACGTGCTGAAAGTGGGCATATGTATAAGAATTTCTCCAGGGTATATGGCCCTCTATGGCAGATTGTCATCCCAGGTTGCGTGTAAGACTTTGCCTGCTGAGGCTGTGCTTTTCTGTTTTATTTCCAGTAGCATCCATAGAAATCTTTGCCAAACCAGCCTGCGGTGCCAACTGATTTGCTGTGTATGGCCTCAAGTGCTGCGTTGTCAAGGGTTTTGTTTAGGCACAGGAAGGAGAAAAACACTGTTCTGTTTCAGGCACAGGATCCTTGAAACCTCTCATTCCCCTGACCTTCCAGGAAATTAACATTCTGGTTTTGGGTTGTGTCAGCTGTAGTGAAGAGAGGAGCAGTTCAAAATGCAGGTAAGACATTCACACATATTTGTCTAACGCAGAAAGAATATTTTCCAAGGGAGTCAAAGCAGTCAGAGATTTCATTCAGGAAAATGGAAAATGGAGTTCAGTACCAAACACAGGCAGCATCTTCGTGATAGCCATGGCCATGTACTTTCAAAACATGTTGCAGAAGTGGCAGTATTGATCTGTTGTGCATTGGTAATGACTAATGTTCACAGTCTCTTAGTTCTCCAATCAAAATACTGGTCTTCAGCAGAAAAACAAGTGTTCACCTTTATGAAGTGCTTCTTCAAGCAAAAGTTTATCTGTGATGCTGCTCAAAAAGGCTGCTCTTTTAACGTACATATTTTCTCTTCCACCTGTCCTCCACCAATGACTTAAACTGGTATTTTCAGACTTGGGAATGCAACCAGTAGAGCTAAGCCACTGAAAATCTGTGGATTTTCAGCCTTATAGGTGGAAATTTTTCCAAGTTAAGCAAAAAAAGAGATAATTACTTAGTGTGTCCTTGTGCACTGCTCAAGTGAAAGGGAGTTCTGCTGTGGGCTGCACTAGGTATAGATGAGGCCATCCACTAAATACCACTAGCCTTGTTATTGCTGTATTGAAAGCAGAAGTTTACAAATAATAAGATAGAATCAAATTCTGGTCTATGTTGGTTAACTTTAGTATTTATTTCATTTCAGTTCTCTTTTCTGAACTTCCTGACTGAGGACACGTACTGCTCAGATCAGGAAAATAAAGCAATTTCCAAGGAATTTCTAAATAATGGGAAGCACCATATTTTAAAATGCGTGTTCATTATACAGAAGCGCAATAACTGATAAGTCCCAGGATTGGACATACTGGTGGTCCCAGTATTGGAGAAAGATAGTTAACACTTTGCTGATCTTCTTCAAGCCTTGATGATTAAAATGAACGGCTACAGCTTTTTGTTCCAGGCATGGTATCTGCATACATTCTACCCAGTGAACTTAAAGGCTGGACACTTGAAATGAAAATGTAAATGACTGAAGTCAATTTCCCAGAATCAACTAGGCACTGAAAGACAGCTGCGCTTCTGAAGGCTACAGACGTAGATCAATGACACTTCAAAAGAACCCTCAAACTATTTACCACCATCAAAGCACAAATGTCTTTGGCTGGATGTGAAACTAGAGTATTATATGTATGCTCTTGTTCCAATGTCTCAAATGAACAAGCTTTAAATCTGTTGCTTTTTATATGCTGCATTTTTGTTTCCTTTTATGTAATGGATTATTCAGAGCGCTTTCTTTCAGAAAGGGTTTGTCAGTCAGTTGGAAGTTATTTGACTTCACAAACACATTCACATAGCAAGATGTGTGCTTTTTATACCAGACATTAATGCAAATACATGCATTGCACCCAATTCCAGCAGACTCTGTCCTGCTAGAGCCCTGAAACTAATCTACAACTTTGTTCTGGTCCTTTTTGCAAAATCAAAGTGAAGGAAAGGTATGAGGGCACTCAAAATCCCTGGCAAAAGCAACTGGGGATCTCCTCTGACCATACACTGTAGAAAACCTCCATGACATTGCCTTTCCATTAAACAAGGAAATGGAAGTGTAGACAGGTGAGCATCAGAGTACACAGTTTTAGAAAAGTCTGTATTACATGGGACAAGACCAGGGAGATGACTGTCGCAAGTTAGCAACACAACACAGGGTTCTCGTGCAAGGAAGATTTCTTTATTGCTCTCTCTATATTACTTTTCCAAACAAGCCTTTTATATTCTGATGTGCATATTCAGCAAATTTCCACTAACAATCCATTGGCTAGAAAGCAAGAAAGTTCCATAACAAATCTTCATAACAGCAGAGAGCTTTTCTTATGCCTAGCTACAAAACATCCCTGTTTATTCTATTCATTTCTCTTTCCCAGCACCGTATTATCAGCAAGTTGACATTCGACAAGGTCAAGCCGACCTGTCCTTCTCCCAGTGATGACTGCAGATTAAAAATCCTTAGAGGTGTCTAAGTTGCATGGGCTCCAGAGCAGATTCAACAACCCAAGTATTTATGCCTCATTTTTATGACTTAATCTCAGTTTCGGTGCCCTGTTATTTTGCCTGTGTGCAGAAGCAGGATGAAGCTCACAAAGATTTTTGTTTTCCCACTGGGACTTTCTGGCTGGGAAAAGAAAAAATAAGAATCAAATGTGCTGCAGTATATTATGTAACTTTTTTTTTCCTCCAGATGAAAAAGTGTTGATTCTTTCCTTTTCTGCATCCTGGCTTCCCAGCTGCTGGCTTTCTCACTTTTATTACAAACTTTGTCACTTTAATTTGATCCTTTCTCTATGCTACATGATGTTCTCACTTTAGCTTGTGAAGTCTGCTCCAAGTGGACTTCATTCTTTTTAAATGAATCGACTGCTTTGATATTTAACCAGATTGAAGTCATGATTGTGTGTAGTTTACCAGCAGCATGAGGAGGAAAAAAATCAGTTTGTTTGGTAGAGACTCGAGGAGATCTTTTAGCCTGAACCATCTCTGCTCCCAGAACTGAGATTTCCTTAGGTAAGCTTACTGATGTGTAACATCATTTTATTTATTCATCTATATTTTCTTTTTCCAGCTGTTTTAATATTATCCTCCCCGAGACTATCTGTTGAGGTTATACACTACTATCCTGAGACATGGTTTGGTTGCTGCTGCAAACAGTTAGAGATTCTGCAACATCCTGCACTATTTCTTCATTCCTTGCAGGTACAAGGTGGTACTTTTTCCAACAGTAGCAATGTTGTTTAGCTGAGAGCCTTCCATCAATGCAGACGCTTTCTATGAAGCTACAAATATCTGAAAACCTGGGGCTTATGTATAGCAGCCAGAACCACTTGTAAGAGGTGTTTCATGGCCCATTAAAAAAGCTGTCATATATGGCTTTCCTTTAATTAATTACTGATAGGGAGTTAGTGCAATATTCCAAGCTAATATGGAAAAATCCTTTTAATCTGTATAACAGATCAACATGCCAATGCGCTTTTTACCCCTGTACTTCTCTTCTGTCTGGATGAAGCTGACACACACAAAATGAAAAGGCTGTTCAGTTTCCAGTGCCAGCTGAATCCCTACTGTCATTACAACACCATAATTAAGGAAGCCAGTTAATGTCAGTGGCAGTTTTTGTGAATGGAGGCTTATCCACTATGGGATTTTCATTCCCATATTAAGAATCACCAGTTTCACAGTAGTTTCTCAATAGAGGTTTCTGTCTGGGTTTGAATTTATCCTTGAAAAATTAAGAGGTCTGCAAAAGACTCACATTTCAATGTTAACCTTATGCAATTCAATAAATAACTATTTTTCAGTTAAATGTTCCCATCCTGAGAAGAATTTCGTTGCATGCTGCCCACTCCCTTGCATACTCCAAAGACTGCACATCTCTGGAATACCTGACTATAAGTTTGTTTTCTTTATCTGCAGTCTCCATAACTGCCAAAGGTTCATATGTTCCTTACCTGATCAATGCCATTGTGCATAGGAGAGATAGGCAAAAACGTATTTTAAACTGTAGCCTTTGTATTTAGAGACTTCTGCACTTTTAGGCTTGCCTTTTTCCATTAGCTTTTTAATAAGTACTTGTGACTAGTGAGCTTTAAACTACTTTTTATTGCTCAAAGAAGAAGAAGAAAAAAAAAAGACAATGTGCTGACTGTCAATTTGAGTGCAGTATTTAAGACTTCTCAGTTTTTTTAAGAACACTTTTCAGGCTCAGCAGACATTCCACAGAATCAGCAAATTCTGACAAGTATGAATGATTCACTTACACCCATATACACACTATTGTGTGGTGCTCATTTCTTCTGATAGTCAGTTTTACAGCCGAACTTGTCTTTGAAGAGTACAAATGAGTCTCTACCTGGATATACAATAATCTTTGTATTGCAATAATGTATAAATAGATTAGTCTACTTCTAACATGGATTTCTTCTGAATTTGGTTTTCTTCAACAAATTCAATCCCACATAAATATTTCTCTTTCTGAATTGATACAGAATTTAATGAACTGAAAACATTAGCACTTTTTATTCTATCACTATAGAGCATTTTTTTTTTCATCAATATGAAGGACATACTTTTCTCACACCTACAAGCTTATAAACAGCAGGCATAAGAGCATTGCAAGACATAAGTGTAAGGAAAATGCACCTCTATAAACAGCTGACTCAAAGAATAGACAATTTCAAGTTGGTTAGTTACTGGAATCTGATCCTGGGAACTTGCTCAGAAACTGCTTTGGGCCAGTGGGGCTTGATAGTGGTACTATTTGTTGATGTATTTCCAAGTTCTGTTATTACTAGACCGTGCAGTTCTACAATTGTCTTCCTCCACAGGGGAGACTAGTCTATTTAAAGGGATGTTCTCCAATGCCATGGTCAATGGATTCTATTTCTTTGTGCGCTTATCGTATGGTTTTGAGTTGTACCAAATAAAAGAATGTGACAGCACTGGATCTCCTTTCAGGATCTAAGCACAGGTTGGAGTCCAGCCCAGCTCTGCAGATGTTTTCTTCTGGCAGGGTTTGTACTGACAGAAAGATAATTATGATTATCAAAGAAACTTCTTCCAGCACTCAATTCTGAGTTTTTAGTTTGTGGAATACTGTTATAAGACAGAAAATTCCTTACTTTATAGTAAAATACTTGGTCGGTGGGTAGTCTTTATGACTGTCAAAACCCCTTCACATTTGTGCTCCGGAGTTACCTTACCAAATGAAAAAATAGAAATCAAAGCTGAAATAAAACTAATACAAAATAATAATAAAGAGCCATCACAAACAAATAAATAAGTAAGTAAATAAATAAAAAGAACTACCACAACAACAACAACAACAAAATTATATGCCCACCACCACCAAAACAACAGCAAAAACAACATCAAAATACTAGATGCTCCAAGCAACAAAGAAACAAATGAATAAGTGCTATTTAAGGTTTTATTGGAGAGTCACAGAACTGTTTGGAGAACAGGCACAACCTGAGTGTTTCTAGAAATTCTGCAGGGCATAACTGTAAGGTTCATCTATTTGGCAGACACTCCAGAGCAAGGAAGCTGAACGAAACTCACAGGAAGGAAAATAAGTGGTAGCAAATTATTTTCCAATTACAAAATCCTGCCTGTTTTGTAAAAACAAACTCCATTCAGTGATACTGAATAGTACCTTTAAGGCAGAGGACTTTTCAGCGAGAGAGGATGAATATTACAGCTTCAGGAATGTATTTACTACTGCAGTGACAAGACAGGTTGGAACAAGACACAAGAGAGTGAAACTGTGACTTGTTCATTCTTCTGAATCCAAATAATGGGATCGTACATTATGTCTTTGCAAGAGGTATTTGAGCATACATAACATTCCCTAACGGGTCTTTATCACTCTCAAACATATATGGGATAGAGAAAGAATTTCCCTATTCTTTTCACATAGAATTGAAAGGTAGGCTAGATTAAGAGACTTGCCCAAGGGCATAGAGGAAGACTGAGTCTAACCACTGCTCTTGTCAACTGGAGCAGCATTTATCAGGTTGCTGATTAAGTGGAAGCTCCTACACGCCTTTATTGGTGATGCCAGTCTGACAAGAAGGATTCATCAGTTCTGGTAAGGTGGCATACAAATGAACCATGTTAATTTAAGTACCATTAGAAACACAAGACAGAAGGAAAAAAAATCAATGCTTTGTTTTATAGTAAAGAAAAAATCAATAAGGAAAGAAATGGTATTTTCTAGTATCTCAGAAAATGTGTTGGACAATAGGGAATAGTTAGAGCAAATTAAAACTATTTAATATAAGTTGGCCGTGTCCTTCTAGGAAAAATATGGTCTAGAGTTATCATTTTGTAATAAAAACCTGAGTAATATCAAGAAGTAAAAATCGGTGGGAAAGAAATAATATCAAGTAGAGGTTGCTTTTTTAATTAAACTGGTAGCTAGCTGCAGTGAATCTCTGAAAACTGCAGAAAAGGTGCTAACAAATAGAATTCAAAAATAAACATCTACAGGAAATGAGAGGCCACGTGTAATCCAAAAACTATGAGGCAGGTTTACATAAGAAACCTGACAAAGGACCATATCTAGTCTTGTTTTTCCTTCTTTCACAGCAGTCCATATCAGATAGAAAGGGAAAGAAAATGTGAAAACAGGCCAAAAATGGAACAAACTTTTCATAGTATTGTCTCTTGGTAGTTGGCAGTTCAGGAGTTTCCTAAGGGTTGCAATTGGACTGTTCTATTTAATAACCTTTGACATTCAAACGTGCGCACAGCAGGGGGATTGAAACTAGATGATTATTATGGTCCTTTTCAACTCAGGCCACTCTATGATTCTATGATTTCTTTCATAATTTTAACTGCTCTTTAAACACAAAATATTCTTTAGAAACAAACTGCACCATATAAGTATGTATTAAAAACAGTGGATTCGGTTTGCTTTAAACTTGCAATTTAATTCCTTTAAACTGGTCATTGGGTACCTCTAATTCCTGTAGCACAATAAATACTGAAAAAATGTTCCCTTTCTCCTCCTTATATTGTTTCATATTTATCTGACAGATTTCTCTTTCTCCTTGCTCTCTGTGGTCTTTGATATTTATTTTCCATCAAGTATGAATCATTCAGTACCTCTAGATTTCATTTTGCTCTTCTGTTTGGCTTCACAGCTACTTTTGGTCAGAGCTGTACATAACATTCAGGATGTGAATTTACACAGTGTCATAATGATGGTCCTTCTATTTGTTTTCAACTTCTTCTTAATAGCTCCAAATATTCCTTCCTTCCTTCCTTCCTTCCTTCCTTCCTTCCTTCCTTCCTTCCTTCCTTCCTTCCTTCCTTCCTGCCTTCCTGCCTTCCTGCCTTCCTGCTTTCCTGCCTTCCTTTCTGCCTTTCTCTCTTTCTCTGACTGTCAGTTAGTTTGGAGCACTGGATTTTAAACTCACAAGAATTTTTCCCTACTGCTAATACACCCAATGCTGCATCCATCAAGTATTTGACCTTTTTTTTTTAATGTTGATTGTCAAATTATGTGAAAATTTGTCATACCACTTTTCACCCATTTTCCAGATCAGTTCATATTACCATGGAAAAAAAAAACCCATACAAAAAAGATTTGACCCTCAAGAATTCTACCACTCCGGTCTGCCATGATGAAAGCTGGCTCCTGCATTTCAGCTAGTTTTCTGTTCATGAGCAGATCTTTCTCCTGAAGGATGACAGTTTAATTTTTAGCAACTTCTGATGAAAGACTTTGTCTGAAGTTTTATAGAAAACTGCACATATTTCACTTCACTAGTTGGGTCATTCTTCACCAAATTTTCAGCCATTTGAGAATTTTAAGAAATTTGCGATGCATGATTCGTTCCTCAACATGTTTGCCACGTTTATAAGTTCATACAAGTTTTGTGGCCTCCCCACATTTCCATGTCAGACAAATCAAAGTTGCTGGTCTATAAGTACTTACTATTTCATGAGAAAAAATTCCCTCTTGCCTAACTTTAGTTAAAGTCTTCTAGGAAATACTTTGGAAAGCTTTCCTCCAGACTAATGGTTCGCATTTACCCACATCCTTGTTGGTCTCCTCAAAGAAGGCCAAGAGGTCTGTGAGGCATAATTGCCTTGCTTGAGTCTCCATTAATACATTTTGTTCATATGCCTACTGTAGTTCAGTATTAGGCTAAAAATTTTGGATGAATCCCGAGAAATTGTTGCTGATCTTTATATCAATTGAGTTTTAAAACCTTCAGTTTGAGAAGCAAGCTTTGATGCAATGCTATAAAGATTCTGCCACAGTGAACAGATACGAAAAATTCATTTAGTTTCTCTGTTATCGCCTGGATTCCTCTAAGAACTCCTTACGTAGCTTGTTTCAAAGAGATGGTCAGGTTTCGTATTGCTTTGCAGAACTGAATTATATTGCTCTTCAGTGACAGGGATTGAAGAATGTAACATGTAGGATCATCCTCTTATGCTTGGTTCCAGGAACATATTTGTATTTATACGTGTGCACTCCTGGGCTGCATATTGGATACTGAGAAAAAGAAGACTCAGCACTCGAAGAACAGCGGAGGAGAAAAAGGGTCTATTAGGTCCATCCTGAGCTGGATGTGAAAGCAAAAAGCAGAACTGATTCTTTCCTCCCTCAAATCAAAGTCTCACAATGCAGTTCATGAGAACATCCCAGCTATTTCAACAGTGACTGACCAGCAGTGATAACCTGCTTTCACTGGCATAGTCCTTTTGAAAGTAGAACATGAACATGCAAGGATAAGGTTGTGATTATGATGTACTTTTGCTGAACACAGTACTCTAGGAAACAGATTTTCTAACTTCCTGACTGCTGTATTGCTTTTGAGTAAGTTTGTACACAGGTGAAGAATCTGACAGGTTTTTGTTTTGTTGTTATTTTTTACCTGGGATTTTAAGACAGATACAGGCTGTGTGTACTTCACATTCTGCTGATTGGAGGTTTTTTATGAGAAGTTTATATTAAGCAGTATTCTTTGAATCAAAGCAGATGCAGCCATGGCAGTGTGTCTGTTTCACAGGAATTTTCATCAGGGGGCAACTGGGCAGCAGTAGAATAACTCTTATCCAACGGTTGAGGCAATACAACAGCACACAGGGAATTTTCATGTTTATGCTTTACTGCCCTTACAGGTTGCTAGTGAACCATTCCCATTGGGTGATCTTGAGTGCATGTATTCTTTTCTTTTTTTTTTTTTCCTGCATTTAACCAAATAATCCTTGAGAGAGATGTGGAAATATATAGATCATAGATGTTGTGCTGGGCAATATAAAGATGCAGCAATAAGAAAGCTACTGGAGTAACTATCCCTTTTGGGAATGAAAATTAGATATGCGTGGTTATCATTCAGCTCTTTATCACCAAATACAATTTTATACAAATTATTTAATTTGATGTCAATTCGACTTTCTACCTCCTGAAAAGAATGGAAAATCACTTCACTTATCAGATGTTAGTGATCCAGAAATGCAGTAGAAGTCTCTCTCATGTGTCTTCTCCCTCCTAAACAGATCCTTTCAAACTCTTAACTTTTGTGGTATGATGATCTCAAGCAGAAGTCTAAATAGAAACAATCTAAAAACTCTAAAAGGAAAAGGAGATCAGGATACTTCAGTAAATGGTTTGGCGGTACTTTTACATACCTGTCAATATCAAAGGCTTTTGCAAACACAGTGTCAACGATGCTGAAATTCCAAGCCTACCCTCCCCACAAAACCTGCCCGTAGGCTCTCCATGTTCTTTTTGCTTCCCTGCCTTTCTCCTGGGCAGGTCACTTGCTGCACAGCCCAACCGATTCTCCAGGTAGTTAAGACATCTTTTTCTTTTTCATTCCAATGAGGCTTTATTGTGTGGGGGCAGAAACAGGTCAGATAAAGGAAGCAAATTTATTGGCTTTTTTGTGTGTGTGTGTGTGTTGTAACACAAAAGCACAGCTCTGCCTGTGTTACTACTACTTTTTCTCCCTGATGCAACATCAATGCCACTTATAAAATATTGCATATATTTGTGCTGAGAGATTTGACCTGAGGCTTGTCATCAAGCTCCTACAGCCTTCATATAATTGACTGGCTTTGACAGTCCTTTTCAGCAATTGTACCAATTAACCCTGAGGACTGAGGGCTCCTCACTCCAGCACAACACTAAATTTCTGTCCCTTAGACAAGAATTTAATGGATCATCTAAAGCGAATTTCTTCCTGAATCACCTACTGAAGCCTCTCTTCAGGATGAAAAATTGTGGGACCTATTTGTCATACGCTCAACAACTAAATAATAAAGCACTCTGAATAAGACAAGAGCCCTTGATTGTCCAGCTGCCAACTGGCAAGTAAAAGAGTAACATATCTATCCATGTGGCCTCTTTACCCTGTGGTACCTCTGGCGATCTCAAATCACTGCGGTAGTTTTACACTGGTAGGTAGCTCAGCACACCATGACTCTCTCTCCCGCTCCTTGAAAGGACAGAGGGAGAGAATACAGTGAAAATAGCTGACGGTTGAGATGAGGACAGGGAGACCACTTCCCAGTTACTGTCACAAGTAAAACAGACTCAGCTTAGGGAATATTAATGGAGTTTATTGTCTGCTGATAACAGTAGAGAGCAGTGAGAAGTAAAAGCGGGCCAAAAACACCTTCCCACATCCACCTTCTTCAGTCTCCTCTCCCTGAGCAGCTGCGCTCAGTCCATGACACTCATCCTCACCTTCCATCATTTCCCAGCTCCACGGGGTTCCCTCCCACAGTGCCCTTCCCGAGATGATCTGCGTGTGCTTCCAACGGGCTGCAGCTCTGGCCCGGGCCGCTCCTGGGGCTGTGCCTCGTTCAGGCCGCATCCACCGCGATTCCCTTCCTTCGCTCCGCTCTCCCCGAGGCACAAACAGCGAGAGCATCGCTCACGGCGCAGCTGTGGCAGCGGCAGGTCCCGTGAGGAGCAGCTGGAGCTGCGTCGGTCTGACATGGGGCAGTGGGGGGCTCTGCGAGCAGAGAGGCCGCCCCCGCAGCACCCCGCTGTCAAACCCTCGCCACATAAACTCAGTACAGTGTAAAGCATGAGGGCAAAACGTTATTTTTAATTTGAACCCTACTCCTGGCACAATAATATGCCGGGTACACCTCAAAACAAAGTAGCTTTCTCTTATGCAGTCTTGGCATCACAGCGGGAAGGAGAAATTAAGTTACAGTTGTGGTATGTGCAATGGCGGGAAGGAGAAATTAAGTTACAGTTGTGGTATGTGCAATGCAGACTCTGAAGAGCAACATTTAACACCAAACCTGGAAACCAACCACTAAGGCAGCAAAGGAATCAGTGAATGTATTCTCATTAAATCTTGCTTCTATCAAAAGCCTGAATCAACCTGTCAGAGAAATCCCCTTAGTACCAAAGTGAGAGCCTAGGCACAGACCCAGTGAACTACTACTGGAGTTCTGCCTCTGCTCCAGGGATTTTCTTCTATGATTCACCATGGGTTTGTTAAACAGCAGCAACTGTTTGTTTAAAACCTCAGGTGCACTTGATATTTTCTTCTTCCAAAAGCACGTACAAACTTCTCCATTTTTCTAAAGAAAAATTAATCCCAACTGAGGGGGAAAAAAAGCGCTGGAGAAAGTGCTTCGTTTTCTTCCTTTATCTCATTCAGTTCTGTTTAATTGAAAAAGTACAAAACTTCTGAGAGTCTATTCTTATACATATTCTTATTCCTTACTTACATGCTTTACTAGGAATAAAAAATTAAACTCCAGGCAAAAGTCTTTGAGAAAGAGCATTGGGAGACTGTGCCATAATCAGCCATGTCGCTTCTTTGAAAAGCACAGAAGTGTTTTTCGCTAGGCTTTTACCCAAAGATAGCCATAATATTAACAACATTTGTACTCCGAGATAAATGCAACCAGAGGGCCTGAGCTATAGAGGCTCTGGTCACCAACAGCTCTGATCAATTTCAATGGGAAGTAGATACCTCTGCAGATCAGAATTTACTGGAACAGAAATTCAGCCTGAGGACAAAATGAGACTTTTAAAAGAAATTTAATTTACAGAGAGAAATGTGACTGCTTAGGGTGGTTGCAGGTTGCATGTGAGGATCTCTCTAAAGGCCTCAGCTAGTGTTTGATGGAGTGAAAGTAAGACATCTAACACTGCGGCTACAACTCATATAAAATGTTAGTCTCCTTAATTTTAAAGAAAGAAAGAAGGAAAGAAAGAAAGAAAAAAGCGATTGGAATTGATTGATTTCCAACATATACAGGGGAAAATGAAACCCCAACAGGATATCAGCCATAAAAGAGAGAATGCTATGGTAGCTTTAGCTATAGGGAATAACCGGTTCCTAATTCTTTGACTGATTCTTATGTAGAAGTTAGCAACATGAAACAAAACCAATTTTATTGTATGAAAGCTCTAGGATTCATCCCAGTAATCCATGAAAATTGTGTACGTGCAAATAAAGATCTGTTCTTGAATCTGTCATGAGAAAGGAATTTAAGCATAGTTCAGTCTTGTAATAAAAAGGCAAAAAAATGACATGAGGAAAAAGAACTCTAATTACTTAAGTTTCAGAAATCAAACAGCTAGCAGAAAAAAAAGCTCATTTCAAATGTCAACACCTAGATTGCTTCCACAGCTGACTGCTATTTTGCAGAAAATAGGGATGGGGACAGAACTGTGGCTAGGAAGCAAGGAAAAGAGCTAGGCAGTGCTTTTAGGGTATGGTAAGGGCTACATTTTCCAAAGTCCTGAATGTTCATGTCTCCGCTGTGACACTAACTGCCGTTGTTTTTCAGAGCAGTTTGGTGCCCAGTAGGCTGAGGTCCTTTGACAAACTGGCTCCCTGCTGTCATAGCTACTTGCTTGGCTAGCATGGACTGTGGAAAGGCTTCCTGAGCCTTACAGCCACCAGATGAATTGATCTGACTGTTCTTTTCCTCCACTGCTGCTGTTCTTAGGAAGACTCCGAGGTACAGCTATTTATGAAATTACTGCATTTGTTCAGCAGTCTGAATCTGCTTGAGGAGTCAGTAATTTTGCTAAAACCTCATTTAATTTTACTAATGGGGAAAGGAAGATTATATTTTGAAAACCTTAGAAGGTAAGAGTTTAATGACCTGTGAAGATAGCCCTGTTAGGACTGGTTGGCTCAGCCAAACCAATACACGGCCTATCCAGTTTAATATCCTTAAAAGTCTTCAACAACCATTTTACCCCTAAAGCGAGACTTGACTTTTTACTTTTTTTGCTAGAGCTTTTGGCAGTTCTTGGTCTGCAATAGTCATTCTGAAAACAAGTTAAATATGCTTGCAGAAGTAGGGACTGAAATCGTAGAGCACAAGGCCCCGTTCATGTGAAAATTTGTGTTTATGGAATACTTTCTAGTTAGGGTTAGGTTTGACAGAGCTATTAGAAGAAAACATGGCTTAAATCCTATTTGTTTCTAAGCTCTGAATTGAGCTGTAGGGTTGCGTGAGGTGTGGTTTGCTTAGTTCTTCCCACTGGAGATGTTCTGATTCAACTGAAGTGATAGTTCCTTCTCCAGCAAAATGTGTTATGTGTATCAAACAGAAACAAATTAATCACTGGTAGGATAGTGGTTAGGTTATTTTAATGGGAAGGTAGAACCATGGGATTAAATATGCTCAGGCAGGGGTGCTGTTCATCTTGCTCCACAGCTGCTGCTCTGAATAGTTTTTCTTGTATTCCCACACAGGGGAGGGAGTGATCTTGTTCTGCATGGAATGTTCAATCCCTGATCTACTGGTCACCAGCACCACAGGGGAGATTTTGCCAGAACCTAAATTGTCTCCTTCTTTATTTATCTTGTAGAAACCTAATACAAGAAGTCTGAGCAGTCTGAAACAACTCTCAAGCATTACTATCGATAGCCAGATAAATTGCATTGTTTCCTGTTACCTTCTTCCAACAAAGCCAGCATGACCAACTTGCATTTATTATCAAAATGACATAACACATCTGTTTATTTCATGTTCAACCTGGTACCATTAGCACCTTGTTTACTGTACATGTTCTAATGACATCAAATATGACAAGGACAACTAAGCAAGGTGCAAAGTTTCTGCATGAATGAACACCTGCAGTTTTGTACCCATAAAAGGAATCTACTGTATCAGCTGTTCAGCTGTGGACTTAGTATCTTACTGAGGAACAAAGGCAATGTAGACTAGCAAACAAGTACTTAATGGAAGAAGAGAGAGAACCAGGAGCTTTGAGTTATCTTCTCAGCTCAGTTGCTGACCTGCTCACTGTAAGACTTCAGGCCACTCATTGCTGCTTTCCCTTCCCTTCTTTCCCAGTCACTAGATGTCCAATTCTAGGGATACGCAGTAATTCATTAAGTGTTTGCGCAGTGCCTACGTGTTGGGGGCCCAGTTTATTTGGGGTCTCTAGACCCTACATGTACCAAAAGAAAAAACAATTATTTCATCTGTCTGTTTCACAACTCAAGTATTAACTCAAACACTGCACAATCTTGCTTTTTTTCTTTTTTTTTTTTTTGGTCAGCTCTGACAGCTCATAATCTAAATCATAATTTCTGAGCTATATAACTTTTTTCATTAAAGGCAGACAGAAAACTGTATCACCACCCTCTGTGATTGCAGAACTTCCTGAATGTAATCATCTCCAGTAATTAGATCTAAAGACAGAACACTTGGGAATGTGCAATTCATGAAACTTTCAATATGCCGCAAATTGTAATTTCTCCAGTTTTTTAAACCATGATATTATCAAACATATATGAATTAATTTAAAAGCCTTTAATTTAAAAAAAATGAAAAACAAAATAATCCATTGCTGACCCAGTACTTTATCAGAAGGATTTGTTAAGGGATAATTCTGTAACAATGTACAGAAGGGTAATGAAAGGAAAGCAGAGGGGTTGAACATCAGAATTAGCAGCATTTTCTTACAGATTGATGCCTTTAAATCAGTTAGTTCCAGTGTTCATGAGTGTGTAAGCTCTGATTGTGTCAATTGTGAAATGGGTATTAAAGCAGGTGCTGTCTCATTCAGAGCTGCTGGTGTGCAGTAAGGGACGAGGTCAGAGCACATCTTCAGGGACAGCCAGTACAATGCTGCTATTCTCTACCAAGCCACCTATTTTTGTGAAGCTTCAAGGACTCAGTTTCTTTGCCAAGCTTGGTTGAGCCTGGCCAACAGGTTCAAAAGTAAAGAGGGCAACAGAATAATGCATTATTTATACCTACTATGTGTCATTGCAAAAATTTCATTTGCTACAAACTGCAAGGTAACAGTAAAACAAAGGAAGGGCAAAGAATAGGAAAAGTTTGAATACGTATTCTTGGAAATATCTCACTAAAACTTCTCTATCTAGGGGTGTATACTCAGAGAGTTTTGGAGGCATGACTGTTCTCTGAGTCTGAAAACCATTATATTACAGGATCAGCTGTCGGGGGGTTATATTCTAATTCTATAAACCATGGAGAGAAATGCAGGCTTTTTCACACATTACTATGAATCCCTTTATTTTTTAATATCTGATTTTGCAATATTCATTTATTGAATGAACATGAAAAGGAAAAAAAGAAGAAAAACTTCCACTGTAATACCAAGCATGTTTGATGATACAAAAGCTGCGTAAGATACCGGTTCTTTATTTTTAAGGGCTTGTCTTCAGAGACAAGATTATAATTGCCAACTGTACATTAGCTAGCCTTACTGTACACAATTAATGTCAACACAACTGTTTGAATGAGAAAAATATCTCTTTAAAATGCTTACTTCAGATACAAGCATACATATCCATCGTTGTAAAAAGTGAGCAAATGACTGTGGTGCTGAGCCACCTGCTGGGTTAAACCACAACAAACTTATGTTAACCTATTTGGAGAAGAACAAATTCTAAACAGTACAACTCCTGATAAAGAAGTTTTAAGGAAAGTTAAAAATATTACTTAACATTGGTTAGACTTACAGTGCTAAATCAGTTTATACAGCAACAGCCTTTATTTTTTCTTATCTTCATCTTAAAACTTGTGATAGTCAATTCTTTTATTGAAGAAACTTACTGTAAAAACAAATGTATCTAGAGCAACTTAACAAATAAAACAAGAAGGTAGTTATAAATAGTATAGCAGAACGTTAACACCAATCTGTATATTCAGCTGAAGTTTATTTTCCATCTGAACAGAGCTAAACACAACAAGCTTTAGAAATACTTCATTCTGTTTTCTAACACAATGACAGTGCAAAAACTAAAAAGGTTAGTGCTGCACTGCATCCCTTTGGGTTGCAAAAAGGAAGACCAAGGCATACTACTAAGTATATGTTTCTGAAAAAGACTGTATTTAAATATCCTGCGCTATTCCGTGCATGACCACACACATGCAAACATGCTTTGTTACCTCTTTTCAAGCAAAAAGGCAGAAATGTCTAACAAGATTGTGAACGTGATTAAAATCCAATTTCTCTTGGGTTACTAAAATTGGGGTGAAAATAGGTGCATCAAAATCCATTTATAATCATTCTTGAGTCCCACAATTAAAAGCACAAAATATTATACTTTGTAGATACGATTATTTTTCCTCAGAATGAGCTCATATGCACAGGTCCTGGACTGAGTTTCTCCTCTCCCCAAAGGTTTCACTGCACAATTATTATTTAACTATTGCAACTAATACGGTAGTAATCCTTTTCTGAAGTTTACATTGGGAAAATCTCAAGTACAGCTCTGCAACAAGCATATAAAAATAGAAAATGATTTAAAGTGGCAGAACTTGTGCACATTTTCTACATTCTTGTACACAGGGTGCTCCATCCCTGGAGGCGGTCAAGGCCAGGCTGGATGGGGAGCTGGGCAGACTGAGCTGGTAGGGGGCAGCCCTGCCCACAGCATAGGGCTGGGGCTGGATGGGCTTTGAGGTCCCCTCCAACTGTTCTGTGATTCTGTGTCCAAGAAAAGATAGCATGTATTTCCCTTTTTCTTTAATGGGGATTAATGTCCATAAAGGGAACTGTTGCTGAGTTGGAATACATGCAGTACTCTCCTTAGAGCTTAAAGGGGCAGATAGGCAGAGAAACTGATCTCACCATAGAAAGAGAGCTTTTCTCTTCATGATATTACTTGAGGTATGCATTGTTTAAAACAAAACCAGATTTCATTCCTACATTTTGGAATGAGCCTCTTTATGAATACGTTTAATTAAGGACACAGGTATTTTATTTCTATTATATTTAGAATGTGCTTAAGCAAATAGACCAATCATAAGCTAAAGGCAGGTTTCTTAGAACATTTCAGTAGCAGCAAAAATCATCTTTAAAAGATGTTTCATAAACTTATGGTTTCTAAAGCTTACCGTTCCCTCTGGTCTATGGAGATTTTTTCTATTAGAGATAAAAATAATAAGGAAAAATATGCATTTCCAAGCCTGCAAAAATGTGATTTACAGAAGCGTAAGGGGAGTGCTTGCTTGGAAGAGCCTGAACTCTAAATGACAAAGGGATTTTTAAGTTTTGTATTCTTGCATGTTAAGCAGAAAAAAAAAATGTTGCAACAGATCGCTATCAGTGATAAAATGAATAATTTAAAAACCATTAATGAAGACAGACAATTGTAAGCATAGTCTGTGTAATGTTTCTTCAATAACTACTTACCAGTCAGCTGGAGACATGAGAGCAAGGAAGAAAGGAAGAACTGGAGCAGTGTGCGCTCTGTAGCCTTTGACAGCTGGAATGAAGAAAATAGAAGAAATAAAAATGAAAAGATGAAAGCTAACCTAGTTAAAAATAGTTATGGAAGCTTGCTTTTTGTTTTGTTTTGTTTTTTTCCACAATGCGCTGTTTAAACTGCTTATTTATAATTCAGCCTCTCAAATATACATGAATTGTTGGAGCAATACGTACCTTGGCTTTGTCGCCTTTAGTTTCCAGACTGACTGCTATTTGGAGGCCTCGTTTCAAACGACTGGACTAATGCTATTCCATAAATTGCTACCTTTCTAAAGCTGTGATGTGAACCTGCCTGAACAACTGCCACTTTAGCACCACAATAAAAAATATCTTTCATATAACAACGCTCTTCCTTTCAGGGGGAATAATGAAACAAAGTAAAATAAAAAGGAATGGTTATCCATTTCCCCAGCTAGCAGATCTGGTGGTACACAGAGCTGGAAGAGTTGCTCTTTGGGTATGTTTTCTGCCCCATAAACTCAGAAGTGGTGCACACAGAGCATACACCTCCTTCTGCACAACTCACTCTGAGCACACCTTGTATTCACAAGTAAGCATGTCACCAAAGCCCACCTGAATATTGCACGGGGTTTCCTGAATACAGAAACTCCACAGGTTCACAGAGGTGCTTCTTCTTTTCTCTCTCATCTCACTGAAGACAGGGGACACTGGGGAAAATCCTCAGTATGTTTGCAGGTGACACCAAGTTGAGAGGAAGCGTCAATCAGCTTGAGGGTAGGTAGACCCTGCATAGGCTAGATAGTGGGGCTGAGGCCAGTTATGAGTTTCAACAAGATCAACTGCCAAATCCTGCACTTTGGTCACAACAACCCCAGGCAACACTACAGGCTTGGAGCAGAGCGGCTGGTGATCTGCCCGGTGGAAAAGGGTCTGGGGATGCTGGTCAATAACCAGCTAAACGTGAACTGGCAGTGTGCCCAGGTGGCCAACAAGGCCAACAGCATCCTGGCTCATATCAGAAATAACAGTCAGCAAGACCAGGGAGGTGATTGTTCCTCTGTACTCAGTACTGGTGAGGCTGTACTTTGAGTACTATGTTCATTTTGGGCTTTGTTTCCTGACTAACATTCAGCAATTTCCAGCATGAATGTCATTCTCTCAAGCCTGGTCTAATGAAGATGGCCATCACACTAGTTTAACTTGAATCATTCCCTGCCAACACCATTTCCCTTTCAGCTGCTGAAGCCTTTGTTTTACCTCCAACTGGTTCCTCGCTGAATTAAGCTAAATTAGCACTGGCATTTTTAAAAGAAGTGTGCCTAGTGCAAAGTTCCCAGATAGACAAGATATAGCAGAAGGGAAAGTATCTTGAAGGGAGATGTAGAGCTCAGTTCTCACCCAGAGATGCAGTTGGTCCTTGCTAGTGGGAGAGAAGAATGGGGAAACCTGGACATGGGCTTCTTATGCCATATCCTTTCTGTGAATAAACAGAAGGGCTTCAGTCTCCAGGGCTTTCTATGTTACACCATGAGTTTCAAATTTACATTAGAGAAAGTGGCCTTGAAATAAGATTCTCATGTTTCTCTCTTCTAGTTCAGGATACACATTGAAGAAAACACCCAACATTTCTTCCATATCTGTTAGCGCACCATTTGGACTACAACATTCTGCAATTTTACTCTGTGACACTAATGAAGTAGTCAGGAAGGGTCCTAGTGTCAGGTACCATCCATCATTTGATATACCTACGAATCTGAATGCACAGAGGCTTAGGTCCAATGAGAAATCCTTCAGATAAAGAATGAGGCTATTTACCTCCCACTTTGCCATGAAGGCTCAGATCAGCAGCAGTTTGTTGCTATGAAAGCTCTGAGACTTCACCTTTCCTTTTACATAGTGCTGTCTTGACTCTCCAGCCCTGTCTGATCCATGTGATCTGCAGATAGACCTGGGAGAAGCACAGGTCTCTAATAGAGTCCTGGGTGCTGAAGGTCCTCTCAGCCTTTGTACCAGAACTTCACCTGGGAACATGTGAGAGCCATAAACTTGCTTCTCTCTGCCTTACCTTCCCAGGTCCTCCACTGCCTTCTGCCTTGCTCCATCCACAACTAACTGCTGCTTGGAAACACTTGTAAATGTAAAGCTGATGCACTTGAAATGCAAAGTTAAAGCTGTTCCCTTAGAACTAGTGGTATTGTATACTGGTTACTCAACCCACCTCAGGGTTTAAGTGATAAAAGCACAGAATTACTGCTTTAGAAAAAGCAAAGATTCAGTTCTTTATTCAGAGGTAATTAGAGGGTAACATTTAATCATAGAATGGGCTGGGTTGAAAAGGACCGCAAAGATCATCCAGTTTCAACCCCCCTGCTATGTGCAGGGTCACCAAACACCAGAGCAGGCTGCCCAGAGCCACATCCAGCCTGGCCTTGAATGCCTCCAGGGATGGGGCATCCACAACCTCCTTGGGCAACCTGTTCCAGTGCATCACCACCCTCTTGAGTGAAAAACTTCCTCCTAATATCTAACCTAAACCTCCCCTGTCTCAGTTTAAAATCATTCCCACTTGTCCAACCACTATCCACCCTCATAAACAGCTGTTCCCCCTCCTGTTTCTATGCTCCCTTCAAGTACTGGAAGGCCGCAATGAGGTCTCCCCAGAGCCTTCTCTTCTCCAAGCTAAATAAGCCCAGCTCCCTCAGCCTGTCTTCTTAGGGGAGGTGCTCCAGCCCTCTGATCATCTCTGTGGCCCTCCTCTGGACCCACTCCAAGAGCTCCATGTCCTTCCTCTACTGGGGGCCCCAGGCCTGGATGCAGTACTCCAGATGGGGCCTCACAAGAGCTGAGTAGAGGGGCACAATCGCCTCCCTCTCCCTGCTGGCCACCCCTTTTTTAATGCAGCTCAGAACACAGTTGGCCTTCCGGGCTGCAAGCGCACGCTGCTGGCTCATGTCCAGCTTCCCGTCCACCAGGACCCTCAAGTCCTTCTCTGCAGGGCTGCTCTCAAGGAGATCTTCCCCCAGTTTCATCAAGAAGTACTTCAAGTCAAATAATGAGAAAGGCCTAGCTTAGCTCTATGAGATGTAGCCTAGAATCTGTATGGCATCTGGAGCTTCATTTTACTTGTGTAACCATTTGGCTGCTTTTCTTCCAAACATTAACCTTGAATTTTAAAGTTTCACAAAATGAAACCCTTATTTGGCTCATTATGAGAGATGCGAGATGGCGTTAACAAATCATTCTGTAAGCCAAGCCAGGCTCATGGACGTTCATTTTGAGAACCCAGCAGCCAAAAGAGCTGCACCTGCATCCTGCCCTGGAGGAGTATAAGTGCCTGGGCTTTCGTAAGTAACAGGCACTCAGTGTTACTTAGCACTGAAACATTAATATCCAGCCAATCTCCATTGCTCTCCTGAGCACCCATACTGCAGTGCTAACATTTTAACGACAACACTTCTGAAAACTTTACCTAGTCTAGAACTTTGAAGTGCTTTGGGCAACGCAGCCCAGCCTTGAGCTGAGCACAGTGGGCTGCTGAAGATCCATCGCAGCACTGGGGCTGGTGCAGCTGGGACTGCACCGGGAAATCTGCAAGGCAAAACCCACTGCAGATTATTCTGGGATAGCATCTAACGCAGGTTAGCATTAAACAAATAAGCAAACGTGTAAGTAACCTTACTGGGCTCCCAGCCCCTGCGCAGTTGCAGACGGAAAGCACCACACGCAAAGATCTCCCTCGGGTTTTTCTTCTGCCTTTCTGTCCCGCCACTCTGACTACGTGCTCTTCAGCCATCGCTGCTAAAGCCGCCTGCTTTGCCCACTTTGTGTGTAACAGAAAAACGCCAAGGTATTTCAGCACAGAAGCACCTGTCAGCCATCCGAAAGCACAAATACGTTTTCCAACTCGCGTACCACGCACCGGCTCGCTGCTAAGTGGGGGCTAAAGGAGCGCGCTAACCAAAGCGGAGCCGATCGATGCAGACAGCCTTGGCCAGGCTGAACCCGCCGGCCCCGCCGCCACCCGCGGTCCCCTCCGGCTTCGCACGGCGCCCGGCGCCCTCACCCCGACGAAGTTTCCGCACCGCCACCCGCGCTCCTCCCTCCCGCTGCGGGGCCCGGAGCGGGGCGGCGTGCCGTGGTTCCCTCCGCCATGTGAGGGAGCGGGGGCCGCGGCGGAGCCCGCCCCCGGGGGCGGCGGGGCCGGCTGGGCGGCGGTGCGTTGGCTTTGGCGGAGGGACGGCGGGCGGGCGGGCAGCCCTCAGCCCCGCCGTGGCAGCCCCGAGCCGCCGGCGGGGCTGAGCCCGGCTCCGCGCAGGTAGGGGGGTGCCGGGCCGGGCCCCGCCGGAAAGTTCGGGGCTGCGGGAGGAGCGGGCGCGGTGCCCCGCGGTGCCGCCGCCCCCGCCGGGCCGGGCCGCCGGTGAGGGCCGGGGAGGCGGGCGGTGGGGCGGCTTTTAAATGGCTTTGAGGAGCCGTACCTCGGAGGTGGGGCTGCGCCGGGAGCTGGAGCGTCTTGGCTCGCCGCGGCCGGAGCAGCGTACGTATATGTGTGTGTGTTCGGGGTGTGATGCGCGGTGCGCTGGGGACGGAGCCGGGAGCGCTGTCGGTGCCGCGGGAACTCCTCCGGGCTCCGCTGCGCCTTTAAAACACGGGAAGGAAGGGATGCTGCGTGCCTGTTTGGGGAGTTCGGGAGGGATGTAGTTTGGCTCGGGGCGCTTCGATGCGATGGTAGGCATTTAAAAACCAGCCAAACAAACCAACACTTCAGGCTGAGTAAGAGGCTCAACGAAAAACACCGTGCATGCAGATGAGCGGGACGCAGCCGGCTCCGCGCTGCTCCACGCCGGGCAGCGCTGTCACTCAGCCCCGGCCCCGGGGCTGCCGCTGGGGGGGACCGTGACCCCGGGACGGGGGTCGGCGTGCGCGGCCCGGGCGGAGGTCCGCTCCGGAGCGGGGGGAGGAGGAGGAGGGATGGCCGCAGCAGCAGGCTGTGCTCTGCCCGGTGTGTGCGGTTCGCACGGTGCTCGAGGTGTCGTTGCGTCGGGGTGGGGGAGAGGTGCCCGGGCTGAAGTGTTCTAATCGCTCTCTTCCTAGGGGCTGCGGATCCGCCGCGCGCTTCCCTCCGATGTGAGCGCAGTGTCCCCTGTGGGATGCAGTAGGTGATGCCCAGCTCTACTGCAATGGCAATTGGAGCTCTCTCCAGCTCTCTCCTGGTAACCTGCTGCCTCATGGTTGCCCTCTGTAGCTCCACCATCCCCCTGCAGAAGCTGGCCAGGGCACAGGACAAGCAGGAGATCAAGGCCAGCCAGGAGAAGAGGGACCACGCGTCGGCGAGGGACAGCCAGGCCGGCGCGGGGAAAGTGGGCGAGATCGGCCGCAGCGGGAGGGAGGAGGGCGGCAGGGACTGGAAGGGCAAAGGCGGCAGGAACTACTCCAGCAAGGAGTCGTGGACCAAGCAGAAGCAGGCTTGGAGCAGCCAGGGGACGGGCGGCAAGCCCGCCAGCGTGCCGGCCCAGGAGCAGCAGGACATGGCGGCCGAGGCGCCTCGTCCGGCCGAGGCCTCGTCGCTGCCGGCGGCGGTGGCCAGCGCTACCCCGGAGCCCCTGGAGGAGTACGCCTACCCGGACTACCGCGGGAAGGGCTGCGTGGATGAGAGCGGCTTCGTCTACGCCATCGGGGAGAAGTTTGCGCCGGGGCCCTCGGCCTGCCCCTGCCTGTGCACGGAGGAGGGCCCGCTGTGCATGCAGCCCGAGTGCCCCAGGCTCCACCCTCGGTGTGTGCATGTGGACACCACGCAGTGCTGCCCGCAGTGCAAGGAGAGGAAGAACTACTGCGAGTTTCGGGGGAAGACCTACCAGAGCCTCGAGGAGTTCATGGTAAGGGCTGAACAGAAGGGCGCTTCGCAGGGCCTCGGTCGCTTGGAGCCGCACGGGGCTCCAATTTTCCCCCCCCTGCTTCTGCGGGGCTGTGAAATATTCCCCTCAAACATGACCTTTCTTGTGCTTCGATACTGTAACATTTTTAAATGAGGGGGCTGGTCTGTATTAATTCCTTTGGTATTTACAGTTAAAAATGCTACTTGAAAGGATGCTGCACGGCAGTGGGGTGGATTTGAGGAGGATTTCCAGCACTGCGTTTGTTCTCTTGCTCTACCGTTCCCTGTGACACTTGTGCCATGCAGGGACCAGGCAAGGGTTGCGGGCTGATTCCCATTCCTAGCAATCAGGCAGTGATGATACGTTTTTTTAACTCTTCCCCTTTCTATATGCTGCTTAATCTGAGCCGAAGAGGTTGTGTAATACTTTCAGAGAACAAGGATGGGCCTGCCTTTTAATGAGAGCAGGGGTTATGGTCTGGCTTACAGTGATGCTGAAACAAAGGACTTGAAAAGCTGTGTTTAGAGAAGGCTTTTCAGAGCAGAGCCTCTTAAACATTGCTGTGCAAGGTCATTGACATTGAAAATGCATCTTGTTTATTGAAGTGAACTGAAAAGTTTTGGAGTTTACTGGTTGCTTATCTTGCCCTTTTCACATGTTGTAGTGGCTAAGCTCTGCAGGCAGGACGTAAGGTCTTGCTTGCGAATGGCTGCAGATGCAGATCTGGTTCAGCACCTTTGTGGGAGCACAGGGCTTTGGCTTGAATGGGCTGAGGGCTCTTTGGAGCCCTGTCAGCCTCTTGTAAGGTGGAGCAAGAGAAATTGCATTTGTGAAGGATGTGAATAAGTTGCCCCCTCTGCTCCGCTCTCTGTGGTGTTTCCGTGCTCTTAGAAGCTTATTTCTATTTTTGTCTCCACATTTCACGTGCAGAGCACTGGTTATTTTCAAAGCATGGCAGAAACTATTGTGCATCCTCTCAAAGATGGCATTCAGCTCTGGGGCAGTGGTTCCCCTTTAAGAGGCAGATCGCTGTAGCAGGGACAGGTTGGTGAGACTTCAGAGATAGGTTTTAAGATTCCTTTTTTTTCCAGCAAAATTAATTCTGAAGGGCAGCCAGAGCAGCGATGCTTTTGCACGTGCTCTGTGCAGGTCTCCATAGGGAGGTTTGAAAGGCTTCTCCTCACTGTTAGCCCAACTTCTAACAAGTTGTTTTTCTTTGTATACAGTGATGTCCTGTTACTGGCTGTAAAGTAAATCTGAAGTACCTTGTTCAGTGTATGCCGAGAGAGTAAAACATTAGGACTTCTGTTATCCTTGAACATGGCTGGCAGTCTTTGTAAAAAGGGAGTGTAAAGAGTGACATGTACAAAAATGTTAGTACAGGCTTTGACTTGCAAATTCTTTTTTAACCCTGTTCAGCCTTTATGTAGTTGAACTGATGCCCTCCTGCAATGAAATAGCATTTCCCTTTACTGCTTTGTATTAAGTTGGCTTTGGAAAGGAGGGAGAATGGGTGCCTGCTCCAGGTGTGCAAGGAAAGTTACCAGCATGGCACGGCAGTGGGTTTGCAACTGCTTCATTTTGACACGTGAAGACATTGCTTTTTAGTCAGGCTCCCACGCTGGTTCCAATAATACAGGCACAAAACTGTAAACACAATCATCTGCCCATGCCACCGCAATTAGCTGCGATGCCTGGCAAAGGAGAGCACAGATGTGGTCAGATTGCTGCTCAGTGGAAACAACTGCAAATGCAAATCATTGCACACAAAGGCTTTTTCCACAAGTTTAAAGCTGGCTGTCTTACAGAGCTTTCTGTTATGCCACCTCTTGATGAAGGTCGGGGAAGGAATTATAAATGGATAGAAGTCTGATTTTAATTCTGTCTTCACCTTTGTTTTCTGTTTATCGCCACTCATCAGACATCACTGAAGGAGGAAAAAGGTGACTTAACTTATAAGTGAAGTTACCTACACAAATGCTTACGTGCAGATGTATATATACATGCAGGTTTAGGAGTCTGCTTATATAAAATTTGTATATAACTCAACACAGCAAAACATCTCCCTGAAAAGAGCCAGTGCTAACTCAGAAGCTGAGTTTGCCAGGGAATGGAGGTTTGATGTGTTTCTTCTTTGACTGACAGTCAAACCCGTGGGCTCTGTGTGTGTATGTGTGTGTGGACACCTGTGTTTTTCTGCTTTTCAAAAAGGATATGAATATCGATACAAAATCACAAGGATGAGGTTTCCTGAAGCTGTTTTCATCAGCACCACTCTGCTCTCCTGTGGGTATTGTTGCAGGATCCGTACAAGTGAAACTGGAGCAAAAGCCTCAGCACTGCTGGTGAATGCAGCTAGGATAAAATTCAGCACTGGAGCTAGAGATTGCTGAGCACGTACTCCATGAGATGTTTTTCAGTCTTTCAGTAACATTTGGAAATGCAGGCTGACATATAAAGTAATAGCCTTACAGGGACCATAAATTATCTTCAGGAGTGTATTATTCCGTGGGAAAGACCTACATTGTTGGAAGTTGTTACTTTATGGGCTTTGTCTTGAATGTCTGTGCCACCAAAAATTGTCATTTTTAATTTAATTTAATTTTATTTTATTTTATTTTTGTGGGGTGGGTGAATACTTTGGAAATCTGGAAGTCAACAAAGCCAAATGAATTTTGAAACACTTGTGACACTGAAGTGATAGAGAAATAAAAGCAAGGCTAGTACCTTTAATTCTTGTCAGCCTAGTTCTGTTTATGTTCTCTTAAGTTGTGTAAGTGAAAGAAAATAGTTATTCAGATTCAAGCAGAATAGCAAATCAGTTTGAGATTATGACTTTTTTTAAGCTTAGGTGTTTTCAAAGCTCAAGGAGCAAATGTGGATTACATATAATCTATAATATTTTATTTGGCACGTGGAAAGGGAAAAGACGAAGCTCAGCTTACTTTGTATCAGAACCTTAATTAGTGTAAATGACTTCTCACTTCTTAATTACAACAGTTTAAGTTGTGAGTTGCTTCATAAACCTACCACCCTTACTAACGTTCAGTTTTCTTCATGCCCCACTAGTGGGAAATCTACCTGTTTACACAATTATGTGTTTGTGTTTTTTCCTACATCTGCAACTTGATAGCGAAACGTTTATGCATCTGCTCATAAACTTCCCTGTAAACAATTCTAAAGAAGTTTTTATTTTTGCCATCTGCACTCCATTTTCTACAGGTTTTACAGCTGCCTGGTGAATACTTCAGACGTCTGTGCTCCTTGTTGTCTTTACATGGTTTTTGCATAGGCAGAGCTACTGCTGCTGTGCAGTTAATAACTTTATCTGCAGACCAGAGGGACATGGCATCGTTAGTCTTCAGAGAGGGACTGCTAGGTCATGTCGTCTCTAGTCCAGCCTGGTTATGTCAAATGTGCTAAGCGTGAGTTCTGTGAGACTGGTGGTTTCCCAGACGAACAAGTAGGATTCTCATTGCATTGGTTGTCATTAGAGAGAGACTGTGCTGCAGGGAATGTGCTTACGTTACAGGAATAGAGGAGAGGAAATGAAGGACCAAAAACGTCTTCTCATTCTGATTTATTTAATTTCTGTTGTAATACACTGTCTTATTGTCTCTCTCTCTCTAATGATGATTATGTCTCCAAGTATTCAGCTGCAATTAAGATAAGAAATTGTTTTTCTACAGTTCCTGCTACATCATGATAATATATAAAAAGCAGTGCTCTACCATTTAGTCCAAGGATGAATAGATAAAGGTTGACACTAATACCGTTTTAGCAGCTACTGTTGTTCACTTACATGCTTGAAAAGAGCTTTGTGAGCACAAATGTATGCAGAACCTCCTTGATGCCAGTGCCCGTCCTCACCAAGGTGGGCTGAGCTTGCAGATGTGGTCCTACTGACTTTGGTAAACAGTGCAGGAGCACTCCGAGGTAGAAAAATCAGCCTTGTAAAAGTTTGTGGGAAAGCAGCAGTGTCAAACAAAACAGAATTTGTGAGCATCAGAATCTGATCTCTGGTTATGACACATACCTGAGGTAGGATAACACCATGTGTGGCTGATGGCTTTGCCACACGTTTCCCATGGCCACATTCCCATGGGCATGTTCCTATGGAGTTCATGTTCCTGGGTAAGTGGAAGGTGGAACCTTTGGACTGAGGAGTGGCAGAGAGTCATGAACAGCTGTTTGTACAGTTGACTTAACACAGATGTCAGAGGAGTCTTTATCTCACCGAAAAGTTGAACAAAACAGGACCTGACAGTTGGCGATGCTTACTAAAGGTGTGTGATATAAAGATGGAGAGAAACTTTTTACCAGAGCCTGTAGTGGCTAGAAAAAGGGCAATGGCTTTCAACTACAAAATAGTAGGTTTAGATGAGATATTGGGAAGAAATTCTTCCACATGAGGGTAGTGAAGCACTGGCACAGGCTGCCCAGAAGAGCTGTGGGTGCTGCATCTTTGAAGGCGCTCAAGGCCAGGTTGGATGGGGCCCTGGGCTGCCTGAATTGGTGGGGCACAGCCCTGCCCACAGCATGGTTGGGTGGCCTTTGAGGTCCCTTCCAGCCCAAGCCATTCTGGGATTCTATATGGAGTCTACTGAAATGGCCCATCATTGTCACACAGGAAGAGTGTTGATGACTGCAGTGTAACATGAGCAGTAGTGTAGTTGGTTCATGAAAGATGTAGTCCTCGACTGAACACACTGTATAAGAGGAGAGGGCATAATTCCGAATTATCATTACTAGGCAAAGATTTGATCAGTTTTGTTTGTCATTTTGCAGCATTATCAGTGCTTTACTTAATGGTTTGTTGCTGTAGAAGTTTTAGACTTACGCATAAGTCTAAAAAAATGTTGAAGCCTACTGAAAGCTATAGATTTACCTTGTTGAGCCTTATCCTTGGAACTGAGTTCTAGTAGCACTGATCAAGTAGGATTTCCAATATTTTTTTTTTATAATTTAGTAAGCATTTTTTCCTGCACTTAAGTCCAGAGGGAAGACTCTTACTAATGGCTTGCAGGGGCTCATTTTTGCTTACGTTCAAACTTTCACATGGAATTCAAGTGACTGCCTGAAATAGCTGACTCTGAACACTAGATCAGAAATCTCCTCATCTGCTGACACTCCAAATCTGCAAGTGAACATGGCAGTCTTTGAACAATTACAAGACAAAGTTCCTGTCCCAAAGCCTGCAATAAAAGTCTGCAGTAGTGGGCTGTCAGCCTCCATGTAGCATTTTATAAATGCATGATGTATTTTTGTCCTGAGTGGAGTGCAAAGCAAAGGGAAATCTGGAAGCAAGTAGCTAGCAAAGGAAGACTGAAATAAATAATAGTAATAAAAGCAGAAAGCAACGCAGCAAGAGACCCTATTTAGGCATTCTAAGTAGAGGGGATGGTATTAAAAGATACATGAGCACATAAAGAAATGACAGTCCTGGCAGGTGGGAAGAGAAGTGGCAAAGCATGGATGAGCATTTAGTTGGCGATGATGCTGTGCAAGCATCAGCGTATTTGAACTCAGTGCGAACAGGACAAGCAAGCCAAGAATGGACTTGAGGAAAAAAAGAAAGAGTGATTGGCTGCTTCAGAAAGAGGGAGAAGAATACCAGAGGATCTGCAAGTTAGAGGTCTGCGTGATTCTTCGTAACAAAGAGTATTTTTTTTTTAGCTTTGAGGTTACTCTGCTCATATTGGAGAAGTGCAGAAGATGGCTGTTTTGCATCAGCTGGAACGGGAAGGACTCCAAGCAAAACCAGCCTTGTCAAACTGTTGACCTTAAGTAAACCTGGAATGTGCACAGATTATGGATTTAGAGGATCACTGTCATTAACATGCAGCCAGATTTTCATCCTGCACTCTGAGCACAGATAACAGTGTGGGCTTTTTTTTGAGAATAGTGACGCAATTTAACATATACCATTTCTTCTTCTTTGGCACCCCTCCTTCCCTCTACCTCCAGCTCCTCTAGAAGTACAGGGACATTAGAGATGCCATGTGCAGCACCTTGCAGGGAAGAGAACAACTGGAATTATACATCTAACAAATACAGACGTTTTAAAGCCCCTATCTTTCCTAAAGGGAGCCTTGATTCCATTTCGTTAGAAATTAATTTAATTGAAGTAGGTCATTTAAGTAGTGATCTCCTGGCGCTTCTATTCTGCAGAATTCTTCAAAACCAGTTACGTTTCAGTAGGTAAAAAAGGATGACCACATTTCTTTCTTTTTTGGCTTCACCCGTTTCTTTGAGTTGCAATTTCTTTTCAGAAAGTTTCACATATTACAAAACAGTAGTTAACCTCAGGGAAATACCTGAATTCACAGAATGTTTTTCCTGACTTCACAATGAGAATGATCATTTTCAGTGAAGTTGCATTCAGTGAAATGCAACTTCCTGCCACCAAGAGGTTTCAAGCCTGGAAAAAATGCAATGAAAATTTCCATTAAAAGGAGTTTTGTGTTTCATTTAGGAAAAATTCTCCTTTATTTTTTTATGCAGTATTTTTTGCTAAATTATTTTTTGAACATGTAGTAAAATTAAACAAAATTTCAACTGAATTAGGAACCTATTATGTTGGCATTTCACTAAAAATGCAGTATGAATATTCTTACTTTATTTGTGTTAATATCTAAGGAGTTGTTGTTCCCGAGATCCTTTCAGCAGTTCTATTTGGGGCACAGGTTCAGAGCAGAGCTTGCAACTCATTTTGCTGCAGACCTGTGATTTTGCAGGAGCCTAGCCTTGCCCTCTGCATTATTCAGACCATAAAAAGCATTTGTTTTAAAAGGAGAGGAATAAGAGGTAAAGCAAAGAAGAAGTGAAAGAATTAAAAGATGAGTGGATTTGTGTTTCAGGTTTCTCCATGTGAGAAGTGTCGCTGTGAAGCCAGCGGTGAAGTGCTGTGCACTGTGTCAGCTTGTCCCCAGACCGAGTGCGTGGATCCAGTATATGAGCCTGATCAGTGCTGTCCTATCTGCAAAAATGGTAAGTGACTGCTGCAGAACTAGAAGGGGGTTTCTCTCAGAGGAATCCAAGTGGCTCTGTTCCATTTTTGCAGAGTAATTTCCATTGCTTCCTCTTTCTCCAAAGGGAGATGGAGAAGGATTGTGTATGACTGGTGCCTTCCCAGTGTGAGGAGTCAGATCTCCCACTGACTGAGGTGGACTCAAATAGGACCTATCGGTATTTTTGTTACCCAGGAGGCACTTTGAGTGTTAATGTCATTTATCCATGTGGTTTCTGGATAGAAACTGTAAATAAACTCATTGTAGATATGTTTTATATAGCCACACTAAAGTGCGTGCAGGCTCTTCGTGTTATACACCTTTCAGTTTGAGAAGTAAAAGTTACTTTTTTTCCCCTCCTTATTTCCCCTTTCAGAGATTCTTCTCTCCCTTTTTTTTTTTTCCTGAGGCAAATCAAATGTACCTTATTGAGCTCATTTAATTTTCATAACTAAATGAATTAAACTCCCAAATTTAATTGAATATTTTTCGTAACTAAATTAGACAGAAAGTCTCTCTACTCCCAGCAAGGGCTTGCATTAGATCAAAGTCTTGGTCTATTTAGAAGAAAAAATTACATGACACACTGGCTCATCACTTATAAAGAAGAAACGATAATTTATTAATAGAAATGAATACTGCAAAATCTCACATTAAATTATATTTTAAATGAAAAAAAACATTTGAAAATATTCAGGTAATTTGCAGCCATATATTATTTCCTTAGAATAGGATGGTTCCACTGCATTAGCTAAAACAAACTGATTAAATTTGTGAAAAAGCTAGGGGAGGAGAGAATATGCAGCATGTGCTTTTCAGAAATTCAACAGTAGATGATAAGGGATAGTTAATTGCATTGCAGGAGTTTCATTTGTATGGACATAGAAGTAATTGCTTCCCATCCCTTAATTGGTTGTTACAACCCTGAAGGAATTTGTTCCCATTGGTACAGCTTAAGTGTACTTTGCTTTTGGAGATGAGGACAGGTATTTTGTGAGGCACCAAGGGCTAGGAGACTGTTGGCAGGGGTAAGGTCTGTTCTCAGTGCCAGGGATGGAGTTGAAAGCACAGTACATTAAGTCTGCATGGTCTTTCCCTCTTACTGTCTCCAGAGGTGATTGCACTGTTCGGAGTTGCAAGGACTTTCCTGCCAGTACATTTTCTCTCACACTTGTGGTGGTGGCCATCTCCCAGCGGTCATTTGCCTTTGAATTAAGCTGGTATGACATTGTGGGGCTTGGCTTGAATGGTTCCAAAGATCCCCTGATGCATTTCCCAGAAAGGAGGCCTGTTTCAAAAACTATACGTAAACATGCCTTAGTCACAACACGACTGTCTGCTCTTTAAGCACAAAAGCTGGATTACTTGAGTTCTGCCTGCAAGGAGAAGATGTTCATGCCCTCAGCTTCTGAATCCCCAAATTAATTGCATATTCTTTCAGTATACCCAGAAGCTGGCATCACTGACCCAGTTTCAAACCAAGGTGACCAGAGCTGACTGTTTCCAGTGAGCTGTCCTGTCACTTCTGTGCATGTCAGAGAACTGAGAGTGGTTTTCCTTGTTAGCTTTTAGACAAGAAAATAAAGCCATTAACAATAACAGCAAAAACAAGATGTTTCAAAAGAAGCTTGACTTTTCTGGTTCAACAAACAGCTTTGGTATATTACTGTAAAGAAATTCATGAAGAATCCTCTCCATTTAAGGAGCTGATTTGGAAAATATCAGGCAGTTTGCTTTCAGAGTTTATTGTAAAGCATGGAATGTGCGTAGTTTGCAAGGAACTCTGGTGAATTACTGAATGTTTTTAATTAGATTGGAGTAAAAACCTACTGAGTAGGAAAACTTAGCCTGCCTCATCCTGTCATTTTCAAGCCTACTGGAACAAATGCGCTGTGAATGTGAGTCAGTGGAAACAATCATAGCATTGTGCTACAGGGTTGACTGCAGCAGAGATGACATCAACAACGTCATGTTAGTAACCCAAAGGAGCTCAGGAGATGTACACTTTGCTCAGCCACGTAGCCCATGTGGTGGGAAAGGTGGAGCCTGCCTTTCTAGAGAGCCATGGAGAGTGTGCAAGTGAGATGACTGCTTTCATACTCAGCATCCTAACGTAGATAGAACAGGAAGAGGGAGAAGGTGAAGTTTGGGTTCTGCGTATTGAATAAAATTTGTACACTATAAATGAACAAAGTCCTATTCAGATATGCATCCCATTCCTGGCACTTTATACCATACAGTGCTTTCCCAACTTGCCTGACCTGTAGATCACTGGTGGTGAACCAACAGGTTTGGAGCTAGACAATTGCATCCATCACCAATAGGAACTCACAGATGCCTGATTAAGAGTTATGAAGGAAATTTAGTGGAAGCCAGCCATGATCAGAAATGAGTGAACTCAGTCACCTGGCAGATGTGGGACAATGCGCGTTCCCTCCTGTAGGAAGGGGAGAGTGACTTCTTTGACTTCTTTAACCTGATTCCACAAAAGTACTGGCAGCTATTCAATGAAGGAGGGATAGGGTATTGTGCAACTCTGCATGTGCATAGTTTCATGCTTATTTTCAACTAAAGAAGTGAATGGAAAACTTGCAGGGCCAAGAACCACCTTATGTATAGAATCTCATATCTTCTGTATCACATCCCGTCTGTCAAGAAGGAGCCCAGATACCTTCATAGCTGAAGATGTCACTTTGTTCTTTGTGGGCAGGGACAGGCAGTACTTCAAAGAAATGTCTGTTCAGATAAGTAGCTTACGGGAGGGATGAAAGGTGCACTTCACTGATAAAATTTTTGGTTAGGGGGAATTTGCCTCCTGTTTATATCTTGAGGCACCATAAGAAGGGAGTCATTTTGTGTTTATCATATCTATATGCCCTACAAGGGTGCAAAGTAGGGACAGAGGGGAATGGAAGAGAGGCTGAAATCATGTGGAGGTTGAGCTTCAGGTAACCAACAGCAGCAGCAGGAAAAAAAAAAAAACAACACAAACTTAAATTGTACTTCAGTAACAAGTGCCCTGTCCTGTCCACCTTCCTCCTTTGTGGTGCAGGCAGTGATTGTGCCCCTCTACTCAGCTCTTATGAGGCCCCATCTGGAGTACTGCATCCAGGCCTGGGGCCCCCAGTAGAGGAAGGACATGGAGCTCTTGGAGTGGGTCCAGAGGAGGGCCACAGAGATGATCAGAGGGCTGGAGCACCTCCCCTAAGAAGACAGGCTGAGGGAGCTGGGCTTATTTAGCTTGGAGAAGGCTCTGGGGAGACCTCATTGCGGCCTTTCAGTACTTGAAGGGAGCATATAAACAGGAGGGGGAATGGCTGTTTACAAGGGTGGAAAGTGATAGGACAAGTGGGAATGATTTTAAACTGAGACGGGAGGTTTAGGTTAGATATTAGGAGGAAGTTTTTCACTCAAGAGGGTGGTGATGCACTGGAACAGGTTGCCCAAGGAGGCTGTGGATGCCCCATCCCTGGAGGCATTCAAGGCCAGGCTGGATGTGGCTCTGGGCAGCCTGGTCTGGTGGTTGGCAACCCTGCACATAGCAGGGGGGTTGAAACTGGATGATCACTGTGGTTCTTTTCAACCCAGGCCATTCTATGATTCTATGAATATGCTCAGAATCAGGCACAAACGTTTCTACAGCTCATCAGGAGTGAAGAATGAAGATAATAAGCATATCACTCTCTCTCCATTATAAAAAGGCTGGGTATTTGTTGCCAGTGATTCATTTGGGTGGCGGGGGAATGGCTAATACCAAAAGTGAATTATCTTCCTAAATTGAATTACCTTGCTTGTCTGCTCCACTTTGCTCTCTGTTTGAGCCCTGGTAGCCATGCACAGCTGAACTGAGCCTGCTGTGTGGGAGTTACAGAAGGGCTAGGCTAAACAAAGTGTCCAGGTGGAGCCTGACAGGGAGTTGCTAGAAAAAAAACAAAAAAACGAACAAAAAAACAACCTGAAGCCATTTTGTTCCAAGGTCCTCAGCAGTTTTTTGTTTCATTGCATGGTTGAAAGATTGCCCCAGATGAAAAGAAGCTGGTCCAGGTGCCTCCTCAGCACTTACTTTTTTGTGCTTGGTGGTGTTTCAGAGGCTTAGGTAGGCTTCTGAATGACAGGTAGGAAGCTCAGTTTGTGTGGGGCACTCTCAGATATACAACATGGCTTTGTCTCGGTGTGGGACCCAGATCTATTTAACAATGGCGGAGAATGTGTGAGTTGTGACCTGGAGACCCATCCCACCATAAGAAGGTCAAGCTTTCTCCAGGCAGACACGGGGACACTGTATCATGGCAGTGGAGTGTTTGTTCTTCCTGCAGTCCCAGCCTTATACAAGCACCATGGAGAACCTAACCTGTAAAATTTAATGTCCTTCTGCAGTATGCTTAAATAAAATATGATATCCCCTCAACCGTATATGGCTTGGCAGATAATTTACATAAAGCAGAGAAGACACAGAAGTTTAGCAGTCTGAGAGTGATTCTTAGTACCCCTTAAGACAGGGATCAAATCAGGTGGTCGTGGTGATCTTCTGGATATAATTATAGGATTACAGAGTAACTGTAAAGTCTAGTTGCTAAGATTAAAACAGTACATCATTTTATTAAAAAAGGAATTTTCATTAAAAAATAACCTAGTAAATGAGAAATCCTTACACCCTAATCCCTGTTCTGTCCGTGCTGTATGCACCAATATGTTTTGTTCCCTTCTGCTGACTTCAGTTCAGGCACTCAAATGCCTTTATGCGGAGAGGATAGTTTTTGTTCTGTGTTTCTGTGATCTTCAGTCACTTAGCAAAAACTTCTGCAGAAACTTTGTGCTTTAATTGGCTGTGTTTCACAAAATGATTTATAATATGGGACTGTTAACCAGGAAATATTAATGTTTCAGTGGGAAAAACACCATTAAAGTTTCATGAACAGCTGTATGTGATTAAAATTGCCTAGTGAACATGCAGGTAGGTGAAAAACTGTAGCAGAAAATTTGGCAGCAGTTTATGGAAAATAAAGAAATATCAGACTTGTTCCTTTATGGTTGTATTGAGCATTTGGAGTGGCTTCAAATCTGGTAGGTGAAGTCAGTAATCTAGTAATAGTAATTTTTACTGTTTCTGTATTTTCTGTTAAAGAAATTTCAAGGAAGATCAGTCTGAGTCATCTTATTTCAAGGGATTCCTTTAACACTATTTAATCTCTCTGTCTGCTTCTCATTTTTTCCTCTTTACTCTGGGGTTGATGGCTATAAAAGCCACATGTGGTTCCAGTGCAGAAATCCCAGGATTTTGTTACTGGGACATGTTTTTTCTTTTGGATCAGACCTGTTGTAATGTGCATGGATTACCACTGCAAAGTGGATGGAACAATTTTTTTTTTCCCAAATAGTTGTGGTCCTTGTTAATTTCAATTGTATATGTGTATTCCCTCACTGCAAGAAGGACATTGAGACCATGGAATGTGTCCAGAGAAGGGCAACAAAACTTACAGGGAATGGCTGAGGGAGCTGGGATTGTTCAGTCCGGAGGAGGCTCCAGGAAATCTTACCACTTTCTACAACTGCCTGAAGGGAAGTTGTGGTGAGGTGGGGATTGGCTTCTTCTCCCACATAAATAGTGATAGGATGAGAGGGAATGGCCTCAAGTTGCACCAGGGCAGGTTTGGGTTGGATGGGTATTAAGAAAAATGTCTTCTCAGAAAGAATGGTGAGGTGGTGGAACAGGCTGCCCAGAGAGGTGGGGGCATCACTGTCCCTGGAGGTTTTCAAGAAAGGTGTGGTAGATGTGGCACTGAGGGATATGGGTTAGCAGGCATGGTGGTCATGGGTTGATGGCTGGACTGGATGATCTTAATGGTCTTTTCTAACCTTGATGGTTCTGTGATTCTATGCGTGTACATGCAATGAGATCCACTGTTGACTTCAGTATTTCCACATTGCACTAGCTAAGTAGCTGCAGATGCTGTAATTGTCCCAGAGTGTATTTCTTCAGTGTGTATGTTACACTGGCATGCAAAGCATTGGGTTTATTTAGTGATAGACAGTTATCAGAGGATGAGAAGGATCTGTCTGAAGGCATGGCAAAATAATCAGGTTATATTGAGCCTTAATCTGTTAGCGGGACAAATCTGTATATTGTATATATATTTATTGCATAAAAGTACCATGTATATACTCTTCTTTGTTGTTTTTATCACTAAGAAGCCAAAAAGCTTTCAGATGAGAGTTCTGCTGTTGACAGGCAATAATAACTGTGCTTGAGTATATAACAGACTGTCATTTTGCTCAGACATGTGAGGGCAATCAGAAGTTACACTGATGCTTAAAGTAGTGCATATATACTAAGGCAGGAGGATGCCGAATAGCCTATTAAAATATTAAGGCAGTGTATCCTATAGGCTTTCCAGAATGCACTCGGCAATATTTTCTCATTACGGACTGCTGCAGTGAGCTTGAGCAGCTTTTCTTCAGCAGCCAGTTTTTCTCTCTTCACTTGATGCTGCAGGCTTAGCTGCTGTATTACTGCTGTATTCTGCCCTGTCAGTCATCCACGACAGCTGCTGTCAGGGACTGCCACTTGGCTGTGGGTTAAACAAGTTGGTGAGGAAGTGTGCCGTAGAGCTGAGTGGCAGGGAGAGTCCTAGGGGAATGAGCTGCACACTCCTTCTAGTGCATTCAGGACCCTGCTTGAGTGTGTCACAGCTCCTTCAGAGGTATTTAGCTTCAGCTCCAGGAGCAGAAAGATGAAAATGCTCCTTTTTGTCAATACAAAAAAAAAAAAAAAAAGACCACAAACAAAGCACCTGAAATTGTTGGAGGTGTGGGAGAGGAGAATAACTTATAACAACTTCCATGTATAAAATATATATATATATATATGTAAGTGTATATGTATATATGTGTGTGTGTATATATATATACACACTTCACATTGCTCTCCATGATATTGTTATGTACCTGTATGTTCCTGGATGTGTTTCAAACAGAACAGTGCCTTCATGGTAATATCCACCAAGATACTGCCGTAAACAACGTGCTGTCACTTGATCTGTTGTGTCTGACAGCTTCTCTTTCACACAGAGGCACACTGGGGGATTTCTTGTTTTCCAGTGAAATGAGTATCCCATCTTCCCTCAAAATGAACTCATCAGTTACTTTTGTTTTTTAAAACAGCTTTTTGTATAAGAATTGTTTGAGTTTGTGTTACAGTTTAATTTGCACATACATATGGAGTTAGATAAGATGTTAAAATTAAGGTATCCCGGAGCTTACATTGTGCCCCACACACTGCATCCAGTGCTCTTTCTTTGCTGTTCAGAGAAAGTTCTGAAAATCAGTACTAAGAGAAGTTCTTCCTGCATTTGGTCTTGGTCTTTACGCTGGTTCATTAGGGAATGTATTTCCAGTGTTAATATTGCTCCCATGTTTTGCTCTTGGGTGTCTATTTTAATTCTGTATACATTGCTAACTGGAATTATGGCAAAGTTTTGGAGGGCATGGGTGTGAACTCAAAGTTTGAAATATTCAAATGCATTTCACTGTATATCCTTGGAATAAAATTCTGTATCAATGAAACACAATAGTTCGATTAAACCTTGATCTCTTAGATTCTGAAACTCTACCTTGCTCAAGATTGAGCTGCAGTAAATTTGTGTATTTCCTGACAGAAGCTGAGCCACAGCAGCTGTCCATGTCAGCTTTCAGCTGTATTCTCTGCAGATGGTTCCCCTTGCTAATAGAAGCTAGGCACTACAATACAGTGTTAGGACTGCATGGCTGCTGGGTATTTTGCAGTGCAGTTAAAAGGAGCACTGAAGAAAGATACATACTTTGTGTATTGTCTTTATATATTTTATTTTTTTCGTTGCTATAAGGACCTGGATAGACTGGATCAATGGTCCAAGGTTAACTGTATGAGTTTCAATGGGGCCAAGTGTTGGGTCCTGCATTTTGGTCACAGCAATCCCAGGCAACCATACAGACTTGGGGAGGAGTGGCTGGAAAGCTGCCTGATGGAAAGGGACCTTGGTGTACTGATGGACAGTCGGCTGAATATGAGCCAGCAGTGTGCCCAGGTGGCCAAGAGGGCCAATGGTATCTTGGCTTCTATCAGGAATGGTGTGGTAAGCAGGACTATGGAAGTAATCCTGCCCCTGTACTCGGCATTGGTGAGGCCTCACCTCAAGTACTGTGTTCAGTTTTGGGCACCTCAGTACAGAAGGGACACTGAGGTGTTGAAACAGGTCCAAAGAAGGGCAACAAGGCTTGTGAAGGGCTTGGAGAATATGCCCTATGGGGAGCAACTGAAGGAACTGGGGCTGTTTAGTCTGGGGAAAAGGAGGCTGAGGGGAGACCTTATTGCTCTCTTCCAATATCTGAAAGGTGCTTAAAGCGAGAGCAGGCTTGGTCTCTTCTCACTGGTGCCAGGTGACAGGACGAGGGGAAATGGCCTCAAGTTGTGCCAGGGGAAGTTTAAGTTGGGTATTAGGAAACACTTCTTTACTGGAAGGGTGGTTAAGCAGTGGAATAGGCTCCCCACGGAGGTGGTTGAGTCACCATCCCTGGATGTATTTAAAAACCATTTGGATGTGGTGCTCAGGGACATGATTTAGCAGAGGGTTGTTAGAGTTAGGGTACTATGGTTAGGTTGTGGTTGGACTTGATGATCTTTAAGGTCTTTTCCAACATGAGTGATTCTATGATTCTAAGTTAAATTAGACATCCAAGGCTTTGAGGGGAGCTGGAGTGTTGTAGTAAGGTGTTCTGGTATGTTAGTGTATTGGGAGTGCATTTCTCTGGTAAGTGATAAAAATCTCCTTTTACTTTTCAACGCAGTGTAATTTTCTGTGCTTATCTTTCCACAGGTAGTTAATGTGTAAAGGTTAAGAAAGATGTGAATTGATTTGGATGACTTATTACCTAATGGAAGCTGATTCTGTTTGACTGAGGTTTCCAGGCTTCGTTTGTTAATGCTTTGCTATTCTCTCATTTGAGTTGTCCCCCCAAGGTGGCCTTTCCACACAGGGCAGCATTGCTAATGTGCGTGCTGCCCAATCTCCTTGCGGCTTCTCCTCCTTTGGGATGTCTTCAGTTTTAAAAGAGCATGACAGCAATTTCAGAAGTTTGTTTCCAGTCCTGTTTCAACTTCAGTTGTGAGTGAAGCACAGATCTGATGGAGAACAGGAGCACTTTTTTTCCTTTCTTGACATTATGTTGACGAGGGGCTGACCTGTATGGCTCTTCACGTGTTTGAAACAGGACACTGAATGAAGAGGAGTAATAGGTTCTCACCCAAGAGGCTGAAAGCCTCTGATATTTTTATTAATATTTGTAAAATTGCAGTACTTGCTAATTTTAGTCTCGTGGCTGTAAATGGTGTCTTACTGTTTAAAACCACTGCAGTGGGGAACTCCCCTGTACCGTGTGCTGTGAGAGTCCTGAATTAAGTCCCCGACAATTACCTCTGCCCAGCAGGTCAACCATCTTTATCAACTGGAGACTCAAATGCTGTCTTAATTTAAAACCTCAGGTTTTAAGTTAGAAGCAGCTTCCACTTTCTGAACCCTTAGATTGTTTCCATGCAGTTCCAATTACCCATGCAGTTTTGCTTCCTTGAGCACATTCAGCTGTGTAGCTGTGATTAAAAATATAAACAGAAAATAGCAGTTTTAAAATAATTCCTTTACCAGCACAGTTACCATAATGATTAGCATTCAAAAGATGACAGGTAACCAAACTTTTTGACTGCTGTTTTCATTTAGGAAAACGTTTTAAATAGAGGAATGGCTTTCTACCAAAAAACTTCATTTTCTTCCAAATGCCCTTTTCTTCTGGCAAGTCTTGAGCCTTTTCTTCTGTGCTGGTAGCCCTTGGATGAGAGTAATTCTGGCCTGTGTAAAATTCCACACATGAAAACCAGTCTTTGGGATGAAGAGTATTCTTCTCCTCTTGACCCCTGCTTGTTTCTTCCAGTGTTGGAACACACTGCTGTTTCACAGTAGCTACAGGTGACACTACTCTGAGGTACTTGCAAGAAGGGCCTCCACAAGGCACACTGCTCAGCTAATACAGTACCAGGGAAGCATCTTTTCACTTCAGGCTCACATAATGTGTCGTTTATTTCTTTTGTTTTCCAGTGGAATTGATCAGATGCAGTAGTGGCAGGAAAAAGAACGAGCATTGTAGCAGGATTCAAAGTCCTATTTGGTGAATAGTCCCAAATAAAGAACATCTGTATCCAAACAATCGCTTTGGGACCTCTTTTGTATGAAATATTTACTTAGAACGTGTCATGTCTTTTCTCAAAGGTAGTTCTGCAGGACTGTGGTGTTAATTGCTTTTCTCAGAAAAAGTTAAGTTGTTACTTCCTTTGCTCCAGAAGAGTTCTCATTCCTTTTTGATAATACTAACCCACACTCTATGGTCTAAAGCCCTCTGGAACATTTTGAGATCAGAATGGAAATCACAGGTTAAGCTGGGCAATTTAGGGGGAGATATGCAGTTAATGAGTCCAATTAAAGATAGAACAGAAAGAGGGAGTCGTGACTGTTAATGATACTTTATGAAGCTGAGTAACAAGACAGCACAATGGTAAATGTAATTGACCATACCCATATGTCAGGTAGTGAGAGAAATTGCTTGGGTATTTTGATGACCTCTTATTAAAATTTCTGCCAAAGGGTTTTAGTTAAATATCAATGTGAAATGCTTTCTGTAAACATCTGTCAGGCTTCATTAAGAAAGGCTTGCATTTATTAGAAGTACGCTGTTATACAAAGACTGGTTCCTCCCACCTGATTTGTATAATGCTATGTGTTTGCTGAGCACTTTGCAAGAAGAGGTTGCAGAATTACAGAAAGGAGCAGCAAGAAAGCTTTGAAGCCTACTGAAATTTCCCTTAAGATAATAGGTTAGGGCTCTGGTATTCTTAGCACTTGAATCAGACGTTGCAGGGTTCAGTCTTTCACTGAGAGAAAGGGATAATACCAATAAACATCTTCCCTGTACTTATAAGGCAAAACCAAGAGAAAAGCAAGAAAATCAGAAGTCATCATACATACTAAGGTCTTCAGTGCAGCATGTAATTAACCCATGTAATGCTGATACACCGTTTCCCAGCATTAAAATAAAGATCAGATCTTTGATAAGAGGAATAAAATACCAGCCTTAATCCAGTTACAGTGAAACTCCTTGGAGCTATATATTGTAGTCTGGAAGAAACCTGGCTGTAGTTCTTTTTTGCATGAGCAGAATTCGGTGTTACTGTTTCAGCCTGCTGTCCACCTCTTAGAATTTCCTTTTTGAACTGCCTCTTTTCAAAGCGCTTTGCAGAAAAAGGGCTAGGCTACTTTGACTTCAGCCCAGCCAAATGCATCCTGGAAGTACACTTATCTTCTAGCTAGGGCAAACAACAAACCTAATTAAGAAATCTTCAGAACAGTAGCAATCCATCTCCCACACAGCTGTTGCACAACCGTTTTGATGTGGGCTGGGACACAATAGCACCATTTGAAATTATGCTTTCAAGTTACTCAGTACATGCAGATGATGGAGAGAAGAACTAATGAGGATGCCTTTTGGCATGTTCTGCTTTCAGCTATTCTATGAAGCTGTGTTTAAATGACCTAAAGGTAGGTCACCCATAAATTGCTTGTATAATAGCCATTTATACTAAGACAGCAATGGTTGGTCAAAGAGCTCTCTGTAGTTGCGGTTTGTGTGTGTTTAAAGCAGTCTTTGGTAGGGTTAATTAAACAAAAATAGGCCTCAAAAGCAAATAAATAAATAAAAATGATAGCAGTTTATGGAGTTATTTGTTATGTCAATGCAGTAGAGAAATATGCCACCCTGCAATGGAAAGCTAATTATTTTCCTGCCATGGCAGCTTGCTAACCTGATATATTGCTAATGAACGGATTAGATGGAGGCTTGGCAGCCACTAACGTGAGCAAATGATTGTTTTTAAGACCAGTTCCCTGATGCTGAGGTCCAGGCGAGGTAATGATTATGACAACTTTCAGAGACCATTCTGCATCTGTTATTTAGTGTATCTCTTTCTCTCTCTTGTCCCATAGGTATTTATATCTAATTATCCATGTGCATCCCTAAGCACTCCTCCATACAGCTGGAATACATCAAAAAATCTCATTACCTGGTTTGTAGCCTAAACATTCAATCTGCAGGCTCAGTGTTTATTTCACTGTGTTTAAATAAGGGATGTTTCCCTCCTGGCATGGCTGTCGTGTTCTGTTGGGATCAGGTGAGCTACTAGCACATAGGAGACTGCTAACATATGACCGGTGGAGGAAGTGGGATCTTTGTGTGCTATCTGACATGCTGACAAGCACACCTTCCTGGAGTGTACCATATATGTGCCTGCAATACTGGAAAATAGCCTGTTTTCTTGCTGGCAGTTCATCTGCCGAGGACTTTCATCTGTTGTACTGTTTTCATTATGGGATAACATTTGTCAGTGTGAGAAGACCTCTTCGTTTCACATCAGTGGAGGGTTTAATCTTTAGTCTTTTTAGTTAAGTTCATTCTGACAGCAGATTATTTGCATTGAAAATGGCTGGAGAGTCATGTCAGTTATTTAGAAATATATGTGCTTGTATTGGTGCATATGTGTAACTAACTCAGTTTGGGCTCTGCAGTCTACTGTGTTGCCTAATCCTTCACAGGGCTGTTGTACTCTCCTGCTGTCTGTGCTGTCTAAACCCATGCTCCAGAAGTAACTTCCATAAAGATTTCCATGATATCAGCTATTTGGAGAAGCTCTCTGGAAACCTCTGCCATCCTTGAAGTAAGTTTTGGGGATACTGAGCAGTAAAGTGAATCTGGACTCCCATTTTGAGTCCTGCTACTGGAGATACATATTATGGATGGGTAGGTGGCAGAAAGTGAAAATCTCCCTTGACATAAGTGGTGCTAATGTAAATGAAGTATGTGTAATCCAGAACTTATAGATTGAATTTACAGAATTATGAAGTTATAGAAAATGAACTTATAGATTCAGATGGCATAAAACTTGCTCATGTTTACCCCAGGCTGGGATTATATACCAAGGTTCTTCTAATCCTTTGTGGTCTAGCCTCCTGACTTCTTAAGTACATCCTTTATATGTGCATGTGTATGCATACATATATGTGTTATTAGTGCATATGCTCCAGGGGCCTATAAGACACCATGCTTAGTGAGAGCACTTCCCACTGCAAGCTACCTCTTGGAACACCTCCCTGCAAGGGCCATCACCCTCATACTTTGCCTCTCAGAGTGCAGACTGCGAGTTAGGTTGTGTACTGGAGCTGTGTCTTCCTCAAGGCTTTCTTTTACCCTGGTAAGTGGAGGACACTGAGAAGGCAGTTACTGAACACCTTCTTTGCTACAGTCTTTACTGCTAAGACTGCCCCTTGGGAATCCCAGACCCCAGAGGTAAGAGAGAGAACCTGGGGAAAGGAGGGTTTCCTCTTGGTTGAGGAGGATCTGGTCAGAGAGCGTCTAGGCAAAATCAGCGCACACAAATCCATGGGCCCCAATGGGATGCACCCATGAGTGCTCAGGGATTTGGCAGAAGGGACTGCCAAGCCTCTCTTTGTCATCTTTGAAAGGCCATGGAGGACAGGTGACTGAGGAAAGCCCATGTCACTCCAGTCTTCAGAAAGAGCAAGAAGGAGGAGCTGCAGGAAGGAGGAGGGAAACTGCAGGCCAGTCAGTCTCACCTTTGTTCATAGGAACATAGTGGAACAGCTTATTCTAGACGTCATCTCCAAGCAATTGGAAGAGAAGGAGGTTATCAGAAGTAGTCAACATGAATTCACCAAGGAGAAATCATGCTTGACCAACCTGGTATCCTTCTGTGAGGTCATGACTGGCTGGGTAGATATGGGGAGAGCAGTGGATGCTGTCTACCTTGATTCTGCAAGGCTTTTGATGCTGTCTTTCATAACTTCCTCATAGGTAAGCTTAGAAAGTGTACTATAGAAATGGAATAGATGCGTGGGCAAAATACCTGCCCCTGTGAGTTCATGGGCCATTACACCTTCATTTTGCATTAGAGGAGATGTTGTCTCAGTATTACTCTCCCTGAAATGAGAGCATTTTGTTTGGCTGTCCGAAGATGTGGGCAGTTGTCACATCATCAAGTAGGCTTACCTTATGTTGCAATACGTTTGTTACAAGGCTTGAAATCTTCAGTTCGTAGTTTCCTTTTTGTCTGTTTTATAAATGAACGCAGAGATCTGGATTTAATTATAAAATTGCTACAGGACATGGTAGTTCATAGTTCACCCTTAGTTCACCCTTAGTTCACCCTTAGTTCACCCATAGTTCACCCATAGTTCACCCTTATCCGTAGCTCATGTACCTGAATTGGAGATATATCTTTACCTGTATGTTGTTGGAAGTGGGAGTGGAACCATAGAATCACCTAGTCGTCTAGATTGGAAAAGGCTGTCAAGATCATCAAGTCCAGCCATCAACCTGACCTACTGAGTTTCTTCAGATGCGAGATTCAACTCTGCCCAACTGCTCCATAAAAAATTAAATTCCCATCTGTTGACACTAGAGGTCAGTGTTAAAGTAATTTTAAGGTCAAATCTCTTACGTTGTAGCAGTTGGTCTACAAACTCAGGCAGACTTGGGTGACTATGGCCCAGGTGGGATGAGAATGTGACACAGCTCTGCATAGATGGCAGAAGGGCAGTGGGGAAGCTTCTCTGTGAATGTGCTTTTCAGGAACCTTAGCATCAATTAGGAGCGTTGTAAATGCTTTAGTCCCGTAAATTCTTTGTTTGTGGAGTGCGATGTTACTGGACTGTCTACTGTGAAGTCTATTACAGTGTTCAGTGTCTTCCAGCAATCTGGCGTTGATAGATACTGCTGTTGAGAAAAAAAGTAGTACACTAATGAGAGCATGGGAATTGTGTTAAGTAGATAAAACAGAGAGTTTAAGTAGTTTGATTGAGACATTTCGTACATCCTTGTACTCCTTCTAGTTTTAATACAGTGATTGCTGATTTGCCTCTACATAAATCACAAGATGATTTGATCTATTATCTTCTTTTTCTCTCTCTCTCCTTGTTTCCCTGCTTAATAATTAAAACTCTGCGTTCCTTTCTAAATCTGTAGGTTAATTCATTATCAGGAATCCAACTGAAGAGCAGTTAAAATCATGTTCAACCAGAGGATTGAAAAGAGAATAAGATACAGATACTGTTATGGTACTGTTGAGATTTGTTGTTCCTTACATGTTGGTAGATGGGTGATGTCTATGTGTATGAGTGCACGTTGTGTGGAGTAGAAGACATAAAACTGCCTTACCAAAGCCCTGACTGTAACTTCGGCATGGGTCACTTCAATCACTTTGGAATATCCCAACCAAAAAATAATGGTATTTCAAAGCCAGAGCTTGCTGTGACTTGAAATTATCTGAATGTTTAGGGGTTTTTATTTTGATTTTTTGAAAATGTGTGTCTTGTTAAAATAAGGACTAGTTTTTGATGTGCAGATTGCCTTGTGGAAGTAGCTTGTATAGATACAAATCTCATATAACAAGATGGATCTGTTCATGCAGGAATGCCCAGTGAATGGCCAAGTGGAGCTGTGTGTCTTGGGATATGTAATGTGCACTTACAAAGCTTCTGGATAATCTAAATTTCTGGCTCCCTGAGAATGACAGGCCTCAGGAATACAAGAGAAACACTGCCAGTCTCTGCAGCTCAGTGAGCCAGCTCTAATCTCCTTGGGAGGGATGGGACTCTCGAGGAGTTGCTGTTATCTTCTGCCTGTGAACTTCTTCCAGAGTTGCTTGTCTTTGGGGTTGTGATACGTGCTTTGTTCATAACAGATTGTGCTCAGCAGTAATTGGAACTCTGTCTAATCCTTTCTGTTTTAGGATATATTGGCTAGGAAATGAATTATATGACATGAAAATGCCTGGAAAATAACAGAGTAGTCTCCTGTGAACGTGATTCTTCATCAGTGTGTGTCTGAACATTGAGATACACACTGAGGAAGGAAAAATAGACGGTGCAGAAAGGAAGGAAAGCTCCACTTGATTTCAGGGAGCCTGTGGTGTCTCATGTGGCCTTTGTAATTGTGAAATAATGAACTTATTTTCAAACAGAAGATTAATAGATTATATTTGCCTTTATGATTAAAGATAAAATAGCATGATTTAAATGGGTGTCATGCCTTCCATTTATAAAAGGTGAAATGATGACATTTGCATTTTGTGCTGTCTCAAAGCCTTTACTTCCCCGAAATTGTTTTACTGTGACAAACCAGCCTCAGTGATAATTAAAGAGAGAATAGCTTAGCATAAATGCATGTATATGTGCTTTCAAAATTTTCATAGAAAGACAGCCAAGTAGTTTGCAGCAGTGAACTCTCACTGCTGTATTCCATAGGGAAAATTCAAGAAATACTGAAGAAAACCCAAAACCGAGTGTTGAAGCTCTTGCAAGATGCACCCGCTGAGACACCGTGAGTCAGTATAGATGGATTTCCGTGGATTATTTGGCAGTTTCTTAACATGACACAGATTTATTCAGTCAGCTTCCATTTCTGGGGTGTTTTTATTAGGAAGGTCAATGATCTGTCTGAGTCTAATTATCCCATCTGGCTACTGTGCTTAAGGCACACTAGTTTCCTGCAGCTCATGTGCACAAACGTAGTTAGCGTGTTATTTATTTAGCTCTGACTTCTCAGCTGAACTGAAAGGTGTCTGCTGACAGCTACATTGCTAAGGTGGCCCAGGGTATGGGTCTTGAAAAGGACTTGAGTTTATACCTCCAGCTTTATGGAGGAAGCTTCTGCTGCTGCTCTGCTGTCATGACTCTCATTTTCATCATTGCTTTTGTACTTACTGTATTGTCTCAAAGGACAAGCAGTGTGTTGAAATTTTCAGAAGTTTTTTGCATTCTTCTGGTAGCACAAAAATATTAGGTGTCTTCAGAAAGGCTTGGATCGTGCAGCATCATGCAGCTGGCCTTGTCTAATTGAAGCCTTCATATAGTGCTTTGTGATTACAGTATGTGGTCAGCTCACAACCTCCAAGGCAGTGCAGGCTCACAGCGCCTCTATAACACATTGAAGAGGAGAGGAACACAGGTAAAGGAGGTACGATGTGCATGGTCATGCACATACAGGATGTGGATGAAGAAGGGAACAGCCATGTTAACTTTAAAGTTAGATAACAGCATGCATATTGCTGACGTCTTTCATTTTTCTTAGAGCATCCATTCAGAATGCCTGCCAAAATTAATATGGATTACAGACAGGCAGTATATTTAAACTTCCACCAACTTCATATGCAAAACTGAAATCTTCTGGAACATCATTATTAGTGAAGCTGCTCATTCATATGCAACAATATAGATATCTATTTTAAGATATCAATTTCCGTGTTTTGTTATCCTATTTCAGCTCTTGAAAAGAAGATAATTCTTGCTGTGAAATACTGTAGATAAATCTCTGAGTTTTGTCAAAGCCACATGTCCTTTACCTGCTGCTAAGCTCTTTCTTCAGTGGCTCTTGACAAAACAGTGCTATGTAAAAGGTGACCGTCAAACTGATAAAAATCCAGTTTTCTTTGTTCAGCCAGAAACAGGTATGCAGTCTTTGTATTTCCTCTGTAATCTTTGAGACCGCTGGCAGGACTGAGATAGGTCTGCAGGTATCAGGTTTGTAGCTCAATTTCTGTGACTGGCTGTTTTCCCACTGGTATAAACTATATTTGTTAGCAGAGGCTGTGCTAAACAATGATAAAGATTGTATGTGCTAGAACTATAAAATAAAATATTATTGTATCCCAGGCTTGTGCCTGGACATATTCAGGTTTATATTTTTAATACTGTAATGAAGAAGAAAGATCTCAAAGGAAAAGCTTTGTTTTTTCCCCTCCTTTCTGTCTAGACTAACTCCATAAAAGAACAAAGCAGCAGTTACAGAGAGAGTTTTCCAGAGAGTGCTAGTTCTTGTCTAGTCCTTGTAATGTCTGTGTTTGCAAATAGACAGACTTGCAGATACTGTAAACACATCTCTTCTGATCTGGAATGACCATGGGAGTACTTTTCTAATACAGTAATTGAAATGTGAAATTTTTCAATAAAAAGCCTTGGTTTAGGGATTAGTGATTTAGAGAAAGAAAAACAGACAACAAATGGAAGTTATAGGAATGTGGAAAAAAAGAGAAGAATGAAGAGGAAGAAAGAATGGAGAAGGAATCAACAGAGGCAGAAACAGGCTATGACACACTGAAGAAAAATGATGCGTGGCAATACTGAGGTAGGAAAGAGACATTCTCACTTGTAGTCTGATCTATTTGCTGTGTGTAAGGGAAGAGAATGTACCCAGGCACAGTGTCAAGTGGAAATGTCTGCAAGTCAGGAATGAGAGACTGTGAGGTGTGGAAAGCAGAGCAGTGGTGGCCATATATCGTGCAGAGCCCCATGCCTTCTTGACTGTCTATAACCCTGCAGGGCAGAGCAGAGCAAATTGCCTGGTGCATGCTCCACTGTATGAGCACACATCCAGCTCACTGTTCTAATCATCATCAACAAAGTCATCCATCAGTGTCTTAAAACTTTTTTCCTCGGATTGGAGCTAAGTGGCCATTTTATTGATGCACTTATTGAGATTTTATATGCATATGATGGTGGCTTCCATCACAGCATGGTTCTGTTGCTTTGGCTGGAAAATTATATCTAAAATGTATGAAACAAAGTGGGGCCTTGGCACAGCTAAGTGTTTATTTTTAAAAAAAGAAAAAGAATTTGATGGTACAACTCTGTAATCTGTAATCCAGGGGCACTGGAGTATTCCAGAAATAGAGCTATTAGATGAAAATTCATTGCTATAAATATATTTTTAATTAGTTATTGCCTTTAGTCATAATAGATTTATCATGAACTTGAAACTAATTGTGAGCAGCAGAGGGATTTAAGGAACTTAGAAGTGAAATCACTCCATTTTAAGTTGTTTTTCCAGGGTGCACAGACATGATGATGTTTTTCAGTGTTGGCATTATGTGTCAGTCCTGACGTCTGTAAAGATATCATCTTGTTTTTTGTAAGTATAAGTCACATGGTTATTGTTCCTTTTTAGAAGAGTGGAAGAAGGAGAAGAGAAGGCTCTAAGATGTAGTCCTACCTGTGCAGTAAAACTTCCTCTATCATACTAAATTTCTGCGATGTATTGTATGTACTCATGGGCTTTTTGTGTCTAAGGCAAGCATCCTGTGCATGGCAAATTTAGAGAACAGTCATAGGGCCACCCAGTACATGTCAGTCATGTCTCTGTGCTCTCATGTTTGAGGGAAGGCTATGATGCCCAGTTCTGTTTGCCAGAAAGTTGATGTCACCTGGAGAAAACATATGAGGCTCGGGGAACTATTTGCTTTTTCTTCCTCTTTCATTTTAAGAAAACACTGCAGATTGCAAAGTGAAAATGTGAAGTTTTGGCAATGGTAATGGACTCACTGTTCGGGTAAAAGGATTCTCTCTCAGCTGCATTGTGCTTATGTTTATGTGTGAGTGCTTCAGAATGATTTGCCCAGGTCAGGCGATGTATCGTGACTCCTCAGTGCTTCCCTCCTCAATCCACGTGGTCACAAAAGTTTGTTTCTGTTGTCAGTAGTAGTAAAGACACCGAACCTGGGAGCCTGGGAGTAGATCAGATAGTAATGATTAAATGAACAAAGAATGAGAAGAAAAGCCTTAATCTTATAAGTTTGGAGTCAAAATATATTTGTCATAAGGTGTGTGTTGCAATTTTTTGTGAATAAAGTTCTCAGTACCACAGTCCCCAAATCTTGAATCCCTCAACTATGAGGTGCATCTCTTGTACACACTGTGGTTTTCTCACCCTGACGTGTCGCCTCTTACAGCCACAAAACTAGGGGATTTGGCTACCACTGACAAACATGTCAAGTATGGAAGGAGAATTCCCGATCATGGTTATTATTAATGAATGGTGCAGTTCAGGACAGTATATTAGTGATCCTGCATCAACATGAAGTTTGAAAGTACTGAAGAAAGTAGAGGTTATCATTAAACATTAATCTAGATGCTTGGCCAGTTAATGAAGCAAGGAATCTTCAGGACACCTTTAAATGTAATTGTTATTCATTAAAATGCTTACTTCATTTTAATAAGTTTGCTTATGTGACTTTAGCTTGAATACTTCAATTGTTTCCATTAGAATGATAAAGAAGGTGTAAATGTTTAAGTAAATCAGACACTTTGTCTGATGTATTTAATAATGTGTATGCACAGGGATATATTAGTGCCATCAATATTGCCTTACTGTCTGTTGATTTTTTTAAAGGGACAAAAATAAGGTGTAGAAGCTATTGTTAGATGAGGATTTACATCCAAATGAAGCTAAAATGTCTCTTGGGTTGTCTTCTCTTTTTATATAACCTTAATTGCCAATCATCTGACTCACTGGTTTGAACTGTAGCCGGGTTAGATTTGGGTCATTGCCTATTTTTAGTGTTTTCAACATAGAGCAGGTGTTGAGTTGTGTGTATGATTATAACTATTTGTTGTGGACTTCTGCTTTAAGAAATTACAAATTGCTGGAGAAATCAAATTGCCACGATCTTACAGATTTTGCTGCACAACTGCAAGAAAGGAAGGAGTTCCTTGACCTGTATATAGATATAGACATGTAGATACAGTGCTAGAGTCTTGAGTTATCAAGTCTGGTTTGGTTCTGTTTCACAGTCTGTGGTAATGCAATCCTAACACACTGACATAAGGATAGGCTGTTTTCTGAAGTTCTCTCTGGAGAAAAAGGAAAGAAAAGAAAAAATGTAGACAAAACCAACAAGACAGTACAACAGCACTGCAGCAGGATCCTGATCTAGGACACGGTCTCCTGTTGATACTCAAAATCAACATCAGCAGTTGCATTTCACTACGGGAAAAAATGAGGTAAGTCATGGCATTGCGTATTACACTCACTTTCCAGAAAAGGCAAAGTTGTGTTATTTTATTTTGTGCCTATTTTTTGAACGGTACAGTAGCATAGAAAATTAACTGTGAAGTAAGATACCAGACAACTGCTCGTATCTTAAGTAAATAATTATGCAAATATAAGGAGAGTGGGAGAAGGAAGAGGATGAAATAAGTCTGTGCAGATACCAACTTGCTGCGTGAAAGTGCTCCATAACTCAATACTCCTTAGTGCTGAACATTTCCAGTATTCAGAAGATCAATTCTAAAACCTATAGGTTTAAGCTTGTACTGAGCTGTTGTCTTACCTGTTAACAACTGATTTTGATTTTGTCAGACCATAGGAGATATCAGTGTCTTTCTGGGCCTTCCAAACTGAGATGGTGTGAATGGCTTCGGAGGGTTTAATGGAGAAGTTCCTGCACCCTTTGAGCAAGGCTTCAGGTTCCCTCTAGTGTTGCGCAGCCTTCTCCAAGACATGCAAACCTCTCGGTTCCCTGTCTTTGGCTTGCAGTTTTCTACACTTTCCAATCGTCTGCTCACCCAGGAGGTAGAAACCACATAACTGAGAACTAAGAGAAAGGGAAGGAGGGGATGTAAGGATTTTGGAGAGCAGAACAGTGGACAGTGCCCAAGGTGAGCACATTCGGGACCTAGTATGTTTCCTTGGCTTGATCGCTGGTGCTGCTGAGCTGATAAAAAGCAGGCCACAGTGAAAATTAGCATGGCTGTGTTTCAGGGAAGAAAGCCAGTCTCACCCGCAGTGCCTGCTTGCCAGGTGCAGGAAATAAGGAATCCATTGCCATGCTGGGGCTGAGCCAGTCTGGCTGGCTGGGCTGAGCAGGACACGGATGCAGTGCTGGGAAGCTTCACGCACTTGGTGGAAGTGTGTCATCTGTAAAACGCCATGTGATTTAATGGATATATATTAGTACATCACAGTATGATGTTTGGGTGTAGTATCACACCAACTGGTACTTCAGTCAACTGAAACTTTGCTAGCATCGGGTGGAAGTCAGCAGGACCAAACAGATGATGGAGTCAGAATCATGTAGGTTGGAAACAAACTTTAAGATCATCAAGTCCAACCATCAACCATTAATTACCAAAGCACTTGAAGTCTTAATTATCAGCTCTGTGAGCATGAACATGCACCTGAAATAAATCTCTCTCCACTGCCCTCCTTGGAGGTGCTGTTCCTATCCTATCACCACAGCACTACCAGAGAACGTGGACTAAGTGGGTGGGAGGCTTTCTTGCAGTTCTTGTCCTTCAAAAGCTCATCAGTGACATACTGTTTCAGCAGAGGACATCACTTCCCCTGTCTTATTGGCTTCTACATTCATATTCAGCATCCTTTGCAATATGTGAGTGATGTTTTTCCCACTCGCAGCATATGAAGCTAGGAGAATCGTCACACCAGAGTTGTTAGTCACTTTCTCTGTGAATGGAAGTCATCTTTGAATTACTGATAATTAGAGGATATGTTGATTCATTTGTCTGTGCTGTGAAGCTGATGATTATTGGAAAAGGCAATGGAGTGGCCTCTGAGTGAATGAGGGTGGGTTACCACTGCAGGGATTGTGCCCCCAGCAGCAGGTTTGGTATTTCACATCTTTCTTTGCTGCATGTTTAATATAATTTAAAATAAATAGGAACACCGAATGGAGAGGGACAAAGGGGAAAACGAAATGGAAATGTGGATGTGATTAAAGTAAAAAATCTGTTAAAAAGTGTGCAGTCTTTGATGTCTTGGTTGTTTAGGTCACATAGCATTAAAAATGGGATTAAAAACATGTTCATTTTAAACATTGTATCTCAACCATTCCCAGCACTTTCAAGTTGGAGTCAGTTAAGGAGCTTTAATGATAATGACCCAATTATTTTTAAGACTTGGTAGTAAACATACCATGTCGACATTTTAAGGGTTTGAATTAATGATTTCAACGTTAAAACTTGGTAAAAGCTACTGTAAGAAGTAAGAACTGTGAAACTCCATTGGCCTGCCACACTTTAATCATATTTCATTATTACAACAGAAAGCATTACTTAAAATTGGAAGCTTGTGAACAATAATTTCTTTATTTGCAGCTGTCTTTGAGTGTGTGAAAATCATAGGTGAAGTGGTTTAAACATTAGTAGATAATTTTCAGTCTTTCAGATGTGAGTAACCACAAGCCAGTGTTTCACTACACAGGCTGTGATCACAGTTGCACTACTCTTTATTTTCTTTAATTTGATTATTAGAGTATATTTTTTGTGATGTTTGCCATTAAAGGAGATAAGGGAGTAAAACTGTACACTGCATAATTAGTGTAAGATGACCATAGACTCCACTAGTATTTTTGGGGGGATGATAGTGATGCTGGGTAGGCATCACTTAAGACACGATCTCTTCTGTAGTACTTGTCCATAAGCACACATCCAGTGGTAATAGCGCTCTGAATCAGTTTATCTGTTTTCTTGAGATCTGAGGAGCAAACAGCTCCACTGGTTGCTGGAAGCAGGCTCCCCTCTCATCCCAGCTGCCTGCCAGGGCAGCTCAAGGAAGTCCTGAGCCAGACATGTGAGATGCTGCCATGACTCTGAAGTATTTGCAGCTCCTTGAAACAGCTGTCAAAAGGCCATTTTTTTTTCTTGGCAAATGCTTTAGTGAAGGGACTAAAGAAGTAAGAACGGGTTTGTCTAAAAAATTGTCCTCCTGTTATTCACTCAGATGCAGTTGGTTTTGTTCCAGTATGACATAGTCTGTGTGGAGGTAGCCAGCATTCCCAAGCTGGAGAAAACGTAGTCTGCGCTTTTGGGCTCATTTAAGTTATTCTGTAAAGGTCCCGAAACTCCTGTTTTCTTGGGCTTTTCTGAACAAACCAAACAAGCAAACAAAAAACAAGCTGTAATAAGACCTACGACCTTGAATTTCAACTTGCAGAGTAAACATTTTCTTCTGCTTTTTTTTTTTTTTCGCTGTGGGTTTTCATCCAAGATGAACCAATGCCATTCACCACCAGACCCAAGCTTGCACTGAGGATAGGTGCCTGTAACAGAGCTGAGTTCTCTTGCAGTAATGACTGCACTGAACTGTGAAGAGCTGGTGGCTTGGAGCAACCTTTCCAGGGAGTTTGGTATTCCTCTTCTCCACCTCATTAATGGACAGCTAGCATGCATGCATGTCTGTTGCATAAGTGTGTTAGGAATTGTTTCCATTCCTTCTAAAGAAGCACTGTACACAACACCTTGATCTTGGCAATTATGTAAAAGAAGAAATTACTTTCAGTGACAGTATTCTGTTTCCTAGTATACTGTAATATTTTAGGTGTGTACATATGTTTTATCTCTGATTTATAGAATACCATCTTTATGGATAACGACTTTGAAATACCATGGAGGAGCTCAATAATTCTATAATGGATTTGGCAAGAGTAGACACAAACTTTATTTCAAAAGCTCCAGCCTTCTTTGGAATCCACTGAACTTCCAGTCTTCCTTTTATTGTATAGCCATCCATCCATCACTTGCTGATCCTGGCAGCAAAAGCTTGCATTGCAGTGGGTGTTCCCAGCTGACACTTTTCTTCTCCTGTATGCTGGATGAGGCAGTCTTTGTATGCTGAAGAGTCAGTCAGTTTTTGCTTTGGCACAGTCATGTGAGTTCAGCAACAGGCAGTGTTAATTGGTAACAGTTACGTGATTTTAGGGATGTGGAGGTGGCACATGAATACCTGACGTTTCTGGAAGAGAGCAGTAAAAGCACTGTGTGCATTCACACGCACAAAAAGGAGTATATTCACCAACAAACATCTGTCCAAACATTTTGAGTTCCCAGCTTTCTTTGCTTGCAAGTACATTTATCAGGTGTCACATCAAAAAGACCTGTCAGTGCTATGCCAGCTTTCAGCCCATACATTAACAAATTGTTAATCTGTGCTTAAATTGTGTTGCATGTTCTGAATTTCTTGTGCATTGGAAAAGTTCCGTGATTACTGAGCCCCAGAGAATTCCATGTGTCAGCGTTTAGCACTAGTAGTGTTGGCTTCAGTCTGCTGTGCGGAGGCTGAAGAACAAGCAAAGTCATTTGTTCATGATGGAGAGGTGATTTGAGAAGCTGCATTGTCTTTAGTTTGCCAGAAGCAAAGAAACTAACCAAAGGCTTGAAAAACTTGTTCTTCAGAATCTATCTACTGCTTGATTGGTTGGAGTTGCTTTCGTTGATGCACATGTTCATGAGCCTTTGGTAAATGTTGATGAGGCTGTTCTTTTTCCCTTTTGTAACCTGCAGCTGTGTGCTCCATATGAATGTTTATGCTCCATCCCATATCTTACGTCATTTAAAAAAAAATCTTTTAACATTATGGAAGTTCAGAGAAGTTTCACACTTTCATGTAGAGCTGACAACTGGACACATTCTATAAATTTAATGGTAACACTACTGAGTATTTGGATCAGATTTATATTATCAATAATTTGGTCCAAATTAGTTTCTTGAGATCTTTGCAGAGCGCTTCCTGTGGAGCTCTGAACATTTGTTTTCTGTTGGAACTCCTGATCATGATATTTAAGTGAAGGAAAATTGCTTTCAAGGTGATTTTTAACAGATATACTCGGTGTTTGCTGTTGTAGTTTGTGTAGTCAGTGCATGACCAGCAGCATCCGGCAGGTGATCAGCAGACTATCAAGACCTGTTTGAGTGGTGTTTGTTGTCTGTTTTTTACAAATTTCTTGAGAACTCTAAGAAGAAAGTCCTCAATAGCTGAGTGATCTTTTTGGATCCTAAAATATCTGCCCAACGTATGCCCATCCTTTGGGATTGCTCAGTTAGAGCACACCTCTCAGCAATCTTGTACAAGTGCTTTGTCATCTAAAAAACTGTAAATTCAGGAGGTAATACCAGCATCCTTATTCACTGATACTTCACAATAATTTGAAGTTTTGCCAAGAGCTGGAATAATAGTGTGCATGCAGACCTGGGCAACTTGCAGAAGAATATTCCATGACAATATGTCCTCTAGTGACAGTAGCTGGAAGTTGCCTCTTCTGTGGTTTGTATTGCGCTGTCCAGCATAATCATTTGGAAAAACGGCTGTGTGATCCACTTCAGAAAGTTCTCATTTGTTTTTTGTTTTTGCTTGTTTATTTGTTTGGTTTGTTTGTTTTTTAATGATGCAAGGACTTTCCAACACCTGCGGACTTGTAGTAACCAAAGTGCCAACAAAACTGACACTGACATTCAGCTGTGGCAAACAGAAGATCATGAGATGTAGGGATGCTAGCATTCAGTACAGCATTTTCCCACTGTGAAGAGCTTCAGTGTGTGGTTTTCTGTGTACGTGTCTGTTGTGAGAGCATGATCCGCATAGAGCCTTAGAAGCTAAGGTTTCACATTGAGAAGATCTGTAAGTAGCCGGTCTGCAGACTCTCTGCCCTTTATATTCTTCTGAAAGCAATTAGACAACTTCCATGTCTTGAGCAGGATAGACAAAATTCGTAAAGCCAAGAACAGTCCCTTAGGTACTTTCAAAATGTATTTGTCCAATATATTTAATTACACATCCAGATGAGTAGAACTTTCCTCAAGTTTTAAAAGTCCCTGTCCTGTAGTTGGACTCGTGCAGCTTAAGGGATGTGGCATTATTTCAGACATGCTAGTGCTTGTCTCTTCATCCTCCAGTCTTTCTCTTTTCATCCTTCAAACAGCCCATTCTTGTTTATAGTCAACTGCGAGAACTGCTTGGTGCCTGTGCCTGTTTGCACCATCTCCCGAGTTCAGCAGGAACTGAAAATCAAATGCCCATCTAGTCCAGCATGTCCAGAGATGAGTGACTACTGTTTTTTCCCCTAAGCTTCTATGCATCTTTGTAGAATCTAGTACTGCTTAATGTAGTTTCTATACAAAGTATAAAGCTCTGATGGGAAGGGAGGAGTGATTTTGCGAGAGCTTCAGAAAGAAAGAAAGAGAAATTTTGTTTCTCACCGTAAGTTGTTCTGATAATTAAGCTAGGGCCGTAGAGGTTTACCATCTTGAAATACATAGGTGCTAGTGAAACAAACATCCCAGTCCACATACATACATGATAGAAATTTGTCATCTGTAGACTCTAGAAGAATTCTTTGCAACTTATGTCTGCAGCTGCTGTGGATAGAGCTGCCCTAGTTTCTTCAGATGGACCATAATGTCAGAGGGGGGCCCCCAAGACTTCACAGGCTCCTGATACCCCGTGCTTGTCCCTTGCATTTCTTCTGGGCTGTGTTAAAAATGGTGGAGATGCTAAAGCTGCTCTGTGTGTACTCTTTCTGTCTTTGCCTCCCCCTTTACCCTCGGGCACTTCTATAGGGGCTCTGCACATTCCCGCATTTAGTTCAGATTCTTCCAGCTTCCAGCACTTACTGTGACCTCAAGCCTTGCTCCTTCTTTCAGCGGCAGTGGTCACTGGGGTGGGTTGCAGTATGCCTCTGGTGCATATAGGTCCCTGAGGAACTTTCAGCTTTTTTTGCTGGAGACTTACATTTCAGTCTGCTTCAGAAGACATTCCAGCAATGTTTTCAAAGTGTTTTCAGAAATATTTTCAACCACCGACCTGGTCATCACATGTTTCATGCTGATCCATTTCAAAGCCTGATCCAATTGTTCTTCCAAATTATCTCCTAACACAAAACAAGTGTCTCTGCATCACAGATTTCCCACTGTGCCCTGTTGTGTGCCTGTGATTGATGAGAAATACTTATTTCTTGTGCAAGTAGGCATCTTTCCAGCTAGCAGGCTTGTTCCCATCAGGCTGAAGTCTTCACTTCTTTTCCATTTACAAAGTTACTGTTTGTATGCTAAAAGTTTAGGCCTACCTTCAGAAAGGAAATACTTAAATTCTAGCCTGTATTTACATTCATATATATATCTGTGCAGCAGTATAGAATTGGTCCACATTTTCAGCAGGGCTGAAATAATACATGTTGCTGAAGTTCATATTTGGAAGTCAGTGGAGGTAATCTGGTGTATAACAGCCATGGATCTAGCTCATTTTTCACATGCACTGAATGCTGCTAAGCATGTTCATGTGACCCTCTACTTTGACACAATTTCTTTGTGACTTTGAATAAATGAGATTTTCGTGATGGTCCTCTGTCTATGTGTATATGTGCACATCACCTTAGCACAGAAGCAACTGGAGAAGATACATGTATTATTTAGGACTGATCTTTTTATTGACCTAGGCTTTGGGTGTGGTGATGTTCTCTCTTCCAAGTGGCACATTCAAATGTGAGTCCAGTGTATTCTCAGCAATGCAAAGCCTATGTAGAAAGTAGTGTTGTGTAAATTGAATGACCCTCTGCTTCGTAGCTGTTCTACAATAGATCATGTTTATGGCTGACATATGCAGAACTGATTTGATACGGTTTATTGAAAATACGCGTTTCAAATACATACAGAAATCCTTGTATCTGTGTTGAGCAGCAATATGCATTCCTATTTGCATGGGATCCATGGCATGCCGCACGTGTATCCTGGCCTGGATGATCATAGAACTGGATCCTTTGGACTTAGCATACTGCACAGCAGTATGTAAGCTACAGCTATCATTAATGGATCACAGAGCAAAAGGTTTCAGTCTTCCTACTGTTAAAGCAGCAAAGTAAAATCCTACACAGCAAATAACATGCCCTTTGAGGGATCTCTGGAATTTTAGACCACTGGGGAATACAGATTCAGCATAACATGATGGTTTCCCAACCTCTCAGACCCTTGGGATTTACAGTATAAAGCCATTCTATGTAAGAGCTTCAAAAGGTCTTGTATGGCAGCAGACATTAAAGTATGGACTTATTTGAGAGACATACAGGATGAGCTGAGGCAGTGCAGAAAGATATTGGTTCTGCAGCATATTCTTGTATATTTTCAACATGTATAAACCATACCTAGAAAAAAATTCCTCAACATATCAGATTATGTTTGAAGATGATGTTTTAAAATATCTTTTCTAGTCTTTTACTCGCAAGCAGACTAAGAAGTTGTTTAAATGCTGCAAAGTCCTGTTAGTAATATTGCAACAAGAATACTGAGTATGACGTATAATCATTTTGATTATTTCTGCCATTAAATATGGGACAGTTGCATTTTCTTCTTTGTGTCAAATAACATCTGCCTATAGAGCTTTGGGTGGTACAGGGCTTTGAATATTCAGTAATCCCAGTTTTGTGTTCACAATAGCTTTTGGTTGTCTGAAATGTAAGGCTGCCTGTGGCTCCATTCATTCAGTAATGTGGTTTTAGCCAGAAGAAAATGGAAATACTGCTCTGACAGTGAACTTGCTTTACTGCAAATTAAAGATGATCCTTTTCTTAAAGACTTAATGCTTGGGTGAAATAGTTTTAGGCTCTATTATTAGCACCATTTGCACTTTTTTCCCCCTCTTATATGGGTTAGTGAACCTGCCTCCTCTCAAAGATATAAACTTGTGGTGGGGTATCTAATAGATTTAATAACCCCCTGCAGAGTTGAGGCTTTGTGACAAAAGTGGTCAGATGGCAGCTCCTCTGGGCTGCAGCTTTGCAGCAGCAGTTGGTATTTGCTTGAAGAAGAAACTGATAGTGAAGTCTCATCTCAAGGCCCAACCCCCAAAAAATTAGTCCTGGTGTGACTGCCTCGCTTTCAGAAACCAAAGCAGGCTTATCAGGTTTATTTAGTTCCTGCTAAAAGTTATAGAGCTACTCAGCCCAGGGTGTCCATTCTCCTAGCCACCTGCTGCGGAAGCTGCAGAGCTCCCCACTGCCGTGTGCCCTTGTTTCATCTCAGAGAGATTCTACCCCCCATCCAGCCTACAGCAATTGTTCCCATTTTGCAGACTGGAGGCATAAAGCTGATGTCCCTGGTCTCCCGTACAAACTCATAGTGAAAGAAAGGAATTGATTTTGCTCACATACCTAGGTCATCTGCTTGTGCATCGTTGCTTTGTATATTAAAAGCAAAAGTTTGGCTGCATAAATCTTCCTTCTTTATATCTCTGAAATGGAAATAGCTTTGAAAACTTGGTCTTTTATTTTTAATAGGGAACTTTCCAAATCCTTCACCAGCTCAGTACAATTTTTCCAAGCCAAAAATCTGGAAAATACGTGGTATTCTCCCCGGCCATAAGAGCTTGCTAATTAGTATGTTCTGAAGTATCTGTCTGCACAAGGGAGCAATCCTTATCTCCTTCAGACAGTTTTGTAACAGTTCTGTAATACCTTTGCAGTTTGTGGCAGTTTGGATATAAGAAAGGGAAAAACAGGTGAAGTATGTCCCAGCCTGCTGCTCAGGTCTTTCACTTCACAGGTATCTCAAAGCTCCATTGCTGTACAACAGATGGGCTCCTGCAGCTGTGTCAGAAATCAGGAGGGGCTGAGAGTGAGAAAGAGAGACAATCTGAGAGGAAGAGGATCAGACCGAGTGAGGAGAGGCAGAGGGTGGAGGTCAAATGCAATGACAACTGAGCTTTTCAATTGCGTTCATTTTATTTTGCAAAACATACATATTAGACAATAGAAAAATTGCATACCAGATCGTATTTCTTGTGTGCATGTGGTAATTGGGAGATTTGTGTAGCCAGTAAAATAACGAAAGCATGGTGGCACTGAGGACTGCGATGCAAATAGCCCTGACATTGAGGTGGGCTTGAGAAAACTTGCTTTGATGTGAGGTGCTCATGACCTCTCTGATACCTGGAGGAAAAATGGGTGTTCCTCAGTGTGTTTGATTTATATTAGATGAACTCTTTTGAAGTGTTTCTAGTGCCTTGGGCCTAGTTTGGGAGCATACAGACATGCAGGTTTCATCTTAGGAACTCTGTAGCCCTTGCCCCTGGTTGTTCCTTCAGACTGGGCTGCAAGCATTGCTAGCCAGCGCATCCCAAAAGGGCCTTGGGTGAGATCCCCAGGGGAGGTCAACCTTCTCTCTTCCCTAGAGTGAGTAATGGGGGCTCCAAAGGCAAAAGCAGTACTTGCTGTGCTGTGCCAGCTGCATTCAGAATGCTTTCTTAATGGATGTGTGCCCTTTTGCTCCATTTCCCAAATACAGTGTCCCAGGTATTTTTTGTTATCATTAAAGGAGGTGGCTTTCTGGAAAACACAAATACCTCTAGCATGTGGAGAATTTCTTTGTGTTTCAAAATGATAGGAAAGAAGGACTCCATATTTCTTTTGAAGGACAAGGAGGATTGTTTGATTTCTTTACTCTTCCTATTTTTTCACATTTCTTCTTTTCCAGATTCTTCTTTTCCACCACTCCTCATTCCTCCTCTTGCCACATGGCCAAAGTGCACACTATTCCAATAGATCTAGGTGGCTAAATGTCTTCTTTCTATTTGGCTATCCTTTTGTGTAGCTAACAGTTGAGAACTAAACACAGGGCAGAGGAACATCCCAAGGGAGAAAATAAACACCTGGGGGTGAGGCCAGGAGCTTCTCTTAAAATCGTCTGATTAATAGAAAACAAATAAAAAGACGAGGCTTAGGAAGTCTGTCTGTAATGGGAATTGAATGTTGCCAAAGATGGGTAGGCAGTCTAGCCCTTTCATTTAGACGTTTTTTCTTACTTTTTAGATGCCTTGATGTGGAGCCTGGCTTTTAACCAGAATCCTTTGTTAGAAATGTTCTTTTAGAAGCAACGTCTTCTGCAGGAAGAACTTGTGATGCATTAGTTATTGGGAAAAATAAGTGAGTGCAGCTTTTAAAAGCTATGCTTTGAAAAGATAGGAAGGCTGAGGAGCAAGTACTAAAGAGATGAAAAGCAAAGTTTATCTTGCTGCCTTCCACTATATCTGACATTTTAAGAGTTAGCCTTTCTGACTTGTCAGTATCTGTGTTCAATCATTACTTGTCAACATAGTTTTATTTAGTATGAATAAATACAGCATAATTAGCTAAAATATCAGTCTCATAATTACAGGTGTAGAGTTGCTTTATTTGCTAAGACTTTGTGCCCAGGGAAAATGACACAAAATGCCAGGAAGGCGTAAAGCTTGGAATCCAAATTTATCAATCTGATTATTCAACTATGGTCAGGGTGTTTTGACTTTGTCCCAGTATCCTTTGACAATTCTAGTGTTTGCAGCATTAGCTGAAGATGCATTTAAGTATAGGGTTTATGACAGGCATTCTGAAGATGAGTTGCTTCTGTTTGCATACGATTCCCTCGGAGAATCTTATCTTTGCATCTGGATTATTTTGCCCTTCCATTAGTGTGGGCACCCAGAGCAGTGTTCCTAATAAAGCAGAAATCAACTCAATCGAGCTCAAGGGAAGACTCCTTGATGTTTTACTCCATGCAATTTGCCTGAAATCTTACAAATTACATGTAAGTTTCCATCCCAAAGTGCCTTAACTTATTTTAAGTGATCTTGTTCACAGCACTATGGTCAAGGCTTCCCTTAAAAATTATTTTTCTTTTGTGTGATTGCTGCTTAGAAATAAAATGATCCCTTGTTAGTCTGTGCAATAATAATAAAGAAACATTATTTCCACATGCTTTTTAGACATTGAGCATATATTAAATGCTTGTTAGAAATTGGCTAGTGTCTCAATACTGCAATTTTAAGGGAAACTTCTTTCTTATAAAGGATATTGGTCATTTTTCCTTTTTCAAAACACAAGAGGGGAAATGTATTAAAAATCACTGTTATTCTTGTGCTTAAGAAAGTGAACAGATCATAGAATTATAGAATGGCCTGGATTGAAAAGGACCACAATGATCATCCAGTTTCAGCCCCCCTGCTATGTGCAGGGTCGCCAACCACCAGACCAGGGTGCCCAGAGCCACATCCAGCCTGGCCTTGAATGCCTCCAGGGATGGGGCATCCACAGACTCCTTGGGCAACCTGTTCCAATGCGTCACCACCCTCTGAGTGAAAAACTTCCTTCTAATATCTAAACTAAACCTCCCCTGTCTCGGTTTAAAACCATTCCCCCTTATGCTATCACTATCCACCCTTGTCAGCAGCCGTTCCCCCTCCTGTTTCTATGCTCCCTTCATGTACTGGAAGGCCACAATGAGGTCTCCGTGGAGCCTTCTCTCCTCCAAGCTGCAAGATCCCAGTTCCCTCAACCTTTCCTCGTAGGAGAGGTGCTCCAGCCCTCCAGTCATCTTAGTGGCCCTCCTCTGGACTTGTTCCAAGAGCTCCACGTCATTCCTGTACTGGGGCTTCAGGCCTGGATGCAGTACTCCAGATGGGGCCTCATAAGAGCTGAGTAGAGGGGCACAATCACCTCCCTCTCCCTGCTGGCCACCCCTTTTTTAATGCAGCCCAGAACACAGTGGGCCTTCTGGGCTGCAAGTGCACACTGCTGACTCATGTCCAGCTTCTCGTCCACCAGGACCCCCAACTCCTTCTCTGCAGGGCTGCTCTCAAGGAGATCTTTTCCCGTTTTGTATAAATACCTGGGATTGCCCCAATGCAAGTGCAGCACCCTGCACTTGGCCTTATTGAACCACATTAGGTTCTCATGGGCCCACTTCTCTAGCCTGTCCAGGTCCCTCTGCATGGCTTCCCTTCCTTCCAACATACCAATTGCACTGCTCAGCTTGGTGTCATCTGCAAACTTGCTGAGGGTGCACTCGATGCCATTGTCTTTGTCACTGATGACGATGTTGAAGAGCACTGGTCCCAAGACCGACCCCTGAGGGACAGCACTTGTGACCAGAAGAGGGAAAATGGGTCAGATTTCATAGGGTCATGAAAATGAGTGGGGGAGCTGAAGTCACGACTACTGTTGGCCATGTCCCATGGCACTGCAACCAATGGCTTTTTCATGTTTGGTGGGTAGAGGTATGTCTGAAACTCAGACACTGCAGAACCGCCTTGTTATTTCCCAGTGCTACTGTGTGTGTGTCTCTATTATTCATGTGAGAGCTCTGAGTCTTCCCAAAGCCTTCTGACTGTTGTCATTCTTCGTTCCCTGTATCTCTTATGTGAGAATTCATGTGTATTGTAACTTTTCCTCACTGTTTAATGGGACGTTACTTTGTAATTTAACAGCCATCTCTAATAACTAGCATTTAGTACTTGGACTTTGAAGCAAAATCCTGAATGCTCCTAGAAAGAATATTGTTGATCGTAATGATGATTAAATTCCAAATGAGGATTGAGACTCTACTATGCAAGGTTCAGTGCAAAAAGAAAAAAATTAAAAAAGCAAGAAATAGCCTCAGTCCTTTATAAACAATGCAATAAACAAGAAAAGGTAAAAAGAAGGGAAGGAAATCAGAAGGTACCGTATGACTCATAAGCTGTTTACTTCTTGCAGGCTGACTTGTCTTTTCTCTGATTCTTGTTCATTTCCTGGTGGAAATGAGATTCCTCTTAAAAATCCTCCTATTCTGACCACTTCTCCATCCTCTCTCAAGAACATATTCCAAGCTTACATTCTGTGAAGATTCCTCACTGAACTGATTTTTATGCACTTAAATACACCGAATTCAGTGGCACGTGCATAAACTGCACATGTAGTTGGAATAAAGAATTAGAGAAGAAATTACTAATCCATTAGTGTTTGTAGACTTCTAAGTACATACTGTGCTACTAAAGCTTCTGGTATCAAGTGCAAAAGGAATATATGCAAGGTCAGTCCATGTACAAGGCAGGAATAAATCATACAGTTCAAAAGGAAATGACTCAGAGAAGCTGCTGGTTTATTTCCCTTAGACTGATATTTATTCCCCCTTCAATAGGACATTGCTTCTTTTTTGGGAAACATTCTCCTTCCACATCTCATAATCTCATGTGCTTTACAATGTTTTAATCCACTCTGTAATTAAGAGCTCCAGCTTTTAATCTGGTTTTGTCTTCTAGGGGGGTTCTGTAAGCTAATAACTTACCATCCACATCAGCTTCCCTGGCCATCCTCCTGCAAATGCTGTGTGTACTACAGGTGAGGAGGGATCATTTTTATTACCGCAGAGTAGAATGCCCTAAAGACAAATGGAGTGGCTAACATTGTGACCGTAAATTGAGCTCTTAATTGCTGTTTATAGGATATTTAGGAGTAATAACTTCAGTAGAAAAATAAAACGTAATTTCTAGTTTTGCCGCTTTCATTTTATTTACTACTCTTTTTCTAGTACACTAATCTGAGTTTTATGAAAATCAGTTCAAAATGTCTTGGGAATCATTTATGGGTTCCTAAGGCTCCAGTTTTGCCTAGAAGAAAACAAACATAGCTTTCAGATAAACATAAAAGCACCAGCTGTTTTTCCTCCAGAATATTTTCTTCCCTAATACTTGCCTTTGGAGATAATTTTACAAGAGGAAACATATAATGTGTGGAAATGTGTGAGAATAAGTTTACAATAAGTCTATTACTGTAAACACAAAGACTGGCTTTTGTGCCTCAGTAACTGCTCCAGAAGTCTGATGTGTTGGGGAAAAAAAGAGAAATCTTGGAAGCAGACCAGCTTAACCCTCTGCCAGCTCGACCAGCTTTGGGGCCTGTTGTCTGGTAGGCAGTTTGATTTTTGCCAAGGCAGTTTTCTGGTCCATTACTCCAATAAGGCCTGATTTGTTACTTTTTCCAGAGCATCTTTGCTGGAGCTTGAAGTGACTGCTCCTGTGAACAGTAGATTATGTAATGTTGGTAGTGCCAGCTCATAGCTTAGTGATAGGATATGTAAAATGTTCAGCCAGTGACAGGGAATGTCCTGTCTCTTCCCACTTTGTCACTTACATATATGAATTTCTGCTGCTTAGATTGTAGTCTTGCATTTGTTGTGTGAGCCTAGATTTCTTTTGAAGGTGTGTCTGTATCATACTATCTGACTGGTCTCAACTGTTGCCTCACTCTAGCCAAAACAGCCCTCCTGGTGATGTTAGGGTTGGTGACTGAATACATAAAATAGATTCACAGTTCTCTCTTAAAAAGTTGCAGTGGGAATGTTGGTGGAAACATCTGGCTTATCATCATATTAAGTTTCTTTCACAAGACCCTGACCCTGATAAAATATATTCATGTACACATATGTGGCTACTCTAAGGGGATTCACTCCTTTGCTGCTTTCCTCCCAATTTCAGGCCTGTGTAATGGAGGAAAAAAGTGTGCGCTAATGACAGTTGAAGAGTGCTACAGTGTCGAATGACAGTCTTCATTTTGCACATGTAAAAATCAGTGCCAAACTCTGACACCAAAAATGAAGAAGTAGAACAATATTATGTAGAAAATTTGCTTTAGCTGGTGCATAACCTTCTGTGTCCGCACCTTTACATGATATGCAATTTCTGTGCTGCAGTACTCATCTAAGATGAAAGGATTTGTGTGACTCCCAGAGACAATTTCAGTATTTAACAAAACCAGTTCTTGAATTTTTCATACTTCACATCTCTCGCTTCAAATCACCTGTCTTTCCATGTCAGCACAGATGATCCTTTAAAATCTGCCTTTTTCCTTACAGCTTGTGTTCCCAATAATTCGTTTTTTTTTCCAACACCAGTGGCTTCTGACTGTTACACCTCACAGTGAATCAACCATCTTTTGGTTTCCCTCTCTTCTACTCTAAAGCATCTCATTCGAATAGTTATTGATTCATGAATTGTGTAAAGGTGATAGAACTGAAAACATGAGGGAATTGTCTTCTGCAATACAATGGTGGATTAAGTTGCAACTTAATATATTTAGATTTATATAGCTGCTGGTTGCATTTCTAAGTAGCCGTCTGTAGACACGGTCCTAAAATCTTGTCAGGAACTAAGCCTTAAATTTGCGGTTCTGATTGTGATTCTGATTAACAGAATAATAGCTATTACTTTGTGTGCAACTTCCTATCCTTTAGGGTTTGTTTAGGTTGTTTATCAGGAAGAATTTCTGCTCATAGATGGTGGTCAGGCACTGGAGTGGGCTGCCCAGGAAAGTGGTGCAGTCCCCACCCCTGGAGGTGTTTAGGAGATGTGTGAATGTGGCACAGAATCACAGAACGGAAGGGGTTGGAAGGGAACTCTGGAGATCATCTAGTCCAAACTGCCTTAGAAAACAAGTTCCCTACAGTGGGCTGCACAGGAAAGTGTCTGAGTGGGTTTAAAATATCTCCAGTGCCAGAGACTCCACAGCATCTTTGGGCAGCCTGTTCGACTGCTCTGTCAACCTCAAAGTAACAGTTCTTTCTCATGTTTGATGGAACTTCCAGTGTTCCAGTTTGTGCCTGTTGCACTTTATTCTGTCACTGGACACCATTGAAAAGAGCCTGGTCCCATCCACTTGATACCTTCCCATCAAATATTTATAAGCATTGATAAGATCCGCTCTCAGCCTTCTGTTCTCCAGGCTGAACAGTCCCAGCTCTCTCAGCCTTTCCTCATAAGGAACATGCTCCACACCCCTCCTCATCCTTGTGGCCCTCCGCTGCACTCTCTTTGGGAGTTCCCTGTCTTTCTTGAGCTGAGGAGCCCAGAATGAGACACAGTACTCCAGATGCAGCCTCAGCAGGGCAGAGTAAAGGGGGAGGATCACTACCCTTGACCTGCTGGGCACACTCTTTTTAGTGCACCCCAGGATCCCACTGGCCTTCTTGGCCACAAGGGTGCACTGCTGGCTCACGGCCAACCTGTTGCCCACCAGGACACCAAGCTCCTCTGCAGAGCTTCTCTCCAGCAGGTCAGCCCCTGACCTGTATTGATGCATGCAGTTATTTCTCCCCAGGTGTAGGAGTCTACACTTGCCCTTGTTGAACCTCATCAGGTTCCTCTCTGCCCCACTCTCCAGCCTGTCCAGATCTCACTGAATGGCAGCACAGCCTGCCGCTGTGTCAGCCACTCCTCCCAGATTCGTGTAATCAGCCAACTGATGTGCTGAAGGCACATTCTGTCCCTTCATCCAGGTTGTTGATAAATGTGTTTAGCAAGGGACACAGTTTAGTGACGGCACTTGGTAGGTCAGGTTGATTGTTGGGCTTTAAGATCTTGAAGGTCATGTCCAAAGTCGATGATGATATGATTCTGTCCTGAGTATTTATGTGATAAAAACTGCTATCCTGTTTTTGAATCTCAGTCTTTCTGTGCACAACATCCAAAAGGTAAGAAAGTAATGTGAACCCCTTTCAGAAATCAGGAGCTGATACATGGGGAGTGGGACTGCATGCTGGGGAAGAGGAGAACCTGTAGACTAGACGGGCAAACCATTGTGGCAGCACCCAACAGTGTCCGCAGGCTACAGGTGGCCATGTTGGTCTCAGCTGACCGCCACCGCTATCTGCGTGTCAGTCATCCCTACAAAGCTGCAGAAGAGGTGGCATGTGAGTTGGCCTGGAAAGGCAGCGAGGTGTGTGGGGCCAGGTGAGCTGCCACCTGTTCTTCTGGAGTGGTCGCTGCTTCTCAGCACCTCCTGGAGGATGTGAGATGAGCTGTCCTCTAGAGATGCCTCTTTCTTTCTGTCAGCACACAGAAGGACTGTGGATGGCTCGCTTGGACCAGATACCTCAGTTTTAGGAAGCTAAAGCCAGGTGCCAAGTGACTTACAGTCCAGGAGGAGCGTGCTGCTCCCTGAAGTTGGAACCCAGGCCAGGCTTTCCCCAGGCCTCATCAAGGTCTCATGGGTACAGAGCTGCTCAGAGGCACCATTGAGAAGAAGGCTGTTCTTTCACAGCGTTGCTTTTGTTCTGCCCCTCATTTTTTCTCTTCAACTTCTAGAACAGGTACAAAATGCAGTCTTTCCAAAGTAAGCTGTCTTAGTTCTGTGTTTCATAACCACCAGGGAAAAATCATTAAGTGGAAGAAACAGTAGTGTTATTGATTTGGCGGCATGGAAGGCATAGCATAACCTGACTTTTATCCATAATACTGTGGTTTTCTCAGTTGTGGAGTAACTTGGGCAGGTGCATCTTAAATTTCATAAAGAATTTCATCTTGAGAAAACTTAACATCTCTGTTATTTTCACATATATTCATGTAATGATGCAGCAAGTTAAAATGACCAGCAATTACAACTGTACACGTTGGAAATTTTTGCACCTGAAGATAGTGGTAATTCATTAGGACGGATGAGCAAGAGGCTTTTCATTTTCTGTTCTGACTCCAATGAAGTAAACTTGTTTTTCCAGTCTTGGAAGTACAGCTTATTATTTCAGTGAATAAAGGCAAAAGTGCATGTGAAGGATGTTGTTAGAATTCATTATATTTTGAAGTGATGTACGACATATTTATAATTGTAAATAATATTTGGCATAAGACTGTGTTGCTTTTAACCATGTAATAAAGGATATTATTTATCTATTTATTTTTAGGAGGCAGATTTTTGAAACCACTGTAAGTATGAAACGTGGAAGGAGGAGAGAAATTGGTAATTCTTCAGTTAAATGAAGCATACCTTGAAACAGTTTTCTTATGCTTTAAATAAATCTTACACTACTCTACTTTGCTTTAGGACAGTTTTATGGTGCATATTCTCTTCACTTAAACTTCCATACCAGAGGGTAAATTGTATAGTTTTAGCACAAGTGATACTGCTCTTGTCTTGAAAGGCAGAAGCAGCTGCAGAACAGGGTAGGAGGTGTCCAGAGAAAGACATGATGGGAAAATGCATGGTGGGCAGGGACAGGATGTGCACTTGTGTTCAGGAGTGTTTGTGGAGCATGGATGGGAGATGATTCCTGGAGTGAAATACTGAAATTGACTGAGATTACAGATGCTTGAGGGGGTGTTGAGCAAATTATGATCATATCTTGAGTGAGGAAATTTGGATGGTGGAAGGTGACTGTTGTTTCAAAAGGGAATCTGTTGTGCAACTCCCACTCTGGTCATGGAAGCCTTTTTTCAGAGATCACCACAGACTCAGATGGTGCTTCATCATACAAGGAACTGTGACTGAGGGATGATATTTGTGCACTGCAGCCAGCCTGTGTTGAATGTTTACCTTTTGTCATTGAACTCAGAGGAAATGGGTGCAACCTGTAGCACAACCCTGTAGAAACATTCTAGAAATAGCTAGAGGACAAGTGTCTTGGTATGAAGTTAACACTTCTGATACTCCAAACCATTTATTTCTGTCAGCACACAATCTTTATTCCCTTTAAGAGTCCGAACTCCTAATTCCTATGCCTGTTCTTAACCAAGTTTCTCACAGCACTGCTGTGTAAGATTACACTGCGAGTGGCATCTGTGACACCAAACTGCTGGTCCTCTGGTACAGCTGCCTCTTCTAGTTTAGTTTGTGTCACTTCAGTAGATTAACTAGAGAGCCATGTTAGCTGCATCTCTACAAGTACAACCAGAGCAAGCCATTGCCAAGGAATCTGGATAATGGCCTAGGAATCCATATGTGTAGACAAGCCCCTGGGAGAGCAATAATAACAAAACAGCCAAACCAAACCATTATAAATCACCTTCTTTTGCAAGAGGACTATTTAGTTGGGTAAGTAGTTACTGTCTTATGGAACAGTCTTTCTGGAACTGGATTGCTCTAGATTCAGTGTTTTGTTATAAGTAGTTTTCATTAAGAACAATCCCTGATTTAACGTAGTGCAGTGTATTTATTCTAAAATAAGGTTAAGAAATGGCTGACACCAATACTTGACCAGTACTGTTTTGTTGTTGCTTTGGTTGAATGACTCCTTGTAGCAATCAGTAGCCATCGGTAACCTTCTGTACCTATTCTCACTTTCCAGTGGTCTGCAGTAACCAGAAAAACAGATTTATGTTCCTCTTGACTGCCAAAGCTGTGTTATACTGTACTTGAGTACCAGTTTAGCTTTCAGTGTAGCTGAATTCTTAAGGCATTTTTCCATAAGAATTCTTAAACACACATTAGCTTGCTGCACTTTGTGCGCTTTTCTGGATCCACCCAACCCTGTGTGTTACTGCACACCTCTTGGTGACCTAACTGGCCTGGCTGATGGACTGTATGACAACCAGTGCAGCAGCGGTTTGTCAAATCAGAAATGCTTTTAGTTCCTATGTTAGCAGTGCTCTGATGTGTTAGATTACTGGCCTGTAGTGCAAAGCTTGTTCTAATTTGCCCTGTAGTCTTTTAGGATAACTTGCCCAGGATCTCAGCAGAGGGATTTCACACAGCTTTCTGAGTCTGAAGGACAGGCTGATGTGTCCCAGTGAGAGTTTGGGGCCAAGAGGTGTGTGGTCATTCACCAGACTCTGAACCTCACTAGGCCCAGCAGTCCCTGGGTGAAGAAACAGCTGGAGGGGGAAGGATTCACCTTGTTAACTCCATGCTCCCGGCAGCCTTTCTGTGAGTCTTTCCTTGTCAAAGGTCTCCAACGTGAGTTTTCCCAAGGCATTATAGCCTGTCTCTCATTTTCCAGTCATCTGAGTGGTGGTGGAGCTGCAAGAAAACTGTGTGCAAAACTGATGTGCCACTTGCTGGCTTCAAAGTGTTGATATAATTCACTGTGAGACAGACAATGCTCACGTCTAATTGGTGCCGTTTCTGGGTGGAACACAGTATTCCTTGATGAGCCGTAGGACTTCTGAAAACCATTGTAAGTAGAGTATTTGAGTCCTTCCCATATTTTCAGGGATAAAGGAAGTTGTTTGATGCAGTTTATTTTTGTGGCACTCAAGCCTCATATTTAATTGAGCCCTTTTATGCTCCGAGGCTTTCTGTTTGCCTTGTGCAGTATTTGATTGTGGAGTGTTCGATGTGCCTGAGCTGCTTTTTGTTCTGTACACAAAAAGCCGATATCTAAATTTCTCTTTTTCAAATACACATAAAGATCCGCGGGGACAGCAGCGTTGTCAGGATTACACACTGTTCCCTTCTTGCAAGCCATTTCTGTCTGTGCAGGAGTAATTGTGCAGCCCTGGTTGCGGTAGGCAGCGTTTTGCATGGTTATTCCACAGGTTCTAATGTCATTACAAAGTGCACACTGACAGGGAGGTGGACTTGGGAAGCGTCAGTGCTGTCAAGGATCATCCCAGGGTCTGACATGATTGCTTTGTGCTCCAGCAAATTTTAGGACACTTCTCCCATTTTTAAGATGGGAACCAGACCAAAACATGAATCAATAGTACTGTTACTTATGACAAATTAAAAGGAAAACAACGTAATCATAAGCAGGGTTTGTGAGTCTCATAAGCAGGCTATAAAAACCCAACTCTAAATTAGGTTATGGCTTTTTTATCTTTTGTATTAAGATGTGCAATACTTGCACACGTACAAATGCACACATAATAGCAGGTGCCTGGCTGTGATATCCCCGCTGTGACAGCCATGCCATTGAGGACGTCATCAGCCCATTTTGTTACAAGAACTTCAGTGAGCATCTTCTGTCTGTCCCATCGCAGCAGATGCTGTTTACACCCACTCTTTCTGAAGTACGTGGCAAAACGCTGCTTTTAATTGTTTTGCCTTCAGCGTATTTTCTTGCAATCTGTCAGTTTGCCGTGCATCTCACAAAACATGACCCTAAAGAGGGGAGGGAGTTCATTCTTCCTAAAAGCACAAAGGCTCTGTCTAGCGTGAACAAAACACTGCGTTTATGAAAGATAGCACATTATTTCCTGCCGCAGCTAGGTGAAACCACGAATGGATGAATACCGTTATTTTCATTCTCCCTGTCATACGTACACATTTACCGAGAGTCTATTAAGATATTTGCCACGGTTCTCTGGCTGTCAGTATCTTAAGGCATTGATAAGGCACAGAAACAGTTCACGGCTCCTCAGGGTCCCAAATTGCTCTTGAAATTGGGTCTACCCGTATCCTTCTTCTGTAATTGAAAACTCTCTTTTGGATTTGGTTCAGCAGCATCGAAAGGTACCGAGGCGAGCAAAAGGTTGTGTTGGGCTGGGAGCTGTCGGCGCATCGGCAGCAGCAGGGTGATGAACTTATTGTTGTGAGGGAATGAGACTCCGCTGCACTCGTCACGGGCTGCTTTTGCCAGCTGCTTTTTGTGCTTTATCTTCTAGGCTGTCGTTTGGCAGAAGATAAATGTATTATATATACCCACATGAGAGGGAAACAAAATCAAGTCAGAGAGATACGGACCCTTAGAAGAGATTAGAGATTGGAAGGGCACAAAGTACGTGCAGATACCATCTTCAGAGAACGCGATTAGATGTGAGAGGAATGAGGGAGGCACGGCCTGCATTCAAACCTGGCTCCATCAGCACTGTGCTGAGAGGCAGGCATGGTCAGCCAGTAACCCTGGTTTGCTTCTCAGATCTCAGGCCCCAACTGTGGCTTCCAGCTGGGATGCAGCTGAATGAAAGTTATCTTTGTGCTGTGACATACTGGGTCCCAGCAGTGCAGCGAGGAGTGGAGGCAGGAAGCTTGTCTGCTTCTGTTTGCAGGCTTGTGTGCTGCCAGTCCCTCTGTGCCTGCAGCAGATCCACACAGAAGCCTGAGGGATGACCAAGCCAAGAGGAACAATCTGAAGCATGAGGGGAAGAATTCTCTCTCTTGTTCATGGAGTTACCAAATGTTGTAGTGGTATGTGGAAGACTGCCAAGTAATTTGCTGGAAAAGGAAACTTTTCTGTAACAACAAAGGGCAACAGGAGCAATGGTTTTAAACTAGAAGAGGGGAAAAATAGATTATATACCTTCACTCAGAGGGCACTGAGGTAATGGAGCTGGATCAGGCTGCCCAGAGAAGCTGTGGTGCCCCATCCCTGGAGGCTCACAAGGCCAGGTTGGATGGGGCCCTGGGCAGCTGAGCTGCTGGGTGGCAGCCCTGCCCATGGCACAGGGTTGGGGCTGGGTGGGCTTCAAGGTCCCTTCCAACCAAAGCTTTTCCATAATTCTGTGATAAACATTTATTTCTGTAGGCATTCTATCTGATATAAAATCAAGAGTTTTGTGAAAATGCCATCAGTAGTCCATCAGTAGTCACAACATGCAGTCAAATGTCAGGACACAAGAGGGAGATAGTAGGCACTGCAGGGAGAAACGCTGTGGAGGGAGGGAGGAAGGAAGGAAAGGGAGGGAGGAAGGAAGGGAAGGGAAGGGAAGGGAAGGGAAGGGAAGGGAAGGGAAGGGAAGGGAAGGGAAGGGAAGGGAAGGGAAGGGAAGGGAAGGGAAGGGAAGGGAAGGGAAGGGAAGGGAAGGGAAGGGAAGGGAAGGGAAGGGAAGGGAAAGGAAGGGAAAGGGTGGAAGGGGAAGGGAAGGGAAGGTAGAAGGAAGGAAGAAGGAAGGAAGAAGGAAGGAAAAGAATCAGAGAGGAGCTACACTAAATGCTGAGGTTATGTCATTTAGAAAGTGCTGTAATACCACAGTGCTGACTGCAATGTAACTGTCAATGTAGATGGGTCCTATATCAGACGCCTTAGAAGTGACCTGTTTGACTGCTGCGAGGAGCTATTACAAGGGCAGTTATTAGGGAGTTTAGTATGAAACCGAAGCCCAGAGCAGTCTTACATCAGAATTTTATATTGCAGAGGTTGTCACTGCAGTTCTAATTGGCTAAAATTTGCCATGACTAATTCTCTAGGCAAACAAATCAACTTGCAGTTGAACAGATTTCTTTCTCCATAATTTGGTTTAATACCTGATGAAAACAGTTGATTAAAACACGATTTACCAGGTTACTGTGTCTGACTTGTATTTTTGAACTAATAGGAACATGTGCCTATGCAAAATCAGGGGCGGGCTGCAGAGAAAATAGACACAACTCTATAGAGTGCAGCTGTGGTTTTGTGGAAGGAGAGGAGGAGGAGAAGCTTCAGAGAGTCTCTGGCAAGGTTGTCAAGGTTACAGATACTGTTGCTTCTGTAGGTGAGTGGCTTGGGCATTCTCTGTTGATAATTGGTATCGGCTGTTCTCTTGCAAGATAACAGAATTTGCATTTTAATTGAATTGTTGCATTTATCAACACTAGAGCATAAAACATAAGTCACCGGAAGCTTTGCAAAGTACCAGCGTGAGGAATTTGGGAGGGAAAAAAAAGAGTACAATTTTTGCATTTACCCCGATAATATTTATAAACTTTTTAAAAATATATAAGAAATGAGACTCCGGTTATAAACTCTCCATGAATTAACCACCAGATAGGCTCTCCTGATTGATTACATCCCAGCACAAACGCTGTTTTGGAAGCTGTTTCAAACATTTCAAGCACTCCAGTCTGGTGCTCATTGTGACAACGCAAGGCTTGCAGTCGGTTCGCTGCTTTGAGGCATTGCTGAGACTGCAGCAGCAGCAATGCTTTAGCCCCGGGAAAGAAATTTCCACAGCTACCAGTATGGTATGGCTCAAACAGAGCCTGACAGCGTCAGGACGTACTTTAGGAAAACAAATGATGTCATGGTAGATTTCAAACTGTGCTTGGAATTGGTACAATATATTGGTACAACATATTGAATTTTCTGCCAGATTTAAGAGTAATACGGTGAGATCTTAATCCACTGCAAAGATGTGCAGCACCACCAGCTTCCTTAGAGCTATATGAACGTGCTCAGTGGTGTCACTGCAGGTCGGCACAGGGAGCAGGCAGCCTGCTTTGTAGATGACAGAGAGGAGCTGCACCAGTAACATCCAGCCAGAAAATCCACCAGTGCTTTGGCATTAGAGCAGCCCCCACTTACTTTGAAATGCTTTTCATGTGCAAAGTGAGATAATTCAGAGAACTATTTAAGAACTCACAAAATATCTTGCCCTTTGTGACAGGAAGCTGTAAATTCCACTAAAACTGTACGAACTGCACAATTTTAAGCAAAGCAGAAGTTCCAGCAAATGCCATGCCTCTGGGACACTGAATCCACTCTGAGTTTGGAGGAGACACCAGTTTCTGTTTTCCTCCTAAAAGAGAGTGAGGAAACTTTCTGTTCTAAAACCACCCTTCCTGTGCCCACTCGACCTCCTCGTCCTGCTGCACCTTAAAATCCTCAATTTCTCAGTTTCCCCTCCGAGGCAGGAGAATGGCATCAGTCACTGGTTTGTTAGCACCATACCCATGATGGGCAGCTCCCCCGCTCCACTGCCTTCCCCGTGACACAGGCAGGAGAGGCTGGGGTAGGAGAAGAGGTCTTAGGATCTGGAAGAACAATAAAAGGAGAGCTGGGGAACTGTTTTCAGTGTTGAACACCGTATTGTACTGGCATTTACCCGTGGGGTGTTGCTGTAATACAGTCAGTTCAGCCTCTTCCTTGGTGACCTTACCTGTCACGTTAACCAGAATGTTGTGCATGGACAAAGAAGAAGATAAGGCAGGGATGCCAGTTGACTGTTGCCAGTCTTAGCAGTAGGTAGCATTTGCAGTTACAGTGATGATGGGTGCAAGTGCAGAATCAGGAAATGACTGATTTTCTGTAGAACAGTTGCACGAGACTTGCTCAACAACATGCTTTGTTGCTGTCTTTTGGTTTTGTCAGTCCGCCTTCTCAAGCAGATGGCTGTTGCTATTCTGTACGCTTCTCAACAGAAGCATTTCCCCCATACTAAATAGCTTAACAGTTTAGGATGAAGCTGTTCTCTTTACATTTAATAACTTTCTGATTTAAGAAAGATTAGTCACGCATAGCACGGAGGTACTGCTAGTAGTGAATGGAGGCATTTGCACTCTGAATTCTAGTGAATTACATGATATATGTTGCACAGTTTTTACTTTGTTCTCTGGCTGGTATAGCCTGTAACATCACTTTCTCCAGAATGAATTAAATTCTGTACATGGGATTGTCATCACGCATGTTTTTTCTATGCTTTTTTAAATAATGGTTGAATTTCAAGTGGTCTTGCAGGTCTCATGGAGAATATCTCCATGCAAAGCAGATTCTACTTTTAATATTTTAACTCTTTACGTCATGCAGCTTTCTACATCAAAAAGCTATTATGAGCTGGTATGTAAAGCACTCAGATGTCTTCCTGAAGTGAGGATGGACCCATCTTGGGACGAAAGCTTGTTATGCACCAGAGGAATAGTGTATTTAACTGATACAGAACTATGCAGCTTACAGTGGAAATCTCTCAAAATTCCACAGAGAATGGCATAGTCAGTAACTGCTCTATCTCAGTTGTAAGTTATATATAGAAGCATGACAGCACCCCATGTGCAGAGGTACCCAGGTGCTCATCCTTCCCCTGCGCTGCTCAAGTCCTCTCTCCTGTTGTGTGTGCCGCAGGGACAGGCTGAGGGATGGGCAAACACAAAAGCTCACTAGGGTAGTAATGCAGGTAATTTTACATGAGATGCATGGAGAAGGACTTGGGGTTCCCGGTGGACAAGAAGCTGGACGCGTGTGCTTGCAGCCCAGAAGGCCAGCTGTATCCTGGGCCGCATCAAAGAGGGGTGGCAGTAGGGAGAGGGAGGTGATTGTCCCCACCTCGTGAGATCCCACCTGTAGCACTGCATCCAAGCCTGGGGCCCCTAGCACAAGAAGGACATGGAGCTGTTGAAGTGGGTCCAGAGGAGGGCCACAAAGATGACTGAAGGGCTGGAGCACCTCTTCAGTGATGAAAGATTGAGGGATTTGGGCTTCTTCAGCATGGAAAAGGCTCCAGAGGGATCTCACTGCGCCCTTGTAAGTACTTAAAGGAGGCTAATAAACAGGAAAAAGATTGAGCTTTTACTCAATTTGATAGTGCTAGGACAAGGGGTAATGGTTTTAAACTAAAAGAGAGGATATTTGAATTAGATGTTAGGGAGGCAATTCTTCACTCAGAGGACAGTGAGGCCCTGGCACAGCTGCCCATAGAAGCAGTGGTGCCCCATCCCTGGAGGCACTCAAGGCCAGGTTGGATGGGGCCCTGGGCAGCTGAGCTGCTGGGTGGCAGCCCTGCCCACAGCAGGGGAATTTGAACTGGATGGTTTCTTAGATGTCTTCCAAACCAAGCCTTCTATGATTTTTTGATTCTATAGAGCACACTAAACTCAATGTTTTGTTTGCTGTCTATTCTGTGTCCAGAACCTCAGACAAGAAGCCACTCAAAATTACCACGTTTTAGAGGTATTTGTCAACAGACAGATCTAAAACAAAATGGTAGCTGCAATATTTGGAGAATTAATGGGCCCAACTTGCTGAATCAAATTTCTGCACATCCTGTAGGTCTCTTCAAGAAGGATAACGTGGCAGTGAGGAAGCACCTGACTTTTATCAGTCTGATGACTGCTTTTCAGGCTGCTACATCAGTGCACGAATGCACAATCTGAACCTCAGATACAACTATTAAATTTGATCTGTGAACTGTTTGGGTTGTGCTTTAAAATGTGGAGCGAGCACTGACCTCCGGTTTTCAGAAAATGCTTTAATGAAAGCACGTGGCTTAGTTCATACAGCAGATTTCCAGAGGTGGAAGATTGAACTTCACCTGTGATCTCTATGCTGGCGTGGCAGACAGGCTGACAGTTGAGTGCCAGAGCTTTCTGTCAGAATTTGGGCTGCATCAGAATGTCACAGTGTATGGGCACACACTGTCCCACGCTGCATGTCCCACCTGGTGGGTGGTGGCACACGGCGCTGCAGGATAGCCAGGCTGTGCCCCAGCAGTTTTGTGCTGTCAGTGAATAGCGGGCCCGGTCATGCTGAGAACGTAAGTAACAGGAGGTGATTGGTAGAGTTTAGTGCTGCTTTACAAATGTGTGTGGATATTCAAGGCAGAAATAGATACTTCTTTTTAACAGAGCCGTAGATAATGCAGCATACGCAGCCTTCTGCAGCAGAGAGATGTGAGGATGTCACCTTCTGAAGGAATCAGATTAGTCTTGTGAACTTAGTGCTGGTGGCTTGTTCTCCTGCCTCCTCCTTGGAAATGAAGTCATTTTGATGTACTACAAAAGGGAGCGTTTGTAGACTTGCTGACTTACACAAAGCAGAATACTTCATTCTGTACAAGAAAAGAGTTTCTTCTTCTTTATTCAGAAGAGGCTGGTAATTCTACATCCTGGAATTTCTCATGAAATGAAAAATAAACTGATTGATACTTTGACTACTACACAAAATGCAGTGTATGTTTCCAGTGGAAAAGTAATCACATTTACAATCTGCTCCCTAATGGCACTTGTCCATCACTGATGACCAGGTTTTTCTCTTGCTTAAACCTGTTTTCGGCAGTCTGACCAGTCTGTGCCTGTCATAGCTGTGTGTTCACACAAGGGATGTATCTCACCCTCACTTGCGGAGGGCAGGGCAGCCCTTGCTGAAACCAGAAGAAAATGAGAATCCAGTTTAGAAGGCAGGGCTCCTTTCCTCTTTGCCTCTTATGTGACGTGCACAACAATCCTGCTCGTTAACTGTGCCCGCTGTTAGTGACTTTGTGTTAGATTTTCAGTGCTTGAGACTAAAACTGAACTGTGTTGGATTATGGTGTACTGTGGGTATCACGTAACAAACTCTCTCCTTTCTTTAGGCCCAAACTGCTTTGCAGAAACCACTGTCATTCCTGCAGGCCGAGAGGTGAAGACTGACGAATGCACTATATGTCACTGCACTTACGAAGAAGGCACGTGGAGAATTGAACGACAAGCTATGTGCACTAGACATGAATGCAAACAAATATAGGGAATCTACCAGTCCAAGAACTTTCATGGTTTTTATAAACTATCTCACAGCAGTGAGCACCGTGGATGACCCAGGGAAATCAGAACGAGAAGATTCTGGTGAGGAGCAAATAGACTATGGATACTTTGTTTTTCACAGTCACTTAATTCTGCAAGGCAAAGCAGTGCGTATATTTAAATAAAGTTTGGACATAAGAATACTTGTCTTAATAAATGTGTTATTTTCACAGTGAGTACACTAAAATACACTCTATAAAGTATTCTATGTATTTCTATAATACCATTATAGAGCTTAAAAATAAATGTTTTATATAGACAATACAGATTAAAGTACTGTATCATTGCCTGTCCTGTTGTGTACATGCACCATAACTAAACATTACATTTCTATTCTAGTTTTATCATGGTAGAGTTTTCTTTGGGTTCTTGCGTTTGGTATTCTTTTCCCAAATGTTTATTTTCAGTTTAGTGGGCCAGGAAGGAGTCGGTGTATGATAAAACTTCTTCATCCTCGCTGTTGGAAAAACATGTAGTCCAATATGCTTTCAGAGAATGTGCTCACTTATGCACTTGCGAGTAGTGCTGGAATATAAAAGTGAGTCAGCTCCTTTTCTTAGCTGCAGTGGTGTAGGTCTGCGGGTCCACAGCTGAGATCACTTGGAGCAGTGAGTAATACAAAAGTGGCCTCTCTTATCTGTGTTTATAAAACGTTAATTAGACAAAATCAGTTCATAATACGAAGTTCAGACATAACACATTAGAGCAGGGCAAATCCCTCTGTGATATAAACAATACAGCACTGCTGAGGTGGTGGAAATGGGGTAAGTCAGCGGGTGGCATCATCAATGTAACGTACAGTAGTTGTGGAGAGGTGTGGATGGGCTGTGGCTGCACACGCACATCCTTAGGCAAGAGAGCACCTAAATCCTGCTGTTTCTGCCTTGCTGATGCTTGTTCAGCTTTTCTTGATTGATCTCCATCTGTCTGGCTGTCTGCACAGGCTCTGTAACACTGTGTTGACGAGAAATGTTTTGAGCAAGCTCTTTGAATCCATCAAAGGATTTATAGCACAGAAGCTGACTCTGGACACGCATGGAGTGAATCACATCTCCCTGCTTCCAACGCTTACAGCCTTTGTTTAGATCCACGTTGGTTTTAATTTAGCTTATCTCCAACTCCTGGATTGCATCTGCTTTGAATACCTGCTAAGACAGTGGCTCAAGAGAACACAAACAAGGGCTTAATTTAAGCTTTCCCTAAAAAAAATGTAATGAATAAATATTAAGAAATGGAAAAGCATTGCTTAATTCCCTTTTACTTCTTGCTACTTATTGCCATGCAGTAACCTGCCTTCCAGGTTTGGATCCATACAAAGTGTGATTTTCTGGTACTGGTGAAGAACATGGAAGTTTCGCCTGTGAGTTTAGTCAGTTGCAGTTATCTCTTCCAGTCTGTACTTTGAGTGTGTCCGTCTATTGCTGGGACCTATTTTTCCCAGTGATGGAATGGGAAAAGAGGAGTGATGGAATGAAGAAACCTTCTCCTGCACAGACAGTCCTGTGACAGTCAGACACAGCCTACTCACAGAACAGTGGGAGAGGGGAAGACATTATTGATTTGAATAGTTTAAATCACTCAAAATCCAGTAAATAGCTTTCCCTAAAGTGAATGTGCATGTATGTAAACATTGTATGGAGATAGGTGTTCTCCAGTTGCCTGAATTCCTAGCAGGGATGCAAGAAGTATTACACCCGGCATGTCAGTAACTCAGCTGCTGGCTGTGAAGGATGACACAGACTGCAGATTTATTTTTGTTTCTTGGAAGAGGAGAGTGTTTTGTCTCTCATTTGTAGCTTCTGCTTCACTGAAGCTCTTGTTAAGCTTTATCATCTTTCCTTGGGCTTGAATTTATGTTCCTTTGGGAAGTTCTCTTTCTTGAAGTATCGATGACAAGGTTAAAGGCTATTTTATTGTGTCTTCCCAGTGTAACTTTTATAACTATTTTCTACTGCATTTTTTTTTCAAATGGTATTTTTCATCTTTCAGTCCTGGCACCAACATATTCGTGTAATCTTTAGTTCAGCAATAGGTTGGTCTGTCCCCATTTGATACGGATTGTCCTGAACAAATTTACCTTGACAGACGGCTCTATGGATTATTTCTTGAAGACTATATTTTGAGATATAATCTATCTTTCTTTCTGTTTGAGATAGAATCTTCAAGTCTGTTGAGATGCAATTTTTAATTTTTTTTTTTTTTTTTTTTTATGTAGTGAGATAGCAGTGGGTAAGCTTGGGACCTTCTTCATGCCAAGGTCATTGGCTGCATCCAGCTTTGTCCCCTAGTATTATTTCGATGAGAGCTGTTTGGCCATTCCTGAGGATGGGCAGATGTCAGCAGCCTCACCCAGCTGTGGAACCAGGGTGTGCAGGCATTTTGTTGTTATCCCAGGAGGCAAGGCAGCACCACACAGCAGCTCATTTACCCACCTACCTCACCCCCCTCTATTCCCAGTGAGACAGAGAAGAGAAAAGGAGGAGCAAAAGCGAGGGAATGAGAACTGGAAGAAAAAACAAAAAAGTGAAAAAGCAAGTGATGAAAAGGCCATCACTCACCACCTCCCATAGGTAGATTGATTCCTAGCCAGTTCTTGAACAAAAAACAAATAATGTACCTAAACATCGCTCCGCTCCGTTTTTTTTGCTAAGTATGGTGTTGTACGGTGCGGAATATCTCTTTGGTTAGTTTGGGTCATCTGTGTGGTTGTGGCTCTACCCAAACTCTTGCACACCCCCAATTTACTCACAGGGGAAGCAGCTTAAGAAACTGAGAAAGCCCTGACGCTGTGCAAGGTCTGTGCAGCAACAGCTAAAACATCGGTGTGTTATCAGCATCCTTTGGGTTACAAACCTGAAACATAATTCCATACAGGCTACTATGAAAAATAACTCCATCCCAGCCAGACCCAGTACTCAATGATATCATCAGCAACCCCAGCACAGAGGCAAATGACCGCTAGAGTCAAACTCCCTGAAGATAAGCAGCATATGGGCCTTTGCAATGGAGTTGGAGAGCTATTTCCATCCTGATACATAATGTTACTTTGCACAGATGTGCTTAAAACAGAAACTTTCCTATTTATAGAACTGGAAAATGAAAAAAAAATATGGAAATTAAAATTTATGGGTTTTTGTTTGTTTATTTGTTTGTTTTTAATAGCTAATACAGAATGTAGGTAGAGACCATTTACCTTTAAGCATATTTAATCTCTAAGCAAAAAAACAGCTGCTGTGCTGGCCATGTGTATTTTTCTAAATGTCATGGTTTGGTCAAGTAATACACCTATATCTATATCCAACTTTAAAAAATAAGAGGAAAGCCATCTGCATCACTTCCAGTGAACCAAATTCAAGAGAACACTCGCTGACCTACTGAGAATATTCTTCTGACAGAAGAAAAAAGAAATCAACACCAAAAAATACCGAAAAGTAAAGACTTGCTGTCTCTCAACAGTCAATTTAGATGCTATTAGGAATTTTATATTTTACATAAGTAAAGTGCACATTAGCGAAGTAAAAAGCTCAGTTATAAATAAGTAATTGCTACAAAATAACGCTAACTAACAGTGGGTTTTGTCTGTTGGGTATATTGTCTTAAAGGTGGTGTAGTTGAAGCCTACTTACTCACCTGTTTTTCGCTCCAATGCAAACGCTATTATGAGAGCTGCTCTGAATAGTAATGCCTTCTATTTTATGATGTTGGCCCATGACATCAGAAATTAATGTTGGTGGTACTTCAATAGAGGTTGAACCTTCCCACCAATATTCCATTCCATGTTGTCGTGTGACAGATGGCTGCAGAGGGGCAGTCTGACAAAATGGAATCTGACATGGAAGTGTGGATGAAACAAAGGTGTGTCACTGAATTCCTCCATACAGAACTTATGGCACCCACTGACATTTCTTTATGCTTGCTGAATGTTTTTAGAGATCAAACACTGTGAGCACAGTGAGGTGGTGGGTGCTGCATTTCAGCAGTGGTGACAGTGACATAAAAGACAAGCCACATTCTGGACAGCCATGCATAGCTGTCACACTGCAAAATGAAGAGCATCTCAATCAGCTCATCCTCACAGATCAGTAGATTATGAGCGGGGAACTGTGCACGGAGCTGAGTATCATCTTCAGTACACTGGAAATGATAGTGGCAACATTGGAATCTCACAAATGAATGCTCACAAAGGAACAGAATGAACACGATATGCAAGTTTATAAGGACCAATTGAACCAGTACAAGGCTGAAGGTTACAGTGGCCTGGATCACATCATTACAGGTGATGAGATGTGGTCACCACTATGAGGCTGAACCAAAATGCCAGTCCATGGTGTGACAACATGTGGCTTCCCCATAGAAAAATAAGTTCAAGATGCAGCCCTCAGCAGGCACAGTGGTGTGCACTCTATTTTGGGATAAGAAAGGGATGATTCTTCAGGATTTTCTGGCACCCAGTGGAAGCATCAACACAGACTGCTATATCATGACACTGACTAAACTGAAGGCATAAACTTCCGGAGTCAGGCCAGAGAAGATGACACCTTCTCTCTTGCAACATGATAATGCCAGGCTCCATACCAGTTTGAAGCATGTGGAACACATTGCCCATCTTGGCTGAACTGTCCTACCACACCACTGTATAGTCTGAATTTGGTGCCTTCTGAATTCCATCTGTTCAGGCTGATGAAACATGAACTGCATGGGCAACATTCTGCTAGCAATGATGCCATCATAGCAGCTGTGAAGCAGTGGGTCATCTCCACTGGTGAGGCATTCAGGCTCTTGTTCATCACTGGCAAAAATGCTTAGCTAATGATGGTGACTATGTTGAAAAACAGTGTTTTGCAGCTGAGCTATAGCAAAGTTTCGTTGTGCTCTTTGTATCTGTTGTAGCTTCAATGGAAACAGATAGGATGCATTACTTTCAGAGTGACCTACGTATATATACATATATACATGAGGAGTTTTTCAACTTTGCAGGTGGTTGTGTCCATAAAAGCTGTATTTTGGGATAGTGATAGCTCATTAAGAATTTTGTATTTGAAGTCCGCTCCTTGAAAAATGAATATTCTTCTCAGATGTTCACATGTAGCTGCACTGACACGAGTATGAGATGTCTGCTTCTACTTCTACTGCTTCTGCTTATTTCTCTGTTGAAGTAATGCCAAATTAATTCTTGGTTTGGCTTTGTCCATTTCTGTAGGAGTGTACCGTACATTAATTTGGCTTCAAACCTGTGTAGGTAGGTGCCTGAAGAGATAATATTCTAAATGGTTTTGGATAACTATAAAATTGCAGTTAGTGTGCAACAGTAATATTGTTACTCATTTAAAACTCAAGAGGGAAGGGTGGTTATTCTGTTATGCAAGATTCTAAAGGGAAAATGGGATAAAAAGGAAAGATGAGAGATACGAAACAGAGAAATTGAACATTACAGCAGGATTGCTAAAAAAAGGAAAAACAGACCTACAGTGTCATAAAGGTGTTTTATTTTCAAAGCATATCTTAAGGATACATGGGAAATGCATTTGGGCATAAACTGAAATCTATGACATTCCATTTTGAAATGATAAAAAAATAATCTTAGTGTAAAAGGAGACTGATTACTGGAAGAGACTGCCTGACAGTTAGCAGAGTCTCTGTCCATGAAGATGTTCAAAACCCTGAGTAGCGTGCACTAGCTGGTGCTTCTAAGAGTTGGACACCATTGAAAATTGAAAGCCATGCTGAAATGAAATTTAATTAAGCTCTTTAGAACAAGTAAAAAGATATAATGAAAGGTTCTCTCACTTTGGAAAACAGTCTCTTCTGTTTTCTTATCGTGCAATATGAACTGTACTGTCAGGATTTCTAATATTTGATGCTACTTTTGATGGTAACCTCGGTATTTAGACTTGGATAGCTCTGTAATACTTAGGAGGCTTTGACGGATACAGACGGATACAAAGTCCAAACCTTTGTGCCATTTATCAGTCACAGACAAGTCAAAATTATATATTAATTAATCAGTAATAGAAAAGCATTTACATAATTAGCAGCACAAAAGCTGATGTTTAAAAACAATCAACTCTCATATTTGTTATATTTGTATTAAGTTCATTTGGGGCTATTAGCTAATAGTAATCCTATTTCTGTAACACATAACTGTTTCCTGCTTTTTAAAACATCCGTGATTTTTAGGAAATAGCATAAAAAAGCTTTTGTTGAAAATAATGTAATAATGAATAGGAAGTTAGTCTTGTTGAAGTAATTATTTAGAATGTATCTATAGTAAATGTTAAGTTTGCCACCTAGACTTACCAGTAATCGTCTTGTCAATTTAGAACTTAGGAAGTTTGCCTGCTTCACGTCTATTTGGCAGAAAGGGAAAAATACCACCTATAACACTAAACATTCCAGTTCCAGCAAAATAGAGCACTGCTGCAGAGATTGTAACATACTGCACAGAGGTGAATTTATGAAAAGCTTTGAAAATAAGAATGCATCCATCAGTTCATAAAAAATGGGGAAAACAGCGAGCCTAAAGAAGATTTAAAATCATGAAATAAAAATAAATTTAACAAGCAGTTAATTTTGACAGTAGAAAAATAAGGAAACCCTTTTTCCTTAGCAATATATACAAAGAAATTTCTTTCTTCTGGCTCCAGCCATAGAAGAGCATAAACTTTAGATAATACAGCAAGCGGAAATTAGAAGTCCAGTTTAATGTTGTTAACAGAGGACAGGATTTGTTTCACATAATATATACATAATAAAGCATCTGTACTTGACTGCAGTCAGTGAATGAGAGAGAACATTTGCAAAGGTTCGTGTGAAGTGCTTTTGTACATAATAGGCAAAATCAAAGGCAAACCTTTATAACCACTTCTTTTACTTTTTCCAGAATGTCATACAGGGCGTGCAAACTTGGTGGATTAAAATAAATTTTACTTATCAAGAAGACCAAAATATATCATTTCAGCACTCTGCTAAATATGCAAATAAATGCCTAGACAAGAAAGTCAGTATTTTAGTGTGTATAATACCCCCATTAAAAGCACATCATTTTTATTATTCTCCTTCACAGTACAGATATGATGGTATAAATGCCTTTAATTGTTGGAATGGTTGGAGATTGCCAACCAGAACTTTTTGATTTTGATGTACAGTAGAAAGGTAGACATATAAAAATGTAAACATACTACTTAATTTATATTTCTATTGCCTTAAAAAAGCTGCATTCATTTCAGAGGGTAATTCTCAAACTAATTTGCTACCCGTACTGTAGGAAGATCTGTGTGCCTTTATTACTCGTTAGGATGGGTTTTTTTTACCAAAAGAAATTCCATATTTTTGGAAAGTAATACTGCATAATGTGCTTTCTCTTTAGCCACTGGTACTTCAAACTAATGCTAACTAATTTAGTGCTGTCATGATTGCGAAATTATGAAGATAACATAAGGATGCGCAGTACTCCAACCAAATGTAATGACTCCTCTCATTTGCGGTCCATTTATTTCTTATTACCAAGTGAAAATAAGGACTGGGTAGCCTTCAGTCATTCTGGATTACAGTTAACAGAGTTGGATTTCCTAACTAGCTACTAAATGTTTTTTTTTAAACGTGCTCTTTTTCAGCTATTTATTTTCAAATGGTATTTGATAAAAATAGCTACTTGATATCTTCTGCTAGTTATGCTGTTTGTACTAATGTTCAAAAAATAAGCAGTGTTGTGTCGTGTTTCAAAATTACTTCTTAGAAGTAGTGCAGTATTTTTTAAGTCCTTTTTGAAAAGAAAATATGCGAAGATGGATGTTTTTAAACCTGAGGTTCCTACTTGTGCTTTGAAACACAATTACATGCAAAGCCCATTTTTCAGATGGCAAAGGGCTAAAAATGACCTACACATATTTAGCTCATGGTCACGCAACTAAGAAAGGGAATGTATAAATAGGATTTAAAACAGAATTCTGTTACAGAATACCAATTGAAATGAGGCTACTAATAAGTAACAATAACAAGGATTGCATTAAGCCATCGACTCACTAATTCTTGACACTTCTACAAAAGTTAAGAATGAGTGTCGTAAAAATTGTCATGGTATTTTATGTTATTGTTTGTTTTCTTCAGGTAAAAGCACAAGTGTTAGCTGCAACTGGTATCTTTAAAGGTAGAACAGATGCATGACCTAAGTGAAATTTTACATTATTTGGAAAGAAGTTTCTGAGTGGTCAGTATTACTATTATGTTTCCACTTGGAAGAAAGTTTTCTTAATGTTTTTGTACTTGGTGCTATATTGAGCTGCTCAGTACAGTTCTCCTAACCAAAGACTGAACAGTCAGCTAGATGAAAGCTGCTATATAGAGTCCTTACACTAGTCTACGTCAACAGGAGATGACTGGAACAAAGAATGAACTATGCAAAATAGCTCCACCTTTTTTTTTCTTCTTCTTTTGATTTAAATAGTTAATTATCTTTTTTGCTCTTAACCTGGTGGGTAATTACCAAGACCTTAAAAACAAAGTACACCTAAGTGATACAAACTAGAATATAGTTCATATAGAATTCATATTCATATAGAATATGAATCACTATTCCTTAAAAACGAGTGTATCCTATTGATATAACCAAAACAAACTGTACTCAGGTAAATATTTAAATATTTATTAATATTACCAGGTTAAAATGCATGAGAGCTATTGCAGCTTTGCCAGTCCCTCTACCATCAGTTAGCATGTCGTTGCTCCGTATATCAAACTGGTGTCACACTGAAGACAGTGAATTCCGTTACTAGGATTGTAAGATCTTGGGCTGCAGATAACTATATGGACACAAAAAAAAAATCAATGAATTTCAATCGTATTAATTCAGAACTATTTACATTTGAAATGTCCAGAATGCATCTTTATCTATTTGAAAAGATCATTTATTTTTCCCCAGTATTCTGCTAGTTGATGAAAGCAGAATTTGAGCTATTTGGTTACATCTCGAACTTATCTTCTACAGATATCTTCAATTTGGCAATATTAGCCTTTGTTTAGGAAAGATCTTTAATGAACAGCATTACTGTTACAATACAATTACAATAGTTTGCAGTGGTATTTAAGACATTCCATCCTTTCACATAATTTGTTTTTAACTGGTTGTTTGGTTTTGCATAGCTTAATAACGACTTCTTAGTCACTTCTGCCCAAACCTTCAGCAGAAATTTCAATATCTGGATTACTTTCATTTGTTGAGGCTGGCAGGATTCTGTTGATTCTCAGTGGGCTGTTACTAGCTTACCTGGTATTTTATTTTTTGCCACTGCTATTGACTGGAAAAGATTTTAGATGTCTTAGGAAATATAAGCAAGAGGGAGTCCTTTGTAGATGGCATCTACACCTTGCATTTTTAGTACATTAACTTAGACAACTCAAGATGGCTTTACAGGAAGGAGAAAGCTTTACAAATACACATAAGCAAAACCATCTACTGGTATACCAGAGGAATAACTATATTCTTTTTCTAAAGGATTATAGATACACGTCTAGGAAATAATACAGATTATTTCATTTATTAAATTGGAACAAGGTAGCCTTCTATTGCAACAGGATACAAAGGTTGTTCCACTGCTGTGCAATCTGCTATCTAGCGGACAGCATGAAAAGGATAATGGAACCTTAACTAGGTGACTTGTAGCTTACTTACACAGCTGCTGGAAACTAATGGATATACTTAATTTCTCTGAATCCTTTTCAATGACAGAAAACTATTGGTAGTAAACCATCACTTTGAAAGTATTAGCATGACATGAAACTAAGTAGAGGATACAGAACAGGTAAAACCGAACATCCACCTGTTTTCATGTATGAAAACTAGGGTATGTTTTTGTTTATGAATTTTTTTTTCCCCCATGTTCAAGGGCCTGTGCCATACTCTTCCCAATTCTGTCACATTCTTACTGAGATCAGAAACTCAGAAACATCTGTTTCTATATTCCAAAATAGAACTGGCATATGCATGGGTAACACAATTATCTGAGGTTTGCGATGCATCTGTGGTGCTACAATATGGCTGGTGCTAACCTAAGGCCGATGATTAAGAAATGCATTATAATTTTTTCAGAAAGGAGAAAGAACAGCTGATCAGATTTCAGTTTTATGGAAAGATCTCATGAATGAACCCATACATGCATGTAGAAAATAATACAACTTGATGTGGTTTTACAGTGAAGACAAATACTTAATCAATCCGAAAGCAGCTGGTATGGCAGCACATACAAATTCAATAAGCTGCAGAAAACTACAACTAGAAGAGAAATTTTGAAAGGATTACAGAATGATGCATAAAGGAGAAAGGAGTTGGAGAAGAACTGGTGAAGGGATTGTTCTTGGACAAATTTTAATATTATTTTTTTCACTAACAAGATTATCAGAAGTTCTTCAAATAAAGGTACTACTTAAGTAAAAGGCACTGGTAAGAGCTCATCGGAAACATCTTGCTAAATTCTAGTCATCTGTGCACAAGAAAATTAAACTCAAAATGGGGCATGCAAGATTAAGGTTTGTCAATTGCAGTTTCTTATAAAAGCAGATAAAAAGTGGTTGACTTGTTCTGACTATAAAATAGGAGAATAAATATATATATATGTAAGTTAAAGGCCAGTCTCTATACTAGAGCAAATAAATAGAAACCTTCCTTGAATTACTTTACATTAGAAGCTGGACCTTCTAACTACAAAGCAACTGAGACCAAAACTTCCAAATAGTTTTAAAATGGACCTTAAATCCGTTAACTGGATGACATGACCTGGTTCCTGCTACTCCAAGGGAAGACAGTAGACCATCCAAGAAGCTGAACTATGCTTCGTGGAAATATGTTTATCGAAATGCTTCCATCACTGCATGCATGTTTCCAAAAAAAAAACCAAACAAAAAAAAAAAAAAAAAAAAAAACCACCAAAAAACAACCGGTCCCGGTGAGTATGACTAGCCACGTATCTAAGACACGTGAAGCAATTCTCCCATGTTAGTATGGTCTTTTGAAAACTACTCATGAAGTCTGAGACATTGAAAAGAAATGTAGAAAACTTTCAGTAGATAGTAGTAATGCTGTGCAGAGGCCATAACCCAAAACATGACCCAAAAGACTGAACTTTATTTCAATGAAGGTATTATCTGAAAGAGAAAATGATTGGAATCTTCTAGGATATACAAAAGCTGTTGTTTAGACAGAGTTGACAGAATTGTTTCCAGATTCACTGACACATAACAAGAAGTAACAGGTATAAACAAAATCAAGGGAAACTATGAAAATTCTTAAAAACAAAGCTTTCCCATGGTAAGGATTTTGAGTACTGAGTTACATGTCTTTAGGAGTCTGCGAAGTCTGTCCTTACAGGTGTTTAAGATCATGAAGGACATATCCATCAGGAAAAACTGAAGCTCCTATCTTGTTTTGAGGCAGAATGACGGACTAGCATATAGCAGAGGACTCTTTCAGCTATACTGCCTATGACATGGTGTTTGGGATTCTGGCAAAGGAAAATCTTAATTAATTGTATAGGTTAATGAAAGAGAAGAGTAGATGTCTGAAAATACTGACAGAATGACATCTGCAGCTATGGAAAGTAGTAAGCAGAATAACTTTTCAGGAGGTACTTCAGATGTGAAACTATGCCTCCATATCTGCTGAAGGTGCATCTGTTATGAACAGCTGAACAGTGATCAGCTTCTTGGTTTGACACGGGTGTAGAGCTGTGTAACATTTCTATCTAGAGCAGGAGATATATAAGATTGTGGCAGCTAAAACAACGGTATTATTTTTCACTACTGATATTAAATGACCATCAGAGAGAGCTAAGACAAAAGTTCTGTTTTGAATTAAAAAGGAATATAAATCAGTTTAGAATGGCCTAAGATACTGCAGAGTGGAAGACCAAAACAAAACAGCAGTCTTTACAAAATAGATCATCCTAAAAAAAGATATGCTTTTGTAAACTTGGTTTTCAAGTATCAAGACAAGAAATGGGAAAAAGCAACTGCATATAGAAACATTTCCTATGTCCTGCAATTTTAGAATTGTCTCCTTCTGTTTTCTATTTTCTCCCATATATTTAATATTTATTTTTAAAGTGTAGTCCATTCTGTTAATAGTCTTTGATAAATAATCCAGTGTTTCTTTCACCAGTTCTAGCTCTGTAAAGAATTATCTATGTAAAAAGCTTGACCACAGATTTATACTCTATGCATCTGACTGCTGATGTTCCTTTGAGACTTTAGTCTCAGTATATGGGAACCGTATCAGTGACTTTTTTTCCTGGGGGAAATACAATCTGGCAAAGCCATTCATAACATAAATCAGCAAGATTTGTTGGGAAAAACAAAAACAAAAACAGTGTAACAGTATTTAATGCTTGTAAGATATATGAATTTTGTCACTTACCACAACACTCTGGGCAGTCTGGATGCCTTACAGCATTAATTCCATATCCTGGATAGCAACGATCAACCCACACCATTTGCAGAGTACCTTCAATGTAGTATATTTCAGGCAACGGTTCAGTACTTTTCTTCCTAATTTCCACCTCTCGCTTAAAAAATCTCTCTATGAGGTCCTTTGCCTAAATTGGAACAAACTATTTTTTTTAGAATCAGTGATGCAAAGAGATCTAAACAGAAGACCAAGGAACATGGGTGTGAGTTGAGATTAAGATTTAAAGGACGTATTTCTAAATCTTTTGATTGTAGAAGATAGGTGGAATGGAAACAGGAAGGTAATCTGATATGCTTTTTTGTTGTTGTTGTCTTAAATTTAGATAAACCTTGCTCAATTAATGCAATATCTCTAAATGTGTTCAGGATTATATAAATGCAACCATTAAAGCTAATCCAGCTTTAACTAAAGCTGGATTATAGCATTAAAACTGGATTATAGCATTAAAGCTATCCTGCATTGGATATCTGTAGATCATCAATGGTTTTGCAGCTTTCCCTCCTATACCAGTACTATTATTTAGGTCCAATTATATTTCATATTTTCCATCCATATTGAATATCTATTTTCTATAAAAAGAAAATACACACACAAATAAAAGAAAATACACACACACAATATAAGAATGGCAAAAACAAATGTGCTTATACATTCTTATTTTGATCTTGTCAGCATGAAAAAGCTAACCTTGACTATGAGCTTTCCCACAAACTTAATTTTTTTTCATTGGACAGTATGGAAACTGTGTAATGAGTACTACATATTTTAGACTCCCTTGCCACTCCAGTTGAATCCCAAAGCATGATTTACATACCTGACATTTCCTGACAGTGGATGTAAAATAGTAGGTGCTTCAGAACAGCAGTAAAAAACACTATATTGAACAAAGAGTGCATCTATAATCAATATACTGTGAGGGAGCTGCTTAGAGCTAGGCCACAGAAAAAACACTGAGGTCACAAGTGTCTTGAGCTTCCCTTTTTAAGTCCCTACAGTACTTTAGTCCAGGTAGCAGAGCAGTATATTCATGATACACATTGTGCTAGGTGTTCCCCACGTAGAGAAGACATATCTTACTCCTGTCCTTCCTTTCTCTTTTTCCTTCGCTTTTAAGAATCTCTGAATCAAAGTTAACCTGATAAGCAAAAGTTTGACCTCTTTTTCTCTACTATGAGAGACAAAATCTTCAAGCAGCTAATATTTTAGCAGATCACAGAATCACTTTCCATCACAAGTGATGAAAAGGCATGCCATTGCAAAAATAGCATGTTTAATATTTACAAGACATGTCCAAGGTTCCCAATTATCTTGCTACTCTTCATATTCCTAAAATACGTTCCTTAATGCAAACTGATAGTGTGATCTGCCTTACCCATATGGGCAACAGAATATTGGCAATTTTAACTAAATTTTATATTTTTTATTGATTTAGAACCACTAAAACTTTTATATTGGTTTATTTACTAACCAAACTATGTTTCATATTTTATGTTGATATTATGCTATGCTTAGTCTATTATGTTAGTTGCAATGTTATTCCTCTATCTACTTTACCTTGTGTAATCTATGAGGTTTATCACAAGCACTTTGCCGACATAGTTTGTTGTTTTCTGTGTCTAAGCAAGTAACTGTAACAAAATGCAATCTGTTTACAGAAGAACAAAGTCAATGGAATCAACATTTCTATTTACTTGTTTACAAGATTCTAATCATTTCTGATGCAAGTGTCTGGGAATTTCACATTTCAGATATCTGACTTGCAACATTTTAAAAACATTAATTTTTCCTCCTACAGACATTACCAACATGTCTATTTAAGTATATTGCATATGCTTAAATATTTATTTCATGGGAAATCATTTTTATTTGTAAATTCTGATGGCAAGGAAATATGTTATCCTGGATGCTTCCCAGACATATAGATATCCACATCCTTTCAAAAATAAATCAATAAAATAAAATAAAATAAAATAAAATAAAATAAAATAAAATAAAATAAAATAAAATAACCTACTCTCTCTCCGTTTACCTAGATAACCGTTATGGTTTTATAAAGACAGATTTTGAAACAGTCAGCCAGGAATCCTAACAGTTCAATCTTCTGATTGTTCAAGGAATGGACTTGAGTTTTCTCTCAAGAACAACTTCAGCAATATCAATGTTTTTAAAGATTTCCAAATTTCCCCCACTGATGTCTTCCTGTGCTCACATCTCAGTCTCATATACTCCCCCACTAAACCCCCTTCCTTCCTCCTAGGAACCTCTGTGAGATACTGAACCAAAGGAAAACACTGAGAATGGATTCAAGAAAAAATGGTTACACTTTAGTAATCCATTTTCATGAGACACATTCCTCATCAGCTATGGCTAGCATGATATGGTGAAGGCCTGAGACATGCTTAAGCTGCTGGCCTACTCTCCAGAACTGGCACTTGATTCATCTGCCGTAATAAGAATAACATTATCTGTTAACATATTAATTTCACTTCTCTTAAGCTTTACCTACCTCTGTCATGGAAGTAATTCTGAAACACCATAAGCTGCTTAGAAATCAAAAAGTACTGGCACCTCAAGGTGCTGAAGAATGTGTAGTTTACCATTGGGTTATATCAAAGTTTCAATCCATCTAAATCTCTAACTGGAGAATTCCTCCTCCTTGATTGTAGAAAAGCTTCAAAGTATTGCTTAAACATTTTATAAAGTCTGCACATATTGGCTATATCTCATTTATGTAATCTCAACAAACGTAGAATTAACCTAAATTAATGACCCTCTACACATCAGTGCTATCCACTACAAATACCATCTTTAGAGAAACACAACTAATAATTTCACTGTTTTGGAGAGTGGAAAGTGGAAAACAAAGTGCAATTGATATACTTTGTTCAGAAATTGATATTTTTAAACTGCATGTCTTCATATATAGTGACTAATGTAATAATATATACGAAAATATGAAATAATTAAAAACAATAAGCTCAAGAAAATTTTAGATATGTTCTTATTCATATTCAGCTCAGCAATTGCAAACTAGATATCCCTTTTAATAACAAAGGTTTCAAGTGAACTACACATACACTGGGACTGCTTTACTTGCTATTTCAATCTTCTTTCACAGCATAATGGATCTAGGACCTTTTTTCAAATGGTTTCAATGTTTAGAAGTAATACCCTCAAGAAAGTATCAGTAAAATAATATCTCCTTTGGACTGACACAACATTAAGATTTCTGACTTCCACAACTGATGCATTTAGTGAAAAGCTGTTAATAGAAACATTTTATGGAACTTAATGTATGTTAAGGTGAAAATGTATTTGTAGTACGTTAATTTTATGAGAGGATGGTAAGTAACTGAGATACTGTGAGATCATTTATGTATAAAAAGATTTGAGTATCAGATATGTCAGATATAATGTTTTGTAATTATTACAATATACAATGGTACTCAGTAAGAACACTTAAATGTCCCATAGCTTCATGACACCTGACAAAGCCACCTAATTATTTGCTTTTAATCATGATTAAAGGAAAGTAAAAATACCAAAGTCAACCCAGCATTTCTGTAAATCAGTTTTACCCATGTCTCCTTTATACTCCTTTTGTTTTAGAAAAAAAGGAAAAATATTAAATTTCCCTCTTTTACTGTTGCCACTTAAAGAAGGAACTGTACTGAGATTCATCTCATTTAACTCCAGACCACATCCATAGAGAGATTTATACATCTGTAATAGTTGACAAGAGGAAGGTCATCCCAGGAGTTATGGAATACAATGCATCACTTTTCTTCCCATGATACTGGGCAACATGGAACATGATAAAGTTTTATGATACAAAATGAAAAAAAACATTGATCTACGTACAGCTATAAAATGTTCTGTACTCTAATGAAATAATGAAAAAGACACACTTTTGAGTAGATCATCTTGCTTTTTGTTACTGACAGCAGCTTCATATGCAATACCTTGAAGCATTTCTACAATAAGAGAAATTAAATACATGGAATACTTTCTGCATATAAGCAGTAAGTTCCATTAGCTATAATATAGCTAACCATTTCTAAATTCAAGACAGATTTTTACCTGAAAATTTAAAGAACATTTCGCTCTGGAGGCCTCCTCTCTGCATTTTTACATGGTGGCATTCTGACTTAATTAATGAAACCTCACATGAAAGGTCAGCAACAAGCTTGCTTAGTATCTGAAGCAATGCCCTCCCAAAAGAAGTATTGTGAAAACTATTGCAGGGGGCTGCATGGTACTGGACTGTCAATTCATAGTAATACTGAGGATCAGAATAAGCTGCAGGAAAAAATGCAAAAGACAATGAAGAGAATGTATGAAAAAATGAGTTATTCACATATTTGCAAGTAAAACTGTTGATTTAAATCTTTACCTTATAAACAAAATTAATTTGAACTAATTTCAACTAATTTTTAATGATAAAATAATGTATGCTGGGCTAGTCAGAAACACTTAAGAGACTTTTACAAGTCCATATTCTTACTTATATCCATAGGTTACTTAATGTTTATTACTGGTTGTTGTTGTTGTTGTTTTAAAAAAAAAAAAAATCCACAGTAAACTATAGTAGAAGCATCAAGAATATGAAAGCTAAGGTTAAGAAGCATGTTAGAAAATATCCTGTAATACGTGGTGTAGTACTTCACATATAACTTACACATAACTTACACATTATCTTCAGTTATAGTAGCATATTTTACTCTTCTTAGTCAACTATCACAAAAACATATTTTAAAGGAGGTAAAAACTGAATAGAAATTCTTTCTCTATCAATGTAAGTACCCAAACAAGCTATCATACAGACATGAAATTTACTATTATGGAAGAACCAGCTATTTAAACTTTACTGCAAAACTACATGCAAACTTGGGCAGCTTTCACAAATATAATGTACCATGAAATGCATGGGTTTAGTTATTTCATGATAACCACTCTACTTACTGAAAGCTTACTATCAGCTAAATATTAATAGAATGCTAAATAGAAAACAGAAGTAGAAGAATGAAGAACAGGGTTCCTGGTGTGGGTAGAAACACAGAAATAAGGAGGGAGATTTGCAGAGAAGAAAAATGAAGGAATAGAAACCAAACCAGCCAAAACAAACAAATAAATAAAACAAAAAACCTCACAGAATCACAGAACAGTCTGGATTGGAAAGAACTTTAAATATATAGTTCCAAGCCTGCTGCCATAGGTAGGGATACATTCCAGTGGACCAGGTTACCCAGGGCCTCATCCAACCTGGTTTTGAAACACTGCCAGGGATGGGATATCCACAGCTTCTCTGGGCAACTTGTTTCAGTGCCTCACCACCCTCACCCTGCATAAAGAATTCCTTCCTTTTCTAGTTTAAAACCATTATCCTTTGTCCTATCACTACACTCCCTGAGTTCCTCTCCAGCTTTCCTGTAGTCCCTGTTAAACGCTGGGAGTATAGCATCAAAATATCAAGAATAGGGCATCCAATTAAGACAGCCCATTCGATTCTCCACATGGATTTTGCTTCTCCCATTTTCTTTCCCCTGCTGCTGCATATTGTGGATTTTGAATATGGTATGCAAGTATTTAGATTGGATCCTTACTGAAAAATGTAAGACTGCATTACCGAAAACTGTAAGCTTTTCCATCAAAATTGCTTGAAAGAAATTTCTTCCAGTTCTCTCAGACAAGGTAACTGTTAAAGGTTATGGTTATTCTACATCAAGGCTACTAAGGCCAGAGTCAAATTAATTTACATCAGAGGCTAGTTTAGGGTATTATGCTCTTGCAGGCCTTTAAATGAACATTGGTACACATTTCAAATTTGAGGTCAATTAAGGCAATAGAAACTCTTATCTAAATCTCAAGAATTAAGGAAGGAAAAGAGATCTAGTAATGAATAAATGATATTGTATCTATAATATTTCACTTCATCAAACATTCTTAACAGATGGACATGTGATCATAACAGGAAAGAATAAGCTACCAGTATATGTCATAGATTAATAGAATCGCCAAAGTTGGAAAAGCCCTCCAAGATCATCCAATCCAACTGTCAACCTAACACCAATATTTCCACACTAAACTACGTTCCTCAGTACAGCATCCAAATGTTCTTGAACACCTCCAGGGACGGTGACTCCACTATCTCCCTGGGCAGCCCATTCCAGCACCAGACCACTTTTTCAAAGGAGGAATTTTTCAAATATCCAACATAAATCTCCACTGGCGCAACTTGAGGCCATTCCTTCTAGTCCTATCTCGAGTTATGCGTGAATTAATTAATTAATTATGTAATTAATCAGTACATAATTTAAAATTCAAAACCATATTCAATTAATAATTAAGTCATTAACTTGTGTGAAATAAATCCATAAGGCTGTGCTAAAATTCATCTCCTAAAGAATAATTTCATTTTAAATTATACTGTTTTTATGTTATTAGGGACTGCTATCTATTCAGTCTGTTGCATTTCACTACGTTTTATGTTTCTTTTTTAAAAAGAACTGTACTCATAAATTTCTTAGTCAAAAAGTGACCTTAATTTAAGGCTCTGTAAATGCCATTAAATGAAGTGCCTGGTAGCAACTGCTATTAAGAACAATTTATCCAAAGAAACCAAATGTCTTTACCTCTCCAAGTTAAATTTTAAATAAGCATTACTTCCTTATAAGTAGCAACACATTTAAAAATAAAATCTCCAAGGTAACAGCACACTTACCAATGTTAATAACTTACCATAAATATGGTATTTTATTGTGAGTCTTTTATCTGGTTGTGCAGCGATAAGCTTATAAACAAGAGAACAAGTGTAAACTCCACTCAGGTCAGATCTGAAGTGTCCCAATATTAAAGTTCCCGTTGGTGATATTTGCACACTGCTATTTGCTGGTAAAATGTAATAAAATAACTTTAGCAGTCATAATGAGAAAATGCAGAAAGGGTGCAAATGGTTATTTACTCTTAAAATGTGCACAGTATAATAACATTATGGATTCAGCTGAAGGCTCAGGACTCAGAACCTAAGGCTGACAGGGTCTCACTCAGTTCAGCCTTATAGCGGTATGGCTTATTGCTGCTGTTTTTATGTACTGATTCACAAAGTAGTTCTGTTTTTATTTAACCTCCAATGTCTATTCTCTCCAATATCCATTTCCAAGAGCAGAAAACTCACAGATAAAAAAGGCAAAAAGAGAGCAAATAATCTTTATAATTTTAACTTTATATACTCAAAGTGAGTAGTGACATTTTGGTCTCCAAGATCAAAAGTCTTAGGGTGGTGGTCTAAATCTTAATACAACTTAGTTCAAGGCAGATAAGAAGTGGAATCCTACTTTCAAGTACAAATCATAAACATGTCTCTTTAATTAGTTGTTTAAAGAAAATGGAAAGAAATACTGGAGCTCTTATGTTAAGCCATACAGTTCTCCCATGTAGCCTGCTTGTGGGTTACGTGATGACATTTAACAAACGCTTTCCTAACTTGAAGAGTCCTCAGACGCTGACAACATGCCTGAGGATTTCTTAAATAGTAGCTTATCTTGGTAGCTGTCAAAGAAAACCTTAGGAATCACTGGATTAGCGCAGATTATAATAGACCTGAAGGTAAAATACTCACTTGGATAAAATATTTTGAGAATAGATTATTTTGCTTTTTGGAGCCCAAGAAAAGAAAATATTTTTAATATTCTAAGTACTTTAGACCTTTTATCTAGGCTATGAAATCTAAGACAATTAGTGTGATGTGAAAAACATATTTTTTGACTGAAAAAGTGAATCCTAAGGACATGAGGTTTATATTAAACACATTTTAGAGTCCTTACTTTAGACCAGTCCTAATCTGGTTTTACAGGTGGAACATGTGTTATCTCTCAAAGCTAATCTTCCAAGTGGCTTCATCCAAAAGGAATCCAGTTTCTGCACCAACAACCAGTCCACGATCCAAACAAAATGTGGTAAGTGAGCAAAATTAAGCAATTCACTTCAAAGCCACACTCCAATCTAACAAATTACTGTTAGTCTGGATGCATGATGATTGTCCTGCTATACAATTTTAAGAAAGATATTAACAAAAAACAGCTTGACCAAAGTGCTTCTTTTCACACACCTGGCAGAAGCGGGACTTTGTTCCTCAAGAATCAATTTAAACATTTAATCAGCTTAGTTTTGTCTCATATGTAACTGTGTCTACAAAGATGATGATTCAAGTGCTGGTAAAAAACAACAATAACAACAAAGAAACAAGCTATTAAAAAGTCTGAAAGTACAAATTCTCTTACAAGAAATGTTTGGGATTCCATAAAAACTTAGGTTCTCTCATTAATGGGACACTGTCATATTTAGGAGGACGAAGAGATTTTTAATCTGATGATGAACAGGATGCTAAGTCTAATGAACTAGGATGTCATTTGCTACTGAATGCTGACATAGCCAGCAGACTAATAGTGTCAGAAGACCAGCATAGATTTAAGAATGTAGTTCAGATCTTTGGCATATTCAGCTGCCCTACCTGGAGCACCTTTAAGACACATCACAACCAGCTTTGCTATGCCTACAAAATCCATTACTAAATTTCAAAGATGACGAAGAAGTCCACAAAAGACAAAGCTTGGACATCCAGTGAAGAGATCGGATCACAAAGATTTTTTTGAAAATGCATCACTAGAAGTAGGAAAGTTAAGCAGTTCTTCTGATGGATTAAGTCACTGGTTTTATTTTAGAATTTTATCCCTTCTTGAACAATGAATATTTCTATAACAGAAAAGAACAGAACCAGTAGACATTAATTGTTTTAATGGTACATCTGTCTGTAAAGAATCTCTGTATAGATCACAAAATCAAAAGCTTGTTTTATTTTTATTTCCCAGTGTTATAAACAAAACTACACTAAACTTCCCTTGCTTTGAGGAATTATCTGGATGCACACTGCCTACTCACATGAGTTTGGATTCACAAAAAAAAAGACTACTGCCTTTAAATGAAACTTTAAAAACAATTGATTTATGCACTTTCTTCTTAAATCTAGTTATTTTTTTCAGTGCTAACTCTGCTGCAACAAGATAAGTAAGATGAGTTTGGATTTCATGTCACATTTTATGATACAAATGACATGATATGACTTAATGTGCCTCTCTTACATAAGAGGCATTCATATACAAGGGATGTGATCAAGTTCAGAGGTTCCTTGTGGTCAACATAAACTAGCAGGATATGAAATAAAAAAGCAGTTATTTTTTAGTTTGTTCTATGAGAGTAAGTTAGATAATTTTCCAGGCTCCATGAGTACATTAGGTAGCAATGTGTGTGAAAAACAGTAACTTTCCTTTAATTACAAATTTGTTGGTTTCACCAAAGTAAAACAAACTTATTCCAGTGTTCGCATTAGCAAAAAGAATGAGATACTTTCTTATATTTTCTGTTCCATTTAACTATTTCTATTTAAACAGCCTCCAAAATTCTGTTTTATGCAGTGAAACTTTAGGATGCAGAACATAAAAAGCAATTTTTCTCCATTTAAAGTGTGTTTTGTAATACTCTTATTCTCAGTTGTCTGAAGTTTAAAAACTTCAAAGTATAATTTCCAGATCTTAATACAAAAAAAGTCTCTCTGATAACTGAAGAAAAATGGTAAATTTTGAAATTGTAATGATTTAAAAGGACATTTTGTGCAGTATTTTGCTTTTTATTACTCTTTTGACAACACATATGTGAACTAAAACTATCTGTGAACAAAAAACAGAACTTGTTAATGACTACAAAGAGCAGAGCATTTGCTGCTCCTTGAAAGTTTTTCTTGTAGTCGTGATGTTCTATGTATATATTTAGACAAATCTGGGGTGCACAAAACACCTTCTTATCGTGATAGTCAAAAGGGTGGTTTGCCTGAAAGATAATTTGATTTTTCTATCACAGTTCGTACATTTATTTTGAAGTGTTTCAAGAAGCAGCATTTTCTTACTCTTCCTACGACTGGATTCATAATTCTGCATTCCCACTGAAAGGCTTATTTTCTTTAAAATGAACACACTGAGATAAAGAATCACGTAATGCTTATGAATGCTAATTTCCTTCCAGTATGTTGATTCGCTGTGATAGATATTAGAGACTAACTGGACACACAAAAGCCCATGTGATTTTTACCACTTAGAGGGAATAGGCTCATTATAAAAGAAGGCCTGGCAAAAAAATTCTCTTACACAACAAACAGTTCATAAACTAGAAACTTAAGTGTTTGTTTATACTTGAGTTGAAAGAAAATGAATGTGACAACATCCCTAGGACACTAAGAACCATCTTTGTGTCTGAAGTTGAAGTCCATTCATTACTACACTTTTTCAACATTTTTTTTCCCCAAAACCCTCACATCTCTATAGAAAGCTTTGTCAGGGAAACACGTTTTCTTCTTTTTTTTGAAATGGTTTTTGCCCTCCTGCTGCTGATTCTAGTATACCTAAAGTTTCCACAGAGCCAAGAATCCCTGCCACCATAGCTTTTTGCTAGTCATCCAAGTCTGGCACAACAACTTGAGATATTAATGAAGCGGTCTTCAGGAAAAGATTTAAACCCGTCAAATGAAAGTCTGAGGTATCCATGGTTTTCTCTTCTGCATAGTTAACACTGTCAAAACTGTTATTTGGATAAGCAGTAGCCAGAGGACTGAAAAGGACAATTTTTGTTAATTGTGAATCAGGAGGCTGCCTTCTGTCTGATCGCATTAAGCTCACGACATATACACATGACAATATATCTGATAATGTGTTTGTCATGCATCACGGACTGGGCATCAAAATATATTATTTACAATGCAGGACACACAGCTAACCACTACATATTCATTTCAAGAGAGATTAACATTTTCACATGAAGTGACATAGCCCACAAGCTTAAGTATAAGCAAAAACATCTTTAACTGTGAGGCAAAGTATGTTATAAATTCATCCTCGAGGTTAAGCCTGTTATCAGATTGAGAGCAAAACCGGTGTAGTGTCAGATGCTATAGAAACTTGAAATGCTCTACTATGAAGGCTGGCATGTAGCGGATTAAGAATGAAGAATCACTGTGATATCAACGGTACTTCAGATCACGAAACAGAAAAAGCTACTTGAAAATACACAAACACCAAGGACAGAGGTCTGACAGACACCAGTACAGATTAAGAAGAAAGCAAACAGGATTTAGTAACACTGCCATTATAAAAGGGTGAACAATTAGTAACTGAAACTATAAACTAAACCAAGAGATTAAACTGGTGAAAAAGTGGATGGAGCTCAATTTAGAAGATTGCTTGATTGTTCAAATTGTAACTAGCAGCCATATATGAGGGACTTTCCTCAGGGCTGCTACAAGCACCAGTACTGATTAGAATCTTTACCACTGACCTACACCACAGGACAGAATACCTTCTTGTCAAGTATGCAAAAAAATCAAATTGCACAAGTGCAATCCTGCACTTGGAACAGAGTAAGAGTAGCATATACAGTTCCAATATACTGTCGCAGACAAGATTTTGGTAGCAGCCCTGCAATAAAAAAGGACCTGGGAACCCAAGTGGACCCTGAACATGACCCAGAAGCACCCTTTTGCAGCCATGAAGGCTAACTGCATACTGGGTTGTATCAACAATAGTACAGCCAGCAGTTTAAAGTGATTATTCTCAGTACTCATTTTGGCACTATAGAACTCCCCAGTACAAGACAGATGCTAACAAACTGGAGTCAAGCAGGAAGCCTGTAAGATGATTAAGGAGTTGGAGCACAGGACAAGAGGCAGTGGAAACTAGGATGTGTATCCCAGAGAAACCTAGAGAGGGAATTGCAGTGCTTCACTACCTAAGGGATGTTACAGGAAAGAATAAGCCACACCCTTTAAGAGGTGCATCACAAAAAGACAAACAGCAATAACAAAAAATTGCAATAAGGTAAATTACGTGTGAAAATGAGAAATAAAATGGAAGAATTTCCAGAGAAAGGATAGAAAATCTCCATGGATGGAGATTCTCCAAACTCCAGAGGTCAAGGCCATATGCAACTTCATGGCTGAAAGCAGCCTGTCATTGAGCAGGAGGTTGGGCTAGATCACACTGCCTATCACTTTATTATTCTATCCTTATAGAACAGTCCCAGATGTCTCTCAGTGCAGCAAAGAATGTCATCCTCAGCCTCTGTTGCTTTCATTATACCTTGCCTTGTCTAGTACTCTTTAGAGACGGCACCATTTACTACAGAGATCTCCACTGTTTTAATTCTGGTTATCCTGAATTTTTATCCTAAAACTTGAAAGTTTATCATTTACATGTATACAGTGTATCATTTATATAGTACACCTACAAAGACAGAGTCTTATCCATTCTGCTCCATTCACAGTTCTATCTGTGTAGGTATCATGATTCTTTTTAGGGGGAGGAGGAGGGGAAGAAAGTGAGTGTAGAGGGTCACGTAAGAAAATAAATTCTTACCTGAAGAAAGATAACCACTTGGTCCATTCCACCGGAATACTGGATCAATCAATTCTGAGTTTCGCAGACGATTTGTAACACATAGAATATGTGGACTGCTGTGATCCAGCTTGACATAAACTTTCACTGAAAAAAAGTTTATCATTAGCATTAAATACTTAACACTGCTATTCTACCAGTGAGATATATAATTTTAAGACAGTAATATACGTAATTTCATTGTGTGCAGTTCATTTTATTTCCCTTCCTAATGACATTCTGCAAACCATTTGCATTCTTCAGAAGCATGAGATGCTACATATTTATACTCTAGAGTACCCTAAACTTGAGTATACCATGCTATCCTAACGCTGTTGAAAAGCCACAACTAGTATAAACACTACAACCACTACATTTGTGGTCTACAGACTCTGACTTAATAAGTGAAATTGAATCAAATACACAAATTACCATTTATTTTACCATGCCATTCAGATTCCCTGCAGGTGGAAAACTGTTTAGGTATTTGATGCAGGAAGGAATTAATGTTTAGAAAAACAGTTTTCACACTTCCATTATGCCAAGTAGTAGTAGTAATGGCACCAGTTTTCTCTCCCCTTCAAGCATGATTGTTTCCTTTCATTAAAAAATGAAAAGCCTCTTAACATCACAGCACAGTATTAGACTGCTTAAACAGAATACAGACATGAATATTAACATTTGATACAGAAAAATAAATTTAGAATTTTGATAGTCTTAAGAACAGGAGGAATGTCCATCCCAGCTAATAATAAGCTTGTTACAGTGGCTTATATTGCAGAAAACAGAAACATATCTTTTTAACTACATAATTGAATATCATGGAAATAAACATCATTTGCAGGCGTTACTTCAGTTTTTAACCCAGATGGGGGTGAGAGGAGGAGGATATGTCCCAGTCTTTCTAATGAGAAATGCCTTGTGACACAGCATCTTTTATTATTTTTCATCTTGCAAAGGCATGCTTCCATTTGTTTATGACGTTAGTTCTAGGTGGGAAGAGCAGCATGATACAAGGAACAAGTGGGAAATTAAAGCATTATACTTCATGTGGAATTCACAGAGGGGAAAAAAAATTACACAGGTTTCTGAGCTCATCTCTATTCACACTGAATGAAAACAAGTATTTTCAAAGTTTTAACCACAAATTTGAAAGTGTATCTCTCATTTTACAGTTGCGCACAATAGCCGTGAAGCAACTCTATGACCAGAAGTTCTGTTCTGAATCTGAGGTAAATTGCCAGAGAGGTTTGCAAAAAGGAATATTCATCTAAAGGGATCTTACTGCTAAATTCCCAATTATAAGTTTGTTTGTTTCCCTCAGCTGACAAAAGCTATTCTGTATTCACAAACTGCTTTTTGGTTTTTTTGTATGGAACAGTCTGAAAAAACAACTTGCACTAACTTGCACGTGTTAGTCAAGTCTGGGGAAATATCCAGCAAAGCTGAATGTGCATCTTCTAGAACAGAACTTTATTTTATCTCAGTTTTGTTCTCCTTTCTTACTCAGTAGCAGCCCTGCTGAAATATACATGTTATTATTCTCAGGATAGAATTTTGCATTGACTACAGCTTAACGCTTCTAGGTATGCTATTAGTAAAGCTGAAAGTGTAAACACAGATGGAGAGAACTAGGGGGAAGGGTAGCATCAAAATCAAGAATACAATGTGCATTAAAGAGATGGCAACATAAGTAAGTATACGGCAATGAGGAACAACCAGCTCTTTAATCTTCAGATTTTCTAACAACTGTTTTATTTATTAAGAAAAGAAAGTAACTGCATTATGTAGTGGAGTTAGATAGATTTGATTTATTAATCAATTAATTCTTAACATTTCTTAATTTTTATTGTAGAATAATAAACCTCAAGACTCAGGTTCTGTGTACACAGAAAGTAAAAAGCAGCAGGAATATCTACTGTGGGAGAAAGCAGACAGAATGATGAGTACAAAGAATGCTGTTGTTTTTAGAACAATTCTGGAAAATAATTATCTTTGCTTTATAAAAATTGCAAGAATAAAAAAAAAAACAGTGGTAGGAATATGTGCTTTTGTGGCCTACTAAACATACGTAAGTCAGTACAGAACTGTAATTAGTTAAAGCATTTTATATAATTAAACAACAAGGAATATGATGGAGAAGGGCATTTCTGTGGTAGAAGGCTCATTTTAACTGGAATTGTTTACATTATGTTTAAAGAAAAATACCTGGAAATAAGATGGATCCCACTATTTTTAAGCTATTGCTTCTTGACTCTGCACTTCTTAAGCACTGAACTGTCAAAAGAGAAAACAATTGCATCAACACAACTATTACATTTCTCTAAAAAAGCCAGCAGCATGCTTCACGTCAGTGTACACCCTTTATGGACTTGTTCTTCAACAGGTACTAACTTCGTATTTGTCTAATGTCTTAGGCAGGGCATGTTTCTTGTTTTTAGCTTTAAATCTATTTCTAATTTTTACAAAAGAACTGTCACATGTTAAATGAAGGCTCTCTATAATGAGGGCAATGGGATTAGACACCGTCCAAATGGGGGATAAAATTTAGCTGCACTGTCACGATACACTCAGTCTGGATGTCAGTCAGTCTGCGCACTGACCACTAGCGAGGTAACAAACATAGTTTCTGTTATTATTGTGATTTTCTTAATTTCCTCTGTGAAATTAAAATACAAGCTCTTAATGGTTGTTTTAGTTTGCATTGCTTCTACATTATATAGGGATTTAAAAGACCTTTCGTAACAATTGAAAAGCTTTGTAAAACATGCAAGGCTTCTGAAAGAAATCTGAATGATCCTTCATTATGCAGTATCAGGTGGGCATTCTAGCACAAGTCAGATCTGAGTTTCTTCTACAGATATTCCACGTATGCTGCACAAAGCCAGCAGAAAGAGAATGCTGGCTAGCAGACCTCTCAGTATTTTGTGTTCTTTGTCTCCACCTCCTGTTTAGAAAGAATATGGGTTACTGAGAGTTAAGGCATGCTTCTGAGATATAATTCCTTAGGGGAATCTGGGAAAGCAAGTAAATAACAGAGGAATATAAAGTCTTGAACACAGAAGATGGCAATAAAAAACTGAGCATATATATAATTAGTAGCAATTAATTTACAAAGATGGGCTAAATAGTTACACGGCACCAGAACTGTGCTTGTTGCTAATTTAGATTCAGTAGTTATCAAGTAAAACCAGCAGCAGATACACTAGTAAATTCATTTCCCATTGAGGCATTTGTTGGTACACAAGAAAAACTGGGTTGACTCCCAGGTTTGCTTTGATCTACCTTGATTAGAACAATAATGGGAAATCAACAATTCACCACATCTATTATGAAGCTGGTAACTGTACTCCCTTGCCATACGCTGCTATAGAAAACAGAAGGAAATCAGACTCTCCAGCGATCAGGACAAGATAATCAAGGTAAGTTAAAAGAACTGCCTATCTGCCATTTGAGGATACAAGCAAACTATTCTATACAAAACACTTATGGAGTAGAAAAAGAAAATCGAAAGAAAGTAACGAGTAGTATCATATATGATTGACTTCTGCAGGTAACAGTTGGATTTACTTCATAACGTTGCTTCACCAAGTACCACTTCACAACAACTTTTTTTGTTTGTTTGTTTGTTTTTGAGGAGTGAAGACTTTCCAAATAACTTAATTTTCCCCAAAGACCTCCCAGAAGGGTTGGAGGGTTTTAATTATAACACAAAACAAATTTGAAATTCTAATTGGAATATTTACATTGTCTTCCAGAACTCTACTGCACTGGAACAGATATATATATATAGCTTTTCATGGGAAACAGTGATTTTTTACAATAATTTAAACCTGAAGATGGAGCTCTCGCACTGCTTACATAAAACGAATTAGAAAAAGTTGAAAGTGTAGTTACTGAAGGAAGACAGTGTAAAAAACTACTGAAATTACTGTTTTGATATCATTAAGTACATCATATTTGCCTGCTCTTTCATGTGCATACACTTCATTTGCGTGGCAGTCATTTCAGTCAGTAAGTGCTTCTGTCCACGTATGAATCTGACCTCAATATGCTCTTTCCCTCACTTCCTATACAGCCTTTAAATTTCTGTGAAGCTTTTTTTCAGGTTTCCTACTTGAATTCCTTTCCTCTCCTCCTAATCACTTTAAATGGCTCTTCCTCAGGCAGTCTCCAGCACAAATGATCTTCTCATTTTCACTCACTGGTTTAAGAGCGCATACAATCAGTTTAAACAGATTCTTATCACTGAAAAAGTATTAAGAAGTCATTCCAAAGAAAATGTAGCAAAAACACAATAAAGATAGGACAAAATAAGAGCTTAAACTGCATTTTAAAGTCCATAAATACACTATTCCATCTCCTCAAATTGCAACAGCACTTACAAAGCAATGGGAAAAGCTAAGATTCATTCATTTTTGAGAAAATAAATTAATGAATTTCTTTATTAATTCTCCACATAAGTTTTTTAAGCAGCCCAATGCACAGGGTGTGATTCTTCCTTGTATTGCATTCCTTACAGGCATAACACAAGCTGTGAGCAGCAGATCCTTTTGCAGATGAATACAGATGAAGAAAACTAGTTTTGTATCACTACCAGACACAGAGAAGTCAACTCATTCATCTCCAGGGCTGGGGAAAACTTCTCAACTGCCTGAAGATCCACGCAAAGAAAACTGATTATTACTGGAATTCAAAGGAATTCATTTCACTGTCTATGGTGATATATATGGTATCTGTTATCTGAGTATCAGGTATCTATATCTGTATGTTATTCATCAGTGGACTCTAAAATCTTCTGGACTTAAACTCAACAGCCTTCCTTCTAACTTACACCACAGATTCTGTAGGGAGTTCAGTTTAAGCATAAAATGCTAACACTCTGTTTTCTTGCACTGAAAATCTACTTTGCTGAACTATAAATTCTACCCAAGAGAAAAAGTACCCAGAGTAAGAGAGAGATGATGCTCATGTATTGCTAAGGAGTTCTGTCTGCAGGGGAAAAGTCTCAACACTACATCAGAAGCAGCAAATGGATTATACTTGCATATATACAAAGCCCCCCTGCTCCTCCCTGTTCCATGGGCATTACAACAGTGCCGTGTAAAGGGGTCCCATCTCACTCCCTGCTCAAACAAAGAATATGGTTAGGTTAATAATGACTACAGGAGCACTGAGTTGAAAGGGAATGCCACTCTGCAGCTCTAAGTTTCACATGAAGTAACCATTTCATATAATACTTTAACCTGACCATTTTAGTCTTAAAATGAACACTATGGTAGCAAAATTAGTCATCTTCAGAATAGTTAATCAGAAAATGATATTTGTCTGAAAAGTGCAATGGCAGGAAGTAGAGTTTAAAATGAGTCTTAACTAATTAAACAATTTACTAATGAGTAAAATGCTGTACTGCTAGAACGTGCAATTGGCGTAGTTTCAATTCATTTATAAATGAAACTTCTAAAATTATCGTTAGAGATTTAAGTTAAGGTGATTGCTGAATTTTTTTTAAAGATATTATGTTTGGAGGTAATTTTTGGAAAGAGATTTCTGTACCAAAAGAAGACATAAACGGCAGTGCTACTTATCTTTACCCAGTGGTGCTAATAGACAAGTGTTTTCCTATATCCAAGTTGGCATTTCCAATCTGCCTATTGATGGAAAGTGCTGTGTAAGGAAAACCACACAAACCCCAAATGCAAGCATTAGTAAACAAAACGAAAAATAGTTTAAAAGGTTCGTATTCTTTACATCGCTCTGAATCCAGAGTATAATAATAACTTCTCAGTGATACAAAATTAAAATTATTGTCTTTTTTGGAGTTTATAATGTCTATTCTGCCTATTAAAATCTAGGATATAGGAAATAATATAACAGCAATGCTTCAGTGAATAAATACTAAAATGCTGCTAACGATGTTTTTATGTCAGAGTAGAACTTCACCACTAATCTTGCTCATGGAAAAGTCCTCAGAAAGGAATTAGTGAGACTGTGTCAGAAGCAGATTGGCAAATAAAAAGATCTGGCACCTAAGCACACTGATGTCCCAAATGAATAATCTAGTTTAGTATTACCAGAAAGCCTAAAGCGACTTGTTACACTCAGACTTCAAAACCTCACAAAGGACCTCACAGGCTACCCAGACAGGCTGTGGTGTTTCCTTCTGTGGAGATACTCGAAACCTGCCTGGACACTTTCCTGTGTAACCCGCTGTAGGGAACCTGCTTTAGCAGTGGGTGGACTCGCTGATGTGCAGAGGTCCCTTCCAACCCCCGTCTGTCTGTGATTTCGAGGCAATCCCAGTTTTAGCATCGAGGCTGTACAACCAAATTTCCCAATAGGTGTCAGCTGACAGCTGCAATCACGCGCGCTGGATAGGAGATCAGCAGAATTACTCCCGAAAAGTGCAGTCTTGGTGTCCTACCACAGAACTACTTCTGTTCTTCAGAGCTGATGACACAGAGATGCAGCTCTCAGCTGGGTCCCCGAGCCGCCAGCTGCCTCACCAACCTGCCTACGCGCAGGCACACCGCTCCTCTGGCGTGCAGAAAGGAGAAACACCCCTCTCCTCAGCACTCACTGTTCGCTTTTGAGGATAATAACCCTTTAGCTTTCCTGCGTCTACCGGTGGGTGTAGATGCGCTGTGAGGTTTTGTCACCGTACGGTGAAGGCGCACGGTACCTGCCGGGGCCGCCTGCAGCAGGACGATGAGGAGGCCGAGCAGGAGGAGGCCCGCCCCGCCCATGGCGGCGGCCGTTGCCCGGGGGCGGCCATGCGCCCCGCCGCCGGCCGCGCGCTGCGCCGCCATCTCCCGCCGTGCAGCTGCCCGGCAGCCGTTAGCGACCCCCACCGGGCACCCGGCGGCCGGGCTGCGCGCCGGGCGACCTGCCGCGGGGAAGTCTGCGGAGGGGCTTTCCCGGCCGCAGCGCTGAGCACCTCTGCGCTCCGGCGAGAGGAGGCGGAGCGCTTTCACATCCTCCAACCCCGGGGAAACAGCTGCCGCCGCGGCAGCTCCAGCTAAGACCGTCCCGCTGCCCGGCGGTATGCTATTATTCCCGCTCCATCAGCGCACCAGCGCGTCGTCCCTGAAGAAAGACGTAAACAAACAAACAAGCAAATAAATAAAAGCAAGGAAGTTTCCGTTGCAAAAGTGAACCGCGCGCATCAGTGTCATGAGGGGTGCCGCCCGGTTCTCATTGTGCTGCTTCATAAAGTGTCTGGAATCCCAGGACGCTGGCGTGCTTCCGTGGTATACAAGTGTTTTTAACTTGTGTTAGGTTAGATAAGGCAATGTTTGAAAGAATAGGGGATGGAAAAAAATGAGCTATCTGGGAAGGAAGGAAAGTCTGACAGGAAAATTTCACTGCTGGAAAAATGTGGCTACTGTGCCAGAGATGAAAAATAGCTGCTTACATCAAAAAAAGACTGCTCCACAGGAACAGTGGCACTGAGAGACGTGGTGGTGATGACTCAGTGGTTGGACTGGATGGTCTTGGAGGTGTTTTCCAACCTTAATGACTCTATGAATCTAAAACCCCTAAGAGTACCACCACAGACAGGCGGCCAGCTCCTCCATGTGCTTCCTTCTATCACAGATCGCTTCTGAAAACTGACGACAGAAACCATTCAGTCTTTGTTGGCAAATTTGCTTCCCAGGATAATTTAGACAGAATCTCTGCCAACAAAATCCAAAAGAAAGCTTTACTTACATTTCAGTCTGTGAAATGAAGGCAATGACACAGGACTCATCCTTGAAATGGCATCCATCTTGTGCCTTACCTGAGTCCCACAGCAAACAACTCCAAAGGAGAACCACCATAATCATTCTGTATTATGGAACATAACTTTTTTATTACTCTAAACCTGACCTATTGTATATGTTAGTCCCATTTCTGATCTTGTTAGTCAAGAGCAATTTAGGAATTCACAGAAGTTACATCTTTGTGACAGTGACATAAATGAATTTATGCTGACAGTGCCATGAAGTAAAGGCCATACAACGTCAAGTTGAGCTGTCCAAATAAAAGTAGTTTATTTTTTTCTGAAGTGTTGGACCTTTGCAGATGGCACTGAATTCATGCAGAGTACCAGTATAAATCAGACTACTTTTTTTCTAGTTTGCTAAATAAAGACTATCGGATTTGGGATTAGGAAATGAGTGCAACATATTCTGAACTGAGGCATTAGCAGGTTTTCCAAACAATAAAGCAAATGGCAAAGCTACAGGATTAAGCTGCACAGGATACTGTAATGTCTATGGGATTTACTTTTTCCAAGTAATAACTTATCACTTTTCTGAATTTTTATTTTTCTATGATTGTGTTTGATACGTTTTGTTTTAAGTCAGTGTTTCAGTTTATTTTCAGATTCATTCTCTAGATATCAAAAGAATAGCTTATTTTAAAATGAATCACTGAAAATACCAGATAACCCTTAGTAAAATTGAAAAATTCTTAATTTTGCCTCCTCTAGGTGAATAAGCAGTGTCATTTCAAGTTGTTGTCTGTGTCCTTGTGAAGAATGAGGTTACCATGATACATGTGAACCATCTTTCACACTAGGATATATTTTATTGTGAGGTAGCTTCCGTAGTCACTAAGCAACGAAAAGATTCACTGTTAATTCAGCAGCTCCATTCTTTTTGCACCTTTTTGATAAATCCCTTTTTCAGGAAAGCCTTCACCACTTAAGCCACTGCTTTGCTCTTTACAGATTCTTTGTACTGATGTTCTGGAAGGTGACCCATAGTTTTGCTGTGGTTTGTTGGCTAAGACTTCAGGAACTTGAAGAAACAGGAGTAAGCAGACTCTTTTGAATTTACTGCCACATAAGAGAAATAGAAGAGAATGACCATGGTTTCTCATGGAGCTAAAAGGCGGGCTGCCATGTCAGTTGAACCAATTCACAGAATGCATCACCAACAGTATCAAAATCTGTTAAAGAAGATGTGCATGCCATTTATCAGAGGTCCTGAGAACAGACATGATTTTGCCAGCTTTGAAGAGAAAGACAGCAATTCTTTCCTTAAATTCCATCCAGACACCCCTCCGTTTGGGCCAAATTACCCCTTATTCCCACACCGAGATGATGTGCCTTTAGTAGATCCCTGCTCAGGCTTTGTGAGTGTAGGAGGGGATGCTGAGCTGCAGCCTGGCGTTGGAAAAGTTATTGAATCCCTGGTGGACTACAGTGATGTGAAACCTCACCAGCGGGTCCCCACAGCAGGAAAGGGGGCCCGGACCGCCCACAGGAGGCATATGATCCTCCTGGAGGAAACCAGCCAGGACCGACGGTGGAACTCCAGGGCTGTGCCAGCTGCTTTGATCAGGGCAAAACTCAGAGGTAAAGCAAGCTACTATTTTTATTTCCTAATCACTAAAGAAAAATCATTGATGTTTAATAAATAAATACAGTTTTTATTCTGAACACTGTTCCCCAAGGCTCTGAAAGAACAACCATATAAAATATATCGGTGCTGGATATTTGAACTGAATGTAATCACTGCTGTAGAATGCGTGATTCACAGTGTTGCTGTAGCAAAGAAGTACAAGTCAGCACATTCCAATGAGCATTAAAAAAAAAAAAAAGAAAAAATCTTTGAAATAAATAACATTTTAAAAAAATGTACTTAAATTGTGAAGTTATATATGATAGTTGAAATGAGCACCTGTTCTAACATAACCTGAAATAACAAATAAATGCAGTGTGTCAGGAAATCCCCTAAATATATCTGTGTCTTTTAGCATTTCCTGAAAAATAGCTGTGCAGAGCACTTAAGACTTTTGTCCAGTATCTGCTTGATGGGAGAACAGAAGCTCTTCAAGACTGCCATCACACCTTTTTTGAAGTACTTATTACCTTCCTAATGAATTTCAATGTGTTACACCTGAAGTTAGGTCTGATCATTTCATATTAATTACAGCATCAAAACTAATTTACTCCTTCTAATGGCAAGGTTTCAAAACCATAGTCAGTTGATAATTCTGGGGGAGAATGAATATCTGTCCAGGGCTTCTAATTCAGACATTGTCAGTGGTGAGCAATGTGGCTGAACTGTTCTAAAGATTAAGCCAATTCCCACAGTTTTCATAAGGAAATGCTCATTACAACCACAAAAAAAAAAAAAAAAAAAAAGAGAGATCTCAAACAACACACTAAAGTCTCATAGATAGGAAGGGCATTACTCAGAACAAGATAAAGAAATGTAAATAATCTCTTTGCTCCATTTTACCATACAGAGATAGCACGCCATCTTTACAGTTCACTGTACTTTATCCATATTATTGTCACCATGAAGTTTCTACATACAATATATTCCAGCACTGTTTTTGGCTCCTTGTTTCCATCTTAGAAATTTTCGCTTTAAATCACTTTAAGCCTATTGAAGTTGTATAATAGAAGCCAAAAGAACCTAAGAAACCATAGAGAATAAAATAATAAGACCTCATAATTTTCTTTTCTTTCTTGCTCATTTCAAATTGTTTTTGCTATTTTCTCTCAGTTATCTTCTTAAATTAGATCTAAGAAGTCAATCAGAAGTGATTAGCTTTTTCTATAAGCCTATGGAGAAGCAGAGGAAGGAGGAAGTATGATATTCTATATGATAATTAATTTTTCCAACACAAAGAAAAGCAAACAGACAGAGATAGAAATACTGTGGCAGATTAGAGACACTCCTGAAATAAACTCAGACAAAAACTGAAACCAAATGTCATCAAATCAGTTATCTGTTTTACAGTTAAGAAAGTGGTCCAGAATGGAGAGTAATTCCAGAAGTCAGATAGAAATTGCCTGGTGGCTTCCTGTTGATTTACCATTGGGTTCACTATTAGTGTAAAATACCAACTTCAATGAAGCTATCTGCAAAAGTTAAACTTAACTTGTGCACAAAACCGTGAAATAAAGTGAGTCCAGCATAAATTTATGAGAGATAGCTCTGAAAATGTTCTTCCAAACCTAGTATTCATTTACAGGTTTTCCTGTGATGCTGAATGTTGATTACAGATGTGTAAATATAGATTAATTAAAAAAAAAAAAAAGTAGTTGAGCTTTAAGATGCTGTTTTCAATGAGACTGCATAAGCAAATTCCAGATTTCAGCTGTTCAAGTCAGAGCCTAACTAGCAACCCACAAGCACATGATGCTTTGAAAGTGCTAATCTTTCTAGACATCAGTCCTGAGACATCATTCCCCAGCATAGTTGTTTGGGGAAGTTGTTCTAAAAGAGAGATCAGTCAGGCATTTTGCAAGCAAATTCTGCACTAAGTTTCTCCACTGTGCTGGTGATGAGTGGAAAAAAGACACAGAAGCAGCCTTTGAGATGTGCGAGTTCAGGTATATAAAACGTCAGGAATGTACAGGAGGTCTTCTGTAGTGAGAAAATGTACAGCTATGACTTTGGCAATCAACACTGGTAACTTTAAATGTCCCCACGCAGCCTTTTGCAACTACTGGGCAAAGCAAGTAAATCAAACAGTGAAGCTCTGTGATACCAAAGCATGGTGAGAAGCTGGCAAAGGAGGTCATTTTAAGACTTCAGAATTGGAATCTAGCAGAGAAGGAAGATTGCTTAAGAATTATTTTTCATGGTTTTTTTTGCTTGGTGTAGGGAAGATGCTCAGTGCTGCAAGACAAAAGTCTTTAAGAAGTTGACAGCATTTCCCTGTAGATTCCCCTTCTATAACTCACATGGCAACTGAATTTTTCCTTTTTCTGTAGTTTCAAATTCCTTTGCACAGTTGAGAATTTGATCCTGCAGGTGTATTTGTAAATGCAAACCTGACGATGAAGTCCTCATAACTGTTTGTAATGATCACTCTGTGTTGTGTGGATTAACAGAGAGGCGGGTTTGGGAGTCACAGAAGGAGCCAGGACATCTGATAAGACAAATACAAAGCAGAGATTACTACCTTTTTGTCCCTACTGAATGTTGATGCATCTGTACATAAAGTTTTCTTCAAAAACATGGAAATGGAAAACACTGTAGGGTTTATCCATAATTTTGGTACTATTGTTTATAGAAAATAAGTAATTTGCTCCTGCTGCTACTGGAGTGGCCATATCTGGATCTGTCCAAAAGCCCAACTAATCCAGTATTCCATCCAAGACAGTGGATAATTAGTGGATAATTAACAAACACCAGAACCAAGAAAGCATGTCATTGTACTTCCGCAGACTGTTTTCATATAATGTGATTTGTGGACCAAGAATTCCTGAATAGAAGGTGGTGTGCTTGTAGTTAGCAATCATGAATTCCTAATTTGTCTTCATAAATGTGTGCTGCTTTTTGAACATATAACTTAACTCCCAACTTTATATTTCCAGATGATTTATGATTATGTTAAGCAACTAAGTCCTAACCTCAGTTCTACAGGTCCCATTACCAAACATCTTTATTCATCTTGAGCATTGATCATTCACCCTTTCCTTCTTTCTCTAATCAAATGAATTATCTTTATTCTGTTGTTGCTTTAAGAGATTCTGTTGAAGAATTTTATGCAGAATTTGTTGAAATAATTGTGGTCACATTGTTCTTCCCTTTTACAGGGAAGATTTATCTTCACAGTGCTTCCACCTATAAAACAAGAAGCATTTTCTCCAGAGGAATTGTCATCCAAGATTAAGCTGCACATTGAGTATGAGATGTGTCAGCCTCTTCTACCTTTCAAAAGATGAAATTAGAAAATGACTGTAAAAAAAAAAAAAGTGCAACTTAAGACCTATACAAATAACAGTTCAAGTGTACTGACAAATAACATGCATAGCTCATAACTTTTTCAGTATATAAACAGTCAACTAAGAATGCAGACCAGCCTACCAGTAGACTCAAGAATATCTCCCTGTGATAAGAAGTGCTATTGAGTAGTTATCCGTAGCACAATGAAATGTATAATAGCATACTGTCCAAGATGCTAATAGATCATCCAGAAAATAATGCATAAAAACCCAAAACAATCTCTTGAGGGCTGAGTTCTGTTGCATGAATAAATACTGTGGTTTCACTAAGGGTTTGATGCTTATCATCTCTGCAATTATGTATTTCATTGCGCACTTGTTTTTCACGTGCTCCATAGCAGAGAGGTTTGTTTATTTAACAACTTTGTTCTTTACCTGTTGCTTCTTTTGTCATATGTTTCCAATCTAAACTGTTGATATTATGCTTACATTAAGTTAGTTTTCAGTGAGTGAGGTAGGCCTTTTTTATGGGTGTAAAACCAAACAGAAGTAATGTTAATCGGTTATTTTTATTTTTCATATATAAAGAGAAGGAGAGTAATTCATCAAAGAGCTAAGCAAAAGAATTTGGAAGAGTTATCTGTATGCTCTTCAGCTGACATTATTATCTCTTGTTAGACCCACTGAACTCAATATTCCTACTAATCTTAAGATATAAGAAGTTAAAAACAGCACACAGTTTTCAAGCACCAGTGAAGTGCAATGAAGCTTGCAAGACCGCTGGTTTTGTAAACCGCTTTGCATATGACCTTATGTGATGACATAAGAGTCTCACTTTCTCCCTTATAAACAAAACAAAAGATATTCTAGCTTTTGTGATTTCTGGGAAATGAATTAGAAAAGGGAATGAGTACATCTTCAGTTTCTGACTCAGAATGCAAACCAGAAAAACTTCAAAATTCATTATCCATCATTGAATCCTTCATTCTCAGATTAGGAACTAGTTTAAGTAATCAACTGAAACTGACAGTATCCAGTATCATTAAGATCTTGACAAAGTCAAGACATCGAGTGCCCTACTTGAACAAGAACAGGTCATGCCATTTTCAGTTCTGAGGACTAAGCAAATCACTAGGGGCACTGAAACCTCCAGAAAGTTGACTTAAGGAAAAAGCACTGTTGTAGTTTTTATGCTAGATCTTTCCACTGAAAGCAAAAAGAGAAGTAAAAGTTAGAAAACTAATCATCCCAGCATCAGGGCAGTAGGACGAAGATAGCAAAATACGGTATAAGATGACAAGAGCAGAGCTCTAATAGAAATTCATATGTAGAGTTACCAAAGCAAATGTAGAGTTATATACAGATCCTTCTAAGAACACTGTAGCTGAAATGAGTTTTACACATACAGCACAAGGAAAAATATTTGTGACCTTTAGTTATTTAATCAATGAACAAGAAAAGAAACTATTTTTATGGAACAACTAATACATATGCATAGATGAGCAATCTGCCAGTTTACTGTTGAGAGCACTAACACAATCGTATGAAGTAATTACAAAATATAAAACTTAATGGAAACATTCCCATCTGAGTACAACCATATATTTGCAGATAAGATTTAAAATCTCCACCAGGCTGAGGCAGTGAAGATACAGACACCATCTTTACTACAAGCACATTGCCTTATTATTTAAGAGGCGTTTTCCAATTGACTTGTTTTAATCAGAGAGGGATTCAGTTTGAAAGCTTTCTTCACAGTACAAATATCCATAAATTCTTTCAAGCTTTTCAAAAGCAGCAACTTAAAGTTACAGTACACTGTGGAAGAGAAAAAAAGGGTCTTTTAAAAAGTGGGTCATATTATTTCACTGTCTACATACAGCATTATGGCACTAAGCTGTAATTTTCTTTAAAACTTCGACAAGTTGTACAGGAATTAACTTTTCATTCTACACAGTGGTTTCCAACTTTCAGGTTTTGATCACTTTTCTGCAAGCTACACCTTTGTAGACTATCTTTTTTTTCCCACAAATAGCTAGGAAAAGTAACTCCATTACAAATTAGCTTCCATAAACCTTCACATATATTGGAAATTCTTAGGAGGTCTGGAAGTAAAAATTAGGATGAAAAGGATGGCATAAATTAATGTTCTTGAGGGAGCTGAATCTTGGGCATTATACCATCTTTCTGTTCGGCAGCAGCTCTCTTTGTTGCCAGTATGTGTATACTGGCTTACCAGTCAGTAGAAATATGCTTCAACAGTAACTGCAGACTTTTGCCCCTCTGGATGGGTATGCCAAATTTTTTGACCTGGTCAGGGCAAGCTCTCATTGGAATATGAAGCTGAGAGGATAATGAGTGGAAAGGAATATCTTTAAGAAATCATTTCTCTGCTGCTCACCGAATAGGTTGTTGCTAACAAGGTTGGCAAAAACAATGTAACTGCAGAAATGCAAGACATAATTACTAGTTTGGGTTATGTTAGCCCACCTTTGGATTATCTTTAATAGTTCTTTAATAGGTTTATAAGTATTAAGAATGTATAGTACATGTATGCAAAAATGTATTTTTGTGGGCATTTGTAATTCCTTTCAGAGTAGTATCAGGTAGCTGAACACATATTCATTGACTCTAATGAGAAACCATGAGTTTTTTTGCTATCCAGTTTAAAACAGTAAGGATTGCTGCAAATTGATTGACACAATAGGAACCCCTTTCTTTCAGGTCAGACAACTTCAGTGAAAGGTTTTCGTGCTCCACTTGACCAACACCATAATTTTGCATTTTGTATGGATCCCAATCTCAAGGCAAGTGTCCCATTATCTTGTTATAATAATGGAAAACATATTTAAATTATTTAATTTCTAACTCTGCTTTCCATTTAAAATGCTTTTTGCAGTGATCATGGTAATGTGGTGAAACAGGGCTTTTTCATTTCTTTGTCTGATTATAGTAAATAAGTTCATATAGCATGATCAGATTTTAACAGTGATCTTTGCTCCAATAATATTATTTTTGTACTGTTTCTCTGATTAAAACATTTAGACTGTAAGATGAGACTGATATTACTTATGTCATATTTATCTAAATAAGACAGACTTAGAGCCAAAATAACAAAATATAGAAGGAACCAGGAGTTGCACTCAGTGACCCTTATGGGTTCCTTCTAACTCAGGGTATTCTATAATTCTATGATATGAAAACTTCAATTGAAATTATATTACTATATTTAAAATTAGACCAGCCTGTATTTGATATATACAATGCTTAGAATCATAGAATCATAGAATCCTTAGAGTTGGAAGGGACCTTTAAAGGTCATATAGTCAGGCTGATTAGAGCCTGATCCAGCCTTGCCTTGAATGTCTCCCATCTTAAATGGATGGGTCTTCCACTGTATCTCTGGGCTACCTGTTCCAGTGCATTACCGCTCTCTCTGTAAAAGACTTTTTCCTTACATCCAATCTAAATCTACCCTCATTTATTTTTAAACCATTTCCACTTGTTCTATCACCACAGACCCTGCTAAAGAGCCTGTCCCTTTCTTTCTTGTAGCTCCCTTTTAGATACTGAAAGGCTGCTATCAGAACTCCCCAGAGCATTCTCCAGGCTGAACAGCCCCAGCTCTCAGCAGGTCTCCATAGGAGAGGTGTTCCATCCCCTGGATCATGGCCTTTAAAGACTTTTAAAACCCAAACCATTACATGATCCTATGATTCTATCATATATGGTGCAAGTCCTAAAGAAATAAGTAAATAAAAACACACCAATGAGTCCATAGCACAACACTAATTAAGTCTTTCCCATACTGAAAATGAAATGGTATCCTTCATCCTTCTACACTGATGTGGTAATTCACAGTCCTTAATGTGTCGCACATGCTTAAATGGATCTTTAAGTTGGACTCCTATAACACCTAGGAACTTCATACAAATATATCAGGCATGCATGGGAGTGCCTTTGTTATGTCATTTTATAAATAACATAACAAATGGAAAGCTACATTCCTAAGGATTGGAGAGACAAGGACATTCTACTAGTTTTTAAACTTGTATTCTGTTATTAAATTTCCCTTTCTTGGTAAAATTCTTCAGAAATAGATTGACATTCCAAATAAATCTCCATTGCTGTATGGTAAAGAATGTGAAATTGCATATTTTACTTTCTGATGCAAAAGGAAATATTAAACTAGAAAAATGTAGATGCGTTCAGTTCACTCGTAAGCAATCATAGAATCATATATCTTGATAACATTCCTTTTTGCCATCTCTTTGATTTCTCTTAGGAATCAAATGATCCTTCTGCAAGTTGGAGAGAAGAAAAAGCAAAGGACTATTTCTACAAGTCAAGTACTCAAAAGTGAGACATCATTTCTTTTAAGAATAGGATTTGTTTGTGCTTTGCTTCTTTTTTTTTTTTTTATTTTCCCATCTTATTTTGCTCTGATAACCCTCTACGTAGCAGAACACATAAGGCCACATAAGACCACAATTAGTTTTTCTATCACTTCAGAATTTCTGGCATTGCAGCAGCAATTATTTAGCATAGGATTCATCTCATTACCTGCAGTTATCTAAAAGTTTGAATCCAGTCTGTGCCATTCATCTCTATTTCCTCTATATGCAGTGAACAGAATCTGGAGTTTCCTAAAGGACATTCTGTACATCTGTTTTTAACAACTGCCATAGACATGATATGTGGGGTGTCTAATCTCTATTTATATCACTTAACTGATTTTTCAAACATAGATAAAATAAATCCTATCATCACTATAAGTTAATTGGAAGATAAACTACTTTTGGAAGATAAATTACTACTTTCAGTTAGCAAGTGAGAAAGTTTAAATAAGAGAAGCCTGTGAAACTCTGCCATAACTACTTTTTCACACACAGGAAACATAATTCCAGTCCTTTCATTACCCTTTGAATGATAAATATACTGTGTTTTTTCCACATCCTTGTCACAGAATTTCTATCTATGTAGCTACAGATGTAATTCAGTACAAATTATATTGCAGCTTCTTTAATCTCCTTTTGGTTTTGTTGTTTTTTGTTTTTTGTTACCTAGGGCATATGAAGAAGTTCCATGGGATAATATATTGCCATCCAAAATTCAGCCTCCTGAATCAACAGTGGAAGTGATGGCTGATCCTGTTTCCCAATGTTTCACAAAAAGGAGATACAATCCTGAACCTGAAATAAGCCAAGTCAGTGAGCAGCTTCTTTCCAACTCTTCTTAGATTTTGCTAAGGGAATGTAGCCTAAGTTTTGTGTAGATCACACAGATAAACACTCAGTAATAATTTAAAGTAAAAACATTCCCATGTGAGCATTCAGGGTCATCGTCACACATGAGAAATTGCCACACGTTGTTTCATATGTTTTCTCTTTTTCCCCCTGTAAATTGGTACAGAAGACGTGCATGCACATTACCAAAAGAGAGGACAAAGATATTGATAAAAAACTGTAGCACAGGAAACTTTATGCTAGGTTTGCTTGTCATTATTGTCTGTAATAATTACTATTTTTACTAAATGAAATTAAAATTCAGTCTTGAGATTGGCTCTGCACAGGTTATCCTTTCCATTGCAGCTTATTTCAGTGATGAATTGCAGCATAAAAATCTATTAAATGAATTAAGTAATGATGTCTTACAAGAAGCATCTAATTATGATTTTAGGTTATTGGAAACCTATGGGATAGATTTCAAAGAAGATATTTTACCTCTTCTCAGAGACCTGTTAATTTGTAAGTTTCTTTTTTGATTGTTTGTTTAATATTAAGGTCCTCTGAACAATTCCTTATCAGGTTATTCTATAACTAGAGAAGTTAAAGTATTCAGTCAATGCCTACATGAAATGTACACTCCAATGTGCTTTTCTTGTGAGACTTAAATGTAAAGCAAAACAGAAGAATAAGTGAATGACTGTCACGATTGCATACATCTGAGGTTTTCATTGAGACATGACATTTATGAAAATCCCACAGTAGTCACAAACATTTACAAACTCAACATTTTGTCTGCTTTCCATAAAATCTTGAACAGCTTCAGAGTGGAGCTTGTTTTGCTTGTTCAGACTCAAGAGACAGGTATTCTGCTAGACAGTTAGGCATAAAATGGGAGAGACACGCATACGTCCAGAGTGGAAGGGAGATAAGAGCATACTATCACTGGCTTCTTGGATGTTTCTCTTGCAAAGGAATATAGATGTGGCCAGTGAGAGCAGGCTGCAAGGACAGAGCACGAGAGGAATTCAGACCTGATGTTAAATTTTCCCATGTTCTTGAGAAGTGACTAAAGTGTTTTTCGAGTAGAAAAGCAATTCATGTTTAAAGAAAAATTGCATATACAATTGCAGGAAAATACCTGAAGCCCCAGCATCTGAGGATAAGGGTTAAAATGGAAGATTCTGCACGCCGAACTGGGTCATTTAGCATATATGTCAACCTAATCATTTACCACAGTCTTTTACCACAACTCAAATGAGCATTGCATCATTCCAAGAGCAAAACGTTGACTTGTCACTACCTCTCTTTTGGGGCTTCATAAATATTCTATCAGAATATTCTGCTGGGTGAAAAAAAAAAAAAAAAATGATTGAGATATTTTGTCTTTAACAGTGTAAGCCGAAGCTCTCGAATCTGTCAGATCCCTTTGTATACGTAAGTATAACGTCCCTGAACCCTTTCTAGTTTTGTTTTTGTTTTTGTTTTTGTTTTTTTATCCCAAGCAATCCATCTCTTTCATTTTCTGAAGGAAGAATTTTAGATGAAGCAAGAAGCAAGATGTAGAATATGGGATCTATTCTTACGTTTTTTTCTGGTGCCAGGGAGGAGGGCGAGCTGAGTTTCTCTCAGTCCTCAGAGACTCTCTGAGTCCTCTTTGGAAGAATATCCTAGTCTGATCACTGGCATAACCAGAAGGGCAAGGGATTATACATTTCTATGTTATTGCCACTCTTCACAAACCTTCTCTATGCACTTATGTATTATGTGCTGTCATTTGTTATATGCTGCAAGTTCAGCAAATGATTGTTTTCATCTTGGGATATACCTAGCATGCAGAGGGGTTTATCTCCATGTTTTTTTCTTGTGGACCATTTTAATAAATAACTAGAATTTTGGAGTATGCAGTGTATGGTTCAGCTGCCTCCACCATCTGTCTTATAAATAATGTACATGTATTTGATTTCCTTTCTATCCTAACAGTGGCTGTGTTGGTGCAGTAAATTTTGAAGACATCGACAATCCCAGTGTGGACTTAATCATATTTAACCATGTGCAAACTTCAAAGCCTCGCTACACAAGGACTGCACAGTATGTTTCTCTTACAAGCAAAATTTTGATGCTGCATCTTGAGTTCTAGATACTTGGGAAAGGGAAAAAGTGTTTAAGATCCAGTCTGGGTCTTCCAGAAGAATTTTAAAAATTGGTGGAAACACTCCTTACACTTTGGGATAATTTGAATGAGGTTCCATTAACACAAGAAGCACAGTGGGTTTTCAGGTGCAAGACTGAACTTGAAAAAGTCCTTCATAATAATTGTGTCAGTAGTAAATGGCCTACTGTAGTAAATTCCTACTGTGATTAGAGTAGGTCTGTATAAATCTCAGGGACCATTCAGTCTAGATACTCAAAATCAGTGGAGGAAGCTTAACGAAGGTGAGCAGAGAAATGTCTATGGAAATCATGGTATAAAAGATTTTATACACCTATTTATTTTATGGCTTTCAATGAAAAACACTGATCACAGGAACGTGTTGGCAGAAGAGTTAATTCAGCTCCTATGTTCACGTGACAGTATCATTTTTCTGGTACTGAAGATAGTTTCAAAATCGAGAAGTTGCGTGGTGGCTCAAGTGATTCTGCCATCCATTTAGTACAAAATGGATATAACGAACTGGCATTAATTGGCTGTCTGACCAAAATCTACCCTCCGTGCTCATTATCCTGGGAAATACAGGCTATCTGTACTACCAGTATCCTTTCTTGGTCAGTTGAACCCTTTATGATCAGCAGGCTCTGACCTAGGCTGGGATGGAAATCAGAGTATACTGTCCTTTCTGCTCTTGACCTTTCTAGATGAATTACGCATTCAAGGTTTAAGAACAGGGCAGGCACTTTTCCCTTTTTCTCATTTGAGAAAAGCTGAATGTGAAGCTACTCTGAGGATATTTGCTAAATCATGCCTATGAACACTCAACCTGTCTCTCCTACTAATGTTCAGACCACCCTGAACAGGCATTCTTCTAAATGTTCAGCAGCAGGAAACAGATTTGTGTTACATTCAAGGCTCAAGTCAAGAGGACATGGAAGAGAAACTTCTGAACTCAGAGGGCCCCAGGAACTTCTGTTGATGCCATTCTGAATAGATTTCTTACTCCCAAAATATTACGTTTATTTTGAAAATATGGTATATTTTCATTTTTCAAACACTTCTTCTGTTCTAGTATTCATGAATAAGTCTTCTGGTGCAAAAGGGACTACAGTATGCTTTGATGCATAGGATGACTTGAATGCTGTAATACTAAAAATGTGATTTTTAACTTTAACCACTAGATGGCCTTCTAGTTTGCAAAAGTTCCCTGAATGCCATCAGGAACACGTTTTTAGTTAGATCATTAACTTTGATGTTTAAAAGTTTTCACTTTAAGTCTTTCCTAACGTTGTCTTTAGTAGTTTAAGATGATATGAAGCCTTTATTTGCAGACTTTTTACACAGTAAAATGGTGAGAGTAGCAATACAATGACAAGAGCTAAAAACTGTAAAACAAAAGACAAGTTCTGTTTACCTTATCATATTTTTCTCTTTGCCTTTCCTTTTTTTTTTTTTTTTTTCCTGTCGACAGTCTTGCATAGTTTTGTGAGAAAACTACTGAAGAGTTACAGCACTGGAGAAAGTAGAGGGAGAAAATCTGTAAAGACATTTCTCTCTCTGGAATGCTGGGCCTTAGTCGTGTAGGGTGTTACGAGTTGCTGGGAGCTAGCTTAGAGATGACTAGAATTTCTGAGCTCCACTTTAGGTCTCTTCATTTCCATTTCTTATATCAGTTTCAGGCAGAATACATGTTATTTTATAATGTATTACATGCTACCACAGTTGTGAGGAGAAAAACACCATCCTCCACACAGCCCTACTCATTATGGCAGTAGATCCACAGACAACGTGAAGTGTTAAGCATTGTAACATGGCCAAATTTGACCCATATTACTGCAACCAAACCTATTAATACCAAGCTGTTAATGTATCTAATGCACCCCTGACTGTCTCACCTCCTAATTGATCATCTGTTTTCTCACAGCCTTAATTTAACCTGCAACTTCTGCTTGAATTAGAACATAAAACAGTAGAAAATGATTACTGAGAAATGTGCTTTAAAACACAGCATACATGAAATACAATTCAGTGCTGAACAGAGATCTCTGAAGTTAGCAGACCTATTAACTTTTAATTCGTCTATGTTATGCAGCTGTTGCTGTTGAGCTTCAGAAAATAGAAGCTAATGTGTACACTGTGCTGCAAACAGATATCTTGTCTGAAGCTATTTGCAGCGTATGGTATTATAGTGAATATATGTTTGAGCAACAAATTCCATATTACCTTCTCCAGTATTCTCTATTTTCTTGGGTGTTAGTGAGTAAGACAGTGATTTCTGGCAAGCAGGAGACCAGGAGCTCTAACAGCTTGAAGATTCTGATATCTCAAAGCTGGGAAAAACTCAATTCCACTTGAAAAAGTCTACTCTTGAAAAGAAGTATACCTTTGCATAAGGTATATTTGTTTACTGTGTCTATGACTGCCAGATAGCAAGATTGCTATGATTTTAAGCTGAAGAAAAAAGAAAACAACAGTGTTGAAATGAAGAAATAAATGTGATTATTGTTTGTTTGGGTTTTTTGTTTGTTTGTTTGTTTTTGTTAATTTATTTACTGCTTTGTAAATAAATTTGTGTATTTTATAGTAGTTCTGGACAGATGCATAAAAGTCTTAAGGCTTCTAGAATCCCGCTGGAATCCCTGAGAAGTTAGATTCATGATTTCAATTTAGAAGCCTGTGTATGCTTTGCAAATCTGTAAAATGTAAAAATCTCTTTGCAGATAGTCAGTCACTTTCACTTTTCCATGGACTAGCAGTTGCACTTCCTGCTTCTAGAACTTGGGCAGCAGCACTCAGGCAATACTCCGGAGGGAGACACTCTTCATCCCCAGACCATACAAGAAAGTGGTTGCCAGTCAAATGATTAACAAAGCTGAAACTAGCTAAGAGTCATCTGTCATGTTATTTTGCACAGACAAACAGGAAGAGTGGTGAACCTGGGCATGTTTTGTATGTTACCCTTGTGCCCGCCCTTTCTTCCTTTTGACAGAACAGGAAACCATCTTGTTTTTCTTTTCTTCTTCTTGCTTTTTTTCTTTTTTTTTTTTTAAGGAATTAGAAAAAAGATAATAGTCATGGCTTATGGCTGAGTTGAGCCCAAAAGCCCGTAGTATAACATCAGCCTTGTGGAGAGGCACTGTACATATGCACAGAACTCCTGATAATACACTGAAGTCCTTACCATGCACTTTGGAGGTTTTGCAGATGGGAATTCAGGTGGGATTAAGTGGTTTGCCAAATCCCATTTGGAATCTATAGCACAGTTAGGAATGAAACTTTACATACCCTGAAACCTTGCCTGTATCTTTTTTTTAAATTATTTTTTACCAAATTTTGAGCTTTGACCTATTGAAACAGTGCTTTGCTTAAACTTGATTAAAAAAAATAGTAATAATTAGCAGAAAAAGTTCCCCGTAGTTCTTAAAAGTTATATTGAAACACAATCGAAGACAGGAATTTAAGTCATCTTTTATCTAGTTTTTCATCTCTGTGATTCAGTCACAGAATGGGAGCATTCATCATATGTAAAAAGCCGTATCATATGTGTTATGACTCAAGTAGAAGTTTTAAACTGATAAATCTGGATTAATTAATCAAAACTGTGTTTGTGTTCTGGTGGTGGTCTGGGGTGATCAGTGGGCATTTCCATAAGGGAGCTTTGGAAATACTTTTCTCGGGTCACACTCATCATCTTCATACTTAACCAAAGATCCTGGATGGTAATTTTTCTCATTCTCTTCCATGCTTTCATTAAAACCTGACTGGGAGAAAGGGATTGAATGTATCATCTCTTCTGTTTCAGCTCCGAAATGCAGCCTCATTCTTAACATCCTTGGTTTGTGTACTCACTCCTCCATTTGCTTTAGAATGAACTTGTTCCTTTTTTCCATCCTTCATAATGTTGTGAAGCATAACTGAAATCTGAAATCCTCTATCATTTATTTGCCAAGGATGTCAAAAAACCATCTTAAATAAATAAAAAAAAAGTAGTAAAAAATAGGAAATTGTTATGAAAGAGCAATCTGAAAAAATCTTTTACTATAGACCCACTCTAATATAGTCTTTTTCAACAATACATTTCAAAAAATATCTTATAAAACATATCATGCTCTCATTTTACTGTTCAAGGCTGCATTGACTGAACTACATCGGCAAAGTACAGAAGTCACAGGTTTGAATGTTTTCATGCCATTAACAAGCAAGCTTTCAAATAGAACACTTTTATGTATTTTCATTAAATGCTGCTTGTGCGATTTTGTTAGGTGCACTGGCCAATGTAGGTCCAGTGGCTCCAGTGTTTTTTTGTTCCTGTTGTTGTATGTTTAAATTTACTAACATTGTTTGCATAGTTTTGTCTTTCTTCCTTCTTGTTTTTTTCCCTACTTTTTCTCCTTGTTTGCCTATTTCAATATCTTTTCTTGTATTTGATTTCTTTTCCTTCAACTACTGAAACATAAATTCCAATGGAACTAATGACTTGAAGATATTTGCTTAACAACATTTCCTGAACAGGAATGGAATTGATCATACACTTTGTCATACACTTTGCAGAACTGAGACCTCTGCTATTTGTTGTAGAAGACTCTACAGTTTACAATGATTATGCTTGTGTTCTTTAATTTGTGTTGGTTTTTTTGTTTGTTTCTTTCTTTGTTTGTTTTTTGGTAGGTTTTTTTTGTTTGTTTTTTTTTTGTTTTTTTTTACAGATTTGATTATTATTTGCTCATAGTATTTATTTGTTTGTGGGAGATGAATGCTGCACTTGATTTTATATGTCACATGGCTAACATATACCAGGCAGGGAAGCAGCTGAAAGCTAGAGTGTTTTCTGCAGCCAGCCAGGCTTTTAAAAATAGCTCAGCGACCACACTTGAAAACCAGAGTTCAGAAAGGGCTCACATTCTGGCTGTACGTTGATTGGTAAGCTCCTGCAAAAATCTGGCCACAAACACCACAATGAAACTTTTAGATATAGAGCACTTTTAAAAATCTGGCCCCATGTGTAACTGCTGCTTCAACCCATGTAAGTATCAAGGAAGAGGAGGATGGTCAGAATTTAGAGGATACACGGTATTTTCAGACCACTTGGGCAAAGTTACACAGCTACCATGACTTTCAGGAAGGTTCAGAATGCTAAATCCTCTGAGCACTTCTGAGATGTTCCATCTTATTAATAAGTGCAAATACGCAGTGATCCTAATCATTCTTTCACGTTATTATTAACGATCACGTTGAAAAAAAAATATCTCTTTCTTATTCAGAAGTGTATTCTGAACTCAGTAATTTTGAAAATGATGCAGAACTTGGTTTTACTGCTTCATATGGATTCCCAACATAATCATCTGCTGTTCTCTTTTTCTTAAACATCTTTATCAGCATGCAATTTTGTATAATCCTCCTTCAACCCCTTAGTCAACAGATTTTTCCTTCAGTTGACCTCTTCCCCAACAACTACTGAAACAAGGTTATGCTTGATGTGGTATTTTAGTTCTGCAGGTGTTTTAAGGGTCAATGGAAAAAAGCCTCCCACACTGGTGATGGGGATTTCCTCTGTAACATTCATGGGCAGGGCTCTGCTAAACGCTCAGTCTCAGACTCAAATAACTCTCCTTGGCACTGTTAGAACTCCCTTACACACTCTGCAAGTTAGCATTGCTTATTATAGTGGTCGTGCAGCACACTTAGTGCATTCCAGTGTACACAGCAACTACTCCTATCAGTCAAACATTATATTTGCTTATTGTATCATAGTGGCTCCCTGGTTGTGGTACTTACTGCAACCTCTTGAAATCTGACAAAGGCAGTTAGGACAGAGATTACATTTTCTTTTTCCACATTAAAAGCCTCTGGCTCCAGAATTAAACAAAAATCTGGCATTTGTTCACATTTTATAACTTGATACTCATAATTCATCAGCTTTCATAATACTCAGCAGAGGGCACTGCTTACACAATCAGCACTGTTTTCTCAGCAACACTTGGAAGTGTCAGCTAGTTCATGCTCATAACATAGATAAGGTAGATTCTGACATTAAGTTTGGAAAGATGAAGACTGAGGAATATGAACTGACTTGTTCAAGGCCTTGGAGGTTGTCTTTATTGGAGAGAGGCTAGGATCTCACCCAAATCCATTTCTGGGAGCAGTTGTTTAACATGTGAACTTAGAAATGTGAGTTACTTTGTGTAATACGCACGGTTTCCAGGAAGATGAAGACCTATGTGTTTCAAGTCCTACCGTTCTTGCACAAAGCTGTTCTCTGAAACTATCCTTTATTCTCGGTTCCCCAGCCACGTTGGGCAAAATGCTACTATCATACCAGTATATCTGTAGTGACTTCAGTCATATTTCTTCAATGTACAGTCAGCTTCCAACTGACTGTATGCATGAATCCCTTATCATTTCAAGTTACCACAGAAACCTCACAGGCCACAATTAGCTGAGGACAGGACCCTCTGCTGCCTTCCACCTTTCATAGTCATTTACATGGGCTGTCTATGAGGTTCTTCACAATGTATCTTTACTTCAGAAACTGACAGCTTATCCACTATGTATGCATTTTCAGCAGTTTTCCAATTTGAGTCATGCTGAGGGTGGCAGGGAGTGGAGGGAGGGGGTGCCTAAGTATCTTCATTTGACATTTACCAAATGAGCTTTTATAGTTGTTTCTGGGAAAATAAATAAATAAATAAATTACTCATACTAAAAAAAAAGGGGCTTGAAAAAGTTGAAAGCAGAATTGAAATTATTTGAAATTGTAGGAACAAAATATTCTAGTTCAACCTGGTCCAAAATATTTCTGGGAAAATACCATTTCGGTGTTTTTATTTTGTTAGAAATGCCAAATCCATTCCTTATACTGCTTTGATGGCTGAGGGACAGGAGTATAAAATGCAGCCCAGAATGCTATGTTCAAAAATCCTGTTGGTCCCATTCTTCACTCTATGTGGAACACCTCGTTCTGACTTCATAAGCTCTCTCAAGTGTGTTCTTTTCCGACACTAGGAACTATATGCACTGAGTTTCTTGACAGAAAATCACGTCAGAGACATTTTTACCACAGGTTATTCTGCTAAGCAAATAGGGTCATGGAGTAAAAGAAGGGCCACAAGTGCATGACATGTAGGTCTTCCTGGCAGGGAATTTTAGGTGGAAACCATTTGCAAGACTTATGTATTGTGAGTGAGATCCGAGAGACCTGTTTTGTAATTGCGCTAACCAAAAAAACTAATTTATGACTTTGTCTGGTGACTTAGTTATTTGGGATTTGTGCGAGTATTTCTAAGAATGAGTAAGATGTTAGGAACCCTTCACTCTTAAGTGCAAGATATGAATCTCCAGGACTGCTTTCATGAGACAGAACTTTTGCACAAAGGATTTGCAAACCTAATTGATAGAATCATAGAATGGTTTGGGTTGGAGGGGACCTTTAAGATCACCTAGTTCCAAACCCCCTGCTACAGGCAGGGACACCTCCTTCTAGACCAGGTTCTCACAGCCCCGTCCAGCCTGGCCTTGAATGTTTCCAGGGAGGGGGCATCCACAACCTCACTGGGCAACCTGTTCCAGTGTCTCACAGTAAAGAATTTCTTCCTAATATCCAATTCAAAACTGTTTCCCCTCATCCTGTTGCTACACGCCCTTACAAAAAGTCCCTCCCCAGCTTCCATGTAGGCCCCTTTCAGGTACTGGAAGGCTGCTATAAGGTCCCCCTGGAGCCTTCTCTTCTTGAGGCTGAAGAGTCCCAGCTCTCTCATCCTGTCCTTGTAGGGGAGGTGCTCCACCCCTCTGATCATCTTCGTGGTTCTCTGGACCCACTCTAACTGCTCTTGAATTGGAGTCCTCAGAACTGGGAGCAGTACTTCAGGTGGAGTCTCATGAAAACAGAGCAGAGGGGGCAGAATCACCTCCCTCAACCTGCTGGCCATGCTTCTCTTGGTAGGATATGGTTGGCTGAGGTTACGGATTCACTCAAGTTGAGGTGCTTGATCCAAGGTTTTCAATAATTCCAAATTATTTGAGGTATTCTTGATTTTGCTCCTCTAAAGACACCGGGGATGGAATTTATGTGGTAAAGCTGAGCATTCAAACTCCTGCAGATCCTACAGTATCACTTCCAACTGCTGCTTTAGAACAGTATGGGGTGTTATGTGGGTTCCGCACTGTACAGGGACGTCTTAGGTACCTTAAGACATCTCAGGTGGCTCTCAAAATCTTACAGCTTATGCATATGTTAACACAGTATATTTGTTACTGGACTGAGAGCTTCTAGTATGATAATAAGGAAAGATATGAACAGGAGAGATGTCATGATTACAGAAAGGAAGCCTGATTAGAACAGCATGCAACAGGGTTTTGTATGTTGCCCAGTGGTAGCTTGGCACTTCGTTGTTTTCTTTAGCAGCAATAGTCTGCTTTAGCAGCTCATCAGAGAAAACACACAAGAGCCAAACTGCATGATCCAAAAACAAAAAACAAAAGGGTACTCTTTTAACCTGATTTTCTTCTGCTTTATCACATACATAACCGCAGCAATTTTTGCATCTTCTTTGCAGGTTCCCAAGAGAGCAGCTGCTTTACTGTAGTCTGTGCTTTCTTATGATCCTGGTGCTTTTAGCTGTTCTCTGCACATTTCTCTTCTCTTTCAGAGTGACATCCTTTCCACATGTTATGAAGCTGCCAACTTCTGTGAAGCCTTTCTGTCAGACAGTCTAAAACAAATCTTCAACTTAGGTCATCTCTCAGACTTGATTTTTGGGTCACGCTTGGTCATTTATGATGCTTTTCTCTCTTCTAGTCTTGCTAGCATTCAGGTCAGAAGATTTTGTCAATCGGATACTTCACTGTGCATAATTTATTTTAATATCTCACTTGTGTAGTTATTCTGTGAATTAACTCCTAATGAACTTATAAAACATTGCATGTTAGAGTGGGACTTCTTTTTGTGATCTCCTCCTTGGAGTCGCTCACAAAATTTCAAAGAATTGAACATAATTTCTTTATTACACACGAGAGTTGTATCTTGATTATAGGACATTGCCAAGGTAGTAAATCTATGTTCATAGTCTAACTCCTTCAGAGTGATTTTCAGGTTTGGTTTGGCTAAATGCATGGACTTATACTCGCACACATTCAGTATCCATTTTGCACCTCAGTGGGATCCCTATGTATGAAAATGAACTTTTCTACACAAAGCTACTTCATCTGCATATAACCTGAGAAACTGTTAATTTTTATTTGAAGAGGCAACTTTGTCTGACAGCTGTTTTGGCCAGTTCTGTCTCACTGTCTCATAGTGTCTTGCTGCTTTACTATATTTTTGGTCCTTCTTGTTACCATTGTGTGGCTGCTGTGAAGACAGAGAGTAAGTCTGTTACTTGCTCAGACAACAACTTGGGGATTCCCTACAGAGAACAGCTTCTCAAAAGCTACAAAACTGCTGCACTGATTCTACAAAAACATCAGGAGAGGCACGCTCTCCAGTGTGGCCCAGGGAATGCAGCACTGTGTGAATATTTGGGTTAGTGCAAGGTTACTTTAAAATTGGACAAAGAACTAGCTGGTCTTTCTGCCAGCTATGGATAGTTCACCCATGTTTCCTTGCTGTAGCTGAGATAGGTCAATACAGCATTTTGTCATTACCTCAGCTATTGTGGTAAGGAATTTCAGAGCTGAGTTTCCTAGTATACCAGTCAAAAAAAGTAGCTGATAAAACAGCGCATGTCCAGTTTTGCATCCTGTTCTATACTTAATTGTGGAGAAGTAGCTAATCAACTGTACCAAAACTAATAGCTCTGTCTGCTTTATAAATTCAGGAACTGTATATGTTTACCCAGAGTACAAGGGAATAAATAAATATCTCAGAGATTATTTTAAAGAGGGCACTCTTGCCATTCTTGCAGTCAAATGGCCCACAGAAGAGTAGTCAAGGTTAGCAATCCTTACTGTGTTGATTCAATGGATGGAACAGCTTGTCCTGATCACTTATGTTTATATGTATGGGGAGTCTGAATACGTTTATAATTCAGTGGTATCCTATTTTGAACTGCCAGCATGGAATAGTACTGTTAGTACTCTCTGAATAATATTGTGCAGGAAAAAAAAAAAAAAAAAAAAGCTATCAAATTAGTATTAGATTGTTTCATTATTAATCTTCATGGATTGTCGTTCTGAATTCATATTAGTACCTTCTGTCTTCTTTTTTTTTTAATTTTTTTCTTTTTTTCTTTCATTTGGTCCATCTCTTTTATTGCCTGTCAAATGCTGGTAAAATTTTCTGTGTGCTACCTCAACTAAGTAGAATTCTTTCCTCTTTAAAGAAAGAATCCTCTTAAAGCTTCTTTAAGAAACTTTATTTTTGAATTGCACATTAAAACTTTACTTCAGAATTAACAAAAGTGTTTAGTGTTCTAAGATATGATACACACTCACAGTCTTCTCATGCACACATGCTAGATTTTAAGTGTATGTATCTGAGCAGTGTCAATGATATTGTACATACATGTGAATTTAGAGAACTTTAAAACTGTCTGGGAAATCATTTGTGTTTTAGGTCACTAGAAATAACACCTGTTTACCTCAATCCCATGTTTAGATCTGGAACGTAAATATCAGCTAAATCTGTATCACAATTAAAAAAAATATTTCCTTGCTTTTTGGTGAACCACGTGACTCTGTATTTTCATTGAGATGAAATAATGAACTGTTGCTTATAATCATGAATATCATACAGGTATTCCAAGAACTTAAACTACTGGGAAAAAAGGTATTGTCATGTCTAACAAAGATTTTTGGGTCAGATCATCAGCAAGATTAGCATGAAGTTGTTTCATTGATTTTAAAGAAGCTAGGCCAGTTTACATATTTTAAGGACTACTTACTGCATTATGATGATTTTTTACCCTACTCATTTTTGATAGATATACAGTAGCTATTTTAAGGCGATCTGTAAATCATATTTCAAGTCTGTTGTCATGTAATTTACTCTTTCTTGCCCCTCACCCTTTCCTTTTTTTTTTTTTTTATTTTTTATTTAGCACTCCAAATATCCCTGGATATACTGGCAAGGTTCATTGGTTGGCAACCCATCCGGCAAATTCAAATCTTCCATCAACATCACCATCAATAATTTCACAAATGCATGGGTAGGTATGAGGTATATTTCTCAGCATATTCAGAAAGGTTACAGGGAAAATCCTAATTGCATTTATTTAATTAAAGAACAATTAAATGTTAAGTGTTACTTTCCCTTGGCTTAAAAAAAAAAAACCAGAACAGTTTGTGTTGGATCCCACAACATTATTGTGGTGGTAATCTGAAATCATCTTGAGATTTTAAAAATTTTCTGGAATGTCATAGGGTGCATATTGGGAAGCACTGAGTTAAATAATGATTTCTAAATGTTTCTGCAGTGATGTTTATTTTCCCTAGCTAAGATGACTAAGTCATGGCTTCAGTAAACTTTATTTTTTGATTGATCTGTTTACATTTTGAAAGAAGACCATAATTGAAGAGGCAATTTTTTTTTTAAAAATGTGGTATTGCTCTTCCAATGTGGTGTTGGCAGATTCTCATGAAATGGGCATTTGCTGTACAGAAATGACTGTTAAAGAAGATTTACTCAGAAGGCAGTGAGATGATAAATCATGGCACACCCCAACATTTATGCAGCTCAAGATTCTGTATCTATGAAATCGTGAAGGAATTCATAATCTTTATTCTTTCTTGCTCTTCCATACAACACTTGTTAAAATGATGAGTCACATTTCTGAAGTATGAATGTGTTTAACTCCTGTTGGTTTACACAGAACTGGCCTCTTCAGAACACATGAAAAACTCTATTCGTTCAGTTAATACAAAAAGTCTGACATAAGCATAGGTCCAATCTAGATTTTCTCCCAGCATCAGAACTATTAGTAACTACTTGTTTCCACTTCTTCCTTTATGATTTTTTACTTTCTCTTTAGTTTCTGATCTATTATTTTCCAGAATGATCTAGGACATGGTGACACTATCCAAGTTTCCACATAGTCCTTATAAATTTATCTTCAATTAAACAGTTTAATAGTCCCTTGGGATTCTGTCCACAATACGTATAAATTCTTTTTCACTACTAACAATGATAAGTGCTCAGAAAAAAACATGAGAAGCTTTAGGAAGCCGCCTGACTTTAGAAGAAATCAACATGTCAACAGTTTCATCACTGTACAAAATGCAGTGACTTGCATTTCTGCTGTCTACCAGCTCTTCACTTCTGCTCTTTTTCTCCTGTGGTTCGCCCTAGAAAATAGGCAGTCACCTGTAGTCAGTTTACTGTTGACAGGGAATGAAAATACACAACAGCCTCAAGGCTGTATAACCTTATAAAACTGAACTCAGCTTGATGCAAGGCCAACTTGCTTTTAAATGTCAGACAAATGAAAAGGCAAAGGCATCTTAGCAAAGATCATTTACAGGCTTCAGACAGATACCAAATTTCAAGAGCAGAAAGACAGATGCCAGTGTGATCTAAGAAAGGAAAACACATCTGTTGCTTCATTTTACTTTCTACAGGTGTTACTGTAAGCGTATTTCATAGAGGATAAATTTGTTAGTTTCTAGTGGAGAGGAAGAGTAGAGTTTCTTTTCTGTGCTAGTGGAGTATTTCTAGAATTAGTACAGAATCCTCTGGTCTTTTGAAGATGGGCATATAGTAAACAGACAGCAAAGTTTTTCCATTCTTTTTCTGAGCTGAGTGGTACCTTCCCATAAGGTTAGAACCTCTGGCTGCAACACTGTAAGAGACATTTTTTTACCTTCTCTGTGGATGCTTACAGGTTAAGGTAGTGTTCACTGGCTTAAGAGGGAAGATTGTAGCCCTCTGTTATACTTCTATGTATTACAGGTGCTAGAAATATCTCTCCCCCTCTCCCACTCCCAACATTAGTTAGTGATGCCCATAAAAGAAAAATGCTCAACAATTGATTTCTTACTTTTGTAAAATCAAGGATAAAATTCCTGTTGATTTCCGTGGTCACAAGCCAAGCTAGACTGTATGGAGAGGAGAAGAGAGGTTATTCCTAAAATGTGGACTCAAACTACCCTGATTCATCTCCATATGCTTTTCATGTGGGATGACATCTCATTCTTACTGTTTTTAAAATGGTGACCTATTTTTTTCTCTTTTTGATCATTTTCAAGTCATGACTGTAATAATCTCTCAGAAAGTAGCAAGTGGTTGCATATGGTGTATATTTTATAGCCGCTTTATTTGACATGTCCATAATATATGATCATTCTCTTGAAGACAATTATGGGTGACAGAGAGTGTCACTCATCTACTGCTGACATGGTCTAATGCATGTTTCGTTGAGAACTAACATCAATACCAGGCAGACCAAACAGCATGCAGCCACTTCTACACTGTATTTCTATTGCATGGACCTTCCGCAGCATGTGGTGCAAGATTGTTCATAGCATTTTTAAGCATTCAGAACTCAGTAGAGTTGTATAAGCTACAGAACAGCAGAAATACTGTTTCTTCATTTTGGAACATGAATTGCTTTTTTTGTATGTCAAGTTTTATTGCTGTGTCATATTTTTATTTCTAGGAAATCCCAAGGTGAAGCCAGAAAATTAAGTTGCAAAGTTCTCTAGTACAGTTTAATTTTGACATTAGTGTTAACTCTTGCACAGAAAGGAACATTTGATGTGCATCTATAGTTGTATGACAATGCCTTGGAATTAGAATAGTTAATACAAGATGGTGCTGGATTTCACTGGATTTTAGAGAAGTGTTACCTCCTTTTAGGAGGACGTTTTGGAGTCTTCAAGAAGAATCCTTAGGTCAAAAGAAAATCTGTTTTTTATTTGAAGAGATGGTGAACACAAGATTCTGTGGTTAGTTCTGTGTCAGACCTACTTTTGATTTGAGGCTTTTCAGCTGAGGTGTTACACTATATAAGACTGCGGGTATAAGATTATTGATAGTGCATCTTCCTGTAAAGATTTTGATGTGTATCGGAAGACCAGCGTAAAATTGTTCACTTCCATACAGACCCCAGCATATTTTCTAAACCCCATGCCAGTATGCTTTATCACAGTGACTGGGCATTCAGAGCACGACTGGCATGGTGCTAGCAAAGTGTTTTTTCAAGGCTTGAAAACCAAACCTCCAACGTCACCATAGCTAGCCCTCCAGAAGCTGTGGGGCCTTATGTGCCTGGATGCATTCAGCTTACTCATAGCACTTTGTCACAGGCTGCATACATTAGTTGTGACAGACTCTGCATCCAAGAAAGGCTGAAAAGAGGCAAAAGGAAGAACATACCCTTCTTACAGGTCCTGTAGGGATCTATCTTTCAGCGCATCACAATAAGTAAGATTTAAAACTCAGGAAGATTTCTTACCACTGTTCTTAAAGTGACTGATTCCAAGAACATAGGATATTGCAAATTGTTAATATTTTTTGAGGCAAATTGACATACATCTCAATGAAGAATGCAGTGAGAGGGAAGAAGAGGGAATGTTTAGCAATGTGAGAACTTGTGTTAAAGTCTTTTCTTTTTTCTCTTTTTGTAATTGCAGATACATAGCAAAATACGGGAGATCATCTCAGTATAATCACCAGGGACCTTTTTCTCAGATGATGACTCCAGTTAGTCCTCAGAATCCTTTCAACAAGATTCAAAAGGGTCAGTCACTTTTACCTGCCTAACTAAGCTTTGGTGTCTGACAGCAAGGAGAAAGGAAATGTGTGTATATTTTAAATAAAGACCAAAAATAACCTACAAATGGGTGTTTGTGGTAGTCTTGTTACATTGTTGTCAGATATGTGACCTCCTACCACTGACAGTTAAAACTGTATTAAAAACGAGGAGTTGTAAGTCAAAGGCTTGAAACTTGTTCTCTATATTGGATTGATTTAGAAAGTAAGGTAGAGTATGAAGGTGTAAAAGTTCTATCAATTGGCATATATAAATGGATATATATACACATAGAAACACACATATGCATATAAATCACACCTATGTAAATGTATTATTAACTAGTAAATCATAACAGAGCAGCAGTCCCTCTCACCAGACTGTATCTTGCAAAGATGGTTAAATATTACAGAGTGGGATTTTAATCTTTATATGTGCTAACTCTGTGTATAGTAGTAAATGAAAGGAGCCAGGTTATTTACTCCAGTCTGGAGGCTAATTAATTCTGTTTGTCTCACATCCATGCTTAAACTCTCATGCTAAAATTGAAAGTAATTAAATAGGAAGGATGGAGTACCAGTATTCAAGCCTCTGTCGTGGTACTGTTTTATTTTCTGGTGTTGGTGTAGACAGCATGAGGGAGTTGCCTGAGAAAGAGAAGACCAAATGCCACAGTTGGTCAGGAAGTTCTACTGTACTCCAAGGATCAGAATATTCTGAACAGTTTATTGTAATTCGGACAGCCTCTATCTTGAGGTCTCCGTTGAGCTGTATTACTAAAATCATCTATACTGCTACTCAGTTACCTGCTTTTTGGGGGGGCTTATGATGGACATATGTGCGTAACACATTTGTAAGAAACAGCCCAGTTAAGGGCTTTTAGTGAATGACTATAACATGTAGCTATGGCCAAAGGCCTTTTCAAGAGAAGAATGAAGACTTCACTGGGAATAATGAAAGGTAGGTAGGGAATATAAACCACAGAGCCAGAAAAAAAGCAAATCTTCAGAAAAGAACATCCATCAACAAAAAGATTAGATCCTTGGCAACAACAGTGGAAACTGATCATCCAAATACCTAATGTTGCTGTGCAAATCTCAGTCATAAAGTATATACAAATTCCTAAGGAAAGGAAGCTGACAGCTAAGCAAGGAAAGCACTGACACTAAAGTAAACATTTTTTTCCTAGTAAGACAGCAGCAAATTGCTTATCCCGAAGTAGAGCAGAAAGACTCCAGTTCTTAAAGTGTCTGACCCAACACAGAAGCTCTATCACTTCTGATTGTCTGTATTTTCATTGTATAAAAATCACAGATACCAGATTATTTTAAAGAGAGGCTCTCATCCTACCAGTTTTTCTGCATGCATTATAATGGAATTTTATATATGCATGCAAAATTAAGGCACGTGTACAGGTACAGGAAGGATGCAGTCTGCCTTTGCCTTTTTGCTGGCCTATTTTGGAATTGTACATTTATGTAAACTGGAAAGCATTTTAGATAAAAACAGTCTCTTTTGCAAATCTGGCATATAATGTCTCACTGAAATTACCAGGTACCACAGAAAAAATATTTGCAATTTTTTTTAATTTTAATTTTAATTTTTTTTTACTGGATACAAAGGTTATAATGCCACGTGCTTTAGAAGGACTCAAATATTTCAGAGTCTCAAGTCGGCAGTGCAGGGGGAGTGATCCGGCTTTGGGTAAGAATCTAGGAACTGTCTTTGCGCAGTGCAATGCAGCATCAGGGACTGTATCTTGAACAGAAACTTAAATTTCATTCAAACGAACAGATGAAAACTGATTACATTTTAAGCCAGCAGTGGGCTGAGAACGTTGGCTGCAAAGAGATGCCATCGCTTGAGTAAGTTCAGATTGGATGCTTTGTATAAAAACATTTTACACGTGGCATAATTAAGGCACAATAATCTAAAGAGATAGGAACTGCATTTAAAATGGGACAGGTTATCATCTAGATAACTCAGTGTAGTTTTCTCTGACCTTACAGATTGGGTAAGAGTCAGAATCTCTACATCTAATGAGTGAAAGCTGTGTGTCAGAACACCTTTACATAAATCAAAATTGTAAAACAACAACAACAAAAACCAGATATACATTTCTCCATACTGCTAGAGGAAATATCTTAAAAAAATAAACAGAGAGGAGGAAAGGCATTTTCAAAAGTCAGCTCCTAGTTACTTACAGTTTCTGTGAGGCTTGAACAAAGAGCTGTAAGCTCTTGGGCTTAAACAGCAAATGAAAGGGAAATGCTTGCATCCAAGATAGAAAGCTCCTCATTCCACTTAAATTAAATCAACTAAATCCATAATATGCACATTTTCAAACAGTTTTTCCCGTTAAGAAGTTCTTATGATTTTAACAAATCTGCATTTTTGATCCTAAAATTATGAGACAGTATTCCTTGAAATGCAAAGGAGGGAAAAATTTTAAGTATTGAAACAAAATCTTACAAGAGTAGTAGTTAGAAAAGAGCTATGTGACACATTCAGTATAAGGCCTATTCCTGCTTCTGTTGGCTACAATGGCATCATTTCTGATAGTGAAGACAGGTAGGGTTTCTTGACATCATGTCAATCCTATAAAGAGCACCACTTGATTTAATCTGGACCCTTCTAAGGTCATGTGGTGTATGGTAGAGTGTACTAGATATTATTTTTAAGTTTTCTGACTTTTTTCACTATCCTACAGATAAATAGAAAATAATACCTACAATATCCTCTCACCTGATGCTTTTGCATATGATATAAAGTAAATGAAAGTAAACTGCTATTAAAGAATCTCACTTTTTCCTCCAACTGGAAACCAAAGAAGAAGCACTTTAAATCATGGGATAACTTCTGTCTTGCATCAGTTGAACACTTTGCTGAATCACAGATGCTGTCAATCTATGCACGGTTTCAATGAAGCAGACAAATTTCAAGTCACTGAAAATCATTTTTGGATCTGTTCCTTTGAGTTATTGCATTGACATCTAGATGAACAGGAACAGAGGTGGCTTCCGCTCTATAGTAAAACCACTGAAAAACAATGCTGCTGTGAGAGAAATGGTTTCCTGGGTAGAATTTATTTGGCTCTCCTTCTATAGTCTTCTGAAGACTTGCAACGGTGTAGTCTTCTAAAGCAGATCACTTACGCCACACAAAAATGTACTACATCTGCAGCTTGCTTCACAGAATTTCTCTTCATATCAAGGCTTGGAAAGGAATTAATATGAAATAATCTTGTGTAAAGTAGTTGTTAGAATAGTGACTGTGCTTTTAATAGTGTATCTTCCATGTGCACAGTAAATAAACTTGTCAAACTGTTCTATTGGTTTTTATATTTCTAAATAATGTCTATATGTTTTGTATATGCATAGCTATTAAAAGCAGTCAAATACATTTTTGCATTATAGTGAAAGGAGTAATTAAAAAAAAAAAAAGCATTTTAACGAGGAGGCAGCATAAAACAATTATCCTAACTCTAACTAAAGTTTATATGCTCTTCAGATTAGATTCTTTCCCCTTTTACTCCTTTCCAGTCATGGAGCAGAAATACGCAGTTTAAAAAATTGGTTTCCTTTGGTTTGTTTGTTATTTTATTCCTAATGCTTCTCATCTGCCATCTAGTAAAGGTCATAGAAATATTAATGCACTTCCAAAGCAAGAGGACCAAAAAGCTTAGCTTTCAACATAGCTTAGAGTATGGTGATGCAAATTGCAAAAAATCAGTGGCCTGTATCTTCTCACAGAATTATTTAGTAATGAATATACCAAGTGAAAGAGAAATGTCTGTTGGGTAAACAATACGCACAAACAACTTCATGGTAGGAAAATACTGTGATGTAAAAGGCTGTGGTGATCCTAGCCTGAAATCTTGAAAATGACTGGAGAAAATGGGTACTTATAGAGGAGACAGAAAGCAAAAGCCTGCAATAATTGCAAACTTTGTTTTGTTTCACTGTAGATGGTAGCATTTTTCATTTAATAAAATTAAATTATAAGCAGAAAAATGTCATAAATATGTAAATATTTATAAATAAAAATTTGTGCTGCTTTAAGGCATTGTTTAAGATAGAGTACGATGTACTTGGAGCAGAGGATAAAACATTTAAGTAGAGTATTCCCTTCCACTTGTGGCTAAAAGCCCCTTGTCTGGAGTCTGAGCATCTCTCAACCTCTGCCATCTTTTCTCTCCCTCAGCCAATGCTGGGCTCAGGGACCTTGTCTGAGTTTTCCCTAAAGTGAAAGAAGATAAAACAACGGTGCGAAGTATATTTGGAGTGCATGTCCCAGATGCATTTGCTTCCAAAATACTGACACATCCTATTCTGTGAAGCAGGACACATCCAAGGGCCATGTGCACTTAGAAAACATAGCTGCTGGTTTTGTAATACGGACTGAGGATGCTCCTTCTCTTGCGAATACTGTGACTACCTCTTCCCATATACTGACAGTAAGAAGTCTAGACTGCACCTCATGTCTTCTCTGAGATCAGCCTGAGGAAATGTGTCTCAGCAAAAGCTGAGAAGGAAAATAACCACCCAAACCATCCCTCATTCATTACGTTTGATTTTCATTATTTTTATTGGAGGATTCTTCGAGGAACATCAATCAGGCCTCAGTGTAGTTGTCTATGGGACCCGACAAAAACATTGTTGCTATTGTGTGCTCATTTCTAAGCCTAGAAATGAGGATATGAAGTAATGAGCATACTAATTCTAGTAACGATTATACGTAGCGTATTTATTACATGTATATACATACAGATCCTTGAAGTCAAAGGCCTTTCCAGTGACCAGTGGTTTCATTTGTCTCAGGAGCATCACTGACTTAACAACTGGACAACATCAGGGCGCTGACAGTGGCATTCATTTTACCATACTTTAGACTGCAAACTTCAGAAAGTGTCCTCTCTCTGCTACCATAAAAAAGATATTAATCAGGTTCCGTCTCTAAATAAAAGGCTTTGTATGCCTCCCTGTTGCCATTCTGCATGAAACAATTCTGTATGTGTAAATGATATGTAAAGTCATTAAGTCTGGATTTTGCCATGAATTCCTTCAGCATTTTCACAATTGGACTACAAAATGAAATTTCCAGGACTTTTTAATAAGGAAATAACACGCACACACAGTAAGAAGGAATTCACATTTATTCACATGAATAAAATTACTTTTCTGCTTCTCTCATCTTTGATGCAGGCCTTTGATTCAAGAAATTATCCCTGTGTAACAGATTACTTACAGACAAAGCCAAGCACCAGCACTTTGCTGACAGTCAGCTTTAAGACAGTGTATACCTTGCTGAATCTTCTGGTATAAACCTCTTATTTTATGTCAATGACCACTGAAAAATAATAATATGCAAATGCTGCAGTTATGCACAGTTGGGTTCTTCAACAAGAACTCCTGAGTATGGTTTACATCCATATTCTGCACAAGATATAGGTCAAACTCTCAACTGATAAAATTGTTTGCAGCTTTCTATCATGCTTAGTTCAGCAGTGAACACATTCAGGGTAAAAAGTTACCCAAGACTGGAAAGAAGTCTGGTCTTGGTAACCAGACACAGACCTGAGAATTAGGGCTTTCCAATTTACCTGCATCATGCTCTCAGTTCTCTTTAGGTTTATCTCCTCATTACAAGCACACAGTTTTAGCATAGTGGTAAGAGCACCTTGCTTTGCAAAAAAATAAGAAAATCAAGGAGAAAAAGAGAGAGACAAGACCTAGGTGATGTTACTATTATTCCCTATTGAAATTAAAATGGCACTAATTTCTTTTCTTGCAGGCTCCACGTGTCTCTCACAATTTCTCCAAAGATCTAGTTCCAGCCCTGATCTGAAGAGCTGTTAGTGTGAAATTTCACAGAGCTTCCTTGGCTTATTTCCGTATTTATTTTTTTTTTCTGGCAGCCTTGTGTGGGACAATTAAATAATTTGGGTAAGCAGTCATCCCAATCAAAATATTTTCCAGTTAATTAGAAGATCAGATATCAGTGAAAAAAAGCATGTAATTGTATTATCCACCATCAGTTTGATACAGTAAATATGCTGGTACTCACACTTCTCAAATAATGACAGTCAGCAGTCTGTAAATCTGACCAATTTATACAGAAAATAATTAGAGAATAAAGGAGCAATGACTTAAATGACTGAAGATTTCTTAGAATGCAAACCACATCACAGATATAAATGATTAAAAACTGTTAATTAAAGCCTTGATAAGGATAAAGCCTAAATTTGAAGTAGACTATTTACTTTGCCAGTAAACTGGACAGGAGCCAAGCAAAAATAAAATGAGCCAAAAAAAGTGCAAAATTATCCACTGACTTCAGTGCTGTATAGCTTAGGTTACAGCTTCCTAATGGCCAGTGACTAGGTGCACAGAAGGGGATATGTACCTAAAGCAGAAGTCAGGTGGGATGTAATTATTGAAATAAAAAACTGAAACTAGTTCTCCCCCACAACACAGATCAATCTGCACAGCTGCCCATGCATCCTGAAGCTGAAGCTCTTTGGTCTGCTAGCTCCTTAGGCACTGAGGCTGCCCCCACAACAGTGAATTAAAACCTATCAGGGACAAGGGTCAAGGAACACCCGAAATCCATACTGTTCACTCTGAGAGACTCCGGAACAAGGGGGCCACATGTAAGAGGAATCAGCTACTCCTTCCAGTTTCCAAATTTATGTCTGACCTGAGATGTTTTGGGGTGGGTGGAGAGAGATGCTGTAAAGCATGAACCGAAGCAATGCCATGGACCATGCTAACTATTAATAATAATATTGCTGGAGCAGTTGCACAGCTAGGAATATTCCCTGAGAGTGTTTAATGTGGTTACGTAAACACAGAGAAATTTGCTTCTGAGCTTGCACAGAATTAGCTGGCACAGTGCATGCGTAAGCCAGAACAAATTCCAGAAACCAGTAATGACAGTAAAGTAACAGTTGTCCAAAATCAGCCTGTCGCCTGGGAGTTAGGATTGCTCCCCTGGATCCTCTCCAATTTGTCCGCAGTGACCTCCTTTATCTCCATGTCCTGCTGAATCCTTTTAGTCAGGACACCAGAGAACACTCCTACCACAAAAATTAGAGGTGGGAAAGAGGGATGGAAGAAGAAAAAGTTGCTTTCCCAAGTTGTTTTTAATTAGGAATTGTTGAATTATTTTGTCCTAAAGGTTATACTTATCAATAAACAATAAGTTTCCTTTATTAAGACATGAATGTGTCAGTATCTATACACACACGCATATATGTGTGCCTGTGTGTGAATCTATGTATACATACATAGGGGTGCATGTCCTGCTGGCTTGGTTAAAGTGCCTGCACACCACGTGTTTCAGACAGCCCAGACCAGGCTTTCACCTGCCACTGCGGTTCCTGCCTTTCTTTAGATCCTCTGTCCCACGTTCCCTTTTTCTAACTTAGGGATACGATTTCCCCTATGAGATGGGAATACCTCAAAATTTGATCCCCCTTTTTAAGGCACTTATACTCTTTTTTTTTTTCTTTTTTTTTTTTTTTCATTTGGCTAAGAGCTCTCATTATAAGAGAAGTTACTTATATACTCATTTTTTAACTGCCCTGGGAGCAATACGTTACTTTGCAATCCTAAACCTTCCTCCCAAGAGGCAGTTCTGTTGCACGGATGCTATTTTTCAGTCCAGGACAGGGTATCTATTGACTTGCAACAACTAACCTGCTTCCATGCACCGCTCGCTGGCAATGTGCCATGAATTCCCTATCAGCTATGCCTCACTCTAATCCATCTTTCAAGTGAGCTAATGAAATGCAGTGCTACAGTCCAGACTTATTAAATAGAAAGAAACGAAAAGTAAACCTCCCCAAGCCTTGAGTACTGAATAGCCAGGAGAAAAACACTAATATGACAGAGACGGTCACCCGTCATATTTGTAAAACTTTCCCAGGAAGGAAATCCTGTCAACTTTCAAAAGTTCTTCATCTATACAGACATTTCAGTTAGAGCTGTGTTTTTGTGTATAATAAATTGCTTCTAGTTGGCTGAAAATCATTTTTAGCTCTTATCTCTGTGATCAGTTACCTCTGCTGTTCTTTAATGGCCTTCACCTCATTATGCAACTAGTCATTAAAAGCTTAGTATCCAGTACAATGGTAGCTTATGTAAAGTGATCTATGAGAGCTTTATATAGGCTTACCAGCCGCAGCCTTAATTTTACTCATTCGTCTTAATTTTTTGTAATCATTTTTTGTAAAGAGGGTATAATGTCAGGCATGCTTCCCTGCTACTGACAGATCCAATCTAGCAGATAATTACCATAAGGAAATTGATGCTTTAGTGTGCAGGGGAGAATTTAATTTACTCAGACATCCTACAGTACAATGCATTCCAAAAGATATGAGGATTTAAGTTTTTAAGAAATTAAATTTCACTATTTAACATGATTACTTATGTTGAACATCATTAACTAGCTTTTTTTTAACTGTTTGATATAATTACAAGAAAAGTTATTTGGTCTAAAATCCAAAGTCGTCTTTAAATAAGGGTTAAGGACCCATGAAGTATTAAAAAAAAAGAGAGTTGCGTTCTTCCTCTCCCCCTCTCGAACACCATCCTTCCAGCAGCAGCATTAAAAAATCTATAGAGATTAACTGAGCCAATACTTGAACTATAGAGCTTTTTCCAATGATGTTTTAATAGATCCTTTGTTATCAGCCTATTCCACTTCCACTCCATTGGTCAGGAAAGATTCTTTAGTTCTATTCACAAACACAAATCACTTATAACATTTCAAAAATGTTAGAACCGTGAAGGAGTTGCTGAGATCCCAATTAAGCAAGATGATTAACTTATGCTTAATTTGGAGCATTTGATAGCTTCCAAAGGACTCCATGGGATTTAGCATTATATTAATTCAATTAATCTCTATAAAACTGTTTATTTTCCATATGAGAATTCTCCTTCTTGCATAGAATGCAACAAGGAAGGCCCAAAATGCTGAGTCTTTTGAAAACCAAACTTTAGAAATGATGCTGGCCAGAGCTTTGACTGATACCCCAGAAATGCAGCCTGGACAAGGGTCTTTGCCCTGCTCCCAGACTGAACAAAGCCGATGAACACCTGATCACCAGCAGTCTGACAAGCGTTTCTAGATGCTCCACAGAGGACTTCTCATCAGACAGAGTTTTCTCTTATTCTTTATTATTTAAGTAAAAGACATTCAAGAAATAAAGAACTCTTTCAGTAAGGAGAGAATAAGTGCAGTTGTTGATGCCTCAGATAATCAGCTCTGAAATAGCTTCTGTATTTTCTTAAAAGATCTTTGCCGAACACACGCATTTCATATCTGCAAAAGAAAAGGTAAGAGACCGTAAATAGGATAAGAGAATTATATGACTCAGTATTATTTCTAAAATAAAGGGTCGTGCCATTTTTAGTTACACTGATAGATACACAAATGTTAAATGGAAAGAGTATAATGTCAGCAATGACATCAGCACTCACTCCGAAGAAGGTGTTTTTTAGAAGAACTGCACTTAGAAGAATGCCTCAAAATACAGAAAAGAATCTGTAAATAACAGCGGAAGCACAGAGGATGTGAAGATGTGTTTTTAGGCCGTCTGCACATCACTTGTATTACCATCTCGCACAGGTCATGGCTTACCTTAGGAGGATGGCTAATGGAGATGGAGGAAGAAAGTGGAAGGGTCAGTGGCTGCAACAGGCATTGGCACCTGTGATACTCTATTCAGGTTATTTCTTGTCAAAGCAAGTAGGTCCATTTACACTGGAAAGTATTTTCTCCTCAGTTTTGAATCCCCCCAGTAGAAGACATTGACCTGTTGAGTCCACAAAAGGGCCACAAAAATGATCAGAGGAATGGTGCACTTCTCCTATGAAGAAAGACTGAGCGAGTTGGGGTTGTTCAATTTGGAGAAGAGAAGGCTCAGTGGAGATCTCATTGCTGCCTTTCAGTACCTAAAGAACTACAAAGACTTTTTTACAAGAACTGTTAGTGACAGGACAAGGGGCAACAGTTGTCAATTAAAAGACAATAGATCGAGATTAGGTACAAGGAAGAAATTCTCCATGATCAGGGCGATGAAGCACTGGAACAGATTGCTCAGGGAAGCTATGGATGCCTCATCCCCGGGAAGTGCTCAGGGTCAGCCTGGATGGGGCTTTGAGCAAAAGGGTTTAGTGGAACATGTCCCTGCCCATTGCAAGGTGGTTGGAACCACACGATCCCTCCCAGCACAAACCGTTCTACGTTTCTGTGATTTTATCGGCAAAATTCTTCTACAGAATTTCTTAGGGGAAAAGAAAAAGAAAAAAAAAAAAGAAAAAACAGAAATGCAATAGTTTTAAAGGATTTGTCTTTCTGAAGCTTACCAAATGTCCAACACCTTGCATAAGAATCTCCTGCTCTGAGAAGAGATCCTGCCTAATAGTTATCTGTTCAAACACTGAGCATGGCTTGTCCATAGTTCAGAAATGAGCCTTAACAGCTGAGGAGTTTAGTGAACAGGGATGATACATCTATCATCTGTGCCAGCACACCTAGCCTTCTGTCTTACAAGTGTTTGCAGACTTGAAAAAAAATTCCAGTTTTAAAACTTTCAAAATAAGTAGGAGGAAAACTATGAAATTAAATGGGCTCTCAATCAGTAGTCAAAATTGTAACTTCTGAATCATGTTTCACCTTAGTCTGGACAGGAATTTGCCTCGTCTGTGACATCCCAGCTCTGTCTTTGCCAAGCACCACTTCCTCTCAATCCTATGATTCACTCTAGCCACTTTGTAAACTTATGTATAAAGTGTCTGTAGGTGCATATTTGTACATAATCACACAAATTTTAATTTTAACTATATATTTACACAGATGTATATATGTAGTATAAAAACTATATTTTGTACACTATATACATAAAAGTATATAAATACACACCCATTTCACTTGTTTTCTAAGGCCTGCTCAGAACTTTGTTGCTGTTGAGTCTAAATCAGTAGCCTCAGAACGTAGGAAATATTCTGTTCTTTTAAGAGACTTCTTTTTATGATGATTTTTTCATCTACGCCGTCCCAAAAGCTGTGAAAAAAAAATTGTGAGGGTTTTTTTTTTTTTTTTGACACATAGAAGTTTGTTTTCCTTTCCCCTTCTACTCAGAAGACAGTTTTACCGCACATTTCCAAAAAGTTGTAGCTTCAGATATAGGCCAGGTATGGAAATTTTTAACCTGAATGGTGAGAGTTTAAGAGTGGTTTAGGTGGGTGACTGACAGAGAAGAGTGGGTTAGGATGGAAATTATTATGCAACGTTGGCAGAGACACGTAGGGGGGTGCCACTGATGTAATAGACTGGGTTTATTAATGTGAATATTTAGCACAGTGTGCCATACCCTTTTAGCAGCAAACAAAAACCCAAACTTCAACTGAAAGATCATGTGCCTCCTCTCCTCTCCTCTCCTCTCCTCTCCTCTCCTCTCCTCTCCTCTCCTCTCCTCTCCTCTCCTCTCCTCTCCTCTCCTCTCCTCTCCTCTCCTCTCCTCTCCTCTCCTCTCCTCTCCTCTCCTCTCCTCTCCTCTCCTCTCCTCTCCTCTCCTCTCCTCTCCTCTCCTCTCCTCTCCTCTCCTCTCCTCTCCTCTCCTCTCTTTTTTTTTTCTTTTTGCTGAAAGGATGAGCAGTTCAATGTCCCTTATTTCAGTAAGAGCAGGAAAAACCTTACTCCTGAATGGGCCATGGTGCCTGGACAGAGCTAGGACAGGAAAAGAAATATTTCTTGTCTTACCACCCAAGGCCTTTGTGCAATTGGAATTCAGAAGACATCAGGGTATCACGCACAAAACAGGTAAACAACAACTGTTTTGCTATGGTGAAGGCAGAGCACACCTAAAATGGGGGGAAACATTAATTGAAAAATAAAAGATTAGTCCAAGGCTTCTGTTGGGTTTAACAAGTTGTGAGAAAAAGCTGTTGTCACACCTCTGAAGAAAGCGATGCCGCAGTCATCGTTCCCCAGTGAAGGCTGGACATACTTTAACTGTGAACGATCATGCTCCAGGATGCTGTCTTGATAGAGCTGCGTGGGGGAGATCTTATCACTGCATACCACCAGCAGCCAGGAGATACCCAGAGAAAGCTCCATTTTGGGTGCAGAATGAGTTTAGGGACTCGCTTTGGGGGAGTCACTGTAAGATGGTGTCTTGGCCCTGAGAGCACTTAATGGAGGGCACTTAATGGCCCTGAGCAGCCTCACCTGGAGACTTCTTGACTCAGCTTTGGACAATGGAAAAAGACAGGGAAGGAAAGTTTACTTTTATGTGGCTTTCTCCCTTTTTTGACCTATGAATCATAGAAAGCAGGTGTAATTTTTATTTACTTCAGTCAAATGTTGCCTTTGAGACTTTGGAAAGAAGATAAAATTTGAGAGCCACTTCAAGGGGACACCTCATTCCCTTGTGTCACCTTGTCACTGAGTCAGGTCGAGGGCACAGCCCAAGGAGAGGCAGCTCTGGTCAGGCCTGCACCCAGCTGGGTTGGTGCAGCAATGAGGGCCCAGGGAGCGCTATGCAGCTTCATCCCCAGCTGCACAGAGCAGGATGCAGTCTGGGGGCTGCACATGAGTCGCTGTGGTTCCAGCTCCAGTGCAAACAGAGGGTGAAGAACTTCATCTGTCATTTAAACACCGCAGTCAGCAAAGATCTTTGTGCTGTTGGAAGGTATGTGTTTTATATTGAGCCTGCAAAAAGATTTCTTAAAAGTTAATATTAAATTTTGAAAAAAAGAAAAAAGACCCTGTAACAGACCTATCTCTAAGGCTTTCTCAAAGTTAAACACACATTTTGATTCTGTTTTCTTGTGATGAAGTAAATCAATTTGCAGCTTTTGATTTAATAATTATGTTGTATTATAACTGAAGCTGTCCAGTATTAACAGAGGATGGGGTGGGCTTTTTTTCTAATTCCTCTCAGAAGTTCAGTTGTGACATCTTCTGCTGTTGGTATCTCAGCAGTGGTGCTGATGGGAAAGTACAGGAAAATGTGGTCCTTTTTCAAAGCAATCACACACACTGGATCTAATTCTACAAATAATGTTGCATGTGGTTAGTTACACCACATTAGCTGTTTCTGATAATTGTAATAATATTACTCACTGGGAACCATTGCTGCTTTCTCCCATGACATTATCAGCACAGCCAGGCTGACATGTCCTTGCATACCACACAGTTGATCCAGAAAAAAACCTAAAAGGGAGGGAATTTGGCTATGGCAAACGTTTGACATGGCCTTCCTCCCTGATTTGTAATTAATTGTCTGCAAATTCCCTACTCCAGGAAGAAGCAGTAAGGGAAGATCAAGGTTTGGGGTAGGACAGGAAATGAGTGTGCTAACACTGTGAGAGAGATTGTAACCAAAACTGGGGACCCTGACAACTTTGAGAGAGAGGGAGATGCGGTTGGAAAATATGACTGGAGGAAGAAGTGGAGATGAGGATAAAAGTGCTGGTGACAGCAGTGGAACAGTAAAGGAAAGGGATGTAGACGTGCATGTGAATTAAGGATTAGAGCACAAACGTCTCTTCCTCAAAGGAGAGGAGCTCGTGTCTGAGTGTATGAACAGGAAGGAAAAGATGGGTGTAGGGGGTATTAGGGGAAATTTTGATTCTACTAAGCTCACAGACAAAACTTGCATGGTTTTATCAGTAGATGGTCTTAGATTTGCAGGAAAAAAGTAAGAGAACACACATAGAAACTTTGGTACTGTCAAATCCACTGGTAACTAATGAGTGAGGAGCTGGGAAAATGCCGACTGAAAATCACACACATTATCTAGAGAAAACTACTGAGAACTTGAAAACAAAAATAAAAATAAGAAGTCAACTCACTAGGCGGCCTAAAATTTCATGGAGCTAGACACAGAAAGAGGTCTGGCGGGTTGTTTTGTTTTCCACATGGGATATAAGCCTCAGGAAGTAGAGGAAAGGCATATCATACATCTGGGAAACACAAGGGGAAAAGACAATACTTCTGTCACAGTAGCCATCATTCTGTAACACCTGTAGCAGTAAACTGTACGCTTGTGTTTTGAACTCCATCAGTCAAAGCAAAGACTATTTATGATTGAATTGTCTTTTCTTCCAGGCATGCACTGTATGTAGGAGCTGGAAAAAGAATTGCTCACATAAGCTATATGACTAATACCTTGATGTAACATAGACTTCATTGTTGTGGCCTAAAGTCTTATCTCTTCCTCATACAAAGAGATGACTTTATAATCATGATGAAAAGCACAATTCCTCAAGAGAGGTCTGTCCTTATTTAGCATTCATATGTCCAGTTAAATATTCTCATTTGAGTCAGGATTTGATTTATTTGCAACGTGGTCAACAAGTAGAAAGGCTGGTGCTGTTTTCATTGGGCTTGGAACAGACCCATTTGCTGTCAGGAAGATCAGGTACCAGAACCATGAACTTCACTGAAATCAGGGCCGAAGGTATATTGACACGCTCTGATACCAATTGATAAAGAAGATAGTCCAACTAGTTTCTCACTAAAGGCACAGAATTCAAGCAGTGAAATCACTGAAATAGTCATTCTGTTACAAGTCATACAAATAAGTGCAGTTGTTTGACAATGGGAGGTGAAAAAGGAATCAGAGAGATGATTGATACCTAGAGAGTAAGTAACATAGAGAACTGCTTGGGATAGTTCTTCCAAGGAAAACTCAGTTATTTTTTAAAGTTAATACATCTTCATAACTAAATAAGGGAAAAGATTAAAATGCATTAAAATTCTCCTTGCTCTCTGTTATCTTGCTACTTCCCTTCAGTATGAGTATTCACTCACATTTATATTCACTTTCCTCCACTTCTGTAGGAAATCTGATGTACCCATGATCTTGATGACTTTTATTTTCAAAGAAATGTCCTGCAAATGAAGATGTTAAAGTGAATTGTCACAGTCTTCAGCTTGCAGATATCTTACAGAACACAGAAAGGTTTCTTGTATGAACTCAAGTAGATGTCTTAGAGACTGACAAGAAAGAGTTTAGTCAATAAACATATATTGAGTAGCCATTGAATCATTTTTCTTTAACCCAGAGTCCACTAAACATGGGGCATGTGATTAAGACAGGTTTATACGCAAATGGACCAAGAAGGATCTGATTGTTATCATTAAGGGACTTTAGCCTGAGAATTGGGTTCAGGTCCTCAAGGGTGAAGAAAACTTTGATGTTCTGGCAGAGTCTGTAAGCATTTAGTTAGCAAGGTTGCTTACCTTCTGTAGAGAAGCTCTGCTTAGGTCCCTGATTCAGAACTAGTCAGAGTATTCTGGAATTCCAGATGGAAGCTGGCAAGAAGAATATTTTCTCCTTGTAGCAAAAATGTATTATGCTCTCCTAGCCTAGGGTTGTATCTGCACTCTCCTCCTGGGTGATTTTTCCAAGCCCTTGGCAGATGCTGCTTTGTGTGGAGTTCTATGCAAGAGCACTTGATTTCTCTGCATGTATTGTGTAGAGATTTAGGGTGGACAAGTCAGAGCAGTAAACTCTGCTAGATTGCAATGTGAGCCTTTGTTCTGTAACTCTGTCCTTTCATCTGTGTGTCTTGATTCTCCATCTGGTGATAGAAATACTTCCTGGTATTGAGTATTTTTTTCAGAGAAACTGATTACTTCCTGAGGTTTTATGAACTGAAACTAGACTACAGATGTTGGATAAATGTCCTAGATGGTGACTCATTCAGTTGGGTACACAGTGAGGAGTAGCATGCAGCTTTAAAGATCAGTCATTTGTATCCAGTAATTAATATCTCTAGTTTCAAGATTACTGACATAAGTGCATCTGTGTTCGTTCCAGAGCAAAGAGAATCAAAGCAATATAAGAGAGAAGAAATAGATGTATATTTAGCGATACTCATTTCTCTTCATTTGACTATGACAAAATTACACATTTATGCAAAGCACAAATATCCATGGCCACCCAGCTTCACCACTGACCTAAATTGGCAGGGCTTCCCATGAAGCTGCTTTGAAAAGCACCTTGCCTTCCCATGTATCTATTCTTGCATTCTTGATCAAGCTGGTTTGCACTGTTTTGCACAAGAGCGCCAAGGAAAGACTGAAATCTTTATATCAGAGAAGCCCTAAGTTGGAGTGGATCCAGTCTGCTGTTCTGACTGCTGTGGGAAAGCAGGGCCACGGGTGGAGAAGGGCTGTACAAAGAAGATTCCTTCCAGCTAGGAAAATCAGTTGAGCCCAGTGCAAGCTGAATGGATGCCGTGCATTGCAATCTGGATGTGCTGTATGTGATTGCAGCCCCAGTCCTTCTGCAATTGATTGAACTTTTCCTAGACCTAGGAATAATTTCTAAACACCGATTTCCTCAAACTGCCTCTCTTTTTAAGATAACCAGACGTAAGCTTGGAGTTGATAGTGAATAATATAGTGTTTTGTCTCTGTGTATATTGAATAGAAGATAATTAATGATGAAGGAACAGTTAAAGGGCTCCTGGGACATTCTGAACCCTATCTAAATTTTAATAGTGGAAATCTTACAAAATCCTGCTACCTACTGAAATTCTCACTACTTTCCTCTTTCTGATAGCCTGATATATTTCTAGGAAAATCTTTCCCACAGTATTTTTCAGCTATATTTCCTAAACCAAGAAGGACATAGCACAGATTACTTCTCAAGAAGTGTGAGTAAAGGAAAGCACTTTGGCCTTTTTTTTTTTCTCTCTTTCTTTCTTTCTTTCTTTCTTTCTTTCTTTCTTTCTTTCTTTCTTTCTTTCCTTCTTTTCTTTCTTTCTTTCTTTCTTTCTTTCTTTCTTTCTTTCTTTCTTTCTTTCTTTCTTTCTTTCTTTCTTTCTTTCTTTCTTTCTTTCTTTCTTTCTTTCTTTCTTTCTTTCTTTCTTTCTTTTTTTTTTTTTTCCCAGGGAAATCCCTGAGAAAGGAAAATGCAGATAGCCATTTAGATTTTTAGGGTGCCATTTGCACTTTAGAAATTCCAGGAAGTGATGTGGTACTCTTAAATGTTTGTGTTAAACTTTCAAAACTTTAAAATACGAGTAGCAGGCTGTTCTGGAAGTGAAAATTTGAGGTTTTTCCATCTCCACAAATCAATAAAACTGCATTTTACCCTGGGGAATATGGAATCAAAATTGACTTTTTTCATCTTGTAGATAAATGTTAATGATAAACATAAATAGAAATGAACAAAGAAACAGACTCACATCTTGGCATTGAGAGTACTTGATCTCAATCCAGCAGATTCAAATTTTGTGATCAAGCATTATTCCTTGGTTAGCCTTACATTTCATCCATTTTCTCATTGCTCTGTTTATATGATAGAAAGATGCTATCAGAGACAGGAGCTCTTTCTGATACTGATCTACAGAGCAGCTGTAGGTTGCTCCGAAAGTAACGTCTCATATTTATTTCCATGGAAACTATAACTGAAACAAAGAGCACAATAACACTATTTGATAGAGTGACTTCTCAGCAACGAAACACTATTTTTCAGCGCAGTAACCACCATTAGCCGTGCATTTTTGCCAGCAATGAGCAGGATCCTGCATGTCATATTTGTAACAATCTGCACCAGCAGAGGTGACCCACTGTTGCTGTCGCCTCTGCTGAAACACACCACCCCCCCACCTCACTGTGCTCACATCCACTGTTTGGTCTTGATCAACGTTCAGCAAGTGTCAGTGAATGTCAGCGGGTGCCATTTTTTCTGGACTGAGGAATTCAACGACACAGTTTTGCTCCATACGCACTTCTAAGTCAGATGCCATTCTGTCAGACTGCCCCTCTGTTGCCATCAGTCACATGGCAACAAAATTCCTGTTTTTAGCTCTCTCACTCAACAAAATTGCTGCAAGTGAGAAGACATACTCTAAAATAGAGGTTATTGTGCTGAGAATCATCAAATTCAAGAATACCTATATAACAAATGGCTTTTAGGGAAGTGATGATCCTTTTCGATGCAGTGGAGGAAATTAATATACTCTTTACTCAAAATATTCCCTGAAAGTCAAGTGTGACTATCAATTATATATTTATTCCTACAAAAGGTATCTACAAAATGTAGGTGTTCCCCTTATATCAGCTTATATCCTGCTGATAGCTAAAATAACACCAGTCCCATTTATTAGTCTCCTAGTGGTTAAACTGAAAATTTTGGTGTCTTAAAAGGTACTACAAATACTATCTGAATTGTACCTTTGCTGTTCAGTGGTACATGGAGTATTTAGATGGTTGAGAATGCTGTTTCCCAGCACTGGGAGATGTCACATTTGGCAATCATTTATTCCAGTTTCCTTCGAGGATATGAAGGAAAGGTTTTACCAGAGTAATCCCTAAGTAAAAACAGGCAACGAAATGATTAATACAAAGGCTCTGGATTACAGAATGAACGAGCTTTATTATACCTGAATAGAGGATGGGGTGATTGCATGTTTTTACCTCTATAGGGAAATAAATATTTGTTCTTTCCACACACACGAAGATGGTGGGAAAATTACATGGGATTGATTTCATGAGTTTGGAAATGAGCCCTGGTGTTGAGAATGACTTCACAGCCCGAACTCTGGATATATTTGGCAGTGTAGACTTAAGAACCTCTTACTCCCAGCAAAGACTCTTCTGCCAGTGGTTTCAGCACAAAGGGGGTTTGGCTTGGAAAGGACAAGTTGTGATATAATGAAGTCCCACTATGGAGTGGAAAAAAAGTGGATTTGTTTTCATCTGGAACAAAATAGTTTGTAGGAAAAGAAGAAAAAACAGTCCACACAATTATTTCTCTTGATTCCTCTGTAGAGCTATGCAAAATGATTGTAAAATGCAGGTTTAGCCAATGTAAGATTAACACACTGCTGCAACTTCATCTTTTTTCCAGTACCTACCCTATCTGTAGAGATTTTATAGTTGGTCTTCTAGACTTTTCAGCCTCCTTAAGGACACAAGGATTCTGAGACTGTGCTCTTACACCACCTTAGGCAGCGTGCAAACAATTGGTGGTTTTCAGTTAAACTTGATGTCAGGCAGGGACCACAGTTCAGTCGTGTTTCTTTCTGAAGAATTCATGCTTGTTCAGAGAAAAGAGCTCCAGATTAATGCCTGAAGTGGAAACAGAGGGAAGTGGGCCATTATGTTGCCTAATGGCAGCAGGAGTGACAGAGAGGTGTGCAGGAAAATCTACGTGACATACGGGGGTGCTGGGGTTTTTAGGAGTGGCGTGTTTGAAGAACAGGATATTTAATTCCAGAAATGATGCTTCACGCTCAAAGAAACTATTAAAATGTTTCTTAAAAATTCAAACAAAACCTCCTGTTTCCTTTTCACGCTTTTTTCTCTGCATGACCTTTCCCTGCCCACTCGTCTTAACCATGCCTATGACAACATGGAGTTAGCAGCTTGGGTGGGCTGCACGGGTCCTGCAGGAAGATTTTTACCATTCTAACCATTGGAAAAATAAATTAGAACTCTCACGTGTAGATGCAATGAACTGAAACTGTTACATGCTGATCTCAGAATAAGGCATGAGACCACAAAACCAATTTTTTAAGTCTCAGAGTAATAGCCTCATTGCTGAAGCAAACAGAAAATGTGTTGGCTGTGCAGATAAGAGAACCTTAGAGTACCTATGAAACTGTTACTCAGCACACTGAGGCTACTACTGTTTTACAAGAAGGTGCTGACTCATTTACTAATTGCATGTCAATGGCAAAGCAGCCAAAAAGCGTCACTCTCTTCCTCCAGAAAGATTTAGACATCACGATTGGTAGTGACCATGACCAAAGAAAGGTCAGAAATATTTGTTAGCAATACAAATGATTCTATGCTCTCCAAAACTGGTTGGCCCGTTGGGAATTGCAGACAGCTTTCAGTAATAAAACTGATCATTGGTAACAAGAGAGGTGCTGGAAAAAACCTTGTTTGATTCTAGATGCTCACTTTTTTGCTGGGCAGTGAGAAAAGTCTTAATTTGAAGGAGAATGATCTGATCAAACTTTGCATGTCATCCTGATGAGCCATTAGAGATGAGGAAAGGAAGCAGTCAGAGGCAGATTTTAGTTATTCTTCCTGCTGTTTCATGCTTTTTTAAGGCAAGCCAACTGGTTAGAACCAGCTTTTCTTCGTCTTCATGGCAGCAAAAAAGATAATGTATGTCCCTGCAGAGATCTACTGAACTCAGTAAATGTCTATTTTGATGCATTTGTTAAGGCTTTTATGTGAGATTAATGCTTTTCCATCAAAAATAACTTGCCAACCTGGAGTTATTTTCTTTAGATTTCCTAACAGTGCATGCACTAAAAAGCAGGAAAATGCAAATTAAGCAGTCATTAGTACTCAGACAGTCAGTCCCAGCTGATGTATTATTCAGCACTGTGCTTTGTTTCTTCTATCCCGGACAAGTGATGCTTCATTTCCAACATACGGCCACCCATCCCTCCAGTTACTTTCACACAGCCCCAGGTTGACTCCAGCTTCAATAATATTAGGTGTCATATGGAAACATGGGCTGATCCTGTGTGAGCACAGTGTACCTAGAGAATTCAGCAGAATGGATGCCAAAGAAGCACTAGACAGAGAAGGTGGCTAAACATTTCTGTGTTTGCCCTGTTGGTAGGGGCACTTTTTAAAAACCAATATTGTGTCCACCTGAGACACCTGGTATTATTTATGTGCAAGAATGTCACCCCACCTGTCTCTAAACATGTCTTGGAAAGGATGAGCTTGCTTTCACAGAACTCATTTGGGCAAAAGCACTGCGAGGGCCTGAAAGCAAAGACACGGGTTAAACTAGTATAGATACAACCTTCTCAGAACTCTCACGATGGGAACAGGTGGTGCTGCTGCCCTATGCTACATGTTAAAAAATATTTACATCAAAACTACTTTTATTTCTTGGAAATTAAACCAAGGCGGGGCAGGTATGGAAACCATGAGCAATGACAATTTGCAAGTACTGCTCTCGTTCTTCCTCTAGGCCAATGTCTGTGCCTCATAGGTAGAAAACCGTCTCCTCAGCAGACTTGGCAGTGGATTCAAAGCACTTATTTTTCATCTTACTGAGAAGGGCCCAAACCTGAGTTTCCCAGATCCCAGATGAGCATTTTATTTAATTTGTGCAAAAGGATCTTACTACTGCCATCCATTTTTTTTCTTTAGGCCTCACTATACTGCTGACTGAGAAGGAAAGCTAAGCAAGGAACAGGATGCAGATTTCCTTAGCTGTCTGAATAGTAATGCCATGGCTGGAGACGCTGGATTTTCTGGAATAAATAGAAGGACCCGTAGGGTTAGGCAGCTGCTGAGTGGATTGGATACCACTGGCACATAAATGCAGGATTCACTTGAACCTCTGCTGAGTTCACAGCTTTTCCAGAATGCCCTGCCAAAGTGCCTCAAGTCTAACCAATGAGAGATGGGAAGCTAGGTCACTTTTTATGCTTTTTGCTTACTGTTCCCTGAAGGGTTAATTAGCATATAGCAATAATAATTGCTTGGTCTATTATCTGTACTTTTTGCTGATTAAGCCTGACAAATAGGGAAACTAAGGCAACAGGCAGATATTTGCCCAAATTCACACATCTAGTGAGGCTTAACACTATAGGCAGCTCTGCTTTGTCTGTTGACTTTTCTTTCCACATACCCCCAAAGTCTGGCTTTGGAACCCAACAATTAAATTTAAATTGCCTCTATTGCACATTCCTGAGGACATGTAGTATCTAAAAATGAGGAATATCACCAAATATCACAGGAGAAAAACCACTTTCTATTGAAACTGGATGGAACTTAAACAGCAAATGCATTCCTGCAGGGATTTTATCCAAAACAAAATAAATTTGTAAACAAATAAAGGCACATACTTCCCCCTGAGTATGTCTGTGCTACATAATTGTAGTTGTATAAGTATGGAAGGAATTACACAGCCACAGAATATAATATATAACCAACTAATCCACTGTAGGAGGTACATAAGCAGGGGACGGTCTCTCGTCAGAAGTATTTTATGCTCAGCTATTTGGTAAGTCTCAGGCAGTTTGTGTGATCTCTGCATTTGGTTTTCATGGAGTTTGTTAAGAGCCAAGACAATGGGGAACCATTGCCTCCCTCCAAGTGCTCAGAAGAGCTGCAGAAATATCAGCTCAGTATTAAATCCATAGCATACAAGTTTATTTTCTTCAGAGGAGGTGGGGAAAATGAAGATCTATGTGGGCAGGCATCAGTGTCTTCTTTCCATAACTTAATTTGAGAAAACATAGCAAGCACTGGTTTTTGGATCTGATCTGTATAGAATTGCTTGAGTGTATGGCAGTAACAGAGCTTATGCCATCGTGTCCTTGACCTTATCTTCCTATGGCAAATTTACTCTTTCTTTTTCTTTGCCCACCATGTAATGTTTCAGTGTCATCTCTTTAAATATGTGAGTTCTGCTGTGGTTATAGCAGTGCTTTTATTTCTAGTGGTTGTCAGGAACTGCTCTAAACAGCAGCCAATGCCTACTCTCATGTGAGCTTTGAAAGCAGTTAGGTACAGCCCTGTGGCTTCTGCACATTGTTTTTACCATATAAAAAGCTAAAAGCATTGTGCAATTTCTTCTCTAGTGATCTGCTACCTGGCTTTTTGATTCTCTCTTCTTTTGAAAAGCTTCAGCCTATGCTTCTTTCTTGCAGTGCTTCCTACCTAGCACATATTTTCACCATGTCTTGTAGCACTGGACCCAGTGCAGAAAGCAATGAAGCTGCTGTAGGATCTGGAGAAACTTCTACCAGCACCCTGCTGCAAAAGGTCCCTGAGGGAAGGTTCTCCCTTTGGGGACAATCTGCAGGGGTTTGTGGCTCCCTTGTGCTGTGTGTGCAGTGTCAGGGGATGTTGCTGGATGAACCATCCAACGAGATTTTGTCTTGTCGGAGGAAGATCTGAATGAAGAATAATGTGTTGGCAATTCAGAACTTACCTTGCTCCATTGAGCTCATTTGGCTTTTGCCTTGCTGTTGAGTTTTGCTTTCCCTACTGTTTCTCATGGTCTTTAAGTGACACTTACGCAGGCAAAAATGAAGTGTAGCTCACAAATAGTTTCCAGGGTAAGAGTAATGGGGGGGTTTGTTTCCTGGAGATTAGTTTATAGTCAGTATGACTCAACCCTGATAAGATCAGCTTATAACAGGATAGCTAATCATGATTTCTGAACGAAAAAAAAAAAAAGGAAAAAAAAAAGAGAGAAAAAAAGTGTAATTTTATGCCTTGCATTTTTCTTAGAGAATCCAGACCACTATTACAGTCAGCAGTTGACGACTTTTAAGAATGAATCTTCAGCATCTGTGCATTGCTTAGTGTTTGTCGCACAGGTTGCTGAGGGGATATGGTTAACATGCTTATATTAGTTGTGCATCTGCACTTCTGGGAACGCCTGCCCCCACCTTCTGGTCTGCAGGTCCCTGGGTGGCTTTGCCTTCCACCTCAAGAAAGTGAATTATGTTCAGAGACAAGGCTGTAATCCCCAGCCACCTCGGGTCCTCCTGAAACACAGGCTAGGGCTCCTTATTCCTCAGTGTCACCCCCCCAAGTCCCCCTGAATGAAGTAGGGGGCTGAAGTTCTGCATGTCATGCTGAGAGAAGGAATCTCAGCCTGGGAAAAGGTTCAGTGAAGTCAGTGGCAAAACTATTTCAACGGGAGCACATTTGGGCTGTGAGAGCAGTCACCACAGTATTTTGCTGGTATTGTTACATTAGTAAAGGGCGAGAAACTAGCCATGGCGGTGCTACATGTAGGTGCCAGGGTGCTGCAAACAACCACCACCATCCCTTTTCTGGTGACATGTGTGGGGTTTGGGGAAGACAGCTTGAAATTGACAGCACCAGGACGCCATCAGCAGACACTGCCTGTAGTGCGGCTGAATTATCTACAAAATGATCAGAGGAGCTGTGGAGAAAGTGACAACAAAAGAAGAAAAATGTGGATTTCTGTCATTGAGATAACATATCTCTGTGCCAAATGTCCATCCCTGGTGTGAAAAATTCCAAATTTTGAAATGTGTTAGTAAAAAGCTTTAGAGTTGTATATGTGTGTGTCTTTGCACTAGTTCCTTGAGAGAAAGTTTTCCCTCTAAGGTCTTTTGTTGAGTGGAACTGAGACAATTAGTATTATCATGATATGATAAGTACAATACGCAGTGTTTAAGATATAGTCTAAATGGCATCTTCATAAATAGAGCAATGCATAGCCTTTGCTGTAACTACCTTTTCCCTTAGGAGACATTAAAATGCTGTGTTCATCATGAAAAGGCCATTTGGAGATGCATGCTAGTTGAACATTTGCTCAGTAGCTGGGGGTAAACTCAGAAATGCTAATGGTAAGGCTGCTGATCTGCTTGTGTGAGGCACTCTGAACGTGCTCCCTGCCCCACATGGTGGAAATGTTCTCTGCCCCCACTTGCTGCCCACCCCAGTTAGTGTGAGAGCTTTGCTATATTTAGTCAAGGCTCAGTTCTCTCCTGCTCAGGTCAGTGGGAGGTGCTGAAACCAAGATGGGGGAAATGAGTGGGAGTGAGCAGGCGCATCCTGGAGCTGGGGGGCTCTGGGAAGAGGCGGGTCGTGTTGGGCAGTGTCATCCAGACAGCCCATCGGTGGGAGTGGAGGCAGAGAATGAGGCAAGGGAAAAGAAGCTGGTACTGGTGTGGAGGTGGAGTGGAGAGTTTGCCTTAGTGGGAAGCTTGAGCTGTGTGGGAAACATGGGACTGAAAGAGGCGGGCTGGGGGAAACTGTGAATGCGTTGCAGCTCTCTTTGTGAGCTGGCAATGTGCTGGAACCGTATCCATATGGGCTGTGTAGGAACCATGTAGAAAAGAGTCATATGTTCCTCTAGCCATATGTGGCAGAGAGGTTCCCATGCTTGAAAGCTGGGCTAATATTTCATTTGTAATGTGTGTTATTATTAACACCTTAATAGTTGATAAGACAATATTCCTCAGCTCTGAGAAGTCCTTTTCCTTCAAGTTGAAATCTGATGGAAAAGACAAATTTTAAGTGAATAGTCTTTCTGAACCAGGCTTTTTTGTTTGTGGTTTTTTATGGTGTTGTTGTTTGTGTGTGTGTGTGGGTTTTCTTCCTTTAAACAAAACAAAACAAAGTTTTAAATTGCCAGTTTTCTACCTGCACTAATGATTATTATTTGCTCTCAGTTTCTTCTAGCTGAAAGGGACATTTGTTTCATAAATAGGTACAAAGGATGAATCCCTGCTCTGAGCATCTCTGTCTTTGAGAATCAGAGACAAACTATGTTTCTACTTCAGGGGAAAAGAAGCAGTGTCTTAATACTTTTAGAATAAGGAGTCTGAATTAAACATATGATAAACAGTGGAGATGCAGGGGAAAGTTAGCATAGCTTTGAATGGGAACTGCCATTTATTCTCACTGTAGATGATAAGTTAAATTTGATGGCTAACCATGACCACTGAACAAGGATTAAAGCAACTTGTACACAGCCTGCCATGTGGCATTCAGAAATATTCTTTTTCTCAGGTAGATGAGATTCTTTCTGTGGGAAAGGAATGTGCATCATCTTAATTTTACAATGGGAACATGCTTGCAATCACAGAAGGAAGGCTAAGCGAGGAACAGAATGCAGGCTTCCTTAGCTGAAAAAATACTTCTTTTCTGGGTTCTCCTAGCATTTGTGGAATGCTTGTGGGTTTATATTTGAACCAACATCCACTGGGTGAAATAGTGCCCACTTCCAACTCAAGGAACCTGAAGCACCTTTAGGGTGGAGAACAGTCATAATTTTCATATAATTAGTATTTCAGAAGAATATCTATGCATTGATTGCATTAATTTTTCTTTCATATACAGTGAGTGAAAATAAGAGTTGGTATATTGATCAAAACACCGTGTTTTGGAATTAGAAGAAAAAAATGGAAAAAGGAGGGTGGAAAAGAGGAACTATTTTATTAGGTTGCAACTTGCATTCTTTATTTGGCATCTATTTCATTACCTCCTATTTCCTAACTAGAGTGTAATGTCCTCTCCTTTCCTGTTACCCAAGCATTTTACAGAACACGTCTTGCATGTCTGTTGGCAATCATGGACAATTTGACATTCTTTGCTTCTTTTTGCGTGACTTGATATCATGTCTTTCTCAAAATAGCCCCCCATGAGCAGAATGCATTTTCCCCTTTCCATCATCACATTATCCACCAAAGAGCAGTAGATGTTGCTTGCACTGAATTTCAAGGCTACAGATCCATTTGCGTGCCTTTGGACTGAGCTGCCATTCTTGGCTGTTACCTTTTTGTGAGTTGCCAGCTGTGTGGGACAGCCTGTGCCATCCCCGGTATCATTGAGAAATCATTTTGCGCCAGTGTCTTCCAAGAAAGTGTTTTAATTGACAGATTTTTGACATCCACTCTTAAACTTGGAAAGACGTCTTCCCTTTCCCCCTGCAGATTCTGTTCCTCTGAGTCCCTGTTGCATCCCTACAGGGAGCTATCTCCGTTCTGCAGATACTTTACCAGTTTCAAGCTGCTCTAGCACGTGGCTGCACTCTGTCCTGACTCCTGAGTGAGACACAGAGGTGTGTCATCAGAAGATAATACATCCCTCTCCTTTTCCACAGCCCTCTGCTTCTTAGCCCACAAACTGTGCCCTGCCCAGAGTGTCTGTCATCACTCCTAGCTTAGCAAGACAGAGCCTTACCTGCATATCAGAACATTTTGGTTCCAACATTTTTCTTTCTGTTCTTCATGGTTTTTCCACTGCATATACACGTGTACTCTACGAGGCTGCATTTCCCTGCTGCAAGGGCTTCTTTTTTTTTTTGTCTGGACTGAGTCAGTCCCTACTAGAGTTTGATCAGTACAGATAAAATAGTTATTTGGAATTCCTCTCCAGTAAGGCTCATTTCTTGTATGAATCTTAAAATTAAGAAAACCTCTTTAATGTCTCAAAGATTATTCAGATGCCCAATTCTGCTAGCAAACACCGCAGTGATCAAAAAAGCTACCAGGACTTCCTGCTCTTCAGGCACTAGTCCTGGCACTGTCTGCTAAAGAACTGCTGAGGTGGGTATTTTAGCAACTGCCAGTAGATCCTACAATACTGAAGATCACACTTCCTGTAAAAAATATTTTTAAGATTTAATAGATGACTATCAGATATCACTACAGAGAGCAAGAAGCTGATGCACCCATGTCTAGAGGAAACAATGATATTTTATTTGTAATGTACAGAGGATCTGTAAATCATCACTGATTACCAAATTACTAGGAGGTGGAACTTAAGTGTAACTTAATATATAGTGGGTTATGGTTTCAGACTAGAACAGGGGAGATTCAGATTGGATATGAGGAAAAAGTTTTTTACAATAAGAGTGGTGAGGCACTGGAAGCCCGGTCCCTGGAGACATTCAAGGTCAGGCTGGATGGAGACTCTGAGCAATGTGATCTAGCTGTAGGTGTCCCTGTTCACTGCAGGGGAGTTGGATCAGAGGAGCTTTAACGGTCCTTTCCTACTCAAATGATTTTGTGATTCTATGGTTCTATAAAGTCTCAAATTTCCCTTCTTTTAAGCTGGTTTCTGAGGAAGACGAGCTGCAGTATACTCTCACATGGCTAAGTCCACCCTTTTATTTTGATTGCAAAGATGCTGATACATACCTTCTCACTTATGTTTCTTATTAAGGGAAGTGATTATATGTGGGAAGTGCCTGTGTGGGAATGCAGAGAATGACTTATGATCTTGACTGTTTTCCAGGCAAAATCCTAGGGAAAAACGTGGTTACATTCTGTAGATGATATCACATTACATACCAGCTAAACTAGCGAACTCTGCTTTAAGAACACAACATTTTGGATAAAAAATTTGTAAAGAAACAATTCTGCCACATTACCATTGTACAATTTCTAAGATTCCTTTTCTACCGCACATGAAATATACGGCATTTCAGCACGTGGACCTTCGCTTAGTGAGATTTATGCCTTGATGGTAAGGGTGATAGAGGTGGCCTTCCCAGTGCATGCCCAGCCCTTGCAGCTAGGACAGCTTTTGTGAGTGAATCCTTCTGCCTTTGAGCTCTGTTGGTGGTACAGGGGGTGAGCAGGCGTGAGTTCAGAATGATCAAGTCTAAGAGTAGAGACTCAAGAACAAGAAATTCCCATTCTTTGGTGTATTTGGTCTCTTTGCCTCCTGTACACTTGAACATCGAGTACTTTGAAGAGGAGGAAATACTATGGCAATAAGTGGACAAAGGAGGTGGGCTCTAGCTACATATACTTTTTTCCATAGAAGTACACCAGCTGAATGCAATGATAGGTATGCAGGAGTCCAAATAAAAGAACCTCTCTTGTCCCTTTTGAACTGCATAAGCATGGATCTTTGGCTAGAGCATCTATTGTATCAAACTGTGAGCAGCTGCTGCTGTTACACAATTGAGAACTGAAGTCTATTTAGAGAAATAATTGCTTTAGTTTCCAAGATGCTCCTGGAAATGAGATATAAATTTCTCATTATAGTTGTACCTGGCAAAATACAGTATGTTCTAAATAATAATTAAAAATTGTTAAATTGAAAATTCTTAAAGAAGGTGAGTTAGTCTTCCAGGTTTGTGCAGGAGAAAAAAAGTAGGAATAAACAATCCTCTTGTAAAGAGGACAATACTAATTGTTTCCTGTTCTCTCATCAGAGTGAGAAATTGAGCACCTGTGTTCATCTTCCATGGAATACTGTTTGGGAGCATATTCCTCACATGGAGTATTTTTCATCAAAATATTAAAAAAAAAAAAAAGAGAGAAAGATGAATAATCTGGAGACCTTTATGATTCTAGATCACCCAACAGGATATGATGTAAATTGCTTTATTGCCTAAATTTCCTGATTGACTTGTACATTTGTGTTATTCTGCAAGTTTTACCTTCTTAAATTGTTTGTAAAGGGTAGTGCTTTTAAAATGCAACCAAAATTACAAGTATCATTCAAAAATGTAAGCAACTAGCAAATTTCTTGTATATTGACATTAAATCCCTTGATCCTTTCTAATGCTGCTATGCTGATCTTCAGGATACTTTTTCAGAACGCCAAATCTGACAGCCAACACAGTAGAGGAACACAGGTAAATACATAAAAAAGTCATGTAAATATCATCTTAGAGCCACTTCCTAAATACTATCTAATACTGGGAATCAGGACATTGGGCAAGAGGTTACTAATTCTGAGAACTCATCTCCTGCATTTTATAGTTAAGAATTTCTTCCCTTTTCCTGTGCTTCACAACAAAGGTAGTAACACTTCAAATTTCCCTTATAAGTTTGGTAGCAGGACTAATAATCTAAGGTAGTTCAGTTAAAAGACAAGTTCTGAACTAACCTTATAGATGCTGTCATTTCTATATCAAATAAACATGGATGGGTTGACATAGTAGGACTTCACATTCTACCTTTTTTTAATCTTTCTTTTCCCCGGTTCCTACTTGCCCAAATAAGTAAGAATTGAGAACAGTAGGATTGAGCCATGAGCAACAAAAGACTAATTTCCAGAATTTTAATTTTGTCTGAAGAGTGACCTCCTAGAATCCCATCTTGCACCGAGGTTTTTTTTTTTTTTTTTTTCCAGAAGTATGGATGACCTCGTGGTTCTCAGCTGAAATGAAACCTCGTGAAAGAAAAACACTGTTTTTACTTGGTAAAATAATAAATGTTCAGCTCTTATCTCTTAACCAGCAGTCTGAAGGCCATGCAAAGCTGGGAATACCAAAGAAGAGTGCTGACTGAGCTTGTACCTCCTGGAGCAGTCAGAACCTTTGTATTGGCTTCCTCTACACGGTGAGCCCTTCCTGTGGCACTAGCTGAACACTCATGCTGAGAGAGGCCTTCAGCCTACGTAGGTTCCTGTATGCTGAGGACTAACTGTGGAGGAAGCATAACATTTGCTGTCTGGATTCTAACATCACTGAGGCTACAGTAAATGCAAGTATACTGCAACATTTTTCAAATGAACCAAATCCAACAGCAAAATAAAAAAGTCAAGAAATATTCAGGTAGTCTAGGTAAGGTAAATACATTCTTTAATAATGACATCAGAAAAATAGCCTCCTACTGAAACATCTCCTGTTTCTGGGACACTGCCATGAAAAGGGCAGTGACTATTCCTGTTTAGGAGTACAGCGTCAATACAGAGTGTCAGTAGACCTTAGGAGGTGTCGCTCACCTGTGTTATATATCAAACCATAAGTAAGATGCTGGAAGAAAAAAAAAAAGAAAAAAAAAAAGGAGAGAATAACATTTTATGGGCAATCTCAGTTGTGAAATCTATGTTGATGCCTGAAAATGAACAGTGCAGACAAATGGGATGGATAGCTCACAACCTGTAACAAAAAACCCTTCTGTGAGTGAAACTCTTGGTGACAACAAGTCAAGTCCAAGAGTAGATGGAAGAAGAAAGGTAGAAAAAGGTTTGGAAGCCTAAGATCTTTCCTACCATAGTATCACATAACTCTCCTTTGCTATAGCTTGATGCAAGCTATACAGAGAAAGAAAAGGAAAAATGTGCACATTACTGAAGGTTTGTCCTGAACAGGGAAAATTGAATAGAATCCTGGTCTTAGATAGAGACAGAGAGGCAACCTAGAGGCTCCCTGAACTCTTGTTAGCTTGAAAATATCTTAGTTTACCAGCTGTTAACCCTGTTCTGTTTATAATCTGATTTCTTCATATATTTTTAAAAATTATTATTACTATTTTAATTATCTTATAGTTTTAGACCATACTGCAAGCTGCATGCAGGGGGTGGTGAATCATTTCAGCTAACAGAGAGGAGTGTGGGTGATCAGCATCTCACAGTATTAGTCCCTTCTACCGAGACATTAATGGTTGGAGACAGTGAGCAGGTGGAAACCATTTACACTACAACCCAGCTAGGAGAGCACAGTGCTTTGAGTGATGTTGGTAGGAGGCAGAAAGCCATAAATCCATGCCTGTGCCTCACAACCCTAGTAGTGAAACACCATCAATTTGCTGGGACTGAATGAAGACTCGGGAGCAGTTAATGTATTAGCAAACTGGTCTATAATTACCCTAAGAACTAGTTTCAGATCATTATTACTGTTACAAAATGTAATAGCAGTATTACATAAGCATAATAACAATAGTACATCTCTAAATGGTTGCAGATTGCCTCTTTTGACAGCTGTGGGAGAAAATGGATCACTGGATGGTCATGAAATGAATATTTTCCCTAATCAGAATGGAGAGCTTTATTACCCTTATAATTACTTGTTTAGCAGTCACTTATTAAATTTTTTTTTAGGTCCTTGAGTAATAAAATGGGCCTGTTTATTAAATAACATTTTAATTAGGAATCATTTTTAACGTGTGCCAAGTTCTTAATGTTTTCCCCTGTGCAATTACGTAGATGAATGGTTGTATCTCTGATAACTCCATTGACACTATCAGCCAAACTAAGTCTTTCATGCTACAGAACTCATATAAAATAACACGTTCCATATGCCTTACCTTCCCCAAATCATCTGATTTTTAACATATGCAATAGAATATTGCTTATTTTAGTAAATTGCTTTTACAGCGTCCCCCCAGATACTGTGTATTTACAGCTCGTTTGAATTCAAATGTACTGGTTTTCCTCAGGTAAATTTCTTATTGACTAGAAAGCTTGCATTTACACTTTTAAAAATGAATTTTCACATTTTTATTAAAGCACACCTCAGAGGCCATGTTGGCAGATTGTTTTGCAGATATCTACATTCTATTTGGCCATGCATAAAACCAGTTTAAAAACATTATGAAAGTTGATGTAATATTGAGTAAATACTTTAAGTGTTGATCTAAAAACAAAACAGTAACCATCATTCTGATTAAATGAAAATGTCTTTTGTGTGTTTCACAAAAGCTTTTTTTTTCCCCCTCTTAAATTTCAATGACAAGCAGCAGCAGCACTGTGCCTGCTTGTTCACACACCAGGTATTGGCACAGCTTCTTCTCTTGTCCTAAGACTGAAACTCTCATTCAGATCAATAACAGAGATGATTTTTCTTTTCACAGACGTGGAACATGAGTAGACCAAATCCTCTGCTATGGCAGATACTGCGCCTACTTTTGACATAGGAATTAGGCTAGAGAAGTATGAATTCTCCTAACAGCACAGGACCTACCGAATCCTTGCACACTTCAAGCTGCTTTAGTAAGCCTTTGTTGATATATGCGCACGAGTAATTTTGCTCTCTAAATACATATGGCTTCCATGTGCTTCTCTACTGCTTCCCTAGCACTTCTGTACAGAACGGATGTCTGCATATTATTCTATTATTCTAGTATATAACTGCTACTATTTCTCAGTAAGCAGTTGATGCATAAATTCTTGTTTATAAGTTTAAACTCTGTTTTGAATGAAGACTGAAGTGGGATAAGGGTTCAGACTTTACTGTAAATGAGAAGTGCATTCTGTTCTGAAGTGAATGTTTCCATTCATGCACAAGAATGGAGAAAAAGGAGGAGAGGAGAGGAGAGGAGAGGAGAGGAGAGGAGAGGAGAGGAGAGGAGAGGAGAGGAGAGGAGAGGAGAGGAGAGGAGAGGAGAGGAGAGGAGAGGAGAGGAGAGGAGAGGAGAGGAGAGGAGAGGAGAGGAGAGGAGAGGAGAGGAGAGGAGAGGAGAGGAGAGGAGAGGAGAGGAGAGGAGAGGAGAGGAGAGGAGAGGAGAGGAGAGGAGTAATTGTTCTTCCTCCAGAAAAATTCTGAAGTATTTTTCATAATAATATAACATTTTCAGGAATAATAACTCAAAGTTGTGAAGAACTCATTTTTTTTCTACTTATGGATGTTACAGGGCTAAGAAGTAAGTGATCTTATCTTACATATATACCTCTAATTGTATGAGAACAAACAAACAAAAAACTCCATGGTCACTTAGGGAAGCAGAATTTGGAGAATGAAGCATCCCAAAGAGGTAGAAACCAGATGAACGTGACTGGAAACTGATCTGTCTTGTGGCCACCAATTGAGTGTCTTGTGAATGCATCCGATAGATGAGGCTATTTACAAAAATAGTGGTGTTCTCATTGACATTGTGCTGCGGACCTTTTTTCTTGAGGTTTCTTTCTTTTATCTTTTTTACTTGGATCGGATTGCAGCTAGTCTTGGGTGGTCAGTCTCACCAACTCACATGACTTTGCTTAAGACCTCTCTGCTTCACTTGTATAACGTACCTGGTAGAATCTTTGGAACCATGATTTTTTGTCCAACCATAGATACGGCTTTGCCTTACCTTTTGCTTTGGAACTTTTTTGGTTTCTTAATCAACTTCTTCTTTTCCCAGTTACGGATCCTGCTTCAAATTTCTGTGCCTGATTTCAGCACCTGACCAAGTTATTAGGCCTACTCTTCATCATTAAGTTGGGGTCTTGCGTACGTATCTGTGGTACGTACATGAAAGCATGTAACCTGCTTTGCTAAAGGAAGGAAAACTATTTTCCTTGTTTGTCAGTCATAGGAACAGATCAGGTCAGATGGCGCCAGCGTAGCAAGAGTGGAAAGAAGCTGGTTCTCATACCACGTAAGGACATGGTCCTCAGGAACACTCAGATCTAAATTCAAATAAGCAAAAAACATTAATATAAAAGCCCTGTGGCAGAAGTTACTACCTGGTATCAAAGCTCTAGTCTGCATATTGATTCTATGACACTTCATGCTTCAACGTCCACATGCACTGATAATGCCTGGGGTCACATTTACTCTATTGATTTACTTTGTTAGCATCTAAGTTTTGTGACTTAAAATTTGATTTGCCCTATGGAACTCAATGAAAATTTCATTGCTTTTACAAGAATTAATTTGACCTTATAATGAGTTATTCCATGGCTGGACTAGCTACCTTCCCTGTAATCAGACAAATCACACAAACATTTGAATGCCTGTTTGCATTTTTAAACTTCGATTATTTGTGCTGTTTCTTCCCCTTTTTTGACAACCACCTCTGCTCCAGCTTTAAAACTGGACCTGCTCTGAGAGCAGAATGGACTAGATGGCTTCCCAAGTCCTTCCAACATAAGTTGTTCAGTTATTCTATGACTCCCTGGCACAAGTTTTGACTGGCAGCCAAATTTTTGGAGAAAATAAGGAACTTCTGGGGACCATTGCTTAGAAGTTAATTTTCAGTGCAAAAGCATCAGTATATGGAACAATGTGAGAATATGGAAGGAAATGATCTGAGTCTACTTGTGGTTCACAATATGAAAGAATTCCTACTAAGTGTTAATCTGCACACTTGTAAAAAAATATTCAGCGCGTGTTGCCATTTACACGTATATGAAAAAAATGGCATAGATTGATTAAAATCTAGCTAACACTAGCTAACATGAGTTTGACATAATTATTAGCTTGAAATAATGGCACGACAGAGGAGAAATTCAAGGTCTTGCCTTTGCTCTCCATAATGAAAGTTACAGAACTTGTACTGAATTGCAGACTTTCTTTCCAACCCATCCAATAAAATTACCTTTGATTCTCACAAGAGGATAATCCTCTCTTGAGGTTGTTTCCAACCCCTACAGTTCTGTGATTTTTTGATTTTGGATTATATTGGTACTGCTGTGTATGTTCTCCCAATTTATCTCATGCTAAAGGGTAGTGGATGTGAGAGTACGGTTTTCTTGTAGTTAGAAACTGGATTTGAAATTTAGGGCTGGTTTCTGGGCCCTCTTTGCCCTTATTGGAAATTCTCTCCAACATGACCATGTCACAGTATTGAATTAACATAGCTGAAAAAATCTGTATTTCCCTATATTGCTGCCTGGTGGAGCAAATACTGTCTCTGGGCCATGCTGCCTACTTCCCAGGATTAGGGAAAACACCATCATGTTCTAGTATCAGGGCTCTTTGGAGGCTTTCTGGGATGCCTCAGAGGTTAATCAACCTTAGTTTTTGGGGAGGGTCGTAGAGTCATTTGAAAGCAAAAGCCACAGAAGACATGGGCAGTGTTGCTACACTTCTTAGAAAAGAAAGCTGGGAGACACAAGCTGGTACTTGATAGTCTCAGTCTTGAAATTTCCTTTGATAGTTTAGTTTTGCATTATGTTGTCTGCTTTTTCTGACAAAACACAGCAGAAGTGCTTCCTCTCACCCCGCTGCCTGCTCTCCTCACACAAACTTTTATCTGTCAATCCCTGTTAGAGCCACATATAGGAGACCTGAGTTTAAATTTCCCATTGCCTGTAGGAAGGAGCCCACACTTGCTATGAAAGAGCATTGCCAGTTGGTTGAACAGCTGAGATAATGACCATTTGGGGCAATGCTTCAAAAGGCTTGAACCTAGGTTCTATAAAAGTGCTTTTCACTTGCAAAAGTGCACAAGAGTGCCTTGGTGCTGCAAGCATTCAACCAGCAGGGTGCACAAACTGTGGTGCTGCCAGATTGAGGTGTCAGGTGAGGCTCAGTCTGAGGATCTTGTCCTGCCAAGATATCTAAGCATGTAACTTCTTCATAATTGTCAGTTTAAGATCTTGTGTGCATCAGCTTCCTTGACAGTTGGATCTGAGGCTTGGACCCTACTAGTATCTGTGCTTCTTCTTCCTCTCTGAAAAAGCCTCCTGATGTGAAGATTGCCTTATCGTGACAGCCTCAACTCAACTGAGTGTTTGGAAATATTCTTTAGACAAGATAAGTTTCCTTTTTTTGCAAGGAAAAAAAAAAATAAAGAAAAAAAAAATGAGGAACACTGATACTCTAAGGATTAGTAGAAGATTTTAAACCTAAACAGTTTTAAAGTTTAAAGTGCTGTGATACCACATCTAACTGTTCTGGTTTCAAGAAGAGAGGCAAACAATGCTTGTCAAACTTGACTCTCTGAAAAGACACTAGCTTTTTCTGTGGTGGTACTGCTCAGTTTCCATTGCTCTGGCTTGTTCTATTTTAAATTTGCAATGAAAGAAAAAAATTCTAAAGCTGGTAATCATGCGCCTTCCTTGTATAAAAACACATCTTGTTTTTATCATCAGTAACCTGTTCTACACAAGAGCTCTGACACATACATTTCAGGATAGATTAGGAATTGCCTGCTGCATTTACATAACATTAAAATCACTGTCTAGATACACAAAATAAAATGAATACCTTCCTGATTCTCTGGTATGGGCTTGCATAAAAATGATTTTACCTTTCTTTCTCTCTTTCTCTCTTTCTCTTCCTTTCTCTCTTTCTCTCTTTTTTTCTTTCTTTCTCTCTCTCTCTTTTTTTTTTTTTTTCCTTTTCATGAATGCAACAGCCCCTCTCTTTATTTAGTAGGTTGGAAGAGAGGGATTTGATAGCTGAGTGAGGGGACACCTATGTAATTCATTTTTCTGGCAGCCTTGGACAACATGCTTACTGCATTAAAAAAAAAAAAACACACACAACAAAACGGGGGGAAAAAAGTGTTACAAAAAAGTGTATGGAGTGTGTGACAGCTAGGACTCTATCTGGCTCTCCATCATTCCCTGCAGCTGCCGGAAGCCAACCGCTCGTCTTTCCAAACCACAGGCTCATGTGGGTAATGATATGATTTCCTCTGTCTTGTGTTTTGTGTGCATGCTTCAAGAAAAGTACCCAAACTTCTACACACCCATTTAATCAAGGCAGTACTGGCTCCTCTCCTCCTCCTGAAGTGATTCTTGCAGGGCTGGGACAAGCAGTTGGAGGCTACTGAGAGAAAGGTCACCCTCATTCACATTTTTCTTGCTTGCTTTGGGTTTTATCTTTCCTCTCATTACTTAGTAGTGCCCTCATTAATTGAAAAAAGGAAGTGGAATTCATATAACCTGTCTTCAGGCTAGTACAAAATCTTTGCTATTTGACTTTTGGAAGCAAATCATTCACATGCTGCAAGAAAAAAAATAAAAATCAAGAGTTTTTCATTTCATTTATCATCACTATTCTCTGTTAAAGGCCTTTAAAATGCTGCCTATATGTCTATAAATATGGAAAATAATAGATGTTGTACTAAGAGAATTAAGCATAACCATATTGAAAGTATCCATATAGCAATTTCTTAACGATAAGTAGTCCCAAATAGTTTATTCTTCAAATAACCATCTTGTAGTCCACATGAAGACTTCCCTATTATATTGTAAGTATAAATTCTAGTGCTTTTATGACTTTTACAAACAGGTTGTTAATTTTAACTTTAAGAAACGGTAATTCAGATTTCACACAAAGCCACGGCTGAAAACTGGGAAACAGCGAAGGAAAGTGCAGATTCCCTTTGGTTTCTTTGGGGCAAGGATTGCACAGCTCGATTTGGCTTTGCCTGATTAAAATAATTCATTGTTTTCAAACCTTTCAGTAGTAGCTATATGAGTAGTAACCTGCTCATACTCACTCTACCTTGAACCACGAGGTCTGTTTTTAAAACATGGCCTGTCGTTCCCAACTCTGTGATAAACAGCTTTATTAAATACTCTGCCTTTAAATGAGGGATGTGCATCATTTTTAGATTGATATGGAATACAGCATAATACTTTGCTGTTTTTAATGAATGTTAAAAATATTCAATATTTAAAAGAACAAGTTCATCAAAGATATCTACAACACATGATTTTTTCTCATTCAAAATCTATCCACTTGAGACTCTAAGGGCCTCAGGCATACATGTCTTAGGCTTACATTTCTTAGAAGAACTTTTTCTCAGAGGTTTTGTGATCAACATTTAAGTATTTGGGACCTTTATTTGTTTATTAAAGTCCTAAAGAGAAGAGGAAGTACTGAGAAATGATAAAACCCTTCAGAGTACTATCATTCTCAGCCTGCTCACAGCACATTATATGTGTCAAATCACCTGCCAAGGTGGAGTTACAAGGAACGTGAGGGATTTCAGGAGCTGTTCTCAGTGTGGAGAGAAGGGTTCTTGTTTGAAAATGAAGCTGTAGGATTCTGGAAGCATATTTAAAGGCCCGATGAATGTCAGGGTTTTTATTGTGATAGAATGAGAGTTTATAGGCCGGAAGAGACTCAAGCAAATAACAGATTCCTTTTCTCTTTTTTTAACTGATAAAAGAAATAGGTAATGGAGGGATGTATCTAGGGGTGGGCAAGGATAATGTTCTCTGTAGCCATACTCTGAATGAACACAACTGAACCTAACTGTCTTTTTGTCATGGTGAGAAGGAAAAATATTACAGTAATCAAGATACAAGGGGAGAAGAGATCAAAATTAGCTATTTTATCAGTTGGATGTATAGCAAAGATCATTTTTGAAAACGTTCTAAAAAAGAAATTTTCAAGAATTGGCAATAGTTTAAACGTGAAAAACACAACAGAGCTCTGAGCTGAGGAGGAGGTTTTGGGTTATGGGCTGAGTAACAAGGCAGGATACTTCTTTTGTCTGCTGTGTTTCAGAGAAAGGAATGACACCTGTTTTAGGACAGTTGAACTTGTGCTTATAGAAATATCCACAAAGACTTATTAGATAAATTCCAATTTGAAAGAAAATGACAAGTGTGGCTGATAAGTCTGTCAATAACCAACATGGAATTGATAGCTGAACTTGTCATTGCAAGAGCATTTTGCAGTTTCTTTTTTGGGAGGAAAAGAAAAAGGCGTAGGACAGAGCCCAGCAGCATCCCCAGAAAAAGAGGGGTTTCCAGAAAGTGTGATGAAGCAAGGAGGAGAACCAAGAATCAGCACTGGTTTTGAAAGTCATCAGGAAAAAATAGATTATGTAGAAGGGTGCAGACAAGAAGAGTAAGAATAAGTAAGTGCTGGCTCTGAAACTTGGCTGGGAAGTGATCATTAGAGATTTTGACCAGAACAGCTGGGGGTGTTGGGGAGAATTCACTATATACTTGCCTATACTGGTAACACTTCACAGGCATCTGGTTTTGGCCACTGTGGAAGACAGAATACTGGGTTAGATGAACCTTTGGTCTGACCAAGTTCATCTGTTCTTAATTTCAGTGAAGTAAAAAGGTGTAGAAACTAGATTAAATGTTCTAGGTTGGAAACGGATCACAGGAAATGTTATTGGGGCTTGCAGACAGTGCATTCTGTGTTTAAAATTGCAAAATTAATAGCACACTGGTCATAATAAGAGCTCCTTATTCTACCACAAAGCAATCAATCAAAACCATGCAAAATCCATTCATATCGTAACTCAGGGAATCAGTGAATCATAGAATGAGTTGGGTTAGAAAGAGCTTTAAAGATGATCCAGTCCCTGCCATGGGCAGGGCTGCCACCCACCAGCTCAGGCTGCCCAGGGCCCCATCCAACCTGGTCCTGAGCACCTCCACAGATGGAGCATCCACAGCTCTTCTGAGCAGCTGTGCCAGTGCCTCAAATCTCTCCTCTTTTAACTTAAAGTCATTTCCGCCTGTCTTATCACTACACTCACTGATTAAGGGTCCCTCTCCTGCTCTCATGTAGACCCTCTTTAGGTTTGGAAGGCAGCAATGAGATCTCCCTGTGGTCTTCTCTTCTCCAGATTGAACAAGCCCAGCTCCCTCAGCCTTTCTTTATAAGAGAGGTGATCCAGCCCTCTGATCATCCTCATGGCCCTCTTCTGGACCCATTCCAACAGCTCCACATCTTTCTTGTGTCGGGGGCCCCAGTTCTGGATGTAGAATGCAAGTTGCAGTGTAGTAGTATGTATGTATCAGATGAATTGGAAGGTGTTTTCATGTGTCAGTACGGGAAATTGAAAATCCAGGATTCCCCCAAGAGCCAAACTGAACAAACAGTTTCTGACTGCATTTACACATTGCTGTTATAGGAGAGAAATAAGAACCTTAATTTCAGTTCTTAGGAAGGTAAAAATAGGGTTTGATTATTTTACTTAGTTGTGCATTTATTTATAAGATATATTGCAAGGTGTGTATGCTTAAGAACTTTTAAATTCCCTTTCCTTAATGTAGTTAATAATGTTAAGTTACATTATATCTGTAATGCATTTCTGTTCTTTAATTTATAGAAATGGTAAAAATGTGGTAATACTTCTGATACCAGTTTGTCTTCTTGACTCTTCATGTGACACACACAAAAAAAAAGGCTGATAGAATAATCTTAAAGTGTTTTTTGCTACTTAGGTTTTGGATACTTAATGTTCTTAACTCTGTTTCCCTATGCAGTTTATCATGAACTATTACATTACTCAGACTGAGATCTACTAGGCCAAATTTTCACTTAGAGTAGCTCAGACTAGTGTTTTTACAGCGGGCTAGTTCATCTTACTTGCATGGATTTTACTTTGTGTGTTGGAGTTTGGGAGTGGAGAGTTTGGTGGAGTTTATTACTAATAATAATCTGTATCAGCAATCGCAAGAAAAAAATAAAGTGGTATTAAAAAAGCTTTTGTAGTAAATAAAATTTGGAGTGCAGGATTTCTGCATGCATTTAAAGGAAATGAGAATTAAAAAAAAAAAAGAAGACATTTCCTAAATTCAGAAGAAGCTGAGGTTCTGAAATAATGGTCATATTCAAATCTCTCTGTTTCAAAAGAGGGCTATTGGTTACAACTGAGCAGTAGTTGGTTATGATATGTAGACCAAAGATGTATAATTACAAAGTAGGTCCCATAACTGTTTGAATGTTCATACCTATTATTTAAACATACACACAAAGGTATTCCCCAAGAAGCTAAAAAATAACCAAAAAGCAGAGCGATGTATGTGGAATATCGACTACCTCAGCTGCGTTCAGTGAGAACCATTGTTCTCTAATTAGAAAACTGAGTCATACACGTGGATGTTTATTATATTAGCTCAGCACCTGTGAGCAGTATTTTTTTCTGAAATTCTTGTACAAGATCCTAAATGTTCAGTTTGACTTTTTTATTCAAACCCCGAGCCCCACAACTGCTGGAGGTAAGGAAGAAAAATATTCTCATTTGCTGCATACTCACTTTTATCCAATTATGAGCCAAACTTTTTCTCTATGTAACAATAAGTACTTATTGATTTAAGAACAAGCAGACATATCGATCCAAAGGGAAAATACACTATACATGTTGATCAATACTTAACTTGTAGGACAAAACATCCTGATATTCACTTCAAGGCATCAATATATACATATTACTACATGTTTGTGTCATTAAGTCAGGTAACCGGGCTAGATTTCCATCTAACAGTATAAATTCTCCTAATGATTATTTTTCTGGTCAAATATCAGTCTCTAAAGGGAAGAAGGAGTAAAGGACCAGAAAAAGAATAATTGTTCACCTCCCTTGAGATAAATAATATTTTTCATTAAACTCAGCTAATGCCTATCAAGAGCCACCGGATTGATTATATAATATGAACAGTTATAATTCAGCCAAATCCTAAGAGTGTTTACCTGCACTGAGGTGAATTTGGAAATTTAAGCATACATATGTGAAGACATTTAGGTGCGTAACTTGTAATTATTTTAATGTCAATGTCAATTTGTACAGAAAGGAGCTGTTTCCTTTTAATTTTCAAAGTTAGAGCATGTCAAGGTTCCCAGAATATCCTTAAACTCCGAGCAATCCAGGCACCACCACTTCATTTCTTTCGGCCTCATCATAAGCCAGGAGTTTCTTCTTGCTAGAATTCATTGACATAGAACTAACCATAAATTATACAAAGATAAACTAATTATAGAGTAATGGGGCAGTTGCGGTACACATTTTTTTTCTCTGACATTTCTTTTCTGTCCCATAATAGCTCTAACACTGGGTTAATCATTTCTATTTAAATGTTTTCTTTATGGTTAATTTCACCCTAATATCACTCGTCTCCATCTTGAGTCTCCTGAGGCAATGAAGGACACACCCAGGGAAGGGGCAGGCTTGGGACAAAGAGAAGCTGTGACAGCTATGCAGTTAATATTTATTCTTGACATGATCAACTCTATAATAAAAATGTATAATACATGTTGCTTCAGACCAGCATATATTACGTGGCTCTCTTCAAAATGCTTTTACAGTCTCCCCCTACAAAGAATATGCCTGAAAGCTGTGGATCCTTTCTGCACTACTTTACCCATGTGGGGCCTTTTTTAAGCCTTCACATAGTGGAAATTCATGTTTGAATTCTCATCGTCTTGTGTCTTATTCACCTTTGCCTTGCCTCTCTCTTGACTGACCCAAGTTTGTCCTGTCCTTATCCATTTGAAGCACTCGAAACATTGTCTTAGCACATGGTTTGGGTTTTTGTGTCTGTTCCTGGCTCTCTCTCCTCAGTTTAATTTAAGATTTTCTTTACTTACCTGTATTTCTGGGAAGCTCTTTTATCCCTGACCACTCCAATCAGCCCATGTGTAAGCACAACTCTTTAGAAACCCAGGTTTTAAGTGTTGCTTACAAGTCAAATGCACCCAGATGAGGGGAAGAGGTATAATGTGGATTCACAGCAGCAAGCAGCTGCACAGTGGGAGCCAAACAGCCATGCTGGTGCCTTCAGGCTAGCATCAGCAAGGTGATGGTTTTCCAGCAGGCTGGCCTGCTGACCGTCTCCCAGTGCTGGCCGGGAAACTGGAGCCTGCCCTGCAGACATGCTTGTATAGTGGACTCCTTCATCACACTTAATGAACTTTCAAAACATTTATAGGGTCCTGTGAGTACCCTTGTGAAATAAAAACTGTTAATATTTCCACTTTTTTTTCCCAGAGAACTACGGTTCACTTAAAACTGCACAATGAACCTACTACAAACCTTTTACTTGTAAACTGGAATCCTAATCTTTAGCGCTCTCTTTATCGCTCTGTTCGTTATAGAAGAAAGCTCCCCCTTGGATCCCTTAACAGACATTTTAAACTGCTATTAAACAAAAAAAGGTTTCCAAGTGATAGAGATCACAACGGCAGTCTGACCACAACGGCAATCTGACCACATACCTGTCATCATTAACTATACATAAGACAATCCAGAGAGGAGACGTGTACTCTCAGCTATACTGAAACACATGGGAATAGGAAGGCACAAAGATAAGGAACACATTTTACTTTTCAGTGGGTCTCTTTCCCCAGCATCAGGTTATTCAGCACATCTGTGCAGCAAGTATCTGAAGGTATAATTCCTCACTAACTACGTATGTATAAAGAGCTGAATGGACAGTCCACTGAGCAAGGTGGGCCTGCAGAAGACAGGAGACCTCGAAGGCACTAGTGGTATTTCCTGGGGCCAAATAAACATGCTTATTGAAAATATGAACTGAATTTTGCTAATAAAAACGTTCAGTGAAAGCAGGTCTCTCACAGAATGAATACCAGATTCACACATGGACGCTCTTGCCACTTTTAGGCAGTTCAGAAGCAGTGTTACATGATTCACATAATCAAATAAAACGAGTGAATGTTCAATCACTATGCAATGCAAGTGATCAGAGGTACTTCCTAAATAATTAACAGTAGCAAATTAACTTGAAGCAATCAGGATTTGTTACTGAGGCTTTCTTGAGCAGTAAAGTTTGATCAGTCCTTCAAAGTACTAGCATTCCTATTTACTCTTTCCAGAAATCAAAAATAACATCCCCCTGAATCTGTCTAATCTGTTTTCATTGGAGCTTTGTAATTTGAAGATGCAGCCAGAAGACTCTAAGAGATGGATTTTAAATACAGTAACAAAAAAGCAAACTTCTACAGCCAGTACATTTATTCATTAACACAACTTTCCATCCCTGTCTGTCTGCTCCTCAGGTAAACAGTAATAAAATGACAGCAGGCTTGTTTCATTACACATATGCTGGAAAATCCAGTAGGTATCTACCTTCAGGTTTTTAAATCTTTCCACGTGAATTTTATCTCGTAATCATAACAGTAGTTGTGGAAGAGGACATAGTGTCCATTTGCCCTTCAACTATCATTCTGAATTTCTAATTTCTTCCTTATTAAATCAAGATTAAACCTATACAACAAAAACAGGCCTATCTTTTTTATATTTCCAGTTAACTTTTCAAGTGGGATTAATATTTTTAGTAGTATCTCAAGAGAAACAAGTGTAAACTCTTATCTAAATCTATTACTGAAAAAATGCCTGATTAATGATGTGGATCTTGGAACAGATCCACTGTCTGACAAAGGTGAAAGTTGTCTTCATGTCTGCCTGGGTACCTTAGCTTCTAACCACTGTGATCTTCACCTGGTGGGCACACAGACATAACACCTCCATCATCTTCCAAAATATAAAATGTGTAGGAGAAAAAAAAAAAATCCTTGAATATCAAATGTGGGGGATAACACTAAGGAAGTGTAATAATCCCTCTTAGCTCAGCCTCTTTTGTGTAGTAGGTAGTAATGTTTAACTCTCTTCTTTTTTTTTAAGTACAATGACTTAAGAATCAACTGAAGAAGTTAACTTAAGAGCTGAAGTACAGCTATCACTACACTTAAAGAATTCACAGGTTTGGAAGGGATCAGTAACAGCAGAACCAACATAATGGGGCACTTCCTTCTTAAAATTTGTATATAGGTTTAGTGATATCCAGAAAGTAGATGACTGCCCTTTTGTAATCGCGAACTGTTGAAACTCCTGAGATTATGTAGTCCAAACCCCCTGTTCAACTAAACCAAGTTGCCCCAGGACATGTCCCATTGATTTTGATGGAGACTCCACAACCTCTCTGGTAAACCTGTTCCAAGATTAGATGATCTTCACAGTAAAAAAAATTACTGTCTCGTGTTCAGGTGAGTCAGGGTCTGTCTTCCCTGCTCACTCCCTTCTGGTGTTTGTGCACACTTTTATGAGCTTCCCCCTGAGCCATCCTTGCTCCAGGCTGAGCCATCCCACTTCTCAGCCTCCCCTCCTATGAAAGATTCTCCAGTCCTTTAATCATCTTGGTCACAACATGCTGGACTGGGCATGTTTTTCTCCATGTCTGTTCAAAGTGTTCTGGTAGCTGAGTTGATATGTATTAGTGCAGAAAAGTCTGTGGTCCTGTTCTTAGGCATTTCTGTTCTCACCTGCCATCCACATTTCCTTGTACTGTTAAAACAATTAATTATTCTGTGTTTGTGGTAGTGTCCATAAGGCAGTAAGAGTTTCTCTGGTCTCTAGATAAGAAGCTCATGGAGAAAGATCTGAAAGAGAGGTCCAGGTACAACAAGGAGGACTTTTAATTACACACAGGTGATTCAAAATAGGCAGTGTGATACAAGTCAGTGAAAAATACAGAGACAAGAGAGAGCAAGGGACTTGTCACTGAGTTTAAGGAATGCAGTCAGTGAAGAAAAAGTTGAGTGGAAAAAAGCTTAGAGGCAATTGCCTTAAGTGCTCATATGTACAGAAAAACTTGATGGGAAAGATGAAGTAGTGGACAGGGGGAAGGCAAACTGAGACAAGAGAGAGGTGAGCAACAAACATGAGGCAACAGTAGCTGAGGAGTCAGCACAGCAATGCAAGGAGGAAAATGACGCAGACTGCTGTGAAGGAAAGATGTCAGTGCCTCAAGTGCTGGTGCTTGGTACTTATATGTCAGTAGCACAGGTGGTATCTCCATGATCTGGAAGGAGAAGAAACCATGGCGCCAGTAAGGTAAAAGCATTCCAACTCTGCTAAAAGGTGAAGGAGATATGTTCTGAATTTAAAAATCTGAGACCATGGCTTAGTGGATCAAAACTCTATAAACAAAGGAAAATCCATTCAATGCTAGACATTATGTGGGATGTAAACAGTGACGCCTAATAACTGCTGCCTCTAGGCACTACATGCAAGAAAGACTGTGGAACAAAGCTTGTCATACTTAGTGCTGAGGTAGAATTCAGTGTTTGGGGGAGATTTCTGACCATAGAAAACACCACCAATTGCCCATTTGTGCCTTTGGAAAATTCACATGCTTTGAGTCATTCACAATCCTAATTCTGATCAGACCTTCTGTTTTCCAAATCTAATGAGAACTGCTCACCCAACAAGTTCACAATCCCACAAGCAAATCCTGTGGACAGTTTTCATTTTTCCTCTAAAAAAATAGGACTGGAACATAAATCTTGTGGCAGAGCAGCTACAGGAGCACCTGTCCTCTGCATTCCAGTTGTTATAAAGAATGTGAATGTTCCGAGCATAAAACATCTCCGTTGATTCTGAATTTACAAAACTTTTTTATTTATGTTTCTGTCTCATCGTCATCACCTGCCTGATAATGGACTGCAGCAGCATCAATGTGGCATGCTGTCCTTTCAGAGTTTGGTAAATCTGCTATAGGAAAGCAGTGAATGGAGAATGGTGATGTTCTCATTAGAAACAGTGTACCTCCTCCAATAACAATTTTTATTTGCAGTTATGAATGAACCTGAAGAAGTCCCTCATATCACTATCAGTCCATGTAAAAAGGTAGTCTACCTACTGCTTGTAAGCTCCCTTCAGGTCCTGGAAGGCCTCAATGAGGTCTCCCCAGAGCCTTTGCTTCCCCAGATTGAACAAGCCCAACTCCCTCAACATATCTTCATAGGAGAGGTGCTCCATCTCTCTTTGTGGCCAAAATACTTCCAGAAACACAGCTGTAGAATGAGGCTCCTAAAGCCAGGGCCTATGTGTGCATCTGCTGCTACACCTTAACAGACCTGCTTGAAGGGGCATCACAGATCTCTTCGGGCTGACTGCCCACTGCTGCCAGCAAGGAACTTGCTATGGATAAGAGCAAGCTCAGTGCTGCTGTACTGTATTGCTAGCAATTATCACAGGCTCCCGCCATAACGAGATCCTCACAAGATCTGTGTCTTGAGAGCTCCTATGGGCTGATGATAAATAGCAGCACGGCAACATGCAGAAGATGCTCACCATCTCACAAGGCCCAATGTCACCCAGCCCAGCTCACATATGTCTGGCAACTTGATTCTGACCTTAAAAACTCTTATCAAATGTTTGATGAGAAAATGTGGCTTATGTTGTGCAGAATCATAGCTGGAGTGGGTTCAGACCCACTGGCCTGCAGGCCCTATGGAAGCTGGAAGGCAGAAGGGACACAAGACCTTCTGAAAGCGCAACCATCCTGAGAAATGTTCCTCCTTTTGCTTCAGAGCATCTGGATGGGCTGCACGTATCTGTGGAAATCTGCTGCGTCCTCGAGGTAACCAGGTTCCCCTTTCTGAAGGGTGGTTGTGAAGTTCCCTCTGCCTTTATCTCCTGGTCTCACTGAGGCAGAGCTCTGGAGTTTCCTGGAGAAAAGCACTGCCTGCTTAGCCTATCGTGGCACCTTTCTGTGGATTTCCTTCCTCCCTTCCTTCCTTTCTCCTTCCCTTCCTTCCTTCCTTCCTTCCTTCCTTCCTTCCTTCCTTCCTTCCTTCCTTCCTTCCTTCCTTCCTTCCTTCCTTCCTTCCTCCCTTCCTCCCTTTGCTTCTTTCCTTGTTTCCTCTCACGTCTGTGATTCTGCAAGTAAAATGCTGCTCTTTCCCTGTGCTGGAACATGTAGAAGTGTTCTGGAACAACTGATAAATGGCTCTGGGTTTCAATCCTATCAGATCCATAAGGTCTGCGTGTAAGTTGTGATATGAGGAGGCTTGTGCACTTCTGCAAAACTGCAGTGAGAAAAAATGATGGCTTACAAACTTACAAAGCAATAGAGTGTACCTTGTTCATCTGGAGTGTGCCCATTAGACATTACCTGGAAAGTGAAGGACATATCTGCAGGGCTTCCCAGAGGGAAGGGGCCTTAAAAGAATCCCCCAGGTGCAGCCTCACCATTCCTCCTCTAAAAGAAGGCCGGCTTTGCCTCGGGGACCACATTTTACCATTCAGTGTATAATTTTACTAACAGACGACTTCTGTTCTGCAGAGCTCAGAGGGCAGGCCCTGGGCTTTCACATGCTTACATGCTCACTTAACTGTGTGTCTCTGGATGATCCCCTTGAAGTCATCGAGGTGACTCACACGTGTAAAGTTATCACCACATGCCTAATTTTTTTGCACTGTGAAAGCGCAGATGAGGCTAGGATGTGAGAAAGGAAGTATCATTATCCTCATCTTGCAGATGAGGAACTGAATGAAGCACAGCAAAAATGAGATCCCGCTCCACCACCACAGTGCGTAGACGCGCTTCATCGCTGCGCGTGTGAGTAATCCCCTCCGGGTCCGCCGTGCTCTCTGGACCGAAGCGGGAGCTCTGGATTTCAGCCGCCGCCGTTTTTAAGTAAGTTGCTCAAGTTCCGACCCCGAGCCGCTAGACGCGGGTGCGCCGGGGCGTCTCTGCCCCCTGGACCCCCCCGCCGCCTCCGTCCATGAGCAGCGCGGCGGGCGCGTACCGGCACCTGCGGGCGGGCGGGAACGGACCGGGGGCAGCGCCGGCAGCGGGAGCGCCGCCCGCCCGGAGCTGCAGGTAGCCGGGAGCGGGTGGGTGCCCGTGCGGGACCGGGGAGAAGTTGCCGGGAGTCCGCCGCGCTTCCTCCCCGTGCGCTCCCGTCCTCCCCCGCTTTTTGTTTAAAAACGCCGCGCGCTGGGCTGGGCGAGATGGAGGCTGCTTTGAATGTCGGAGAAGCGAGGAGCCGGCCGAGGTGGACGTAGGCTCGCAGGGCAGGGGACGGCGGGAGCGCTGTCCTCGCTGCGCTCCCGCTCGGCGGCTCCTCACAGCCCCAGCCCTGCCCCAACCCCAGCGCTCGCTGCTGGCAGCAGTAACTGCTGGAGGAGGCGGCGCGGGGCTGAGAGCCGCTGGACCGGGTCGGGGCTGAGGAAGCGGTGTCACTGAGAGCTGGCTGCCTCCCAGAGAGAGGGGCCGCCAGAAGTTCCCTTCCTTGTCTTGGCGCACAGCCTGTCACAGCCGGAGGTTTCCTTTCCCGCTGCTCCGCAAAGTTACCCCTTCTGCGAAGGGGCTGTTTCACTCCGTAGGCAGTATTAAGGAAGATGTGTGTAGTGAGGAGCCGCGCGTGTGAAAGAGCGACTTCCCACTGCAGCGCTTGGTGCTAAGGAAACTTTTAATTTTGTGCTTCAAGAAACCTGATTGCTTCTTGGATTACTTTCCTACCTTGGTCTGGAAGGTATGGTAATACTGCCAGGTGTGGTGCGGAGCGTTCTGCTGACAAAACTTCTAGAAGATGGGATGGTGGTAATACTGTGTCAGTGAGCGTTTGGAGTTTAGGCTTGAAATTATCCGAAAAAAAAATGAAGTTTTGTGGAATGCAAGAATTTTTAGACTAGTATGGCCACCGGCTTATACTGAGTGAATGGTTGTAAAGGAAAATAATGCTGGCTCTTTTTTCCTTTCTTCTCTTCTCTTCTCTTCTCTTCTCTTCTCTTCTCTTCTCTTCTCTTCTCTTCTCTTCTCTTCTCTTCTCTTCTCTTCTCTTCTCTCCTTTTCTCTTCTCTCCTTTTCTCTTCTTTCTCTTCTCTCTTATTTTTTCTTTTTTTCTTTTCTGTCCTGCATTGAGTCTGCTAACACATAGTACTGCAAGTGGCATTTTCAAAGGCTTTGAGACAGGGATGAGAAGTTAGAATGAGACCTTCCCGACCACGTTTTTCTTTTCAATAACTGGATGCCACAAATGTTACATCCATATGCATTTACTGTCCAGCAGTCCAAAAGAAAAAAATAAAAAGATATCTAATTCTGATTATAATTCACGCATTCACCTTTACAACCCATTTGCTAGACTTTAATAATCTAGTTCTAAAATTAAAGGCTTTAGTGCATTGTAAGGGCCAAATCCTTTAAAAGACACACTCTGCTAGCTTCAGTTGACTGCTCACATGCACACTGCAGTACCAAATAGTGTGGCTGTCTATTAAACATTATAAATGAAATATAAAGAAAAACGTGTTAAAAATAATAATAATAAAAAAGAACGTTAAAATCCTTCCAAATACTTTGAAAGACTTTGTCTGCATTAACTCTGCTGGGGGATGTTGTGGCTGCCTTACTGCACTGCTCTCGCCTGGCTGGTGAATAGTATAGTTTAAGGGTTCGGAGTCTTAGTGAAATGGAGAAATTAGGGATGAAGTGGCTTTCTTACATGAAAATGTCATTGCTTTTGGATTTTACAAAGCAAATTTTTACCCTTAACTAACTTTGTTTATTCTTTTTCTCCTCTAGTGAGGGAAAATTTAAGACAAAGAAAAAAAAAACATGAAAATAGATCTGATTATATTACCATGCAAAAGCCCAATACTCCTCTTTAGAGGTTAATGTAACAGCAGCATAAAGTAGTTCATAGCATGTGCCTTTTCCATAAGGTGTCATCTCTCCCACTGAGGAGCTTCTTTCTAATATAACACGCTTTCCTTTGATTTTTAACTTACTTATATTTGTTTTATGACTGAATGAAAAATACAGGATATGCTGTTCAGAGTGCAATGTATCTCCATCTGCCCGTTTCTTCCCAGCCCTCCCACCCCCAAAATAGGATCCCTCCATCCCAAACAGAGCTCTCCCAGGCTGGAGTTACATGGCTGTGTGCCTTACTGCTGTATCAAAGCCTTTGAAACTTCTGCATGTGGACATAAGAAACCAAGCACAGACCATGTGCTACCACTCTTAAACTGATAGCTGTCCTTAGCAGAACTGCGTGGGGGAAGTGTCCGAAATACTGCAGAGCTCTGCACTTTCCTTACTTCACATTTCTGTTATCCCAGACTCGCTTCCAGCCTTAAAGATTTTCTCACAGATATTACACTTGTTGACTGATTTGAATGTTCTTTATTTTTGGGAAGTGGGGGACGGGCTGGAAAGGGATAAATTAATCTAAACCTGGAACTCAATATACGGCACATCTGAAAATATATGGAGAATTATGAACGATGTCCCTTAATATGAGGTAAATTGAGGATAAAAAGCCAAGGAGAAAGGAAGCTTATCCACTGAGTGGGAACGGGAACCATATGGAAGTCAGTGGAAGCACAGTGCTGGTCATTCTCCGGAGCCGGGGTTTCAACCCTGCTGCACTATCTGCAGGAGTCACCCAGCTCTGGGGTATGACTTCCAGGAAAGAAACAAGAAGGCAGTGGCATAACATGGAATTCCACTTACTGCCCTAATTCAGGTGGGAAGGAGTGGTTGGCCTCGGTAAGGAGTCTTTGATCTCTTTGTCCCAGCATAGTGATGGGAAGACAGTATGGGGCTTGCATCCCTCTTTGCCCTTCGTGCTCACAGGGACTTGGAGATGCTTTGACATGGGTCCTGTGTGCATTCCCTGTGCCAACTGAGTGCTCCCAGACTCGCTGCCCAACTCCCGGTGAGCAAAGTGTGTCAGTGTGAGTAGCAGCGGGGACACAGTGCTGCCGTACACCTGCAACTTCCAACCTTGGCTCTAGAAACAGCTGTATTTTTCATTATAAAAGCATCAATGACGTTTGTCATTTGTGCTACCTGCAGAGTACAATAAAAAATGCAATAGTCCCCATCTCGGTGTTACCGTAACAGTTTTCCTTTCCCTTGTGGAAGTTAATACCAAAAACCTGATTTGCTTGCCACTTCCACTGACTGCATAGCTATGCAGAAATGTAAGTGGAGAATCAATCCACAGAGTTTTACAACAACGCAAAGCTTGTTTCTCATCATTAAAATTGGATAACTCCAAAATCAAGCCAAAAAATTTCCAGCCTTGTTTTATTTGAGCTTAGGTACTATTTGAGGCTTAGGTACACTATCAGTGCAATCTTAGAGAAAACAAGGAAATGGGTCCAGTTTGCATTCAGGCGATGGAAAACAAGGAAGGGCATAATGAATCGAATACTATTCTGGCAGATCATTTTTGGCAACTTTTTTTAAAGTCCAAAGGATATCAAAAGTCATGGATCATAGCCTAATTGTGTGGCTCTTTGTCAGGAAAAACTTCCACTGAGGACTTCTGGGATTTTTTAATATGTTTTATGTGTAAAAAGATCTGGGTCCACAGTGAATTTTATTGTTTTACAGTCAAGACTCACATATGTACTTGATTACATTTTGACCAGTCATTATGTTCTACTATTATTAAAAGTAATAGAATTAGACCAAAGAAAACATAATAAAGTAGTAAACTGCAGTGTAGCAATAATGGGGTCTTTAGAAAAAGTTGTCATCTTTATGTGTGTAAAGAAGGATACGTGGCTGGCATCGTAGTGGACTCCCATGGAATTCCCCCTTCCAAAGTGACAAACCACGCTTTTCTTGGAAGTTAAAAATCCCACAGAAGAAAGGTTTGGGAATGGTGCTTTCTTCTCAGAATCCTTCCCAAAAAAAACAAAGGGAAATGGAGGAGGTTGCACTGCTGGAAAGACATCATTGGGTTAAATGTATTCTAAAGAATGCCAGGAATCAATTATGTCAGTGGAAGGTAAGGACTCCTAAAGTTTTTCTGGGAATATGATTTTTCAGGAAATATTTTTGTTAGGTGCCTGAAACTCAGTGCAGGAGTCAGAAGATGAAAGAGCTATTCCTCATGGGCATTTCTTCCTTAATGCAAATATTCTGTTTTTTTCCTGTTGGAGAGCTACAGCATTCAGAGAAAAGTGTGAATACCATCTGAGGCCAGATAGGCAGCCTTGATCTTCTCAGTTTTATGGTAATTCTTAAACAGCACCTTGCACTCATCCAAGAGTCTATGCACGTCTCACCTCCCCGGTGGCTATCCAGCAAAACTGACTCCAGCTGGGAAACTCCCCGCATCCAGGTCAGCTGTGATGTGTTGTTCCTAAGATTGTAATCTGTACATAAACATAACTACAAGTTGGAGTCAACAAAACTTGTGTTTGCTCCCTAAATTTAAACAGAATTATGTTGGTCCCAGAGGTTACGCTGTGATGGATCTTTATTAAAAACCCAACTTCTGCCTCACCGTTTTTCTTTATGACCCACCTTCCTCGATGCTTTAAGCTCGTGGATAAGAAAAGACTGCAGGGTTTTCTGTACTGGGCAGGTCACTGCCAACACAGTGCGATGGCTGCAAAGGTAGTCCTTTCCTAGTCCTGGAAAGATACTTGCATGTTCTGAACCGTATTTGTACTGCTGAAAATTCATGTGGATGGGACAACGCAGGTTTGGGACATGCATGGCACACTCATGCTTCTGGTATAAATGGCCACTCAGATGGCATATTTGGAAGAGTGCTTACACTAGAATTGCCTTTTATTTCTTCAGCATGGAGAATGTCTGCTACTTTAGCTTTTTAAAAAATATATTTCATATGAATGATCTAAATTTCTTCTGATCCCAGTTGCTCAAGCTTTCGCAGTAAAAGAGAACTTCTTTTGTATGATAGGTTTGATTCCTCGCTGCATTGCTTCATTTTTCCACTTGTGTCAACTCACTGAGAAGAGTGGAGCAATTGCATTATAAAGCTGGAATCATCAGTAGTGGATTGGCTCCAAAATGTTTGCAAAAGCAGAGTGAGTTAACTGAAACATGTAGCGTGGAGAAACTTGCTAATTCATTTCAATTATAGTAATTTTAGGAGATATTCTTAGGTTTATTTAGGAAAAAAAAATCACATGGGTCTTTAATATGCTCGTTCAGGCTGATAATGTCCTTTAATAATCCGTAACAGCTTGAACAGTTTGAAGAGAAATTAGGAAGCAATTCTGAGATCGTGAAGCAGAGTTATTGAAACCTCCTATAATTTGGTCAAATCAGCTACTGATATATTGTTGGGGATACCTGGCAATAACAATTCTAGATGTAAAGAGATCCTTTTGGTTTTTTTTTCTATTGCATATTTAGATGGGCTGTTCTGAAGACATCCTGTGCCTTTAAATCACACGTACTTATTTAAAGGGATACAAAAAGTGCAGTTTTGCATCTACTCCTTGCTTTCTCTTGAGTGAGAGTTCTGGAAGAATATCCAAAAGCTCATTCGGGTCACTGGAGAACATGCCACGCTCTTAGATTGAGTGCCTCAATTTCCAGATCTCACTGGTTTTAGTCATTTTATTTATATGATGGAAATGTGTGCATTTTCTCTGTCGTGGTGAATTTATTCCTCTTGTCTTCACTAAAAATCAAGCAAAAAGGTGACAGAGTTTAATGAGTTAATAAAATGCGTCCTTAATTAGGAAAATTACCTCCATATTTCTCTCATATCGTGCAACTAATTTTAATGACTGGTTACTATTTGAAAACTTGAAGGAAGAACCTTTTTCATATTTGCAGTGATAGCAAGTCCAGTAATTTGCACACAGTCACTGAAAGACTTTTTCAGAATCTCCTTTAACTAGGAATCGTTACCTGGATATAGGTCAATACAGTCAAATGCTGATAGGATTATAAATGGGAAACACATAAATGCATGCAAAATACACTCTGTATCATTTGCTGGTGCTTGTACAAAGAATTCCCAAAGAACTGAGAATTATGTAGGATCTCTGAGACAACTTTTCTTACATCCTCACAATTGTTCACTAACATGGAAATTAATTTTACATGTGCCAGACATATAAATGTTTCAAATCTGTACTGTTAGCAGAGTTCTTTTCTTAATCTTGAGTGTTGAATTACAGTGCTTCCTTCATTTTGCAGACAGGAGCTCTCCATTGAAATTTGACTGTATGCTTATAATTGTATTGTCAGTTCATGTAGTTAAAGAGAATTTACACTAGAGAAGAGACTGAATAAACTAAACATCTCCCTAGGCTTCACAGAAAATGCTGAATATGGAATTAATGGAGTAGGAGAGGAATAAAGGGAGAAAAAAAACGATGCACTTCGCTTAAACATTTTTAGTTTTTTATGCACTTTTTAAAAGACTTTTTGAAACAGGAGTGGAAAGACACTGATGTGCTTATTATGACTCTCAGTTCTTAGTTTTCAGAAAGGACCACCCTTCGTCTTTGTAGTTATTATTTACATTGGGCAGTGTGATGAGGTGGAAATTAAAAATAGGATTAAAGTGATTCTAAAGTAGAGTCATTCACGAGATTGTGAAGTCTAGCATATTGAATTATAATAATAAAGCTAATTATCAGCTGCTTGCTGAGATACTGAATATTTTTAATTAAAGCTAGTTTGTAGTATTCTGGCAATTTTCTTCAACTATTTGCACTGGTTATGCAATATATACTACCTTTTACTCACATGTAACAGCCTTCCTGTTTGTGCTCACTCTTTTGTAGGAGGTAAAAGTCTTATGTGAAGGAAAATGCCTGCTAAAAAAAGTTAGGTGATGTCTGTTTTTTAAGTAAAGGAAAGTTAAGGTTAAATTCTTTGACAGGGCTGTCTTTATGCTTCCCCTCGGTTGGTTGTTGCTTCAAAACCATCAACTTGAGTGGATGTGAGAGGCTTGGTTCTATTAGGTCAACATGATCCAATGCAGTTAGAAATGCAGCTGTACAGTTCTGCAGGTAGATACAACTCCCACCTTAAAAGCAAAAGGGCTGATGCTGCAGCACGTGTACCGCTCATTACCTGTTGTTGTTGTGCAGACTCTCCCATCAGATACATTAAGGTGTTGCGTTCCTGCTGTGTTTTCCAGGCTGCAGCCTGGTTTTGCTTTACTTATTTATTCAACCTCTTCGTATCCTGTGGGTGGTGGAATCTAGGACCCATCTTAGGTGCTTTGCATAAAATTTAGGTTGTAAAGTGGGTTGGGGTTTTATGCTTTTGCTTACTGGCTTGGATTTTTGTTTTTAAAAATTGTAACCTATGTGATTAGGAGCCAATGAGATATGTCAAAGACCACAAAGAGGAGCTGCGCTCTCACACGAGCACTCACGTAGGGCCAGCTGCTCCAGTGACCTGTGTGAGCGGTCCCTTTTCCTCCTGCCAGGCAGCTTGCACAAGTTAGAGTTGCGAAATCAGCTCCTTCCCCGCTTGGTTTGCCAGCTTGCGTCTTTGTTTTATCGCTGTTAAGGCAGAGCTACCGCTGCTGAACAACGTGTGACCTACTCTCATTCTATGTTTTCAAAAGCACCTGCAGGATACAAGTAGAAAGTTCTTGCTTCCCACCAAACTTCTCGTGTTTTCTGCTTTAAGCCTTTGTGTAAAGGTGTATGTGCCCTTGAGGGATGTATTCAGGACCAAAGGGTTCCTTCAGGGACCTTTCTGATTACCCAGAAAGGCTACAACTGCAAATAGGAAAGCTGCAGCAGGGCATGGTGTGCATATGTGTCCTCCTTGCAGCACCAAAATTACCAGTGTATATAGATGGAAGGCCATCTCTGAGTTAAGGTGTGCTGTATGCCAGTCCGAAGTAACTCCACAAATGTCAGAATTTGTGATTTCAAGTCCATAGATGCCATTGTCTTGAGTGTGAAGCCCATCTTGTCACAGGGAAGTCAATAACTACATAGATGGTGAACAAAGAAGAAAACAAAAGAGTTAACTCTTTGGCATTGAATTAAGTCATCCCATTGAAGTATATCACTGGTCTTAAGAGAGTAGGAATTGTAGAAGGACAACATGCTTATACATTTCTTTACATTGATAATAAACTGTGTTAGTGTTAAGCATTAATTTTCCTGAAAAGGAGGTTCACTTTTGAATTTGCATTGTAAAACAGGAGATAAAATAATAAATTAAGGCTTGCAAATAATTAATTTGGTGTATTCTTAGATTGGAAAACTTTGACCTTGCAACGACTTCGTCCTATTTACAATCAGGATCCTAAAAGTTCCCAAATTCACTTGTTGCAATTTACAATTGATATAAATAGAATAGTGCCTCAGTGATTCATGGGGCTTACTCTGATATATTCTTAAGAAGTGGCACAAGTTGCGTTGCAGAGCTGCAAGGAGATGAATCAGTCATGTATGGTTCTTTTTGGGCTCGGGGTTGTGCCAGACCTGGACAGATGCTGACTGATTTAAATCCAAAATTTTTGTGTGATCATGGTCAGTTAGGTGCTTCCTTCTTTTGAACAAAATCAGCCTATCTTCTCAGTTTTAGCGTGTGTTTATTATTAATTAGCTCCAGAGCTCAGGACTGCAACATTTGGTTCTTTATCCAAAGCATTAGATTCATCAGTGATCTGCTATTTGAATTGTGGAGAAGAAAACATATAGGTTTGAGTTCTACATCTGAAAAGACTTGAAGTAGTAGTTTTATACATTCTTGGAGGGAACTTTAAAGCTCTTCAAATAAGGGAGCCAGCTTTGAAGCTTTTTGGATACCTAAAGAGAGAAAAGACCTATTATTACCTAGGTGCTGGTCCTTTTCCTGCCATAAATGAGAGCTATACACACTCAGAATGTGAGAGTAAGATTGCTTTGGTCAGCTGTCCACCCATCTTTCGATTTCTAACTTCAGCTCCTAAATTACCTACTAATGTAAATGGATGTGACTGCACTGAAGACAATGAGGTCATAAACACTTCTTTTGCTAGTAGGAAATTTGATTCTGTAGATACAACTTAAAATGAAAAAATACAAAGCAATTCTTTTTCTTGCCTAAACAGATAGGGTACCCATGTCACAAACATTTCCTAAAAAAAAATAAGAAAAAAAGACAAGACATATCAAATAAATAGGTTGGTACAAATCCTGATATCCATACATAGGGCTCTCTTGTGCTTTTTTTGTAGTTGGTGACAATGATGTTTTGACTGATTTTAGAGCAGAGGAGGAAAGGGAGGTCATAGCATCTTACCATAGAATCTCAGAATGCCTTAGACTGGAAGGAACCTTAAAGATCATCTCGTTCCAAACCCCTGCCTGCCATGGACAGGGTTGCCACTATAGTTTCCTATTAGTAGACTTATCGTGCCAAATCCAAAGAAGTAAATTCTGCTCTTAAAATTTAACCCGAGTCATGTTATGTCCAAGTCCAATTTGAAAAGCCTTGTAATAGTCACAGAGCCAAAACTAAACACACTGTTGTCATTCTAGAACTAGAGGTGGGGGAATGCCACGCCACGTTTTCTTTGCTGATGCAGAGTCTGCACAAAAGTTAGCTGGGATTTCATTGGTATTTACCAGATGCCATAAAATACTGTAGTGTAAGAGCATGAGTTTCCCCTGTGAAGGATTCAGCAACCTTTAGGAATTTTTAAGTTTGTTTGTTTGTTTAATCAATTTGCTCAGCACTTGTGTATTTTCATCTACGTGTAGGAACCATACTTAATTATTACAAATAGCCTTTAGAGAAAAAAATATTTCCCTACTCAGTTTTCCACCATCTCTATTTTTCTCTCCATGTCTCATCCCCAGCAAAAGGAACAGTTTTGCTGAATGCCCTAAAATCATTTATATAAATTCTGAAGTCATCTCTTAGATAACTGAGGGCATCGGTTTTTAGACAGGCAGTCGTCCACTTTCACAGAAAGCAAGCCAGGAAGCATTCCATTAAAAACCAAAATCTATATGTACTTCATTTTACCTCACCTTACCTCACCATTTAAGAACTGGGGAGTGTTTTCAGACAGAAGCGTGCTGCCTAAGTTGCAGAAATGCTGAATGTAAAGCCAAGAGTAGGTAAATTTGGGAACAGTGAAATAGATTGATGGCTTTTAAAAGCCCCTGTCTACAAAACAGCAACAAAATGGCAACACTTGAAGAAGATGTCTTGCTCTTTGGCCACCTCTTCCTCCCATTTTCACTCCCAGCCTTGCCAAAGCCCTAGCAAGAAGAGAAAAATGGGTGCAGTAGGAATGAGATGTCCTTCAGGGATGTGATTCCCTTCTTGTGGATATTTTCTTGTGATGTTTGCCTTGGTTGGCTGAGGTTCACTGTACTCTGTAGAAAAATATGTAATCAATTGGTTAGTAGCAGCCAGGTGACCCTCACGAGCAGTAATAAATGCATGAGCTTTTTTTTTTCCCCGTTGTGTTCAGTCACACTTGCAGTAGAAATAATGGACTATACTGAGCACTTGTGCTGTACCACCTGCCATAAATGCACTTTATTTTCAATAACCAAGCAGGCTATTTTGTAGGAAGGTGCTGGGTTCTCCCTCTTGCAAGAGAAGCTGCATTTCCTACTGACAACTTCTGCTTTAAAATGGACCAATTGAAAGCTCTTGATTACGATAAGAACTGATGCAAATTGTTGAGTAGTAGGTGGCTTTTTGCATTTTGCATGGCTGGAATTATTTCTGAGAATTACATGTTAAACAAATCGTTTTGTCTGGAATTAAAATTTAAGACCAGAATAAAGCGAACAAAGAATTACTGAGCACTGAGCAGTGCCACATTACACATTCAGTGAGAATTCAGATCTCTTTTGCCAGCTCTATAGGCAAGAACCTGTTCCCCAGCTGCTCTGTCTGCAGTCCTGAAGTTTCCAATCTCTTGTTATGAAAATCTATCATGGATCAGGTGAGGGAAGCCAGCTTTTGCAAGGTGGTTCAGCAGTATATTGGTTCTGAGATATCCTGCTGCCGCTGAGAAGTAACGAGGAGACTATAAAGCTTAGGTGACCAATATGTATGACTGCTGCTGTTGCACTTCTCCACTGCAGTCTGTTAGGTAGCATACAGAAGACTTGCAAAAAAACTAAAGAAATCATGCATGTTGGGTTAAAAACGTTAGGATACCCTCGGTGCCCTTTCTATAGGAACCCAGGCCACATCCTCCTCTGCTTCCAACTGTGAAGAAAATGCAATTTAATTTCAGGAAACATGGCTGATGGGGGATGTATCTTGGTTTTAAGGAACAGAACAGAGCCAACTCCTCTTTTGGTGGGATGTGAAGTCAGTCACGTCTGGCTCAAGCTGTGACCTAGCACATCACAGCTCACAAAGTGCTTACAGGGTTCTTCCCCTCCCCACCTGAGGCCACCTCAGCTGCCGACACCATGATTTGAGGTCAGGAGCAGGTTGTGCTGGGAGTACCTGCTCTAGCAACGCGTGTGTTATCTGCAGGGCTACCAGCTGTCCGTGGCCGGTGTGTGGGGCCCAGGGCCTGCTGCAAACCTGAGTTTTATTTCTACCCCACTAACCCTCTGCCTGCTTCTCCCTGGTGTTTGTGGTCACTGGTCGCTCGCTCTTCGGAACATAGTATGTCGCAAGAGGAGGGCAGGAGCTTCCCAGTATGACTTACCAAGCGGTGGAGCCAGCCATCTGTCAGCAAAACAGGAAGGCCCGGGTTCCCTTTCTCTCCTGGGCCTGTTTCGCTATTTTAGGGAGCTGTACTTCTCCCCGCATAGCGCCAGGCTGGTGTGGTCTGTAGGAAGGGCTCCTGGACGAGCGAGGGGCCCACGCCTGAGGCTGCTGTTCTGCCCATCTGCTGCTGCCTGAGGTGTATTCATTATTAATGGAGGTAGTGGCGGTTGCTGCTCAGATATGCAGCCCTGCCTGGGTAAATGAGACATTCTTCAGCAAATTGCTTCGTTTTTTGATTGCTGATTGTACGCGTGTCACCAAGCTGACTCAAGGTTCATCGATGCATGCTCAGTAAATTAGAAAGAACATAACTATGGATCAACCAAGAGAATGAATTCTGTGCCTACAATGACCCAGGGCCATTTAATTTTCTGCTTAATTTTGTTGCAGTCAGTTTGCATTTTGGGTTATTATGCAATGGGAAATTAACAATAAATAACAAATTTGGTCCTCCTGTGCTTGTAATGATATTTTTATAAATCTTTGTAATGCTGTTTTTAAAAGGATCAAGGTCTGTGCCAGTCTGATACTCCAGCAAGTATGCAGGGAGGAAATAAAGAGAAAAATACATTATGCTTCCCAGATAATCTTATAGTTAAATAGCAAAGGGCTTTTTTTTTTCTTTCTTTCCCCTTCTTTCTCCTTCTGTGTGTGTTTGGGGGGGGGGAGGTGGGGTTCTTCTTCTGTGTGTGTATGCGTGTCTTATTTTGCATTAACTTAAGGCTTTTCCTCTCTTCTCAGATAACCTGAGGAAAATGGAAACAGATGAGGCTCAAGATATGTCCCAGGTTTCAGGTGAGGTCCTTAATGAATACATTATAAAGAAAATCCTAAATTCCTGCTCATCTTTCTAGCACAGTACAATGTTTTTCTTCTTGTCAATAAAAATTGCTTTGGGTCTTTTTTAAAAACCAGAGTGGGAATTGAGATATAATTAATGATATCACTTTATATCAAGCTCAACAGTGCATGGATTTTCTAAAAGGAACTGGGTAAATAAAGAAGTCAGGGGAATATAGCAGCATAGAAGTAATTTTGCATTAAACCTTTGGTAGTATATCCCTGAAGTGTGGCCAGGTTCACATTTACACTCTTTCTTTTGGGAGCAAAATTCTGATTGTTACAAAATAAATATAGAACAAACAAAGTTCACCAGACAAGGGGGAGGGCAAATACTAATTAAAAGCAAACAAACTTTATTTACTACATTGGGTTATTTGACTTTTTCCAAAGATTCTGAAACTAAATAGAGGACTGATTGACATGAGACTTTAAGCATGTAACTGCTTTTGTCCAGAATGATAATATTTTTGAACCTGCTTTAGCAGGGGGTTGGAGTAGGTGATTCCAAAGGTCTCTTCCAACCCCTACGATTCTGTGGTTCTGTGATTTTGAGAAATGTATGAAAAACTGAGAAGTTAGGTTTCTGAAATTTGACCTGTGGTGGTCTGGATAGGATTCTGCAGTCCCATGTTGATATTCCTATGGGGAGTTTTATTCTTAATTTACTTGGAAACAGATTCCTTAGCAGATTGGTACTGGAACTTAGCGAAGCAACATGTATTAATACCTCAGTGCTTCAGCAGCTGAAAAGGGATAAGTTAGTCTCTCTCCTGGTTTCCTTAATGTGTTAGCAGCTGCAACAGTTAATGGCTTTCAGTTTTCACTTTTAGTGTTCGGTCTGGAGCCCTGTTCACCGGGGCCTCCTTCCGGCAGCCATGCTGGGCACATGGCTCTTTTTTGAGAGAGAGCTCTTGGGCTCTCAGTTTCAAGACCTAGAGGCCAACTGTAAGAGATTGTGGCTGTCCTTATCCAGTGCGTAGCCATGTTGTGAATATTTTTCCTGACATACACAAACGCAATTTTCACTCTTTTCCCCCTTCTTTGTAAAAATGTTGAGGAGTTTCCACAAAAATTGGAACACAGAACTTTTAGAGTCACCTGGAAATTGAAAATTAGATACATTTTCCAAGAGAAAAAAACGCAATGTAGCAATCCTTCATGCTAACAGATGATTTTCAGCTAGGTTTGGTATAGGCAAGTTGTTCCTAGTAGGCCCTCTGGAAGCGTGCTGCACTCCCTTTGTCGGTTAACAATTTTACAATTCCAGCTGGGTATACTTAACGTCAACGTTTTGTTGCAAGCTGGAACAATTTGTAAATGAAATTAAGCATGTCCCATGCCTTCTGTCTTTGGAGCACGAGTGACTCTAGCAGAAAAAGCAGTGAGATTTTAATGCCACAACTCTTTTGTGCAGACAAAGCACTGGATCTGCTCAGAGCGTTGAGGCATGTGGTGGTCTGAGCCCAGCTATTCTGCATGCTGCAGAAGCCTATTCCTGCTCATGTGAGCACCTGGAGCCAGGAGTTCTGATCTCCTTTTCCTGTGTGGCAGCGCATACTGCTTGGGATGCCCACAGTTACCTAGGTGGCATTTTCACAATGGTAATAATGTGAGTTCCACACTTGCTGTCTCTTACAAGCACATTATATTTTGCCTTGGATGTGAGAAGATGTGTGGAAAATGTTAATAAGAGTCTAGTGGCTGAGAAGGTCATTTGGCCTTCTTTACTGTCTGCCCCTCTCCTTGAGACGAAAGATTTCCAGGAAACTTTGCAGTGGGAGTGTTTGTGTGCATTTAAATATGTATACATGCATATAATCTGTAGCTTTCAAAGTTTTCCAGAGTTTGAACCACTGCTATACTTTGCTGAACACTTCAGAACTTCCACCAAATAATGCTGATGAGAATAGTACTCTTCTGTTAATAGGGATAGTTCTCCTTAAAAAAATAAATAGATAGGTGCAAGTGGAATTTTACCTATGACAAAAGACATAAACCTATATGAACTCTTCCTGCCCTTCCTGTCACCGAGCTGCTGATAGTTTCATCTGGTACATTCTGTGAGCAGAGGCTGTATTGGACTCCTAGCTGGGTATGTGGACAAGTAGACAAATAAAGAACTTGCAAATGTATTTTCATTTATTATGAACTCAGCCTTACGCAAGTATGAGTTTGTCAAATAAAGTTTCACAAATGTTGGCTCTTACTAGACTTTATCAGCTCTTACTACACCTTAGAAGTAGAGGCTGTGATGATTCAGGATGTTACTTCTTTTTCATTGGCTGGCAGATTCAGAAAGGAGTTTTTCCCTCTCTTGTCTTCTTCCTGGGATTCTACATGCTTCTAGGATGCTTCCTTGCATGACAAAGGAGCTCTACTCTGTATTGGGAACCAGTTAGACAATTCTGCAGTTTCAGGAATGTGGGATTATCATGCCAGATGAAAAATACTCCTAGTTGTTTCTCCTGCTCTGTGAGTAATGCTCATCAGATGTAGAATATTCTCTGAGCCAATGGGATTAGGTGACTTGGTTCACCAGCACACCTGGTTATGCCTTAAAAAAAAAAAAAAAAAAAAAAAAAAAAAAAAAAAAAAAAAAAAAGTTTGAGGAGTTTTTTGGTTTTTTGGGTTTTTTGTTTGGTTGGTTGGTTGGTTGGTTTTTTTAAAACAGAAATAAAATAGGTCTCTAGAAACAGTCTTCTCAGCAGAGGAGCAGTGATTTGCCTCCATTTGCTTTATGCAGCTGTGGCTGACTCAGGTGTGGCAGTGGTGAGCCAGGCCAATAGAATACAAAGCTCACATGAGCGAGCCAAACCCCACACATGCACAGGCAATTCCCACTTCTTGGAATCCAGGCATCACGTGCTCCTAGAGGAACTGAAATACTGCATGACCACCTCAGAGTTCACAATTTTTATTCTTCTCCTGAAAGCGATATTTCATGAGGCAAGCAGTTGCAGTTCTGAAATGAGGAGAGAGCTGACATACATTTAACCAAGCAGTATCCGGCACCCATAGAAGAGAGTCAGAAAACACAGATAATATCTCACTTAACAAGCAGTATTTTTCCTGCTTTTTTTTTTTTTTTTTTTTTTTTTTTTTTTTTTTGTCTCTCTGTTCTAGGGCATAACAGTTAAGGAAGATGAAAGAACAGTACAAATGTTTCCATGTTTAACAAAAAAAATCTCCCCAGCACCTGCAAGGCTGTGCCACGCTTTGCAAAAGCAGGAAGAAGAGTTTTGCATTTGAAATTCTTGCTTGATTCTGGGAATGTGTAAATGAGTATATCCTGTGCTAATTTCTACCACCTGAGTGTTGGCTCCTGTTCCAGGGTGACTGTTTCCCCATTTGCCTCAGGTTGGAGATTCCATTACAGAAAATGGGAGATGAACTGGGTTCTGACTCTCAGCTAGAAAATCTATATATTGCTGTTCTTGCTTCACTGCTTCTTAAGTGGTTCCAGCACTCCCATACAAAACAACTAACTCTCAGGTGTTAAATAAATCCAGCATTCCTTTGTGGAAGAGTAGTGAACTAAATTTCAGTAAGAAATCCTGTCCTGGCTTTCTTTTCAAGAGCTGTAGTTTTAGCAACACCATTGCACCACGTCAACTGAAGGGCTTCCACAGTGGAGTGAGGCAGTGAAATCACCGCAAGGCATGCAAACACATTGGAATAAGGGAACCATAAAGCATTACTGGGCTGGACACTTTGTTCCCTGTCCTCCTGTCTCTACTAGATGAGTAGGGCACAGGTGAGGTTAAGCCATGCTGTGAGAATTTTCATACAGAGATGACAGTGTTTGGAAACTGTCCTTCAGAGCTTCAGCATGAATTGGGGCAACGTGTCACACAGCCTGCTTTTGAAGCTGCTTGCATTTGTGGCTTGGCTAAGGGCACTGTCAATCAGTGGCAGAGCCAGAAACAGAACTTCAGCTCTAGGTTTCCTCTGTCTTTTATATTTTCCTCAAATGGCTCTTTATAAAGGTAATATTAATAATAAACAGACAAAAAAGAAAGAAAGAAAGAAACAAACAAACAAAAAACCACAAAGCAACACCAGAGATTAGTTTATAATTCACTTATTACCTGTGAGCAAGAATATATCTATGGAATAAATCTTTGATCTATTATGTGACATTTTAATGATTTATCCCAGTATTTGCCACTATTTTTTTCTGGGTTTTTTTAGCTCTGTCCCTTCGGCCAATCATTATTCTGGACATGCTTGTTAGAAAGTAAATGGGAAACTGTTCCTCCTTTTCCTTGCCCCCTTTCCATTTCTAAATTCATTGGCAAAAGGATGTTAGTGAGATTGCATATCTGTCAGATTACCATGCAGTAGTGAACCTATCACGGTTTAACGATTTAGATGTAGTTATGGCATGAAATATGAATATCATGCTCTGGAATCTAAAATGCAGAATTCAACAAAAGTATCTATTTTAAATCAACTGCTTTTACCCTGCCGTTTTGCATGCAGGGATTTCTATATCATGTAGCATGAAGAAGTCAAATGATGGGAGATGAGTCACTAAAGCCAAGTTTGCTAAGTTTTCTTAGCTGCAGTTTCCTCTGAAGAAGGAAGCATATCAGATATCCTCCTTCTGTCCTACCAGGTCTGTGAGACTGATTGATGCTATCTGGGCAAACTGTTATTCAGTTAACAAATGGGAGGTCCATATTTATTTAGTAAATGCAATCTGTCACTATAAACTATGAAACTGTCTATCTATAAAAAGGTTCATTTTCCAAGAGACTTATCTTCAAAACATTCTCTTTTGCTTTCTTATTGTAGGATGCTCAACTACATATTAATATTGTTTTGGTTTTGTTTTCTGTTTGTAATCCCATAGCTCTGATACTGTTTATATGGGTTGGTAACCGTTAGGGTCTTCAACTTTTTAGGGAATGTGTTGTTCTAAATTCAGGCTAAGTCAAAGTATCAATTTTCATTTGTGTAACTGGGATCACGCTTTGCACCTTGGAAGTTACAGGTGGCTTTTGAATATTATTATTTAACATTTTTCCTTAACCTGGATATAGTGCCAAGAGAGCTGATTCTGACCAGACTGCCTCTTACTCTCAGATTAGCATCCTGGATTCTTGTTTGTTTGTTTGTTTGTTTGTTTGTTTTTATTGGGGAGATAGTTGAAAAGCCTGGAATATTTCTGCTGTCTCTCCTCATTCACACCTCCTGTCTATAAGATATACCTCAGTTTGACAGGTGTGGGACTTGCATCAGTAAAGCTGCTGGAAGTTCCTTTAAATGCCTTAATCTCATAAAGATGTGCTTTATTTTCCTTTGTTGTGAAACTCCTAGTCCTTCTTTTTCATTTACACAATGCACGATCACTGTTGCACTCATTTCCAATGGGCATAATTCTGTCCATTGAAGAATATAGCACAGAAGCTGGAGATGGAGGGAGCCTTAGTAAGTCACCCAGCTAATCCCTCTGCCTGTGCATGACTGATCTGTGGTGGTCCTCAAGTCCTCTGGCTGGACAGTTTCAGTTGGTTCCACCTAGCACTGCTCTCACTACCTCCTCTCAGTGACTGTTCCACGTTCTGATAGGCGCATCATTAAGAAATGCAGTCATTCACTTACTACATTCATTTAAACCTATATTTGTGCACCACAGCAGTAATTTTCCCCCTCTGTTACCCTATATTCAAATAACTTGAGGTGATCTTCACAAACGGAATACAGCCAGTAGAGGAAGTTGAATATCAAGTAGATTGATGTTCTTCTGTTTTCAAGGACATATAAATAGATATTTTTAACAGTAACTCTTGTGGGAATTTTAGTAATCTAAGCTTTTCTCCTGCGTAGGGGAAAGCACAGATTACCCTAGAGGGGTTTGTAGTTGCGTGCCCCTTGGAGCATGGGAAGGATATAGCATATTGCACAGCAGGGTAGTGTTTCCCTCAGGCTGAGCATAAAACTGTGATCAGGACTGTCATAGATAGTCCCATGTTTGCCAGGACCCTGGAAGGGGGCAAAATGATGTGGAAGATACTTAAACTTACCTATTATTTTCTGCCGTGATCGGTAAAGACCAGAAGGCACTATGCCCTGCTCCATCCAAGAGGCTGAAAGCCATTTTCTTTTTTCCAAGTACCCTGTATTACAAATCTGTATCAACTGACTGCTAGCAATTATAAAAACAGTGTTTGTTTAAATTTCTCTTTTTCTGAGAACTTATTTCAGAATTAATTAATGTTCGTGTGTTAATATGGGAATGTTCATTAGAATAAGTGCTTGTTTTCTAGGCCTTTGTGCCATGAAATTAGTGCTCCTGATGCTGTGCTGATTGCCATAGGATGTCTAATAGATTGCATCACTGTGAATTGGTAACATCTCAGTTTTGGAGACAAAGGTCCTATGTTAATGTTACTGAGTTCAAGTGCCGATCTGAGCCTTCTTCCTTCTTTGCTGTTAATTCAAAGATTGGTCTTTCAGGAATAGTCAAGAGAACTAATCACTTAATAATTCTTTCAGTAGTTGTTTCCAAGGCATGTTTTGCAAGCAGATATGTGAAATCACTCTTAAAAGAAGCTCTGAAAGACAGAGATAGTCCTCTGAGCAGTACATGTATGCTGTGCCTGATCCTGGAAACCAAGAAACCCCTCAGTTTCTGGAAGTGCATTGCTTAGCAGGAGAGTTATTTTCCTTGGTGTACTGAATTCGGCATGAACACAGTTCCATTATAGTTAAAATATACTAAAGCCCCTAACTGATTTATTCTACAATACTTTATATGTGAAAGACACATATAAAGTGTTTGTTTCATCTTTACAAATATGAGATCATAAAACCCTTGAAGTTATGCTTCGGCTGACCTCTGCTAACTTCATACGTTTGGGGAACTCCCAGGAGCTGTAGGTACTAGATTATTTGTAGGCAGAAGGACAGCCAAAGCCTGATCTGTGGGTATTAGTGAAGCTTGATGAAGATTTTCATTCTTTGGGTAGTTCTGTTAAGTATCCAAGAGTACTGGTGGGTTAGACTTGTAAGACCATGTTGTTGAAGCAAAAATGGATGTGTACTCTAGAAGCTTTTGCAGAAACAATGACCATGATACCTTTTATACTCTGTCAGTCTGTGTTGGCTTAACGGAACCTGATGACCAGAGCAGCCAAAAAGCAGCCAAAAAAATTAAGACTTGTAACCGTGTATCTAGAGTTCAGTAAGATTGAAGAAATCCTGGCCACACATTCTTCTCATAGCTACAATTAGCAGGTTTTGGTCCCGAATAAGTCACGCTTTTAGTAGTGTAATTGTTTGACTACTACTTTGTTGTTGGGTTTTATTTGGTTTGTGGTTCCTCTTTACAGTCTTATTTGAGAATGAGGCTACTTGATGATTCACCAATACTTTCTTCACTACTAGGAAAGGAAAGTCCTCCAATTAGTGATGTCCCAGATGATGCAGATGAACCTATGCCTGTACCAGAGGACCTTTCTACTACTACCGGAGGACAGCAGAGTGTTAAGAATGAGAGAGTCTTGGGTAAGATGAATAGTCCACTCTGAGAAGTATTACTTAAATATAATGGTAAACAACTATAAAGTATGTGGGTATACAAGCAGGTCCTATGCCTTTTCATCTAATGTAGCAAAGGATTACTCAAGTGCTTAGTATTTTTTGTGCAACATTCTCTTTGGGAAGGGCATTTTGAAGGACAGCGAGCCTTTCCATCTGCAGAGAAGTTAAAGAAATCTCCTATTTATCTTTTTTCTAAAGCATAACTGGCTGCATGATGTTCCCCCTAGGAAAGATTGTTTTCATTCTGTCAAGGGAATTGAATGAAATACGTGATTCCAGGTCAAAATTATATGAATTCAGATTTGATAAAAATTCAGGAAATTCTCAGGTATTTTTGTTATAATTTTCAAATGCTATCTTGAATGTTAACTATTAGGATTTTTCCAGAAATGTTACAGTAGAAAACATACAATGTTCATGTTTCAAAATCTAATATCCGATCTTCATGTTCCCTTGCTTTTTTTAACTGTAAGGACTTTAAAAAAAACTTGATTTTTGTTCTTCTAGGTAAAAGTCCACAGTCATTGAGGTCTGTTGAATTAAAATTATTCTCCTGAAGTGACTTAGCAAAATCCTGATTCTTTTCAGGAATTCCAGGCTCCACCTGATGGACTAGCGATGCTGATGACTACAGCATGCATCAGCTCATACATAGTCCACTAAGAAATAGATGGTATTACTTGAGCATGATGCTTTTTTGTTTACCAGTAGGAAAAATAATAATAATAAAAGCTCAATGACTCCCAGAATGCTGGAATGCTTTGATCAATGCCCCGTGTGATAAAAAGTATTCCAAGACAGGAGTGTCTATTAAAATGCCTTTGTTTACCTGCAAATAAAAATATTGCTCATCATTTTTACATTTCTGTTGTAAGAATGAAGTTCACAGTGGAAGACTGCTTACAGAAAGATTGCAAATGCCTTTACATATGTATAGTCCAAGGAAATACAATAAAGGATGGTAGGTGGAAGGGGAGGCTGTAAAGGCAAAATAACCAAGTCAAGCTAGGACAACATGTTAGAATAGAGCCTACTTCCAAACTCCCGCACTAGCTGGTAGATAATACAGCAATTTTTGTCATTTCGTTTTATCTCTTGATTCTCTTTTACTAAGAATATGAGTGTAAAGATCATCTACATCAATAGGGACATGCCAATGAACAAACAATTTTAAAATGCTCCTTTTAATAAACTGATCACTAAACTAGCGCTTTTTTTTCCTCTCAATCTGTAGCTCTTTTGACAAAATCTTGCCCGTATTGCTTCTCTATCAACTCAGTACAATGAGTTGATGAGTACCCAGTACAGTGACTACACAGTAACTAACCCTACAGAATATTCCAGCCCCGATAAAAACAGCAATATTTTTAAAACTCTCTTGTCCACAACTGAATAAACACATGATTTTGGTTTCATTGAACATACTTCACATCACAAATACAGCTGATCAGCAATGCTGAAATTTACATTTTCTTCTTCCAGTAGTTCACGTATATATCATTATAAACACATGCTAAAAGTTACTGTAATAAACAATTCTATAATTCTATGACTCTGTAAATGAAAGAGAACATTTTACCTTTGGCATCCTAAAATAAGTTCAATCTGTCACTCTTATTTGTTTTACTTCACACTCTCAGCAATGAAAAAGATTTTCCTCGTCCTTCAACATTTCTTCTACAGCCATTTTCTCCAGCTCTTTGGTTTAGAAGGGGTCATCCTGTAGTGAGATACTGAAATAGTCAACAGAAACCATGACAATTCATAGCATTCTGTTTTAGGAATAATCTTAACTGTAGGTTTCAACTCCAACACTTGTCATGTGTATCTTTTCTGTAAAGCTATGTATACTTTCACCTCTTCTGCTCCATTTTCTAGCTCTAATGTGACTTTCTGAAAAGGGTATACAGAAAAAATATGATCTCTTACTTAAAAAAAGAAAAAAAGATCTGAACACACACAGCAAATATATCATGATCTGTATGATTTCTATGCACATTCTGGATCGTTGTCAAATCAGTTTATTAGGGAAAAAGCAATGCTTTGAGAGGGTGTTTGGCCTGTACGATCCCACGTATCAGGGAAATATCTTCTTATGCTGGAAGTGGTATAGCAGTGCAGGCAGGCTTTGTGTTCCATCCACTGTTGCCATCTCTAAGTCCTAGGTTCTGTTTCTCATCTCTGTTTATCACAAAACTTAGATAGAAAGTAAGTTCTGAAAATGTAGTTTGAAGAGTGGTATCTAGGAAGAGGACATACACTGATACTACAAAGACCTTACAGCTGGAAGATAGGCTGTGGCCTATGATAACCAACAGGCAACGCACATGAGCAGATATGGCCAGACAGCAGTTTTTCTTTGTATGGATTTTCTAATGTCCCATTTGCTTCTGCCTTGAAAAGGGAGCCCCCTGTGCATATTGTATTTCAACATAGGATTTGAATACATTCCATTTGTTCCGCAGCACCCTGAAAGACAAGCTCCCCTAACTACATGCACTGAAGGACGTTAATTTGAATCCAGTCTTTATCAAAGAGGACCACTAGGATGTGGAGCACTTTTTGAACATGTAGTGCTATAAACCTAACACTGGAAATTGCAATTTTCTTAAAAGTAAAGAGTAACTGCCTCATCATATTAAAATTAGGTGAGAAATCTGTTGTTAATTTTAATCAACATGTGAGATATGTTCACATGATTTTGGTTACCCAGATTTGTAGTAAATCTTCATAAAACCTTTAACCTTAGTGTCAAAAGCTTAATTACTTTTTTTCATCAATTTAGTGTTTTAAAGGTCAAAGATGAGGGGAAATAAAGTGTTGTTTTATTTGTCTGTTTGTTTTTAAAGAAAGATAAGCTTTAGCTTCTTTCTTTCTTCTTCCAGCTCTAGACTAACAATTGAACTTGGTGCTGTAGACCTGATAAAGAGAACTATCTGAAACATCTTTCCCCTCTGAGTGAAGGTGTAGTAGACTTCATAAATTAAAATACTGAATTCACCTGCCAAATTTTTATGGGGAGCCTTCAGTTTTTGGCAGTCTCAATTAAAATGACCAGATTGGACACCAGTTTCAAAGGGAGGTGTTTAGATGTTCATTAAATGTATGCTTTGAGTTGTGTGACACAGTTGAGCTCAAGATGTGGGTTGCTTCTGGCCAATCAACAAATGATAAATGGGTGTGAAAAGATCGTTTGTGGAACTAAGTCATCAGCAGCTTTTACTAATACCCCTAAGAAGCAAAACAAAGCAGAAGCATATTAAAAAAAGTATTCAGGTCACTGCTACATCTCTTCATATCCTTCATGAGCTTGCTATGTTTTTGATGTTGTAAATCACAGAACACTGTTAAGTGTTGAGCAGCTTCCTCTTGCAAATTTTATTTCTGCTGCTCTGTCCACTAAATCTTCATTCTTTCTTGCCATCTTCTCCATCCTAGATTTCCTTCTCAGACTTAGCATTCTGTGATTCTGTGTTTACCTGGACACTATGGGGCCATAAATGCAACAGTTAGGTTTTTAAGGCATGCACACACAAAAAGTCTCCCTTTTACCATCTGTGTTGGTCTGTGATGCTCCTTAATACCTTCTGAACTTCTGAGATATTTAGAAATACACATCCAACTGAAATTATATTCCATTAACAATTATTTCTTTGTAGCTTATTTTAGATGAGCAGCTGTATTTCCTATGTTAACCTGTAATGCAGAAGCTGATGTGAAATATCTTCTGATGATTTCTACTGCCTCTGTTCAAGTTTCAGGTTAAATGTTGCGTGCATCTTTTGTGGATAATCAGTACTGAACATCCTGTGTGTGGTAGATGGTTTCAATTTAGGACTATTTCTGCTTGGGGACTGTATCCTAATTCGAGCCATGTGTGGGAAGCTAATAAGTCAGTGAGCTGTTACTCAGACCCTATTTAATGCATAAAGAGCTACTTGTTGCAGTGGTAATGCTTGTCTGAGAAGGTAACCTGTTTATCCATAACTGCCCATACCATACCTAGCCGTTGCTGGATAAAAAAGGAAAAGCCCTCTCACAGTTTCACTGGACTTAGAAAGTAGCTGTGGGCTCAGGATGTCAATATTTCTGCTCTGGCAGCTGCCTGATGCTGAAGATGACCGTTTAGAATTCCAGTGCATAACTCATGGCTTTCTTGTCAAAAAATCTTAGTCACGGATTACAGCATGGACCTGGAATGCACAGTATGTATAGATAGTCTTCTTTTTGAGAGGAGGTAGTGGGGATGGTTCATCTCACAAAATGGGGTTGAAACTGTTGGATAACTGACAGAGATACCCAATGTTGCAAGCCAAGGTGGTCCTGGACATCAGTGCATGACAGAGCAGATTAATGTGAAATGAGAAATTATTTCTTTAAAATCCAGGACACTAGCAGGGGGAGATAAGTTAAAAGGGAGGAGCCTTCTGATACTCCCCTAGAGCTAGCAGCATTGGGAACATGGCATTGTTGTTACATTTGGGGGTTTTCACTCTTGCCATGGGCATTTAGATGTGAGAGCCTGTACCAGTAGCTACTTAATGGTGCAGGCAAGTGTCCTTGCTCTGAACTGCTTTACTTCCTTAAAAGGAGCTCAAGCATTTGTGAGCAAGGACACAAGCACTTCAAAGGGCCACCAGACCAACCACAACAGTTTGCCATTACATCAGTATACTGCAAACTATACAGAGCTGGGTGGAGGCAGAGTAAAAGTGTGGAAAGGCTGAAGACAGAGGGAGAAAAGGAGAAAAGCCAAAAAGGGAAGTGCCACACCCCAGCTTGCAAAATTGGTCCCATTGTTTGAGACAGGTCCACCTTGCAGCCCTCCTCAAGCTTTGGTAGGGTAGGGAAATGGGCTGAAGAAAAGACTGCCGGAGCAAAGAGGCTTTGGGCACCCTCGTGTGGGAGCTAGCTGGCTATAAGGGCTGTATGTTGTGCATAAGCAATAAAATACCTGTGTGACATGTATGTGCATGGACATATGATTATTCAGAGAACTAACAGAACCTGGAGAGCTGTGTAATGTGCTTTGCTTGCTCAGATTTTGTATGTACATCTTCGTTGCTCAAAGGTATGGAAGTCTGTAGGAGCTGATTAGCCTTTGTAAATAATTGCTGATAAATCCTCACCTAATGTAGTTCTTCCAGGCCTGAGATGGAGTGAAAACTGGCTTCAAGAAATTCTGGGGAGCTTTAAGAACAGTATTTAGAGTGCTCCACTCTCCACAATGAAAAAAGTCTCCTCAGTGTGACTGAGGAGACTTCTGAAGGAATTGAAAAACTTGTAACTGAAGTATTTTAGGAACTTTTAGAAATAGGGAAGTTAGGAATCTCCCTTCTCGTTTGGACTGAAGCTCCCATTTCTAGCTCCAAAGTGCCAGTCCCCACTATGGACTGGGTACTGTGTGCTCTAAGATCCTGTCATTATGGGTTACCTGATTTTGAGTGGGGGATTTTTTGTCAGGATTATTTTTCATGCAAAACTCTTCTGGGAGTTTGTATAGAGGAGAATAGGGTGGTGTAGTGGGAGAAGCCAGAAAACAGGTTTCATAAATGCCCTTCTGTATTTCCTGTGTGATATACAGTATGTGCCAGTCTACAAAGATGTGTTTTGCTGTGTGTAGCATGAAGAAATATGCAAGAGTGGGATGCAGAATGTGGGAAATATGGGGCGATTAAAAAGCCACGCTGCCAGAGCCAAGCTCTGCTATAGGTAATAACTTACATATAAACATGTTTAGTTGAGCATTGACCAACACTGCCAGCTCCATTTCTTCCGTATGGTCTTCCAGCCACTCTACCCCCAGCCTGTACTGTTGCCTGGGGTTGTTGTGGCCAAAGTGCAGAACCTAGCACTTAGTCTTATCATAGAATCATAGAACTGCTCAGGTTGGAAAAGGGTCGCATTGAACTTCATCCTTTTGGCCTGAGCCCAGTATCCAGCCTATCCAGATCCCTCTGTAGGGCCTTCCTACCTCCAGGCAGATCAACACTTCCTACCAAGAATAGAATTGCTTCTAAAAATTTCTGGATTTTTTTTTTTTTTTTGCAAGGAGCTTTTCCACTCCTCATCCATTTGGTGGAAGCATGGCTCCTGTTGCCACTGTGTGGCAACATAATGTTGCAGTGGGTGATGAAGCTATTAATATTATTCTTATTTCTCCAGGGCTGTGTAGTTTGTGGAGTTGCAGCCAATTCCATCAGTGCCTGCTGGGTGCTGCTGTGGTTTTGGGGGTGGGGGAGAGGGGTACATCAGTGCCAAAGACAGGGAAAGCTCTGCAAGTTTTATTTCTTTGTGGTTGAGAAAGCAGCAAGTGTTTGAACTGGAGACATGCAGAATGTTTAGCTGTGTGGCTTTTAAGTACGGATACTGCGCCTGCTGATCTAATCTGCAGTTAGAGGAAGTTGTCTTTATCTGAACAGAAGAGATGTGCCTCAGAGATAAGCCCCTTTCTAGCTCAGGAGTTAAAATTATCTAGCAGGATCTCTGCCGTGGCTGCAGCACAGTTCAAAAATGCAGAGCTTTGGCTGGAAGTGGGACAATATTTTAAGCTGGGGAGGACTTCTTTAAATGCACCTTGCCAATCCTCAGGCTATTTTAGGGGAATGAATTTGCACCAAGGGTTTGGATGGACCTCCCAGTGCCACTGTCTCCTGTTTGCTGTTTGTTGCAGGCTTGCTTTTTGTCTTGAGAACTTCATGTTCAACCTGAGTGCTCTTCAGGAGTGTCCTGTGGGTGAAAAGGTTAATGACTGGGCTGAGGTGCAGCATGAGGGCCACCTACTCCCACAGGGACACCATTTTGATTTTGTTCAGACTCTCCTCATGTTGCTACAACTTCATCTCTAGCTCCCCAGGCTCTATTCCACTGCAAAATCTGCAAATACAGTGGTACTATGGCTTCATCCCCACGGTAGAGATTTGTAGCATTGCCATGTTCCTACAGGTTTCCCCAGTGTAGAACAAGCCTTTTCATGGAGTAAGCTCATTTTTAGAGCTGTAATCCTAAAGCCAAGAACAAACATCCCTTATCAAAACAGGGCAGACGTTTGTCCTTGAACCATTCTCATTGAGCTCACTGGGCAAGTCTTCAAGTGTGAAGCCTTGTAAGATGGTATCTCCTGGAGAAAACATTGCCACATGTGCAGTCGGTAGGAATGCCATAGCTCACTCTCAGTGTGTCATTTATGGTGAAGAAGTGTGACCACAACAAGCTGTTAACAAGTGAATGTGAAGCAACTGGGACCCCAGGCCTTTGGCCTCCAGAAGCAGATAATTGGGAATTATTCTACCTCATCAAACTGCTTCTCTTTGTAAGTGAGCCAGCCCAGCAGCAGCCCAAAAGTAGCCTGCAGCATGCAGTGTGAGACACTTTCTGCTGCTCCCACCCTCCCAAGTAGGTGAATTCTGCATTGTAAAGGTGCACATGCAAGGAGCATGTATCCTAATAAAGTAATCCATCTGGGGTCTGCTTCTCTTTCCTTGTTTTGAACAAATTTTAAGATAAGAATAATGCCTAGTTTTTCTGTTTGTTGTAGTTTAGGGATACATTTTTCAGAAGCATTTAGGTGCCTTAAGTTATAGGCATAGGAGATCCCAAGAAGGTATCCAGTCTGTCCTTTTACTGTCATTCATAGCAACACCATAGACACCGAAGCAGGAGTTATTCCTGCTCCTTTCATTTTGGCTGTAACCCGCCAAAATCGGCAAATAAAAATAGAATTAAGAATTCCATTGAAGATTTGTAGAGAATTAGTAAGTGCAGAGACAACACAAAATTACTCGAAATTGAAAACCAAAACAGGATTGTTCCAAAAATAAAAGTTAAGGTCCATGTTTTGCTCTTTGGTTTTCACCATCCATTTCCCGTTCCTCCTCCCCCAGAGGTAGTCCAAAAGCATCTAGCATGGGAAGTGTGGTAAGTAGAGCAAAGATGGAGAAATGTAGCAGAATGAATTGACTTCCACCCTTCCAAGCCACATGAGAGTCTGATTTTTAAAAAAAAAGAGATCCAGTAGTCACTGTGCTGCAGAGTAAGGAGAACTTCCACATAAACCATTTGTTTTTACCATGGAAATGTTACTTCTGAGGAAGTAGCTCTCACCAGAGTTGTCAGTAACTTGTGGATTGTTTTATGGAACAATGTAAGAACTCGCCTGCTTACTGATCCCTGCTCTTAAAAAAGAAAAGAAAATGGGGAATTGCTAATTCCTTCATATAACAGAGTATCTGCACATGATTTTATCCTCCCTGCTGATTAAGTAACGCAACAGAAATGTGTAGTGCAATGGAAAGGCGGGTTTTAGCTAAAGTGGGTGACACTTTCAGCTGTGTTGCAATTAATAGAAGGGGAAATATTCACTCTCCATATTTCATCATTTAAAAGCATCCTGTATTGGTAAGAAGCTGTGATCGGCCAACATCCTCACCATGGATTTGAACTTCCCACATCTTTGGTGGTTTTAGTGTTATATTTTTCTCTAAACTGAGAGCTTTGTGTTGTAATTTCTAATGATGGCTTAAGGGTTTTGTTTTGTTTTGTTTTGTTTTTTGGAGGGAGATCAGTCCCTTCACATTCACAGCACTGTGAACCTCACCATTACATGGACTGAGATATTGAGCCTATTTTTTCCTGCTGTGAATACGTGTCGCAACGTTCGGAAGTGGTGACCGTGGTTGGTGTTGAAGTGGGATGGTTTCACTAGCACTGAAATGGCTTCTGCCAACTAGGGAACTGTGCCATTTCTGCCCCTCACACCACATCTGTGTTTCAGAGCTATCTTTCCAGTTCTTTCCATATGAGAGTTTCTTTTTAGGGAGAACACGTGTGTCAAGAATTCACCACAATAAATTCATTTGCCTCCATGTGAGGTCAGTGAGTTGGACTGAGACCCGCTGCTTGCTTTTTGTGCCAAGAGTCACATACAAAAAGAAACACCTAGGTAGAAAGCGTCGAGTTATTCATGATCCCTTCCAACCCCAACCTCCAGCTGTCTGTGTTCACAATACAGGCTGTTAATTTCACTGTTTCTTCTGAGGAAACCACCCGGCTAGTCCCTCTGCTTCCCCACTCCTTGTCCTGCTGGTATGGAAATGCAAAGCTCTGTGCATGGCTGGAGCTGTGAGCAAGGAGCTGAGAATAGCCCTTCAATATCAACGTGATTTTACCACAGAGGCACCTTCACTTTTGCATCACGGTTACTCAGTTTTCCTTCCAGAACCCAAATGCTTTTGTAACCAACACCTCACACTGCTGAAAGCTGGAGGGGAGGCAGGGGAGCCCTGTGGGCCAGTAGGCTGTGGGACTCTGTGTACTGCAGGTGTGGACCTACAGCAATTTATCTAGAAGTCAAATAGGAACTAGTCTTTTCCTGCCCATTTGTCCACATAATGGCAAGTAGAAATAAAAATGAGAAATGATAATGTGCTAGCAGAAGACTTCAGTGGCCTTAGAGCCTAACACATGTAAAAGACAAGGAATGAATAATGGTAATGAGACATTACCTCTGGTAGCAACACATTTGTTTAATCTTACCACTACATTGCTAGCAGATCCTAGTAAAATTGGTATCCTATCATGGGCTTATTGTGGTGTTAAGTGGATTTTTTTTCTCCCTGCAAAACAGTCTCGAGAAGTCTCATATTGTTTGTTCTGTAATTACACATTAATGAGTCTGTACATTTGCTGCATACTGTAACCACTGCTAATAAGCTCTTCTCCTCTGGGCTGTGAAAGAGACTGATTTATACAATACACGATTTAGCCCTTTGAGTTAAAGAGCCAATGCAAAAATATTTTTCATTCCTACAACTTTTTGTAATTCATTGCTTCTCTCTAATACTCCCATTGAAGTTCGAAACAACTGTGCATTTTCCAGCCAAAGGGAGTCATTTATTCCACTTTCTCTTTTTTACGTGTGTAAGCACATATGCAAACACATATGTACATACAAAGCTATAATGTAGGTCTGCACACATAAAATTATATGCTTGCAAAACTGAATTTCTCTGTGTGTACGTGTGGGTAAAAGACTGAAAGAGGGCACTTGTACACAGAAGAGCATTTCTCTTGAAAGCTGAGCTTTTCATTCTTTTAAGGCAGAAAGAAAAGATCCTTCAGACATGCAATCTGCAAAATAAATGCATGTAACAAAAATATTTTTTTCAAACCTAAAAGGGGAAAATGTTAGTTCCTGCTAACTTGTCTGTATCCCTATAAGAAATCTAAGTGTAAATTCCATTTGGGAAGTGGGCAGTGGCTGAGGAAGATATGTTTGTACCCGTTGTGGCTTTTGCAGTCTCTGTAGACCCTAGGAACCTCTGTGCTATAGAGGTGGAAGTCATAATTCTACAAGGGCCACGAAGAAGTTAAAGAAGAAAGGAAGTGCTGCATAAAGGAGAGGGAGACCCATGCTCCATTCCTCATCATAGAGGTGGTACCCAGCAGAACTCGTGCACAGCGCAGCCTAGCCCAGCAAGGATGGCATGGAGGAGGTAGTGAGCGGATGGCAGCCACCTCCAACACTGAAGCTCCCAAGGAGACACACAGTGGAAAGTGACCAAAGGCTCCAGAGGCCTGAGAGAATCTCCTGTAGGCAGTGCTCCCCTATATAGAGGGAGGTCACCTCTTCTCTAAGAAGAGGCCAAGTGGTCTCCTGGGCTTCCTCTCTGAGGAAAAGGCAAAACAGAGGTCACTGTCCCCAACAATGCTGTGATCATAGACTCCCTCAAGCCCTGTGAGCTCTCCTGGTGTGAACAGAGATTGTCCAGTTACCTTTGTTGGGCATCAGTTTAAGTGCTGCTCATTCACTCATTCAGATATTTTCTTCAATTTATTTCCTACAGTGTCAGTCAGACAAATTCTGTAATGGAGAGTGAGGACTAGGTTTATGAAATGGTTTCTTCAGGTGATTCTTCTATAGTCCTATTCTAAATGTAGCACTGTGTAGTGATGCTTTGGGAGAAATCTGGTCCTCATAACAGAGGGATAGGTTACTAACATGTTGAAATAATCATATGGAAAAAGCGGATATAATATTTTTTATCTCTCGTTTGAGATACAGCTTTCCACTAAAAACCGTTGCATGCCTAACTTGTAGATCTTTCAGTAACTAACTGAGCACATGAGTACAAAGACACAATTAAAAGAACAACTGCAACAGATATAGTGATGGACCCTTCTGTACTCCCATTGCAGAAAGCAACAGTGGTTGATATACAGGGAATCTTCTTCATATTCATGTCTTGAGGAGCTACAGTTAGGTGCAATGTATGACCCTTACAAAGGCAAGGCTTGTTAAGCAAAATGCAGTCTCCAGCCTACCTCACCAGCGTGAGGACTGGTGTTTGCTGTACAAAGTTTTTTTTCACCCTTCTTTTTTACCTTCGATGAGAGAGAGCAAAGATAGTTATATTACTTGCATACTTCCTGAGAACACAGTGATCCCCACATTCTGAGCTGTGGGTTGTGTTTTTCACGTTCAGGCCTAGGATGAGTTGATCAGATAGCAACGTGGAGCTCTAGCAAATAGCACATTTGCATCAGCAGAAGCAAATTTCACAAGACTTGCTGGGAAGGTTAGTCTCAGCATGCCACTGTCCTGCACTGCTAACAGCCACTGCACATTCATCCGATAAAAAAATGACAACAGAAAATGAAACTTTCAACGTTCTCTTCTGCAAACACTTGAGAAGCACGTTACCATGAAGGCATGACCCCACAGCCTTTCACTGCAACAGTGCCTTTCAGTAAAAGGAATTTGAGGTGCTGGATGAGCCGAACTTTGTCCTGGTGTCCAGGAGAGCTCTCAGCACTGATGAGAGAAGTGACAACCCTGATGTCTGACAGTTTCTGGGAATCCACAGCCTGCCACTAGGATACTGGAATAACATGGTTTTGAGCACCTTAGAAACTCACAAGTACTCAGCCATTATGACTTTGGCTTTTTGTTTTGGATAAGGCAGTAGTTTCTTTCCTTGAGATTCTCTCTTCCAAATGAACAAAGCGTCACTGGTCTGTCTGATGTTTTTGTCTCTTTTCCGACCATCTTACCAGTTAATAGTCAGATTCTAAAGGCAAAGTCTGACACTTACCTGGCAGTGGCCTGGCTTAGCCCGTATGATCCACTACAGCAAGTTGTATTTTCGGATTACATGTGTTCACAGATGGTGGAATTTGCAAGATTTAGTTTGATTTCCAGACCTCACACTGTACTCCACAGAGCAGGGCAAACATGGCCCAGATATCTAAGTTTACTCTAGCTAATAAGAAATAACAGCTTTCCATAAAGTTGCTTTGCATTTTAGGAGGGAAGATTTTCACCCTTTTCATTTGTCTTACTCTTAATTCAACCACGCAGTTTGGGTGCTATCATGATATTTAGGTGCATTATTAATCCTGGACTGAATAGTTTTGATGCACTCTCCAGCTTGGTAGCAACAAGTAGTTCCAATATGGTAGTTCATGGCATAGGTGGAGGTTTCCTAATTGTAGTACCATACCAAGTGACTTTTCACGTGCCTAAGCAGCCTAGGATTTATATTTTATTGACGCTGAACATGGGAATGAACTTAGAGACACTGGTTTAGGGAGAAACTAGTCACTGTGTGAGTAGTCCTTTCAAAATGATCAATTTCTGTGTAAAGTAAGGGTATGACTTTGAGACTTACCGGTTCTCAGATCTTGAGTTCAGTGTTGCTCCCTTGAACACACAAACAGACTCATATACATACATATATTTAGACGCAGCATTAGAACTTCAGAGTTTTGCCTGTCTAAAAATCATCCCTATTTAACATCCTAATAGGCTCTGTCACTGGTCAATAAATGTGACTGCTTGAAAGTCACAGTTGAGAGCAGAAAACTTGTAACACACTTTTAGAATTCTTTCAGTTTGGTAAAGATGGGTGCTTTATTGCAATATTTGGAAAGTGTTTGAAGCAGAAACTGAGCACGTTTTAAAAAGAGACAGAAAGAGTCCTCCAAGGGCACTTTACACTGCCTAGGACATGAGACCAAGAGTGGAGAGGAAGTTTGACAAAATTTTGCCTGCTAGACACTTTCAAATATTCCATAAATGCTGAGAGGGCAGGAAAATGCCAAAACTGATAGTCTAAAAAGATCATAAACACTTATGGGAGGCCAAATTTCGATCACTATGTCTGATTTATATAGGCAAGAGTCCAGGGCTGTGCCAATGCAATGGGTGGAATTACAGTCAAACACTGATGTGACGGGACAGTGAGTGAGGCTGATGCTGTGAGGATAGGCAGAGGGAAGTAAATCTTCAGTATTTGCTCAAGCTGTCTTAACTTGCAAGAGTTCAAATCCTTGTCCAGGCTTTTCTTTTTGCTGAGATACTTCTGAAGGTCTTTTGAATTACAAAATATTCCAGTAATTTGGTTTTGTAGAGATTTCGCAGCTCATGACTGAACGTATATGAGAAGCTCTACAGTTCTGAATGAGAGATGACACAGTTTTCAGTATTTAGTCATGTCCTGCAATAAAGGTACAAGCTTAGCCCCTCTCTTGTTTCCTTTTTCAGGCCACTCATAGCTTCTGCCACACTGATGGCAGTGTAGCAGGAATTTTTAAAATGTTTTGGATATTTTAAACAGCTTACACTGTTTTTTTCTTGACATAGTTACCTTTGTGACTTCTACTTCTCTCTCTCTCTAAACAGAGTGGTAGCATGGGAACAGGCTGGCTGAGGAAACTTACAGTTCCTTTCTTGCTCTTGTGGCAATAGCCTGCGGAAGAAAAAGTCTCCTTTTTGACCTGGAGCAATCCCAGATAAAGGAGAGCTGGCTGAGGGCTCCAAGCACTTGATCTCCAGTATTTTATGGATGTGAAGTTTACTTGGAGGGATGATAAAAAAAATCTTCTACTTGTGTATAATTCTATGGGACATTTCACAGATTATGTGTGGCATTTTCACCAACACCTAAGTGATAGCAGCTACCACTGCTGTCTGCTCCATGCTTCCCAGTTGCCTCCTATGGAACACATGCCAGGAAGGTGACCACAGCACAGTCAGATTCTGGCTTCATGTGTTAGGACACATGTAAGGTAGGACACATGCACTCTGATACAGTAATCATTCCTGAGAGTAGCAAAACTTTTGAGTTTCCCCATTAAAAAACATAAACAAACAAACAAAGAAGTCTTATCCCTATTAAAAAAAAAAAGAATTGAAAGATGTACAGATAGGGAAGTAAAGGCACATGATGGAATAAGAGCCTTTCCCATGGCCACACAGGAAGTCCGTGGCTGAGCTAGGAATTAAACCTAGATTTCCCAAGTCTGAATCCAGTGCCCTGTCCCTCTTGGATGCCATAAAGTTTGGTTCATTATCAAACTCTCTGTAGGCTGAAGAAGGCCGCTGTTTGTGAGGAAGAAAATTATTAAAGTACTGTTTATACTCGATGAGAAACTGAGAATAGTTCTGGACCAAGTATTGCCTATTTCTAATGCTATTTAACATTCTCTTTTTTTTCCAAGTTTACATCAGCATAAAAATCCCCTTGTGGTATTGCTCCTTAATCAGCAAACTACTCATGTCTTTCCCTATGGCTAGGGCTGCAGTAGAGATCAATGCTTAGCTGTTTCCTGCTGTCCTGATTTAACATTTGGTAGCATTATGACTGTCTTGACAGGAAAATAATGTTTCTGCTTCTTTCACTTGCCATTTCTCATCCAAAATCAAATTTGATCCATTTACTGTGTAGAACATCCAAAGCTAAGTTCTCTCTTACAATACTCTTTTGACTTGACAGAGCATTGTTTCTTGAGTAGCTGCATGACTGATTTTTGTCTTTGGAAGTGCTCTCTGCAACTCTCTGGTAGATTTTGCTGAGGTGGGGGTCAGCCTCTTCTCCCAGGTAACAGTGATTGATAGTATGAGAAGTAATGGCCTTAAGTTGCATCAGAGGAGGTTCAGGTTGGATGTTAGGAAAAATTTCTTCTCAGAATGAGGCATTGGAACAAGGTGCCCAGAGAAGTGGTGGAGTCACTGTCCCTGGAGGTGTTTAAGGAAAGGGCAGAAATAGTACTTAGGGACATGGTTAGTGGGCAATATTGGTGGTAGGTGGACAGTTGAACTAGATAATCTTACAGGTCTTCTCCAACCTTAATGATTCTACAGTTCTAAGAGGGGCTCCGCTAGAACCAGAAAAGCCAGGAGCACTCAGGTCATAGCCCTCACACTGAAATTATACACCAGACCTTCTCTCATATAGAAGGACTACTCTGAAAGTAATGCCTCCTATTTTATGATGTTGGAGAACAATGCCAGAGGCAGATGTTGGTGGGATGGCAGTAGAGGTTGAACCTTCCCATCAATATTCCTTTATATTTTGTTGCTGTGTGACGAACAGAAGCAGAAGGGCAGTCAGAAAGAATGGTGTCTGACTTAGAAGTGTGTATGGAGCAAAATTATGTCAGTGAATTCCTCCATGTGAAAAGAAATGGCGTCCATTGACATTCATTGGTGCTTGCTGAACATTTACGGAGATGAAACAGTGGATGTGAGCACAGTGTGGTGGTGAGTGGTGTGTTTCAGCAGAGGTGACAGCGATGTGAAAGACAAGCCACGTTCTGGACAGCCATGCACAGCTGTCACAGCACAAAATGAACAGTATCTTGATCAGCTCATCCACACCAATTGGCAGATTATGATCAGGGAACTGTGTGTGGAGCTGAATATCAGCTTCGGTATCGGAAATGATGGTGGCAGTGTTGGAATGTAGCAGTTTGTGCCAGGCAGGTCCCATAAATGTGCACACAAGAAAAGAAAGAACACCACAAGTTTATTAGGACCTTTTGAACCAGTATAAGGCTGAAGGTGAAAGTTTCGTGGACCACATCATTAATGATGATGAGACATGGTGTCATCACTATAAGCAGGAGTCAAAATGACAGTCCATGGAATGACGTGAATTCTTCATCAAAGAAAAAGTTGAAGATGCAGCCCTCAGCTGTCATAAGCATCTGTGAAACAGTAGGCCACCTCTGCTGTTGCAGATTTTTACAAGAGTGACATGGATGCTCTTGTTCATTGCTGGTGAAAATGCATAAAGCTAATATTGGTGACTATATTGAAAAGTAGTGTTCTGTAGCTGAAAATTTGCTCTATCAAATAGTCTTATTGAGCTCTTTGTTGTAATTTCCATAGAAATAAATTAGGTGCATTACTGCTGTTATGACCTACGTATATGTACATGGACATGTATGCACAGAATCAGCCTTTACTTGTTTGTGAGTAATACAGCTCGATCACCCTACCATTCCTAGAAAGGTATTTATAGAATCAAAGTAGAATGGCTCGGAATGAAAGAGACCTCAAAGATTATCTTGTTCCAGCTCCCTGCTGTGGGCAGGGCTGCCACCCAGCAGCTCAGCTGCCCAGGGCCCCATTCAACCTGGCCTTGAGTGCCTCCAGGAATGGGACACGACAGCTTCTCTGGGCAGCTGTGCCAAGGCCTCACCACCCTTTGTGAAAAACTTCCTTCTGACATCTAATCTAAATATCCCCTCCTTTAGTTTCCATTTCCCCTTTTCCTATCACTATCTACTCATGTAAAAAGTTGGTTTCCCTCCTGTTTATAATCTCCCTTTTCTGCAGTATATATGATACTTGATCGTGAGCTAGAGCTATTACTGCTATATCTGTAAGGAAGCGCAAGAGCACTTAGAGTTGCAGGATGGGAAATGCAGTGCAGCTCTCCAACAGTCACTAGGTCTAAGGGAATGCTGCTGTTCATCAGAAGCTAACTCCTTCATACACAGGTAAATTCCTCTCTTCTCTTTCCTACATGTTCCAAAGTACATTAACTTTAGCTGAAGAACTCAGTACTGATTGAGTGGCCCAGAACATATTTTCTATTTTACAGATAAACAGTAGGGAAAATATCAGAGCCTGCTGGTTCTTGCTGTGCAAGAGTGTTTCAAAGAAAGTGAAGCCTCACTAATACCCATTTCTTATCACCTCCTGACAGCCTCCTTTGTGGGGGAATAGCCACAAATGGTTTCGAACAGCTCTTCCAACAGGGTAGTTTTCACACAGTGATGAGCAAATAATTATACCGCAGTACACCTTTGTGTAACACTCCTGTCTTCATTTACATACAGAATTTCACCACTATCTTCCTGAAAAACTACAACATTCAGTTAGCCACCAGATAAGATAAGACTGGAGCTTGACTCAAAAAGTCTGCATAATTCTAGGGGCTGTGATATTTATAGAGGGTCATTTTACAAGTTTTACTCATCCCTGCATCAGATTAATTCTTACAGAAAAGTCCCTGAGAGAGGGGGGGGGGCGTAAAAGGCTCAGTCATATGCCGTTCTTTAATAGATTCACATTCTGCTTTGTATCTCTTTTGCCTACAAATAGAGAAGAGAAAATTCTTCATGTGAATTTTAAATGCATTCTGCTCCAGCCAAGTTTCATTCTGAATTAGCAGGACGGAACAGTACATGATCTCAGGGGTAGGACTTCCTAAGCTGTCTGCTCCATCCCCAGGCAATCAGGCAGGATTGCCTGGTTAGGCAATCCCTATTCTTCTTTAGCTAATTTCCTTCAGTACTCTGCCACCACTCTGCTCTCAGCAAAGAAAACCATTGCCTAATCGAGCACTCTCACCCTAAGGTGAGGCATTTTGAGGTCTTTCCTTTGTGTTTTATTTCCCTCTTTCTTTCCTCAGAATGTTACCTGTTCTTGTCCATCCTCTTAATACGAAGATGAGAAGCAGAGTGTTAGGCTCAGTTTGATGAAGTCAGGCTGCCCGCACGGTAGCACAGTTCATTAACTATCTTAAAGTAGGTGGGAAGGGGAGTACTGGTCAAGTGAGTGAAAGCTGGGAAGGAGTAATCTGGGAGATTGTTTTAGGAGCAGAAAAGGCTGAGCCTGTGTATGTTTTGTTTGTTGTATTTTTTTTCTTCTAAGCCACCAAGTATAATTCCTGGTCTGTGCTTCCCTTTCTGTCACTTCTCCATAATTCTTAGCATTTCAGTTGGGCTGCTCTCTCTCGACTGCTTCCTCTTTTCCTGCTTTCCTATATTTCATTATTTGCACTTCTTCCTCTTCAAGGCCTTTTACAACAGAGTGAGGAGGATGTGGAAACCCGGTTACAATATGACACACAAACTGCAGTGTCACAACTGCAGCTATAGAGTTTCACCTCTATAGGAGTGTGCAGAAGAAGGTCCAAGTGGAGAGGGAGCAGGGGGGGGCTGAGAGAAAAAAAGGGAAAGATTTATAAATAGGGAAGAGAAATGACAGAAAGTCATGAGGCTTCTGGCCCAGGAACTTGAGATAATGTCTTTCCACACAGTTTAAGATAGTCCCAAACTGAATAACCACCAATGCAGTGAGAGATGGCAGCCTGTTTAAAGGTCTCCCATGATACTACTGCAGCAGAGATAAAGACCTGATGTATTCCTGAACTTGAATGTGGAGGAAGGCATGGAAGCTGAGCAGACCTTTAGGCCTTATAGTGCACTGCCCTTTCAACAACAACAACAAAGCAACAGAACACCCCTTAAAAAAAAAAAAAATAGTAGTTCAGTGCGTGTGTGTTAAGTAATATTTGAAAGATGCCATGGGTGAGAACAAGGGGGTGATGCAGCTTTCTTGAGGTTTCAGCAGCTGGGAAAGCGCTCCCTCAGACTTCACTACAACTACTTCTAGGGCACCCATTACTTAGTGGTGCACATTTCTTTTCTTTTTCTGGAGTTTTCTAGAAGCCTTTCTGCTTGGTTGATCTAAATTTACATCATAGCAACTGGTATAGAACTTGGTCCATACTTCTAGGCCACGACAGATGCTAAGGAGATAAACAACTGTGGGTCGGGAGGAAATGGGTAATATGTCCAGACTGCTCTGAGTGTTTGTGGAAGGAGTTAGAGGAACAGCAGATAGAGGTTTCCTGTTAAGCAGGACAAGGAGGAAGCTGTGATGTTTCTCATCTATGGCTGCAATTGGACTCAAGTTCAACAGCATTCTTAGTGTGGGTTTCTTTTTTATCTACTCATCCTGAGAAACTCAGGTTGTGTTAGAAGTCTAAACACCACTGTAAATCAAGGGGACTTGAAATCCCAAATAATTTAAATAATTACTCTCCTCTACTGCACAGTTGCTTGTGTTCTGTAGAGTGCTGTGGTGGAACATGCATTTGGAAGTCTCCCTCTGCTGCAGGGAAGCAGTGTCTGAACCAGCTCTGGAGCTTTGAAACCACGATATGTCAATATTTTGCTAATATGTCAATTGATATGTCAAAATATGATATGTCAATTTTTGCTAACTACCTCACCACTCATCAGTTTGCAAGTCATGTCAAAGAGTTTGTGAGAGGCTAACACATGCCTGCCTGAACGTGCATGCTGAACAGAGAGTGGACCTGGCTTCCAGATGCCCAAAATTTAGATACAGAACGTGAGACAGTAGTCTGATTTCTCAGTTATCAGTGTTTTTCAGGCTGATCTGTGCTTTCTGATTGTCTAGTTTTGTTAGTGCCTCCAGCTAAAGAGCCACGAAACATTAGTTGCTTTCTGTAAAAATCTCTTATTGATAGGCTGTTGTTTAAAAAAAAAAAAGGTAGGTGTATTGAAATGAGTGGAAGAGTTTAGAGAAATTCAATCAGTGTTTGAATGCTGTTTAAAACATCTTAGATTACTTGGGACTACAGCCAGAAATTAAGTCCATGATGAAAGAATTTCTGTGGTCTGAGTTATGTAGGTTTTCACTTGATCATAATAGTCAGTTTGGGGCAATTTATGACAGTGGGCTCAAGAGCAGTGCTACTGAAAATCCTTTAATTCAACAACTACTATTCTGTAAGCTTTGAACCCTTGTAGCCCTCAAAGCTCTGCCAGAAACATACTGGCTTAGATGCTTTGCTGATCTATCCATGTGAAGAAAACGGTTGCATTTTGATGTAAGATACTGATACTCAGCATGGTGTTTGTGACTGTTTGGAGATTGTGATCTTGACTGTGTTTCCAGTGAGTTTCAAATTTCAAATTACTCATTCAACAAAGAGGTAAATAATCTTAAAACACTGTTTTACATTCACCAGCCTTAGGCATTGCTAAAGGTTTGAGGAAGCTGGATCTCAGTAGCTAACTATATCGGCCTTTCTCATTTGGAGGCATAACAGCTGCACCCCAAGTCCAAGTAGCTTCAGTTTAGAGCATTCTTCTGCAGCATGGCTCCCTTCTGATCCTGGAGACATCCTTCAGAACATTGATTGAGACTCCTAAGTTCAGGAGTTCCAAATCACCACTGAGGTGCACTTAGAGATGAGAGCTAGGAAGTTGCCACAAGCTTGACCACTTTGGGTGTCATCTCCTTCCTGAACTATTTTTAGGGAAGAATGGCCTTACTAAAATAAACCTCCTAATGGTTTATATGTGGCCTCTGAAATTAGAAAAGATTCTCGAAGACTGTTTTTACCTTCTATGAATATCAGTCACCGTATCTTCACCACTAATACCTTCAGTGGAATTATATACACTTAGCACGAAAAGTTACGGCCACCTGCATCCGAGTGCTCTAGCTGCGAGACTTCATTCTGATCTCTCTTGCATTTGTGTAACAGAACTTAAAAGGAGGAAAGGCAGTTCCTGATGTAGCATCTTTTATATACATAAAGTTTTTTTAGCCTGAACTTCTGTCATGAACTTTTTTCTCTTCATTCTGAGAAACTGGGATTTTGGAATAATCTGTTCTTCCTTTTGAGTCAGCTTTTAGAGAAAGCTAATGAAATTAAGGTTTTTCTCTTAGCGCTGTGTTCAAAGACTCAAGGAAACAGTATACACTGCAATTGCCTCACAAAAAGGAAAACTATCTCAAGGGTAACTTATCACAGTGCTAATATAGTTAAGAATGGATTCTGTTCAGGGAAGGCAAAGAGAGTTTCTTTTGTTTTTCCTGAGGTAAAAACAGTGAAAAAGCAGACAAGAAAACTGGCCAAGGAAGTGAGGAAAGACAAGTCCTTCAAAAATCTAGACTTGAACAGGCTTGTTCTGCAGACTTCCAGAATAATTCAGATCTTTCAGCTCTTGAGAGTCTCCCAGCATCATTGGGAGTTCCCTGCCAGCCAGCATGGAAGACTGATTGACTCTAGATCCTGTGGCAAAGCACTGACTGTAATATATGATGAGAAGGAATTAATTTTGTCTTGATATTTTTCTCCTCAAGACCTAGCTGGTATACCCATATTCAGAGAATTTCCTTAGGATTTTTGTAGAACAGTTTATGCTTCTTCCTCAGATGTAGACTAGGATTTCCATTCAGTGGACTATTGAGCACACTGTGATCAGGTAAGCAGCTGTTTACATTGCAAAACCTTCTGGCAATATTTCTGCAACACAAAAAGAAATAACTTCAGTAGTGTCAAATAGATACTTCTAGAAAAATAACAGCACTCAGGAGTAGTATGACTAAAGCAAGCTACCTCAGGATTACCTTCTTTGTACAGTCCTGAGAGAGATGATCTAACTTGCTACTGTAATGTGAAGACTGCATTTGATCTTCTTTAATCTAGAACCAAATTCCAATATCCTTGGTTGTTTTTTTCACTGTCCAGTGGAGGAGAATCGGCTCTGGAATTTGTTTTGACAGTAGGCCATTCAATAAAATTGGTATTAAATATTCCCTCTTAAGTGCTGAAATAGCAAGATTCCTCTCCATTTCAACCTCCAACCTCCTATTTATATAGAGCAGACTGACAATGCACAGCATTGGCCCAGCACCCATAGGCACCTCCCCAAACCTAAACACAGCCGCTTAATCTAATTTTAGATCTTCTAACCCTTTTGCAGCTGGGGAACTATTGACATTTGTGTCAGATAGCACTCAAAGCATCATCACAGTAGCTAAACAGTCCCCAGTAAAAGTCCCTGCATCTGTCTCACTGACTGAGAAGGCGTAGTGTAAATGTGCAAAAGGGAGGACTGACAAGGCCAGATCCTGAGCCAGTGAGGATGTGTACCACTCCAGGTACAAAATGAAGGATGTCTATGTAGTCCACTCAGGTGGAGCATGAAAAGGGGAAAGTTTGCAAAGGCTAGTTTTGCATGAAGGGCAAGGCAAATTTAGGTGCTCTGAAGCAATGTGCAAACAGTTCTCCTTTCCCACCCCTGTACCCTCCCTGTACCACAGTGGGAAGCCTGGAAGCTTTTCCCTCTCCTTCCTTCCACAGACCAAGGATGACTCCCAAGCACTAGCTCTTCTGCAGAGCAGTGACCACCATCTTCATCTGGTACAGATCTGACCAATGCCATGTGTACGTGTTCAGATTTCACAAGCTTTTCCCTGTTCAGTTAGGCTTAAAATTCCCCCTCTAACTGGTGTTCACATCCTTTGTACGTACTTGATCCCATTAAGCATGTAGTTACACTTTACCCTCTATGTTTCTGCATTTGCTAAGCCCTTTGCTTTGGCTGGGGATGCCCATAATCCCCAGGTTTGTAGCACAGTAAGAACAACTTCCAGTGACGTTCATATGGCTTTTTCTAAGACAATACTTGTCTCTCTCATCTGTAAGGAGTGTCTTTGGTGTCCCTGTTGAATCTTGTCTTAGTCACTCCTTTTCTCAGACTTTTTTGCAGATGCACACTCTGCATGAACTACAAGGGGCCTTTGTGATTACAAAGCTCTTGTTTTCTCCTTCTCCCAGGCTGCCACATGTGACTTCCTTTAGCTAGAATTTCATTGCATTAGTTGAAGAAAGGTAATCAGCTATGAATTTCACCTACGTATGCCCTGTGGAAATGTTAGAGAAGAGGGATGCCTTACAGATGTTAGGTTATGGAATGTATGAGACACTTTTTCTCTTGGACAACTGTTGCTGTGATGGGGAGAGTGTAAAGTGCAGTGTTTATGGAATTTCTGGAGGATGCAGCTTCACCAGTAAAAAACTTAGCATGTAAACATGTTTCCACACAGATATACCTCTGTGAGTCAGGAATATTTTCATATGTTTGGAGTGTTTTAACCTCACTGTTGTGCATAGTTACTTGAGGTTATTTTGCTTTTTAAAAATTTCTTGTTAAATGCCCTTTTGGTACTTCCTCATCCTTTAATGCCCACATAAAAAAATCAGATGAGACAAAGTTGTTGAGGATGACAAGCTCTATTCTTGCTATAGGTTGTAAGCAAACCTTTCCCTTCGGTTTTTTCCTTCAATCCTTTCCCAGCTTATTTTTCATAACAGAAAAGTATCAAGAAGGGCTGTTACCAACAAGCCTGTAGCAGTTTCCTTAGCTTCTCTGTCATGTGGCCAGTGAAGGACACAGCGCTCCTTACAGAGGAAGCATGGGTTACATGCGGAACTTGAGAAATAGGTTTGATATGTCTTGTAGGTGCTACAAGATATGGTTTAGTAGCTTAGTGGGTAGTAATGGTGATAGGAGGATGGTTGGACGAGATGATCTTGTAGGTCTTTTCCAATGTTGTGATTCTATGATTCTATGATTCTTGATAATGCTCTTTCTCTCTCCTTCAAAGCTTTGTTTCATTGGCAATTCAGATGAACATCAAGCAGCCAGGTAATTACTATTTCTTTGAAAAAACAACGCAAACCCAGTACAAGATGTATCAACAAGTAGCGTGATAAAGACTAACTATAAACACAAACAAGATCAGGCTCTTGGATGGTTTCCTGCTGAAACACCAACCCACTGTCAAAAGCACTTAGCCTCAGTCATGTGAGTAGATTTCAGGGTCATTACCTGACTTTGTAACCTATCCACCCTCACTGGTACATTAAAGGATTCCTATGGCTAAGCCACTGGAGCTTACTGTGAGTCTGCGCAGTGGAGCTGGAGTCCCTTATTTTTATACCAAGAGAGAAAACATTTTGCTGGTTACTTGTTTGTTCAGTTGCCTTCCCTGCAGTCTGATCTCAGTGCAGCCCCAGAAAGCTGTGTTGATGTGTTTTGCTCCCTGCAGCATGCTGCTGAAGCCGAGGTATGCAGGCAGGCGCTGGGGCTTGCACTGCAGGTGCCCACAGCTGGGCAGCAGTGGAAGGAAACAGTGGTGGAGGATGATGAGAAGGGTGGAGCACCTTGTGCTGGTTGTCCCGCCAGAGATAGCTTATCCGAGGACGCCTGTCTTTCTGGAATAATATTCATTTGATTGGAAGCCAAAATTAGAGTGGGGCAAAATTGGCTGCCAAGGGCTGATTGGCACTTGTTAAAGGGGGGGGGGGGGGGGGGCAGTTCTGACCCTGCAGGGACAGTCTTCTTATCCAGTGTACCCAGTCTGCTGTACCTACACGTGTGCCTCTGTGAATCGTGCTGTTACACATCTTTCTGTAATTTTTGTGTCCCTTTAAAAATCCAGCTGAGAGCTTCTAATTAAAAAGCTGTCACTTTTATCTGCCACCCCCTTTTTGCCACAGTGCAGCCTGCAGTATAGAACTCAGGACTAGCAAGTGAAGTGATAAGGTGCCTGCTCTATATCGGCTTCCTCACCAGCCTCAGACACGCACCTCCCCAGTGTTTGTGCTCTCACTGTCTTGTAACATGGCAAGTGCTGGCTCCTTTCCTAAACAAAACCCGGTGCAACAGTTTGTGCAACGTGGGCTGCATACAACCTATTTTATTTACTAATTATTTTTATCCATAGCAATTAAGTCTCATCATAGGTTCTAGCCTTTCAGGCAGTTCTGAGCTGATCTCTAACTTTCAGCTTTTTGCACATGCAGGTACCACAAATGCCTGATAAACTGGGCCGTGCAGTGCTATATGTAGAAAAGATTGGCAAAACAGTTATGTCTAACATGCTTTGCCATGATGCATCTTCTGAATTTTATTTACTATGGGCTCAGATTGTTGCATAGCTCATCATGATTGCTCTGCCCAGGCCTTTTGTTGGCTTTTATTCTTTTTACAGCTACATGATTCTTCATGTCCCTTTCAGAAGCTCATAAGGTGAAGATACTGTTAATGGAAACACAAGAATGTCTCTGTTGTTGTCAAGCCTTTCCAGTGAAAAATGAATCCTTAAATATTCTGTGAACAAACAACCTACAGTGTATCTTGTATTCCTGAGAACAACATCCTCAACCTGCAGTACCTTTCTGTTGTATGAATAGAACTGATGCCACAGTTAATGAGTAGGACATGAAAAGAAAAGGAAAAAGTATGGATTCCAGGTCATAGCCATGTGTGAAGGTTTGATGCACAGAACAGAGTACCTGTTGTGCCTTATCAAAGAAGTAGCAGGTAGAATTGCTTGCAACACTCTATTTTACCTGTATCTTGCACTTATGTAAACAGGAAGAGATCCTGGCTGCTTTTGTTGACAGCCTCGTATGTTGGGGTGATTTATTTCAGTCTAATATGCTTTTTTCATCTTGTTCAACTTTAGTAGCAACATTTTATATAATTTGCTAGCACAAATGATGTTAAAGGCTTTCTCCTTCTTGCCATAATACTCTCAATCCACTGCTCAAATGAGTCAAATACTGTTGCAGCTTCATCTGTCTGCTGCTTGAATAGCTGTGGTGTCTGCATGCAAAACTCTTGCTGGATTATTAAGCTACTGTTAATCATCAACTAACATCAACAAAACGCTTCCGACTTGTCTTGATATAACAAATGAGCCATCCAAACAAAAAGCTGCATGCACTCAAATTATTTGGAACAACTTCAAGAAGAATTTTCTTTGCTGTTCGCTGCTAAGTATGAGCAAGGATTTGCATAGAGTAATGCCATGACCAAAAATTAGATTATTGTGCTTACTTTCAAAGATAGGCTAAAGGACAACTCTTTAAGACATGTATATGCCATATATGCCACACGATGCAGTTAAGTACCTTCACTGCAATAAAAGGTACTCAAATCCCAGTAAAAATCAATGGGAGTTAGGTATTTCTTCAAATTCCTCAGCAACTTCAGTATGATCTGTTTTTACTCTGTCAATCCCTATATACCTATGATAGCCAGGTCTTACCATATTTCTTCTTTAAAAAACCCAACAGAGAAGATTATGAGTTGGGATGTGAAGTTCTCTTTCAAATCAGGTTTTAGCCCAGGCATTCAAAACTGTGCTAGTACCAAAGTTTCACAAAACTTTGAAAGGCGTTTATATGTGGGAGGGAGCCCACGTGGAGCTGAAGACAAATCACTAGTCCTACACATGCTTTTTCCCCAGCTGCCTACTCTCTTGTCCTTTAAAAGCTGCTCCTCCAAACCTTCCTGTTTCCAAGGAAGTCCATTTGGTTTCTCCTTTCTCCCCACTAACAGACTCTTTTGCTCATTGCAAAACAACTGCCTTCCCTCTTGGCATTGCTCAGTTCTTTCCAGGGAAGTGTGATTCAGGCCCCCGTCCCTCTTCATGCCTTTCTGGGCATCCCAGCCTGAGTGCCATGCTGAGGCAAGTACAGTGCCCTTCCCAAGGAAACAGTGCTTGGATCTGAAAAGACATATAAATTGTATTGTCACCCCTCTTCCCCTTGACATGTCAGTTCTTTTTTGTCCAAATACTTTTGCATAAGCCACCTTTTGTCATGGCAGGCACTCTTCATGATATAAATTTCAAATGCTCTTCGGAAAATCCAGAGTGAAGTTCTCATTAGGCATCAGATAGCACAAGAAACCCGCAGGGTGCCCCGCTTTTGGTTGAATTTTCCACAGTGTGGGTAGGTCAACAGGGAGGTGAGGGCAGAGCAGGCAATACAGTGACACTGATGCACTCTACGTTCCTTGCACACAAAAAAAGGGCTTGGTTTAGACATCCCTAAATCGCACCAGTACAAAGACAGTACTGGTGTACAGAGAGGGTACAAACAGAGTAAAACATAGAGCTTTATAAGGGGATCTCCACCAGAACTTAAGTCAATGAATAAGTAAAGCTTTGATGGTGTTAGAAGAGCCAATGAAAAATTGTTAGAATGAATTATTGTACAGGTAATTAATGCCTGCATGTATGTGTATAAGGACATGAATTTACCAGACACTATTTCTACAAAGACTGTATTGAGTAACTGTTTGAGAAACCTGTTCAAATGCAATGTTCTTAATCAGTGTATCTGAAAAGTCTGATTCCCAGCTAGTTGTGCCCCAGGAGTGATTTTGCCCACTATAGCAAGGAAGGGACAGAACATCTCTCAAAAAGAAATAAAAAATTGTATTGTTTTACTTTTTTTCAGTCTAAGTCTCCAGATAAAGCTGTGCAGCCTTCCCCCCCCCCCCCCCCCCTCCCATTTCTCAGTCAGACTTGACAAAAGTCCTGTGTATTTCTGCTGGAGTGGTTCTCTTCCCTGTTCCTTCTCCTGCATCAGAGGATCCTTTTACAATAACTTTCTTTTGAAAAACAGGCCTGCAGAATGTGCTAAATTTGAGCATGAAGAGATTTTGCTTGCTAACTAGACCTGTAAATTCTCTGTGAGAAGCGAGGAGTAGGAATGTGACCTCACCATGCGTCGGCTCTTGTCCCTAAAGTGAGCTTCCCACCCAAAGCAAACCCGTGGTGAGCATTGCTGCAAGGACATCCTGGGTGTCAGCTCTGCTTTATGCAGAGCTGCATTGCTCAGGGGAGCTGTGCTGCTCCAGAGGCATTGCTGCAGAGCTTTAGTGAAGTTTGAGGAGATCAGTATCTCTGTCACTGCTAACAGCAAGTAATGAACTGTATCATTACCACTATCAACATACCCCAGGCCATGTTAATTTGCACTTGGCAACTCATAACATGTGCACTATAGTGTGTTCGTGCAACTGCTTTTTTGTAGATACATTCTGAGGACTGGCATCAGAAATATAGAAAAATGTGCCAGTACACAACTATATGTATAACCTAACTCTCTGTTCTTCCATTATATAAGCTCATCAGATGTGCAAAGAAGACAATACAATTTCGCTTTTACAACTGCAGCCACTAGAACTGAGCACAGATAAAGAAGAGATCTCTACCACGCAAAGAGAGAATGACAGCAAAAGGTCTTCTTATTGCAGGGGCTGTGGTTTCCTTGGGACTGGGAGAAATTTGGGCTAGGTGCTCTGCTCCTTTTTGCCCTTTTTCTAGATGCTTCAGCCAAAATTCCTCTTGACTTCAGTAGGAGTTAACCTACAAGCAAGGGGAATGCCCAATAAAGGTTATGCTTTTAGAAAACACGATAAAACTTGTTGGATGCTTTGGAAAACGTGGCATTTTCACAAATCAGAGTCATCAGAGGGAGGTCTGAATTCCTCTGCTTGCTGTCCTACTGCTTTGCCCTCAACTGTCTGTGTTGCCTCTGTGATGGTAGCTCTTTCTCCTATGTATTTCTTGTACAGCAATAATGCCATCTTCTTTTACATTTACTGCTGGCAGTTCTACAAGTCAGCATCCTGTTTGCCTTCTTTATTGCAGCTGCATATGGGGCAGAAGGCTTTAGGGACTTTCATGCGATAATTCCCAAATCTTTTTCCCGTAAGTATACTGCAAGTTCAGCTCACTGAATTCAGAACATTTCCATCTAGTTCCTACTTCTGTGATTTATTTGTGTTCCATTTCACCTCTCAATAATGTTCATTTCTCCATTTATGCTTCCAAAGGGTTTAAGTAGTATGATCTTTTTGCTTTGTTCATATATGCTTTGTTTCAACTTAACATAAAGCCTACTTCAAAAGCCACCTTCTCCGAACTCCTAGCAGGTGAGGCATACGCAATTTATTTACATAACCAATTATTATGTTATTATGTACATATTTACATACAAATTATCATTCTTATAATTAAGAGAAAGCACTTGTGTGATTTATGGAAAATCTGTCATATACTCAAGGTGAATAGTTCTATTGCTGCTGTTCACCACAGTGAAAACAGCACTACAGGGCAGTATTCTGCTAATTCTGTAGAATACAGTAGAACACCTCTGATAAGCCTTTTCTACCATCTTTGGCAATCATTGTTTTGTTGCTGCTTTTTTCTTCCATACCTCTAAATTATTCCCCTCTTTAGGACATAATTGTTAAAGGATACCTGCTGTTTTGGATCTGTATTTTATCTGTCTTAAGTATGATCCTTATTACAATTTATATATATATATATATATATTTTTTTTTTAATGGAAAAAACCATTCAACTGCCTAGAGTGGCAGACTTTATAAAAAGTGTTCAGCCAAGCAGTGTTCAGAAGGGTGAACGCCTTTACTCCAAGCATGTTTCCCAGCAGGGCTTTCCTTCAGACCCTGTTGTCAGGCACATCCCTGCTGGAACACCTGGGAGGTTGCAGGAGGTCACAGGGAAAAGTTGAGCAAACATTTCATTTTCAAGTGAACATTAGGATCTTTCAACCTTTGATGTAATTAGTGCCCATAGCTTAATTATGTCATTGCTACTGCAGCACATAGGAATAAGGCTTTCATGTAATTGCTGTTGCACAAAGAGACCTGGCTCTCTATGGGGTGAAGCAGACCCCTTACATACACAGCTAGCCACTACAGTAATTAATCTCCTCTTGGGTTCCGGAGAAGTACTGGGTTTTTCACTGAAAGGAAATAAAGATTTGGTCTTTTGGAGCCGAATGAAGAACTGTTTTTCCACTGAAGTCATCAGATCAGAAAACAAGGAATTAACTGTAAAGATAGTTTATTCTACAAAACCAAAGATAACACAGTCCTGCAGAGAGAAGAGGAATGAACAGTACTGTGAGCTGATGTGAACCATGGCCCGTTTCTGTAACATTTAGGTTTGAGACAGATATAGTCTACCAACCTACAAGCTGTCACATGTAGTCAGACTATGCCAAATTCACACCTGCATTTTGATTCTAGTTGCAAGCAGTGGTCACCTATGGGATAATAATACAGAAGTCACCAAAAAAAGTTGGAACAGTTTTCCCGCCCATCTTTGTTGATTCAACTGGTCTTAATAGAAGCTCGGTTGTAGGTAGCCTTTCCTCTTGCTTCGTGATCCTAATCCTTCTGCCCTAAAACACAGTTATTTCTCCTATGATTTCCTGTGATGCCATCCTTGCTCTTGATTTTTCCTTCCATCTTTCTTCACTTTTTTTTTTTAATTTAATCAACGTTTGTTCTCTTTGATCAATGGGAACACTGTCCTTACTTAGCCTGTAAAACCACAAAACAAATATCTGAATTCAGTACAACCCTTAGGACCCTTCTGCCAAGTGGAGAATGTTATGTTTTCAATTGTCTTTGATGTGTTGCTTATTTTCATTGTTCTTTGGGACAAATCCATGAGATGCTGATCAGTTATTAATTTAATTTCACTTAGCCTGAACTGTCAAAATCAATATCACATGCAAAAATCTCAAAGTGACCTAGGAACAGACTTGTAATGTTATTTGGTTTCCCACTTCCCTGGATGCCTTGTATTTGTCTTACTGATGTTAACTGTTCATTGCTCCACGTGTTGTAAACTCATCGCATGGCACATAGAACTGTAGTCGTGTTTGTAGCTTTTGTTATTTAGATACATTTTACATTCTGTGTAGAAGTTAACTTTGATGTGACTGTTTCTTGGCCACTATTATTTATTCTGCGACGAAACTGAGTGGCATCCTCTATTGTTTTTTTCAGCTGGTAATATTAAAATAGAGACTCAGAGTGATGAAGAGAATGGGCGTGCCTGTGAAATGAATGGGGAAGAATGTGCGGAGGATTTACGAATGCTTGATGCCTCTGGAGACAAAATGAATGGCTCACACAATGGCCCAGGCAGCAAGGCTATGTCAGGAGTTGGAGGCATTCGACTTCCTAATGGAAAGCTAAAATGTGATATCTGTGGGATAATTTGCATCGGTCCCAATGTGCTCATGGTTCACAAACGAAGCCATACTGGTAAGGCCTGGCATAGTTTTTCCTTTAGTTGACAAGAATCAGCCACATATTAAGAACTAAGAATTCTTTTCTGAGTATCATGCACATGTTCCCTCTTGTAAGATAATGCAGCATCGGTGGGCATTTGGAACTCGGTTAGTTTGTTGTTGCATTTTGGACAGCACAGAAATTGTAATTTCTCCTTGATGAAATTCCAGCTGTTGGGTTAGAAACTGGGAAAAACAAACAAACAAACCACGGTTTGTCAGAGGAATAGAAAATAGGCACAATTTCATTTATTCCAGTCAACAGTTGTACTTTATGCTGATAACAAAATTAATGCCTGAATGAATGTGTAGTTCGTTTGGCCTGAAGCTACATGAAAATTTCCAGTTTCAAAAAAACCCTAAGTCTTGCTTCATTGCTAAGAAAATTCTAAGAATTGCTGGGAAAAAAAAGTGTACAACTCTGAAATTGACCCAGTTCTAATGTTTCCAACAGTGCAACAAAGTTCATTATGGACCACTGATTAGACAAGCGATTGGCAAAATGAATAACTAACTTAAAGTTTTAAGGGAATTGTAGCATTAGGAAATAAGGGGTTAGTTTTATGCCAAGCATTTCATAAAGTAAAAGCAAGTATTGTCATTGGTTAGATCTGGACTAAAAGGTTTCCATTGGGACACTGAAAGAGACATATAAAGAGGTTGTGCTCCGTGGTGATGGCTTTTCATTATCAAATTACTGTGAATCTTGCCTCCATTTTCCAATTCTAAATAGTTTCAAAGATCACAAAATAAGAGGAGGCTGAAACAAATGAAGTGAAGACCAGGGCGAGTCTCATCTTACCTCAGTTTAGGTATTTTAAAATTTGGGTTCTGATCTAAATTCTAAGGTCATCTGCAGCTAAAGGAGAAGAGCTGAACTGTACTGTTGTGCTGTAAAAGTTACTTTGAAAACAAATATTCAGCAGTTTTGCATGAATATTCAGATAGCAGGAAAGAACAGATATGTATTTCTATTGGGAAAGCCATATCTAGTTCCTAGAAGAGGGGCTGCAACATACCTCCTAGATATAATAAAAGTGCTCCCTTAACAGTGAATTTCAGTGGGATCCTTTAAAAGTTGATAAAATGTATATGGAAAATGACTTGAACCTGAGGCCTTTCAAACAGATCCACTCTATTTATGATAGAGTTTTGTAGCAGATTAAATAAAATGTTGCAAAGTATTTGTGAGGCAGAATGCTTTGTGCCAGTTCAAGGCAAAGTAAGTTCAGGAGGAACAGAGGAGCAGGAGGTCTATTCGGGGCAGATAAAGCAGAAAGTCAGTTCATAACTTGATAAAAAAGACGACAAAGTGAGAACAACAAACAGATGAACAGCATACATATGTTTATGTGTAGACACACGTACGTATGTGGAAATGGGAATGGGAACAAAAAGGCCAAAGTGCACTTGTCCCAGTAGTGAAAAACTGGAGGAAAGCATGTTAAATCTGTGAATGTGTCCTGAATTCATGTTGTAGTGATGGTCAGCAAGAGATGTTTGTCCACACAGCCATTCTGAACAGGTCATCCTTTGGGCGACCGCATGTACCTCTGAGTGATGTGCAGTGCTGGTAGCTGAGCAGCACAGCCATGGCTAGCACTCTGCCTGCTGTAGCTAAGGAGGAGCTGTTTGGGGCTCCCAAACACCAGACTCTGTGTTACACCAAGGCTGAGCAGCCTCAACTAGACATGGTGTTACACCAAGGCTGAGCAGCCTCGGCCTTTTTTTTGCTGCTCTGTGGGTTCGCGCACTGTGGCAGCCATGTCTGAATGGGATGAGGTGGGTTGCTTTCCCTCTGCCAGCCTCTCCAGAGGCCCTGTCCTGCTTCCTGAAGGAGGACTCCCGCTTCCAAAGCACTGTGCCCAGCACAGTAATCCATGCACATACCATACAGCCTAGGCACTGCCTCATAGGCCCTGTCAGCCTGTAGGTGTGGGGCCACTGGACCTTCTAGACTGCATGCAGCACCCATCCCTTGCCAATAGGATCCTCGTCTTAGTCAGGAAATGTGGTTAAAACCCAGAGAGCAAACACCTCTTTGTTCAACAGCACCTCCTTCTTTTATCAGCAATTAAGCTAAGGGTTATGAAGTTGAATCCCTGAATCCTTCCATGGAAATAAAGCCTTTGCCTTCTCTCCCTTCTCCCCCCTCAGGCCCTATTGCAAGCAGCTATGAGAGGAGCTGTGCTTTTGCAGGGAGTGGAGGCTCAGAGCTGGCAGTTTAAATTAAAGGGACATCATGAGGTGACTGCTTTTCCTTTCAGTTGTGCTGAGAAAATTAATGTAGAAATGGGATACACTATTACAGACACTTAACTGTCTACGCTGAAGCCCATTTCAATACATGCCTGATGAAGGAATAAGCCTCACAAATGAATTACTTTTCTGCTAATTCATGTAAAACCTGCATATGCAGTGAGGCTTCCTTAAATAAATATTTGATAAGTGAACAAAACTCTAGCACACTGAAGTGCCAAAATAAAATGACTGCCTGACCTGATAAAAGCCATAATTACTTTTAATGAATACACCTGCCAAGTGCAGATATGCAGAGCAGCACCTGATATGTCTGCCCCTTCTCCCTGCCAGCAGCTGGAAGGTGCTGGCTGCTTCCCAAGGCCTGACCTGTTGCTCCCAGCTGCGGGGCACACCCTGCTCACACATGTCCAACTTCATTGCTCATCTGGCCTGACATTTCTGTGTGTGCATGTTCCCCGGCCTGCTGCTGCTTCTGTGATCAGTGTTTAGGGAAAAGGAGAGAGAAAACCTTTCCAGAACCCCCCATCACCTCAGCCTGTGCCACATGTGTGCATTTGTGTGTCCACATGGACATATTTGTGTGTGCATGCGTATGTATTCATACACACACCCCTGTGGCATGAGTCACCAGTTAGTTCAATTATGTCTTGTTAGTTGGATCCAAACGTCTCAAATGTATTTAGAAAGTGAATGCCCCCTGAAGAATCTGTGTTTCTGAGCCTTTGAGGAAGGAGAGCTATATGCAACTCTGAGCGATTTTGTCATTATGGTGCTTAAGAAATGAGAAAGATTTCGATCAAGATGAGAAATATTCTTCACTGAATAAGTAGTCCAGGGTCCCACTGAAGCATGCAACCAACGCAGTGGTGGTTGATTCAGTTCTGGGCTCAACTTTCATTTTTGCTCAAGGGGCAAAAATCAAATCAATTTGGGCCCTTCTCGCTCCATAGCTGAATGTCCAGACATGAAATCCACCAAATGCAGATAAGTGCTGCTTAGCACAGGCAGGAACATAGCACACAAAGCTGGCAGGAGATGCATTATGCATTATTAACTTCATCCTCTCCCTCCTCCTTGTTTTGGGATAGCTCTACAACCAGTCACCTTCCATCAGAGACCGGCTGGGAGCTAAGCTCCAAGTCGTTTCAGAGACTTTCAGTGGGGATGCCATTTCACTTGTACAGCAGCACAAGTCTAGAATCCCTTACATTTCATCCCATTTTAAGTTTTAAAGAAAGGTTTGCTATGCAGTAGTCTCACCCAGCATGCTCCATCTGTCTGTCTTCTCCGCTCACAGTGTGAGATTTATCCTGTAGTTAAGAGAGATGCAGGCCGGAGATCTATTTCATTCTTACTTCAGGCATATCTCCTGGAGTACTTCTGTGATCCTTGTCTTCTCCTGTTAACACTTCTCTGAGTAAAAAGAATAGAAATGAATGCTAGAAAAAGTTGCGTAGTACGAATTAACCATTTCATCTGAATGTGTCCCTCATTTCAAATTGACTTCTTCGTTGCTTTTTCAGTCATGTTCTGAAAAACACCTGCCACACCGAGTAACTGCTGAGAGGTGGGGCACACTCCTCTTACCCATTTTCATTTTTCCCTAGCTGCTGTGCGTGGCTTATTAAGTATAGAGAACACACCTGCAGGCCACTCCAGATGAACAAACTGGATGTCATTTAGATGAATCCATTTACCTGCTGGACAAAGCCAGTGAGCTCATTGGGCTGGACAAGGAATGGGCTCGCCCGTCTTGGGCTGTTTGACCAGTGAAAGTATTTTACCATAAAGAAGGCTCATCTCTCTGTTGGCTGCTTGCTGAAATTGCCAGCCCTGATCACAGTTTGCAGCTGTTTGTGTTGGGACTGTGCTGCCATCTAATTGCTTTCCAGCTTTTCGTCTGCATTATCCATAAGTCAAAAGCTATCATGCTGCACGTGTATGGACATCCAGGTTGATCCTAGATGTCCGGAGCAACACATGATGGTTTAAGTGAGACAGAAGGAAGGAATTGTTTAACTTGTATTTATTTTATGCATATTTTAACTTCAGCACTGAAATTTTATATTCTGTATTATTGCTACATTTTTAAAAAATGACTTGTCATCTCTGAGCTTTTTCTAATATCATCGATGAATTATAATGACTAAAGTGAATTATATTTATGCCTAAGCAAAACAGAATTCAGCAAATGATTTTCTAAGGCTGGTTTGACTCAGGCAAAGGCTACATCTTAAGAGAAGTGGGCATGCAGGGGCAGATCCCGATGATGGAGTGCTCTTATGTTGAAATTTTCCTGTATCACTGTCTGGTACTACTGGAAACATAAGAGGCTGTATTTCCCGCTGCCTTAAGGCCTGGTATAGCTGAAATCAAAAGTCAAAAGCCAAGGGAATAAAACAGCTCTAAAACAGCATTAAAAAGCAAACAGCGGCCATGTAAATTTCTTTGCAGAGGCAACCTATTTCACTTGCTTGATAGCAGGCGTCCATTTAGACAAATCAAGTCCACGACTTTGCATTGTTCCCTGTGCCCTCCCCAGGCACGGCCCAGGAGAGCCCATTTCTACGACTCCTCTGCTAACACCTTGCCAAGAGAGGAGCTGGGAGTGTCATGTGGAGGTACAGGGCTTCCTCTGCACTTTCTCAACTTCTGTGATTTCACACTCTCTCTTTCTCTCTCTCTCTGTCTCTTTCCTGATTTGGCTGCTTAGGGACAGACAGGTAATGGAGAAGAAATTGAAAGGGAAAATACAGGGAAAATGTAAATGAAAAGAAGTTATTATAACTGTTATAATGAAGTGCCTTTCATTTAAATATAAGAATGTAACGCTGAAATGAACTTGTGATCCTGAAATGCATTTTTAATGAGTTTCCTTTTTATTTTGCTGCTTCAGTGGCATATTTTAAAGACCCTTTGAAAAAAGCCACATTAAAAACCCCACCAAATGCCACAACATGCAAAATTGGATATTGGTTTATTCCAAAACTGCTGATCAGGAAGAGTGGCTCTTCAACACAAAATGTTGCAGTCACTTTATTTAAATGAGTTTGAATTTGCATTGTGATGTGCCATTCTGATTTAGAAAAAAAAAAAATTAGATTTTCAGATCAAATTGACCCAGCCAGTGAAGCATTAAGAAACTGGCAGGTTTAGTCTGAAAGCCTCATGTTATATCAAACCTGCAGCCGGTGGAAGTCACAGAGCAGCAGGGAGAAAACAACTTTTTTTCGCTGAAATCTTTCTCTTGTTCCTGTGCAAGATTTTTTGTTCTCACACATTTCCTCCTTCCTTCTCTTAGGAGAACGGCCCTTCCAGTGCAATCAGTGCGGAGCCTCCTTTACGCAGAAGGGCAACCTCCTGCGCCACATCAAGTTGCACTCGGGTGAAAAGCCCTTCAAATGCCACCTCTGTAACTACGCCTGCCGGCGCAGGGATGCCCTCACAGGCCACCTGCGGACTCACTCGGGTAAGTGAGGGCATGGGCCCGCCTTGGGGTGCTCCTGAACCACAGAGTGTATATGGGGGTGTTGATGGCCCCAGTCATAGAATCAAAGAGTCATAGAATCGCTCAGGTTGGAAAAGATCTTAAAGATCATCGAGTCCAACCACAACCTAACCATACTACCCTAACTCTAACAACCCTCCGCTAAATCATACCCTGAGCACCACATCCAAATGGTTTTTAAACACATCCAGGGATGGTGACTCAACCACCTCCTTGGGGAGCCTATTCCAGTGCTTAGCAACCCTTCTGTAAAGACGTTTTTCCTGATGAATTGTGAGAGTTCTTCTCGCCCTGGGAAGGCCAGTGGTTGTATGTCAGCGTCAGCCAAGCAGTGAGCTGGCTGCAGTGCTGTAGCCGCACAGAAATGACTAAACTCTGCTTGCAGTCATGGTCCTTCACAAGAACTGTTTTTCTTTTTCCCATACTTCTTGGCCAATTAGAAATTTCTGTATTAGGGTTTCATCTCACACACTGCATGTGAGTAATCTGTTTCATGGAACTACTAACTCAAAGCTGCTGAAAGTTTTAGGGTTTGAATGACATTTATCTGCATACACAGATAACAAAGGGTCTCAACACAGTAGGTTTTAAGTCATGAAGTCTCAAAAACATTCAGTCTGGTAGTCATTATTGGTGTAAGGGGTGAACACCACCTACAACATTTAGCAGCAGTTATTTGTTGCACTTGGTTATTATATATATTATATGTCTTTGGATATTACAAAAACATTGAAAGAAAAAGGGGGAGAAGGAGGGGGAAGGAGAGAGTTAAGAATCTTCCAGAAAAGAGAACTCTGCAAGAGGTTTTTAATGTTTTCTCTTAACAGTAACACAGAGTTCTGAATAAATATTGTTTGAATAGTTGCGTTTTTCCAATGTTATTAACCTCGTAGTTTAACAAAAGCCATAGTCACACACTTCTGTGAGGCAAAACCAACCTAGCAACAATAAAGCACATTAAAAAGAAGAGTGTAGTCTCACCTAGTTGCCCAAGCTAGGATGGAAATACAAATTGGATAGGAGACCACCAAGATGCATGGCTGTAGCTCACACTAGTAAATTTACATGTGAAAGTTGGCTTTAGGGCAGTAGTTTTGAGCTGTGGAAGGGAGGCTCTCACAGCGGCACTTCTGTGTTGTACAAAACTAAAGAAATTCTTCTAACACACGTTAAATGATAGGAACCCAAGGGTTGCTCCCAGATATCCAAAGTAGTTTCCACTTCTTCTGCTCAGTCCTGTCCTGAGTCAGGAAAAGAACATGTTTAAATTTTCTATTTTGCCTCCCTCCCCCTTACTGATTTTAGTGACTGTGCAACTTTAACCCTATTTTTTTCATATATACACTACATCTTAACATTTTCAGCGAATGCTTAGGATTCCACAGCAAAAAGATAAAGCATAAAATGAAGATATTTATTGGTTCCAATAATTAGAAAATTGACACAAATACATTACAAAACAAATTGGATGCCTGAGTCTTATTTCCATCTGAGAATTTGTATACAAAATTCAGAAGTTTAGCTGTGTAACCATCTAAAGTTGTGACAGACTTTTCAAGCTAAGACAGAAAATAAAGGCCCCGAGGTCCACGAAGCCCTATCATGACCGTGAAATTCCTGGAATTGCTTGAATCTGGATAGGTGTAAAACAGAACATTTTTTTTCATGCCCTTTGTCTTGAATTTCCAAGAGCAGAGAGCAAGAAAACATGTGAAATCTAACATTGTTCTAAAAGAGTTGAGCTGATTCTTGTTCCAGCAGAACTGACATCCAGTCATGGGCAGGTGTGTGCCCACAAAAACAGTGCTCATTGCAGGTCTTCCTCCTATCCACAGCCTCTGTTGGAACCAGGCTTTAAAGTAACTTTGCTCAGACCTTTGGAAGTGTCTCAGTTTCTAACTTGTGTAGATGTCATTTGTGAAGATTTAGTGTTATGGTCCCTATCTGATGTGAATAATCTGAAATAAGTTTTCAGCACGCACGGCACTGGCCAGCTGATGCAAAGATGTGCAGTTAGTTTTCCATTATTATTTTTAAAAATAGAAAAAATAATTCTTCATTTCGGTCGATGAGATTCTTTTGCGGTACTTTTGTGCTTTTTTTCTTTTCCTGTTATTCTTACCATTATTAATACGGTGTTACATCCCTCATCTGAATCTCTCAATTCATTTTATTTTCTCCAGTTGGCAAACCCCATAAGTGTGGATACTGTGGTCGCAGCTATAAGCAGCGCAGCTCTTTGGAAGAACATAAAGAACGCTGTCATAACTACCTGCAAACCATGAGTATCTCAAGCAATCTTTATTCAGGTAATAAAAGTATCCGTTTGGGGATTAACACTGTCTGGTCATGTACTCAGAAAAAGGATTTCAGAAGGAACAGCTGTACCATTTGTGGCATCTTTTGTGTTGGAGAGGCAGGGTTATGCATAAACACACATACCACCATCTATGTGATACCACATCTGGATTTATTCTATATTTGATAAATACTTGCCTTTTCTCATTTTGTTCAGCACAACAAAAAAGCCAACGTGAAAGTCAGGTACATAATAAACATTTGCCAGACCTGGAATATTTTAGTTCACCATCTCAATACCAAACATTATTTCAGCACTACTTGATTTTGCTTGGAGTCCTGTATTGTCAGTACTCCTGTGGATGTGTTCTTAATGAGTTAGTATTAGTGTTTTAGGTAGGGCTCCAGAATCTTCCGCACTGCTTATCACCTGCCTTTCCCAGGTACAGCTTAAATGGGCTTACTTGACCTCTGTCACCAATACATACATCAAGAATGGGCCATCCTGTCTTTCATTTGATTCTTCCAAAAAAGAGTGCAGGAAACCAGAGGGATTTAACTTAGCCAGTCTGAGTCCAGAAAGGATAACAATTTATTAGCAGCCTTCTTTAAAAGTTTTCCATTTCCATCCAATTTTAAAAGAAACTCTTGTACTTCTCTGTCAGTCTTAGGATGAAGGTGAAGCCCATCTCTTAGTGAACACAGAGTATAAAACTATATATAGAAATAGAATAAAAAGATGTTGGGGATTGGAGATATATATATATATATATATATATCTCCGAAGATACTAAGGATCTGTACAAGATTGATTGCAGAAAGTAGTCACATGCAATTTTAAATAAAGAATAAAAAACTCAGCATCTGTGGTGGAGATTCAGGTTATAGCCCATCAAGTAAGGTACATTTCTTGCACACCTTTTTCACCTTGTCAGTATACATTATTCAGTTTGTCAAATGACAAAATGGAAGGTTCTCTCTGACTTTGCAATGATGCCTCATTTAATACCTTTTATCTGGACAGAACCTGAATATGTTTTTACATGCTATCAAATAATGTAAAGTATATGCACATAATGATAACAGCAAATGCAGCTGAGATACTTCTGGGAGACAGCATATTAGAGCAGTGCTCCTTCTAATTTTATTGAGGGGCTGGAGACTGTATAAATAGAAAAGCTCAAAGTAATATACAGTAGGCAGCAATACCTACCCACAAAGAAGTGTTAGGATTTAGAAGGAAATTTTCTTCCTTGAGATTCACATTTTTTTGTATCTGGCATTGGATTTGAAATGCTGGCATGCAACACGTGAAAATCATCATGAATGAAAAGCTGCACTAATATTAAATACTTATTAAAAATGTACATATGAAACTGATGCAAGGAATCAGAAACTATAATGAAGAATAACATCATTTTAGAGATAAGTTGATATTTTTTTTATAGCAAATCATGACAGAAAAGATTTTTCAGTAATTTAGGACTGAATATCTAATAACTCCTTGGGATGAATACTTCGGGTATTGAGTGAAGCTTCGGAAAGATGCTTTCCTACCACATTCTGAAAGCATCACAAAAATCCATCTTAGATAGGATAGGAGTACTCTCGCAATTTAGAAGTACAGGATTAACTTCTGGCTTTAGCCCTTGTGTTCTCCCAGAGATTTCACTCTTAACAATTAAACTAAAATTATTAGCACTCACTCAGATAATAAATTATTTATTTATTTTTCCAAAGTAAAACTTTCCAGTATTTTTCCCAGTACTTTTCATTATAAACAAGTTCTTTTATCTCACTGCAAACAGGGTAGTCCTGGGTATACATCACATTTGCCAGTCTTTACGTTATTTCCCTTATAAACTCAAGGTTGAAAGCATGCATTAAACAGTTCAGAATGAGTGCGTGTCCATCTGGAATTTTTCATTCATTCTTCTTTATAAATAGAAAATGAAGCAGTTATATTACCAGTGTTCTTATGGTATGTCAGGGTGTGATATGGAGCTCTTAAAGCCTTTTCTTTTTTTCTGTACTCAAAAAAGTTGCTACAGATATCCTCCAAGGCATCTGATTTGACATTCTGCTACAGCAGGATGACTTTTAACAGCATTTTTTAAATACCTCATGCAGAAAAAATAAGTCAGTTGAGAGGATCTAAACTAATAAAAGCTTTCCATCAACTTGTAAATCTTCTAAATGTTATTGGCAAATCATTTGTGTAAGGTAAAGATCCAGCAAAGAGGAGTAAGTAGGGTAGCAAGAGATTGTATTTATATTTTAATCATTTTTTATTGTCTTTAAAAGGAGTGTCAGCATGAAATTAGGAATATTCTGAATCTAGTGGCAAAATTCTTACTTTAGAGGACTAGAATTTCACTGGTCATGTGAAGCTCTTCTCTTAGAGATATTAATTAGATTTTTGCAGTTGAGTTGAGTGGAAGCATGCTGAAGTCTTACCAGGCCTAAGTAAAAACACAGAATCATAGAATAGCTCAGTTTGGAAGACCCTTCAAAAACCATCACATTCCAATCCCTGTGCCGTGGGCAGGGCTGCCCCCCACCAGCCCAGGGCCCCATCCAACCTGGCCTTGGGCACCTCCAGGGATGGGGTACCACAGCTTCTCTGGGCAGCTGTGCCAGCGCTTCACCACCTTCACAGTAAAGAATTTCCACCTAACATCTATTCTAAACCTTACCTCTTCTAGTTTAAATTGATTCCCCATTGCCCTATCACTACACTCTCTGATAAAGGTTCCCTCTCCAAATCTACTGTGGGCCCCCTTTAGGTTTGGAAGGCTGCAGTGAATTCTCCCCACAGCCTTCTCTTCTCCAGGCTGAACAAGTGCAGCTCCCTCAACCTCCCTTCACAGGAGAGATTCATCAGCCCTCTCATCATCTTTGTGTTTCTCCTCTGGACTCAATCCAACAGATCTTTGCCTTTCTTGTGTTGGGGACTCCAGCCCTGGACGCAGTATTCCAGATGGATCCTCACGAGGGCAGAGCAATGGGGCATGATCACCTTCCTCACCCTGCTGGCCACCACTCTTTTGATGCAGCCTAGGGTACAGTTGGCAAGCTGTATATAAGAGAGAAGAAATAACAGAGAAGAAATAAATAGTTTATGAAGTTTAAAAAGAGTAAATTACAATTCTTCAGTCACTTGTAGATTTTCACTTGGAAAGATAATTTTTGTTTTTCAGTTCACAGGAAGCAAATAACAGCAAAATATTTATCAGACTGGAGACAAATTTCATGGGGGTTCAGTTGCAAAGGCTGGAAATTAGTATTTAATTCATTTTTTTTTTTTTATGTCTAAGTTTTGAAAATTGTAATATAGAAAGATTGAGTGAAATTGAAGACATAATTTACCCACTCTCGAACTATCAGAAATGGATTCTTGTAATATCCTAAGTGTATATTTCTCAATTCTTTCATCTTTATAACGCCGTAGGTCACTCTTAAAGTAACACCTTCTATTTATTTCCATGGAAACTACAACAGATACAAAGAGTGCAATGACACTATTTGATAGAACAAATTATCAGCTACATAACACTATTAATCAATTTAGTCAACACCATTAGCTATTCATTTTTGCCAGCCATGAACAAGATTAAAATTATGCACTCATAAAATTATGCACCAGCGGAGGTAACTCATTGTCGCCATGGCCACTGCTGAAACACACCACCCACCACCTCACTGTGCTCACATCCACTGTTTGGTCTCCCTAAACATTCAGCAAGCATTGATGAATGTCAGTGGGGGCTATTATTTCCACCTCGAGGAACTCAGTTCCACCACTTGTAATTCATATGCACCTCCAGGTCAGACACCATTCTGTCAGACTGCCCCTTTGGTGCCATCTGTCACATGGAAACAAAATGGAATGGAATATTGGTGGGAAGGTTCAACCTCTACTGCCATATCACCAACATCTGCCTCTGACGTTGTGGAACAATGTAATAAAATAGGAGGCATTACTTTGAGATCTTTTTTTTTATTATTATTATTTTCCACTGCTAAACTGTCTGCTTTAACCATTCTCTGTAAGATCCTTCAAAGTTGTACCTAGAAGAGTTGGCCAGCCCAAGGTGCTAGTGCACACTGGTGACTAGATACCATCAGTGCCCTCCAGTATCCTGCATCCTCATGACAAAATTCTGATCACATCTGTCTGTCAGTCACAATCTTTTGCATCTTCATGGCATCATTATATGTCACTGCAATATGTGCTGCTGCAGCAGAGAATCAAGAACCACTTATGTGCTCTTCCACTTGGTAATGTGTCGCCTAGGATGCTTTACTTGCTTTTTCCAGTTATCCAGTAGAGCCTGATGCATATTTCAGGGGCTTCCACACTCTTGCTTTTATGGCAATGCTGTGTTGCCAAAATAACATTGCATTTTCCTGGATATTAAGAAGCACTCAGGTACCAGAGTAAAGGGCCCTGTGAACCTTTCTCAGAGCTGAGTAAATCCCTGTGATGAAGTCTCAGCAAGCAGAGAAGGTGAAATGTAGCAGAGTGCTGCGTCTATTTGAAAAAGCATGTAGAATCAAAGTCTAAAAAACGTATTTTGCTTCTCCCTTTGGGACTCAGAAGTTCAAGAAAAAAAAAAAATCCCAGTAGCAGATAAAAAAAAATAACACTTTTCCTACTTTTGTGAAAATAAAAATAAAAATGCTGTGATCTCATTGTGTATTATCTTTTCCTTAGATTCTGGAAGTCAGAAACAACATCTTTCCATGTATTTTTTTATAGCTTCTGTTTTGAAAGTTTCCTCAGAAAAGCACTGAAGTGAAAGGTAGTTAAAGTGAAATAGTCTCCCTGTTCTAGAGCTGCACAGCTAAGCTTCTTCCTAATCCTGCAGTGTCTTTAGCCACTGTACAAGGCTGGAAAACAGGCTTGAGTATCAGACATCAATGCTCCACTGTAGATGTAGCCTTAGTAATTTAGCTAAAATTGTGATTTACATCCAAAAAATTGCATCAGAGAAGTATAATGATACATACTCGAGTGAAAGAAAGGTGTATGTTTGGGGGGTGTTGGTGTAGCTTGCAACTACATTTTCCACTATTGGAGTTAAGAAATTTTGTCCAGTATTCCTGCCAAAGAAGCAATAATCACATAGGCTGTGATACAAAAGGATGAAAAGATGAACTGCTTCATATCCATTATAATTCTGTTGTTACTATTCAATTCTATGATTCTATGTGGAGGGTTGTTAGAGTTAGGGTAGTATGTTTAGGTTGTGGTTGGACTTGATGATCTTTAAGGTCTTTTCTAACCTGAGCAATTCTATGATTCTATGATGGTATTAGGACCTCATTTACCCATGGCAGTGCACACTGGGTATAGAACAAGGGTGGAATGATTATGCTACATCCAAGCAGATGCCTTGCAATTGCAGTCCCTTTTCTGTATCCTAAATGAGGTTGAAGGAAACATGAACACGAGTATAGATTAATCAGCATAAGGGACTTTGTTACGAAGAGCGATAATCAACCTCTGTCTGCAGTGGTGAGCTCCTTGTTCCAACTGGTTGGGAGCTAAAAGACACTAGCTAAGAAACACTAACCTGAAGACAGTGGCTCCATTAAAATGGAACAAGCGTGCCTAATCCTTCTGATGTCATTTGATTTCAGTCATAAAAGAGGAAACTAACCAGAGTGAAATGGCTGAAGACCTGTGCAAGATAGGGTCAGAAAGATCCCTCGTGCTGGATAGACTAGCAAGTAACGTCGCCAAACGTAAGAGCTCTATGCCTCAGAAATTTGTTGGTAAGAGTCAAAAGTTTGCTGTCTCCTAAAAAATAAAACAAAACAAATTTTTTAAAAAAACAAAACCCTCACAAGATTTTCACTTTTGCTTTATGATTTTACTTGTTTTACTAAATTAGCAATATCTATCTGTATATCAGGAGATATAGCAAAGTGTTGGGGAAAAAAAAACCAAAAAACACTACCAAACTTCTCAATTTATACATTTCTACAGGTTTAATTTTCCACATCTGGAGATCTGTTTTAAGTCTCCTGATCTCTTTCTTAATGCTTATGAACCAGATCTTCGCAAGATCAACACAGGTTCCTGAAGCTGCCTCAAGAACCTGAAAATGGTCTAAGAAATATAAGTCTCCTACTGGGAAACTATTTGACCATACTTTCATGGTTTACTTCTTAGGTGATATCCAGACAGGGGCATATTGGTATATGTGGATTAATTTGTGAATTGCTCAACCTTTAAAAAGTCTGTATACTTTTACAGCCCAAAATGATAATGAAAATGAATGTGTATAGTTCTGAGAGTAATACCTAAATGAAAAGATGTTTGTGCACATTCTAAGAAGAGTGCAAAAATGTCATGGCCATTTGCACCTAGTAGACATATTTTTTGTGTTAACAATGAAAACATGGAGGCTACACCTGTTTTGTTCTTATAAGCCTTGTAGCAATTAATGGCTAGATCAGGTCTTTAACAGTGAAACCCACAGACAATATCAGCTATGCTGGGTTAGTATTAAATGAATAACAAGATGGGGGATCAGATGGCAGCATATAGTCAGATATACTTTGATTTTCTTATAATTTTCTGGACATTTATATATAATATTATTCTATAGGAGACAGAGAAAACTGAAGTCTTTGAAAAAAATACGGTAAGAAGGTCTTCGGTCAAAAGCCAAGGCAAAGCTAGACCAGTTTACAGGACAGAAATTCAAAATCTACATCCTTCAAAGAGGACACAAGGATAAATGGAAACTTAGTTTTTCTGAGACAAGAGAAGGAAAATTTCAGCTATGGCTGGAACAAAAAATTGCAATGGAAGGCCAATGTTGTCAGCAGGTCCAAAGTCAACTTTCTAGGAGGTGGTCAAGGATAAGAAATGATTATGCTTACAAAGTAAAGGACAAATGCTGTAGCAGAGGTAGTTACCAAAAATATATCCACTGTGTGAGGCAGACCAGATTCGTTCAGACACCCTAGCTGCTGATTGTATTAGGCAAAAATACTAATTCTGTGAAAGGTCCAGGAAGACCAGAAGTGTTAAAATTTAAAAGGTATTAGCGAGAATCCTATGTGCAGTATATCTGTGGGTGTGGACTGTTTTTGTCGTTCTCTTTTTCCCTCTTCACCCTGAGAAACAGTGAAGACAGCCAGTTTAACTATGAGTCTTAAGAGAACAGAGTTTCCTGTCAGTTATTCAGGGTGCAATGTAGGAAGACAACATGCTGACAGTAGATACTTATGGAAAATTGCTAACCTTGACAAGGATGAACTTTTTTGGCAAGAAAATGCCCCTGACTCCTTTACTTTCCGATCCTCACCTGCTGCCTCATGTAATAGGTAAATTCCTGATTAACACAAGGTTTGGCCATCTGGTTAGGGTAATAAAACATGTTTATTGCTCCTGTAGATTACCATGTCATTCCAATCCCCACGCTGAATCACAGGGAGAAGGAGCAAATGGAATCCTTTGCATAAGAGAAAGACTGTCTGCTGTTTCACTCGTTTTCTCAAAACTAAATCCATTACCTTTCAAAAGTGAGATTGTTCACCAAATTGAGCTAGTTATCTGTAAAATTCTTTGACAGCAAAAAATCCTGCGTGAAGCCCTCTGTGTTTTCTAAACTGGAATAGCTCCCAGACCTGAAAACAGAACTGGGCCTTCCATACTAGGAAATGAGAACTACAGGTGAGATTGACACATGTTTATCATGTTTGTAACAACAAGCAGCAAAGAAAACTGAGGAGTGGAAAAATAAATAAATAAAAAAGAGAAAAGCCCGCATGCACTGGATGCATATGTGTTACTATTTAAATACTTGCTGCAGAAATCTGAAAAGTGCAAAGCTTGAAGTGCATCAAACCATTAGCAGTTTAATTTACTTATGCTCTAATAACCACAGAAATGAGCTATTATTTTTTATGAGTGCAAGTATTATCTGCATTGCCCAGATGTAGAAATGATACCTGCCTACCTCAAGTTTGGGTATTTTCAGACTGTTCTGCTCAGGGAAAAAAGAAAAAAATCTTATAAGCACTTGATCCTGTCAGTCCAACTACCAACTAGTTATGCTACAGAAAGCAAATACTACTCAAGAAACAGCTATTAAAATTATACCTTCCAGATCCCCAAAATTTTGTGTATAATCAAAACCAGTTCAGCTTTTCAGTGGTATACAGTGTAAATGGAATACAAACGATTTTGACTTTCTTTCTTCCCCTGTGAATTAAGGGTGTATGTTCACATTAGGAGAGTATTTCTATGTATCATTCAAGGGTCTTTCACATCTCCTATTCTGAATCTTAAGAGTCAAACACTGCCTGAGAACTGTAGCATTAGAATGGGTAAATCTGAGATACATACATGTATTTATGCACCACAGTAGTGTGGTGCTCAAGTTGGCGGAATGACAGGGTAAGGAAACAAAAAGAAGCAGAAGCTTGTGCAGTACAACTAGAAAATGTCTATACATCTCTCATAGGAACTTATGCAATGCCAGGAGTGTTTTTTTCTCTGCTTACAGAGTATGCACAAACCAGTGTGAAACTGTTTATCGTGGGAAATGCTGACAGTAGAACTTTATACACTTGAGGCCCCTTGTTGCCAGTTTTCTAGGCTGTACTCTTGCTCTTCACTGACTTTCCTTATTCGAGATGAATAGAAACTGGGTGGGGAAACACTGAGAAATTAATCTGTGGATCTTCTGGTAATTTTTCCATGTTCCTAGTAGTGTTTATTTTAGTCAAATTAGGATACATTTTATGATGCCATTTATATGTTGGGAGCTTCAGGGAAAAGGAGGGGAAAATCTAAGGTCTACAAGCAAATGCTGTGTTGATCAGGAAATGGTGACAGCACTGCAGACATCACAGAGATGTTTGTGGCTTTCACTGAATTTCCCAAGACTTCCTACAGAGTTAGGAAAGACATCCAGACTGTACATAATGTGGTACTGGTAGTTCCTAGGAATCTGTGGGATTTTTTTATCCCTTTGTTTTTGCCCACATTTATTATGGGCCTGATAACGCTGATGGTTTAAAGCAGTGTTTGAGAAAACTGTTCATGTTCATAAAATAAGTGCCTGTGACTTAATAGTTTTTCTCACTCCTAACTTTCTGTTCTATGCTTTTCTTAGTCCCATCTGTCCAGGAATTTTGAGAAATTGTGGTATTCAGTATTCCATGTGGGGCTATCCAGAAAGAGATACATCAGTGCAACCCGATTTGAAAAAGAGTATCCCATAGCTTTGTCTTCCCAAATCAGACTCAGGATTATGAGTGACAAGTAATCTTGCTCTTTGCCCGCCTATCTACGTGATGGGAAAAATGTCTTCCAACTGCGAATGCACTTACAAATTTTCCATAGTTCTTCTTTCTTCTTGTACATTATAATTTTTTGACATAGCATTTCTAGGAGAATCTGGAGCTTCTCTAAATGTGTCTAATGTATGGCTTGTTTAAAAAAAGAGGTGTGGGAGGAAGGTTGCATTACTGAAAATTAATTTTTTATTTGCTTCTTTTGGAAATTACATATAACAACATTAGTGATATGGGTTAATTGTAAGAAACTGAATGTTTAAAACACTCATTTTCTACTCTAAAATATTAACATTATGGGAAAAAAATGATAACGTGCTTCATGCTGTGAAGCATAAAGTCCAGGCTCCCTGTAACTGTGCTGATACACTTAGCCACAAAGGCATGCCCCAGTTCATTGCAGGAGTCAGATGAGGGAGTCCAATTAGAAAGGAGAGGATGAAACACTCAATCTGCAGCTCCCACAAGTCCCCATACATCTGTCTTCTTCTACTTGTTTTTCCAGAAACCTCAGATTATTTTTGCAGGTTAAAAAAACGGACCAGTTTTCTGACCAGCTCTACTAGAAAACTATGAATACCATAGGTGAATTTCAAAGGCGGATTTGATCAACTTTTGTATTTCGTGTTTTGTTTTGTTTTGTTTTGTTCTGTTTTGTTTTCTAAATGTGGCATTCATTTCCTTAATTATGTAGAAATCAGTTGTCTAACTCCTGACTGTTTTTCACCGCAGGTGAGAAGTGTCTATCTGATCTTCCATATGATGCCACCACCAACTATGAGAAGGAGAACGAGATAATGCAGACCCATGTCATAGACCAGGCCATTAACAATGCCATCAGTTACCTGGGGGCAGAGTCCTTGCGTCCCCTCGTCCAGACTCCACCGGTTGGTTCTGAAGTGGTGCCCGTCATCAGCCCCATGTATCAGCTCCACAAACCTCTCGGGGACAATCAGACTCGCTCCAACCATACGGCTCAGGACAGCGCAGTGGAAAACTTGTTGCTGCTCTCCAAAGCTAAATCAGTCTCCTCTGAACGGGATGCCTCTCCCAGCAACAGCTGCCAAGACTCAACAGATACGGAGAGCAATAATGAGGAACGCAGTGGTTTAATTTACTTAACAAACCACATAGGTCCACATGCAAGAAATGGCATATCTGTAAAAGAAGAAAGCAGGCAGTTTGATGTATTGAGGGCAGGTACTGACAATTCCCAGGATGCTTTCAAAGTGATCAGCAGCAATGGGGAGCAAGTGAGAGTTTACAAGTGCGAACACTGTCGAGTCCTTTTCTTGGATCATGTGATGTACACAATCCACATGGGCTGCCATGGGTTCCGCGACCCTTTTGAATGCAACATGTGTGGCTACCACAGCCAGGACAGGTATGAATTTTCTTCCCACATAACTCGAGGGGAGCACCGTTTCCACATGAGTTAAAACTCCTCGGGCACAGATCCAGCCTCAACAGCTACGTTACTGGAGCTGCACAAGCAACAACAGCAACAAAGCACAAGACTAGTGGACAGTGAAAGTACAAGAAAATCAAAAATTCAGATATATTCTCCCACGAGAAAAGATTTTTCTTTTGGTAGCATGTGTTGCAACTCAGTTTTCTAAAGTGAATATTAAAGTTTTTACTGAAAGCATTTGATCACGAAAACCTTTAGTAATGTATGTAGGAGCTTTTGTAGTCAGATAGCTGAAAGTCCTTTCCTTAACTGATGCTTCTTGCAACCCTCCCTTGCCAAAACTGCTACCCACGCACAGAATGCACAACATGGATGTGAACATGAGACAGGAATGGCCTAGCTTTCTCTCTTAACAGCCTGATCACAGGGTTCGTACACTAGATGCATTTTTTTGACTTCCTGGTTTTATTTGACTCATACGGAAAGATTAAACTCAACTAAAGATTGAGGGACCCAGCCATCCCAGTTGACTTTGCAGACAGCTGGGGTGGGACTGGAACCCAACCAGAGGGTCCAGGGTTACTTTGGTAGTGAAAGGTAGAACATTTCCACCTGCAAGGGTGCTATTGGAATTGACATCATGGCATGCCTTGTTTGTGTCACTAGGCACACGAGCAGGTATGTGGAAGATAAGAGAAACAAACACCCTTGTAATATACTCTGTGAAGTATGAATTGCATTTAATGTATAGAAAAGAATATTGATGGCTCTTCCTTAAATAAATGTTTTCTCTCCCTATCCAATAAAACCCCACTTACTGTTAAGAAACTCCTCTCTGCAGAAACAAGTTACAGTGTATTTAATTTTTCTTTTTTGAGTTTTAGTTATTTAGAAAAACATAATGTACAGTTGAGAAAAGCACTAGCTAGAAATACATGTGGGGAAAATTCTCCTTATGCACATTTCTCATTTTTTTATACTGCCTGGAAAATACCCAAATATCCCTATATTTTACCTTTGAGAAATTCCCATTCTGCTTCCACAGATGACGTCTTGCAGATTTTGTGGCTCTATTTGCGTTGCACTTAATTATTTGTAAAGCACCGAGCTGAATTAAACCAGCAAGTCAACGTTTGTAGCCTCCTTCCTCTTTCCTGGTATTTGCTATTTAAGGAGGGTCCAATCCCTCAGTGGTAGCCTCTTTGCATAGGTGCTAAGCACCTTGGCTTCTTGATCAGCAAGGCATTCAGAACGCACTTGGAGCTAGTGTTAGGGTTAAAGACAAACACTGGTGTTTTGCTGAATAGAGAGCAGAGAATGCAGTACTTTGCAGAGTCCAGGAAATTCACCACAGCTTTCTCCATGGTGGATTCTGCTGCAGATACTGTAACTTCAGTTAGGATAAAAACTCCTCCGAGAAAAACTTTTTAACCCCAAACACAGCTGACATGAAAAAGTAGTTAAAAAAACTGAAGAAGTTCCTCTTCCAAATAGTTCATTCCTCTCCATAAACACCCTCATAGTATGAAATTGATCTGATGAAAATTTTACAGCTGCACAAAAAAACCTCTAATTGGTGCTGCAATACTTCCTGGGCATCATTCATAGAAACAACCTACCCAATTAACTGGATGTTTAAATACTTTCCTTCCTTATAATAAATGTATATTCTCCAATTAAAAAAAAAATAAACCATGTAGCCAACAAGTCTAGCTGTCTTGTAATACAGTCACACATTCTCACAAGTGCATGCAAGCACGTATATGCATTATAAAAGAGATTTAATGGAACCATGAACACTTGTACCTAGGCCAATTTGGCCTGATATGCATAGTTATATTTAATACACAGTTCTATCATGGACACCCAGTTCCTTCTTCTGCTTTCACTTTTGCAGGTGTAAGTCAGGAGCAATACCACAGAAGTTAGAGGAAAAACACTGATGAAATAGTGAATTACAAATATATTCTTTTACACTCTTCATGTGCTAGGTCTGCACACCAGTGGTAGGACACATGCACAGTAGCATTTTTACACTGTGTGTCCATGCAAGCATGCATGTTGAGTAGCTGCATTACCAGAAGTGAATGCTGTGTAGGGATGTCCATGGGCTGATGCACACACCTACAAAAGTGAGAACAAACTATCAGTACATTTCAAGTAGCAAAAGCACATACAAAATGTCCAGCATCCCCATTCCAGACATAAGTAATATAACATACAGGTGCAAAGCTGAGCACTCCCAGTGCCCTGTTTTAGCTCAGTCATGAGACCTGGCTGCTTGACACCTTCCAGCCCAAGCTGGCTGCAGGCACTAAAGGATCATGGGCCATTTTCATGCCACAAGTGTGGGTTTTGTCAGCACGTCTGTTACATGTTCAGTTTCAAGACAACCTACATGTGGCAAAAAGGTACTACCATTTATGTACTTTGTGTATGGATGACCTGAAGAAGACCTTCAAGGGAGAAGCTTACAGTGATGATGGTTTCATTTGTTTTTGTTGTCACTGGGTTATTTCAATGAAGTTTAAGAGGGCTCATTTTTCTACAGTTATTTGGGATACATATTCACCAACTCTTGCCCCTCTCAATCTTCAGTTGATCCAGACTAAGAAGGGACAAAGTAATTTCTTATCCCCTCTTTGATGTCGTTTGTGTAGTCCTTCTGCTGTTAGGACTCTTATGCTATTTTTCACTGTTCTTAGATATAGGCCATTATTCACCCCATGTCATCATTTTCTTAACTCTTCATTTTAAGGCACCCCAAGCTAAAAAAAAGGAGGTGGCAAAAGCTTACTCAGGTGGTTTCATTTTTTTTTATTTTTTTTACTAAAATCCAATACAAATAAAGCAACATTCTTTAACCATATAAGCAAGCACAGTTCCAGCTGAATTCAAAACTTCATTGGACTTAGCTTTATTAAACACAATTTCTGACCAAGCTCACTGCCTTTGCAACATGTCTGTGTACACATGTGTGTGTATGAATTTCTATGTTACTTTTCTTCTCAACAGGCACATGCTCTATTCATACTTTTGTGTATCATGAATTTTATATACATATATGTGTGTATGTGTATATATAAATATGTCTAAAATGGTTTGTTCCTATCACACAGTGACACACTGTCAATCACAGTGGGTTTCTTTCCTGCGTATGGAGTTTTCTTATTTGTACTATAACAGAACATGTTGATGTTGTATATTAAACAGTACAGTGGTATAAGTAATATTAAGATATGGTGTATCAGAGGGCGTAGTCAAAAGGCAGGGGCAAACGGCATTTCCCGTTCATGAAGGGGATTTGGGGGGTTATTCTTTGGATTGTTTTTGCACAAATCATCTTCAATTCGTTTAGTACCAAATGTTTCAATAATTTCATTGTACATGAAAGGAAGGCACGAAAGTAGGATGCTGTGTACATACATCTAAACAAACTGCGCCCTCAGAAAACTACCTTAGTGTAATCTCCCTTTTTTCTCTGCTTCGCTGTGGTGCAATAACCTAATATGGATTAACTGAGCCCCAGAAAAAGGGTAAATATGGCGAATGGCTTTAAGTTTCTACCTGTGTGGAAAAAAAAGCAAAAAAGAACCACTTTCCAGCCCTTCCCCAGGCATTGCCTTTTCCAATAGAAACATTGCATTTACACAGTTTTTTTTTTTTCTTTTTGCTGTGATTTTATATTGTAACTTCGTTTTTTATTTTGAGAAAACTGTATTTGAAAAAATCATAAAAAATGTGAAACGTTACTAAGTTTTGTCTGCAAAGTGAGATGTGTGCTGTAAGACTGGAGAATGTGGTTGGAAAGAAAGAAAGAAAAGAAAAAAACACCACAACCAAAAGAGACATGAAAGCCCAGGACAGTTCTGTTGCTTTCCTAGTAGTGAAGAAGCAGCTGTGTTCAGCGCAGGCTTTGTATGGGTGGGTGGTTGTGTGTAAGTGAGCAATGTACAGCCCTGAGGGAAGCTCAATAGGCAGCTTGGTGGAAAGCATCACCCTCAGCCTCTGCTACCGCACCTATGGTGAGTTTGCCCCTGCCGTCCTCCCAGTCCATCTTCGGTGGCCAAAAAAAGACCATGCTGCTTCTGACAGGCTGCATATAGCTGCCTTGCCAAGCCACTTCCAGCTGCACATCTCATTCACGGGTTTGCTGCATCCTACCAGCAGTGCCCTTGGCCACAAAATCTCAGGTAGCTACTTCGTGCAGCTGACTTTAAGAAGGCCTCGTCCCTTCCAGTCAGCCCTTGCCCTTTCCTCCCATCAGCAAGACTAAGCCATTACAGAACACAATTACTTCTGCATGTAGAGTCATGGTAATTCAAAAGAAAACACTGAGAAATTATTTCTACTATTTACCATAACAAAGGTGATTTCTCTCCGTGGGTGTCTCTGTTTCCTTCAGATTCCAGCACAGTAAATTTCACATCACATATTTAATGCAAACAAGAATCACTGTTTTGTTTAGAAAAGGCACAGTTTATAAGTTTTAGAACTATTTCCATTTGTAAAACTGTATTATTATGAACAAAATGAGATTTAAGAAACCCTTTGGTATCGTAATCAATTATTTTACAGGTTCCTAAAATCTAGACTCTCCTCAAGTTATTGTGATTTATTTTCATCATGAACTATTACTATTTCTCTGTAAGAAGGAAGCTTCCAGTGTCACTACAGCCATTTCTCAGTAAATGAACTGAACTACGCACTTCTGTTTCAGCAGGTGGCTTTCCAGCAAATTGAGATGTTAAATAATAATAATCACAAAAATAGACCAAATGTAATATTCCCAAAAGAAGTTATTAAATCCTTGAACTTACACAGATTTAAAAAGTTTGCATTGCTAAAAACCCATGCCAGGTATTTATTGTTTCAAAGACTTCCTATCAAATCATCTCACTTATATTTTTCCTACTCCCTTAACTTGATCAAATGGTACCAGAAATGGCTGTAGGTGGAAAGACATGAAATGTTACGCAGGCACCATTGAGCATTTGCAGCTGTGAGTCCCCAGCCAGGAATCCCAATCCATATTTAAGCATCTACGCATGTGCTCACCAACCAATGTTTTCTAGACAGTCTTTAAAATCAAGAAACAAACTGAAACACCCAGGATTCTTCATGTAGACATCAAAATAAGAACTCAGAGCCAGATCTGGAGTACAGAGATCTGATAGTGTCGTTATTTCCTATTTTTTTTCTGGGTGGGGGAAAAAATCACTTGGGGAAAAGTGTTTAGGAGCGCTTCTGATTTTCCCAACAGACTGAAAATATTGCACCATTCTTACCAGCTTGTGAGCAGAGCTGGTCAAAATTGAAAGAGAAAAGGTTTCACTGAAAGCTTTGAGTTTTCAGCAACACGAGACGTAACGTGAAAGCTGAAATTGCTGCAACTGGAAACACAAAATGTTTGATTTCTGAAAAAAACTGTGTTCCCGCATGCCTTGTGGGCCAAAGCTCCAGGGCATCCTTCTCTGCTATGAGCCAACTGGGTTGTATCTGCAATCAAAAGACACAACGCACTGCCTATTTGGAAGGAAAATGGTGCATGAGACCAACTTGTGGTCTTAATGCAGCATAAAAGACCAAAACCCACCAGACTTGGCCTGTAAAAGGCACCAGAATTGGGCATCAGAGATCTTAGTTAGGTCTTAATTTTTAAAAAGAGGTCCATTATCCCAGTTTCCTAGCTTTAACTTTGGGCTTTTTTTCCAACTGAATTTTCAGGGCTCCTGAACACGCTTAAATCATGGGAAGCTGTTCGGGTGCAGCATTTCTGAAATCATGCCACCGGCCACAGGAGGACCAACAGATTGGCAGAGTTTTACTGAAAATGGGATAGATGGGAGTGAGAAATACAAAGATGGGCTACAGTGCGCAGGAGGACATCACTTTCCAACCAAAGAAAAATGGGCTGCAGCAAGCACAGCTGAAACTGCACTGCTGCTAGGAGAGACTATCAACTGCAGTGAGAGCTGAGCTAATTTATTTAAAGTAAGGCCTCGCTGCTTTAGAGAAGGTCCCAGGTTGCAGAACAATTCCCAGTTTTATCTGTCCCGACCACACGTATGAGGCATGTGAGTGACAGAGGGCAGCTGCTGCTGTTTCTGCCGCGGGTGGCGGCTGCAAATCACACAAACCAACGCCTTCCTGTCCCTTGGGAGAGAAGTGAAGGTTCTGGTTTATAAGCAGTTAGCGAAAAAAAAAAAAAAGAAAAGAAAATCTACACCTTGCAGCAGACAGCGAGCCCAGGGCTGGCAGGGTGAGGAAGTTAATCAGCACCGAGCAGGCTGTTCGGGATGAGGCCAAACAGATGGCTCGTCTCTGAAACGGCAAAACGGGAAGCAGATGTGGCCACCGCTTCTCCCCATGCATAACTGGGAACCAGCCGGTTGGTGAGGAAATTTGCATAACAAGGATAATTTGGTATCAAAACTGTCCCTAGAAGTGATCTGAATGGATCTGGGCACAGTTGACAGTTTTCACTTCTTGTTTCCCACTCGGCGTTCAACCAGATTAAATTTTAATTTTGAGCCACCCGTCTGCCCGAGGTTACTCTCAGCATTTCCCAGGGAAGGCCGCAATGCGAGCGGGGGGAACTGTGCTGAAGCTTTCGGGGCCAAACCCCTCATCTGTTAAGCTGGTGAAAATGTTAGTGACTCATTTCAGCGGGCTCCGATTATCAATTTAAAGCCTACAAATTCCACGTCATCCCACGAGCAAACAGTAAAACGGAGGCTGAGCGAATACCCTCTATTTGCGTGCACTGGAGTGACGGGAGCCAAGTGAGATGCAGGCCTGGGGGAAAGCCTTCACAAGCTCCGTCCTGCGAAGGACAAGGCCAAGGGCCCCAAGCACACAAGCCCCTCTTCCTCACCTCCCTAGCAGTCCCTAGGACACTCTCTAAGGCCTCACGGGCCGCTCAGAGCCTGCGGGCGGTGTGCTGATCCTTCAAGAAAATGTGTCGGAATGAAAGTTTACCAGAACAACTCAGAAAACAATATAAATACTCAGGGAGCCGTTTAACACATACATATGATAGGCTACAAATAAAGGAGTTTTCTTTCTCTTTCTCTCTATTTTTCTTTGGAAGGTTGCAGTTAGGTCTATTTGGCTGCAGCTTTGCAGCATTCCTGTTGCACTGATAAGGATTACATACTGCAGCCTTTATATGCCATCAAAATTAAAAGAGAGATCCAAAGCACTCTTAAAATTGAGGGATGTTCAAATACGGATTCAAACACTGCAGATTTGTTTAACTGGTGGTTGTAGGATACAAAAAGTACATTTATCATCGTACAGAGGTTCCTGTGCTTAACCAAGGGAAAGACTGCAGGACCATTCTCCCTCGTGCAGGAGAAGAGAAATTAAATACTTGCTGAAAAACACATTTGCCGGCACATATAATAGAAGCACCTGCATATGAATTTTACTTTTTTTCTTTCTTTAGCACAGCACATTTAAGATTTACCCTCCCATCACAGAAGTCCTACTCTGAAACGTTAAAAAACTATTTTTGCATTGTATCCAGTCACTAAGCTGACATGAATAGAGTCTAACAATATATATAGTATTTCATTTGCATAGTCTATAGCAAATGCACTTAACACACTTCCACATATTGGTAGGGTGTTTTTTTTTAGGCTCATTAAATATTAGTACAAATTAGAATGATTACTTCTGCTTTGGAAACATCTGCCTTACCATTTTAAATGTAAGTGCCTGAGGCACAAAACAGGTTTAAAAGGTCTGATATTATGATAGTACCCATCAGGAGAATTCTACTAAAGAACCCAAGTAAAAGTGAATGAGGGAAAATAATCAAGCTGATGAAGAATTCACGACTAAAACACCCTGCAGTTCACGCATTTACAGTATTCTGCTTCTCCCTAAGTCATAAATACACTGCATGTAATCGACCTTTTAACAAAGATTGAATCCTGATCCGCAGAGAGAGTAGAAATCAGCAGAAAGTAGAAACATCAGTGCAGTATTAGGATGGCAATGAAATACACTTATTAGTAGATATCAAGAAATCTAAAACTAAAGACTTTCAATGAAATTCCAGAACCTGAATCAGAAAACAGAGACTACAGACATCTGTTTGAGTTTGTAAAACAGTTCTTGATGGCTGAATCATAATTTGGCCATTGAAGGTAGGGGCAAATGTACCAGAAGCGATAAGGAGACTAGAAGGGAAATGAAGGGTGATAGAAGACTGGGTGGAAAAATTAACACATTGAGTTCAGCAGCGATGAAGAAAGAAATTACTTTCTACCGTAAGGTTTATTACCACAGAATTAAGGAAGGCCGAAACCAGTGCATTTCAGGGGGAAAAAAATTGACAATATTCTTAATATTTGGCCATCTTTTATACAATGAAAGAGTTGGCCTCTTGCCTTGATTATTTTTAAATGTAAAATCAAATTGTGAACTAAAACTACTTTTTGTTTGGATATCAGCAACTTTCCACCCTCCTCTTGCAAAAAAATAAAAAAATAAAAAAATCGACATAGCCAATGCAGGTGTTCTTGCTATACATTCATACTTCCTTTTTTCTGCAATACCTGCCAAAGCAGAGTCATGTAGTGTAAATCCTTCTTAACAATCCTTTTCAGTTTGTCATCAATGCTAAAATATTTGCTATTGATATTTCTTAATATCACAGTCTCTAGAGATACAGTTCTGGAGAATATAAATTTTTATTTGAAATATAGGAGATATTTAGCTCTCTTGACTGGGGGTGAAAAGAGGGGGATGATTACAATAAATGGAATTCTCTTTAATGACTCAGAACAAAATAGAAATACCATTTCATCCTATTATCTTTAAACCTACTCCATAGTTTCCAGAAGAGTTGGTAAAAAGAACCATTACTGTGAAACTACTAAATCCTTCCCCCTTTCCTGAAAGGGAAATTGTGGCAAAGCCTGAATTCCTTACGCAAGATCATGCAATGAGTTAGTGACAAAATCAGGATTGGCAGTCAGGTCTTCCACCACTTGCTTATCCGCTAACCACAAGCTAGGCTTCCTCTTCAGTGGGTCATAAACTCAGGACTCCATATTTGCAGGCCCTGGCACTAAGCTCAAAACTGTAAAAAGGGTTCAAATCTAAGAAAAAAATCAGGCTTTCAATTATATCAAAGCATGTTCGTGTGGGCACACTATATGCATCTAATTCTAAATAGTTAATTGATATATATTTGACCAATAGTTGCTAGCTTACCTTCCTTTACTGAGAGATCTTACACTACTTAAACTTATGGAACATTTTGGCCTAACATGCAAAGACACACAATCTTTTCCATGATCAATTGTTGCAGTAAGACAACATTTGCTTTGCAAATGTCTCAAAACGAGGCACAGATAAAACAATACTGGAAGGAGGTCTTCTCTCTGATTCTTCTGTTTTCCCATAGAAAAATAATGAGCTTTACTAAAGACACATCATATATAAAAACACACAAAACCTGTTTTGTAGCAATCAGCCAATTGAGATGCTTTTCTAAGCTGGAAAAAAAGGAAAAAAAGAAGATCCCCAAATCGCTCTATTTAGCCTTCCAATGATTTCAGGGAAAGCAAAGCAACAAGCAAAAAAACAACAGTGGAAACATTGTGCTCCAAAGAAAAGGAAGCATATGATGGATTTAGTTAGCAGGCTGGTTTACAGCAGAAAACAGAAGGCTCACTGGAAAGTGCACAAATACCAACGTGCAAAATAGAAACTTCAGATAAGCTGTGGCAAGAGGGTGGGATTTCCAGAAAATAGGGAAGGACTTGTTACACCCTCCTTGTCAAATTTTGCAGGATCACCACAGCTTCTCTGGAGAAACAGTATGTGCAAAGGGGAAAGCTAAGAGCTTTCCTTTTGGTTCTGCTTCTCCTAAGTGAACTGCTTGCCCAATTTCCTTTACAAGTTGATAAATATTTGAGTCAAAAAGTCAGCCTTTCCACATGCTACTGTGCCATGTGCTTTGTCCACTGAGCCTTTGGCCACTTACATCATTGGGAATATCACATCAGTACCTAACTTTTTCTCTGAACTCAATACACGTTGCACTAATCTTTAGGAAGCTAAAGCTGCTGGTGTGATGAGAACAGGCAGGATCATGTCAGCTAGCAGCTCTGAGGAGCAGCTCTCCAAAAGGTGTATGGGAGCAGAGGGCCAGGGCTCTTTGCTTCTTAATGCCACACCACGGGAAGCTGCACAGCTCATATTTTTCAGTGCTGAGGGCATCCTGGGAGCTTTCACTCCAGATAAGCAGAGTAAAGGCTTTTTCACAGGGACTCTAACACAGTCTCACTCTGTAACCTCTCCCACCATGAGTGCTTCCTGACAACATTGCAGTTGGAGGCCGACCACTGCTTACGCACACCCTTTGCATTCAGCCTGGGATGTGCCCTGCTGAGGCTGATCTGTACCTCCAGTGTCAGAGCTGCAGCAAGAGCACAGGATGATGTGGGAGCAAAGCACGTTGTGTCACAACCCCGACCCTCAGCCATTAGACAACTGCCTCACAGGTGTCCACCAGCCTCAGCTACGTTTCCTCAGAGGGATGTGTTCACCTCCACAGCACGCCTTGGCATATTTTCTGGCATGGAGCCACAAAGCACATATCTAGGAGAAACAAACACATCGGGTTTAGGGAGCAGAGCAGAGGGAATGGTAAATTAATACAAAGATATCTGGGGGACAACAAAATACTAAAAACTAGCCTTGCTTTAGTTTCGATTTTAACTATGAATCAGGAAAATTGGGATTTCAAACTGACTTATGGAAGTTTTGAAAAAATGTAGAACAAATTTCTAGACCTCACAGAGTTCCTTAGCCCACGTCAGACAGAAAAATTAAATAAATGACCCAAGAGTGTAACTCTCCATCTGAGATGCAGGAAAGCGAAATTATGTGGCTTAGCAGCATCACCAGAAATGCTAACAGAAGACCTCATTCTACTCCAGTGCCCATCCCTAGCAAGATTTCAGTAGCTGCACATTCAGAGCCATAGGAAAGCTCTTGAGAAAGGTGTTATCACCATTTCCTCTCTTCTCTCAGACAAGTGGCCTGTAAAGTGCATACTGCTTCTGAAAAAGGAGGATTGCAGTGGTGTAGTGCCTTCCACTTGCCCATCCATGCCTCTGCTCTGTGCTCATGCATTTCCAGGGATTTGCCAAGCAGCAGTACACTGTTAAGATCAAATGTGCAGTCAAGCAATTTGTTGGTTCAACAAAAGGCATCGCTGAAACAAGCTGTCTGACTCAAAGAGCATACACTTCCTGTTGTTGGCAGAAAGTGAGACTTCTCACTGTTCCCCCTTGCTTCCTTTAAAAACAGTGCCAGGAATCGATGTAAATTGGCTGCAAAGCATCTGACCCACAAAGCAGGGAAGTGAGAAACTGCAGGACTTGGGAAGATAAACCAATATTAGCCACCAATATTTAAACATCTTATATATCTATATCTGTATATATATTTAAATATCTTTTTCTGGCTAATTATTTTACATTGCATCGGCATGCTTCCCTTGAAACCAAGGAGCTGATGTTTTCAGCATCTCCTGAGAATTCTGCCCAATTCCAACATTCACAAATCACTGCAGTGGTTCCTTTAGTCATAAAAACTATCTACAATATCAATCACAAACAGACAAGCCTAACCCTGCCAAGACAACTCAATCAAACCTTATCGGAGGGATCATCCAGCAAGCTAACTAATTAACCAACACATAGGAGCTGACCCCTCTGGGATTTCTGTCAAGTGGGTCAAGAGAAGGCCTCTGTACTGCGGGTGCAGCAGTAGTGCCAGAAGTTTAAGCCTATTACGACTGCACTAATGATTTTTACTGGTGAGACAACATGAAGAGAGCAACAAATGCCACTTGCTGTCAATGAAACATCAAATGAATTGAGCGTTGAATTAATTGGATTCAGCTCCCTGCTACCTACCTAAACTTCAGTGTCTGGAGATCATGAAATGAATACCACACATACCTGCTCTTTTTTTTTTCTTTTTTTCTGATATTAAAGTCCTAAGAATGAGCATGAGCTTCCACACAGATGAATTGTGTCAGAACTTTCACCTATTTGCAGTTTAACACCACAGCCTGAGACACAAGCTAGAATTTATTTTTATATATCCTGCCTATTAACAGATAGTTCTAGGGATGCTATGCTGGTTTTCACACCTCTCTGCTCAAAAAGAAGTAAAATAATATTATTAAATAAAATAATATAATAAATAAATAAACATTTTAAAAATCTAAGTCCACCAAGCAAATCATCAGCTACCCTAAATTAAATAACAGTAACAAGTCATTCATACTGCATGATTTTAAGTGACAAAGGAAGGGAATAATTTTGACTACTCTTGGGCTTTCCCTAAGAAATGGTGTGGACTTCTTTGGGAAAAGATCTCCATCTGGTGGCAGGCTATAAAAAGATCAACTCAACACTACAGGTGCATTACTTTCCCTTACAAAGACTGAAGTTACCAGAAAAGGAGGGGATTCATTGTGATTAAGTTTTTCTCCATAAAGTTCCAAACCTTATATAGGATACACTGAGCAGGGCTTCTTTTAGTTTTGTCAAGGCTATCCTAAATCTATGTCTCACTATTAAATACTCATCTTCTCCTGCGCAGTGTGCTTTCTAAGCACTGTTAGATATTTCTTCCTCTCTTTCTCCCCTCAATACAACCAACCAACTGCAGCAGGTGGGTAAGGAAATGAAAAATACAGACAATAATTTTGTAGTAAAACCTGTGAATACCATTTTTGAGTAAATCTATATAATTTCTGGAGCAGGTGAAATGGATCTAATACAACTTGCCTCCCCAGGGCTTTGTAACCTTTAGTCCAGGGACTTAAGTGCACCTCAAGAGTGGCTGTCCCACATGGGGGCACCAGTAAGGCTGCTACCACGTCCACCACTATCCAAGAGCTTAGATTTAAGTTTATAGATTTATAGTCAACTCTAGGCATTCAGCTGCTTCATTTTGAACAAAAAACCAAAAGCATTTGATTTAATCTAGTTTCCTTTTCTCATAGCACAACTCTTTCTGCTGGCAGTGCTGTGGGAAAGACATCCTCAGTTTGTGCAGCGGGCATCAGTACTGTTGTTACCTGCAACAATATGCTATCAAGCATATTAGGATTTACCTACTGGCAGTGGTGACATCCCTCAATATAATAAAGGCAGTAGCAGTCCTCTCCCACCATTATCAGGGGAAGAAAAAAAAAAGTCTTACAGATGTGTTTTCCTCACAGTGGGAAGGGATGATATTCCAGAAATAAAAGGTATGTATAACAGGTATGTATAACTTAGCAGTACTTTAGGGTGACTAGAGGATGGTAGAGATCACTCCTAACTATTCAGGGAGTTGTACTATCACAACTACTTTTAAAGGCACAAGAGAAGAAGTTTTATGGAATGAAACCTAAGTAACCTAACGCTTGCAAGCTCTGTGACATTTACAGATACATCATTAGCATACACCGTTAGTGGATAACATCAAGAGTTTCTGAAAAAAACTGATCTTGAGTTCTTGTATTGCTTTGGTGCAGAACTTCTGATTTTAGAGCAACTTCTGATATCACATTTTAATTATTACTTCTTTTTTTCAATCAACTGTAAGACTTACTGTCACATGATAGTAAGGCACCACATTAAGCAATTTATCAATAAGCTTGTTGAAAAAAAATATCACTACAGCATGTTCAGAAAATAACAGACTAAGCACAGAATGTAGGAACAAATTTCCTATTACTTCTTCCTTTGTCACTACAAGCATATTTTCTACCTTCTCTTTCCCTGTAATTATAGGTATAGCAGTGCAGAGTTCTGGTGACTTTCTTGAAAATGTAGGTTTTATTTTTTCTTGTCTTAGACCATAAATGCCAAATAGACACTTTTTTGCAATGCTTAGCCAGCAACAGATACTGAAAAGATATTATCATTGCCCAAACAACTTAAAAATACACCTTTATTTATATCTTTATATATAATCGGTTTTCCCACAACACTTTTCCATTTTCTTTGTTGACTTCTTTTCTCCCTTTCTTCTAGTTAGATGTCAAGTTAGGACATCCAGAACAGCTTGCAGAAACCATTTTCTGGAATGCACACTCTTGCTGGAAAAAAAAAAAATATATATATATATATATATATCTCCAGAATTTAAGAAAAGAGGCTATATTCTTCACTGCAAGAGATTTATAACCATTCTGGGTGTGGGGCAAGCCATGCCAGTACCTCCAATTTGCCATCCATCCCTGTTGGGTTTAGCATGAGGAGCAGCAACTTCTTCTGACACAATGGCTAAGCACAAATTGGATGTTTCCATCTAACAAAACACAGATTGCTAAACACAAATGGAATCTGTCAGCTACCACAGTTCAAAACCCAATGCTCTACAGACTGCAACTACTTGTTACTACATACAACATGACTGTGGGCTGCAAACTGTTGCAGCTGAGGAATGGAAAGGCAATAATTTCTTCTAACTTGAATCACCATATCTTGTAATTAATTGGTATGCAAGAAATGCAGTATACTGAGAGCATTCAAACTCCCTATGTCAATCTCACATCTCTTATTTTTATATTAGAAAAAAAAAAATCCACAGCCGACATAATAATGAAGGCCAAAATTCTCCTTCAGGATATTGAGTTAAGTACATTAGCAGAAGCTACTGCATGAAAGCTCTTGTAAGAAATTTCATCAACTACATCAGATTTGCAAGCATAAACAGTCATTAGCCGAAACAGGTACCAAATAAAACATGCCGCACTAACCATGGAGTCTACAAGCTAATTTACCTGAAATAAAGCAGTGCTCCGGTCTGAACACAGGCTTATGTTGTTGTAGAGAATTTAAGACCACATGCACCTCTTCCTCCTAGTCAGGATGGACTATATTCTGACTCCCACCTAGCTAATGACTCCAGTCATGCCCAGATGAAGAAATAGCAATTGTTCCCCCTTCCCACAGTAACCTACCACGAGGAAGTACTGCATCATCCCTCTTCCAGCCAAAAATCATATTCAGTCTCTCTTCAACATGTCTGCAGCTGATATTCACCTTCCTTAAGCCTCACCTTCTGAAAAACACTGCCTTTTGCTTGCTGCTGAAATTTCCTCCAGAAGAAAAACAATCTAATAGCCCTCTTGAACGGGTAATATGCCTTGGCAACACAGGAATTACGTTCTGTGAGTCTACTACAACTCTTACAATATAAATGATTAAACTATTGCAATACCAGTGCACGGTTAATTGTACAACCATTTTCAAAGTGCAGTTATAGCTGAACTGAAAGACCACCAAAAATTTCACACGGGTCCTTCCTGCATCAGTGTCGATGTTTTCCTTAACAGCTTCAGTGGTGGAAAAGAGAGGATCCACTGTGTAACTTTGTTGTTGGCAGCAAGCTGGGAAAGATGCAAAAATGCAACAACTTCTGAAAAAAATTGCTGAAGATAACCTATAATGTGAAGAGTAAAAACAAGCATCCTACTCCAGTGAATACTTCACCTGTCACCCATGTTCAGATCTTCCGCTCTACACTATTTCTAACCCTGGTCATTGATGAGCACTGTCCCAGGTGAGCTAAATCAATGTAGGAGAGAGATGAACCCACAGAAGTGATCAGAAGTCTAACATACAGGACATCTTTAGATAGATGTAGAAGATGTGTGTGGTCCAGATAGTATAGTAATGTCAAGCAACAGCAGATATCAACAGTAGTGGCTAAGTAGAGCTTTCCCCATGTCAATGAGTAATAAGAATAGGATAAGACAGAAAAAGCGTATGTTATACTAACAGAGATGAGGCATTAGGTTTTGGTAGTGGGAGGGGCCACAGGTGTGGCCTCCATGTGAAGAGGTCAGGGCTTGCCCAGTGCCAGATACAGCTGGTTCCAGTTGTCATCACAGTGAACCCACTATAGAACACAGCTGAGCTCATCAGCTACATGTGTGGGGTTTCTGGGAAAACATACTTAAGGAAGGGGACAGGGGGTAACAAGCCAAAGAGAGCTCTAGGAGGAGGAAATAAAAAGAGTGAGAAACAGCAAAATGAATGCAAAGTTCAAAGAGAAAGGAAGAGTTGCAGATATTTGCTCGACTGCAAAGCAATACCATTGACCATGCAGAGCCTATGCTGGAGTAGATATGAGATATCCCTGAAAAATACTGGTATGCTAGGAGCCTATGTTAGAGCAGAGGGAAAGCATAGAGAGAAGGTGCTTCAGAGAGGAACCTCTGTGTGCTACTGCACTATCTCTGCTACAGCACCTGGAGAGAAGAGTGGAAGTGGAGTTTAAAGCAGTAGGGAAGAAAGCGGTTGTTAGAACGTTCGCCTTTGTTTTTCACTACTCAAATCTCTTCTAACTGACAATAAACTATTTTCCCCCAGATCAAATCGGTTTTGCTCACAACACTAACTGATAAGCCATCTCTCTTTATCTGAACCCACTACCTCTCTTTTCTGCCCTATCCCACAGGCGGAGGAACAAGCAAGCAGATGGGTGGTCATGTGGCTGTTAGCCAAGGCTAACCCATGAGCATCTCTTTATTTAAAAGAACTGCTCCTAAGACTTCTTTCAAGTATCCCAAACCTGAGCTATCCATTTAAATTTAAGAGGAAACTGTGCTAATGAACTTGAAGACAAGTGCAAGCACTGTGTATCTGTAGTTCTCAGCGTCTTCTTAGTAACCACCAGTGCTTACTATGACCAGTCTGCTATTTCCAACAAAATTATAACTTTAACAGGAAGCTTTTTTTTATTTTGCTCATTCATTTGATGCTTTTGTTGCTGATGTTTGTTCTGTGTCTTCCCCCCCCCCCCCCCCCCCCCAGTTACATGGTGGTTTGGGAGTAGTAATTTCTAACAGAAGAACAGAAATTGCATTATTTCAATCGGACAATCTTACCAATGCTCTTAGAGGCCAGTCTGTTTTTCATCCACGTGCCATTAGTAAATGACGATCTCTGCCGCTTCATCAGCTTTTTCCCTACTTGTGTTGGCACAGTTATCTATAAATGAACATTCATCCACAGATTTCAAAATGCTCCAAGACAATTTAGCTAACTCAAATACAAGATGCACTGAGAGAGTGAAAAGAGTGTGGATTGCATTGATTATTAAAAAGAGCTCACCTTTCCAGGACTGAAATTATTTACCTTTATTTAAGAGAAACTAAGAGATTGTGCACCAAATGTTACTGAACCACAAAACCAAAGGAGAGTCCTGCATTTCTAAGTTCAGCCAGCCAAAAAGAATAAATAATGAAGTACATAAGTTTCTGCATACACTAAACAGGTCCATTAAAGTGGATTTATCTGCACCATTTCCCTTAAATTGCAATCATGCCCTACTTTTGTGCAATTTTCTATATTTTCGTGAAATTGTGTTACAAGGGAATCAAATTTTGGTGGCACTGTTATAGTGGGTTATGAAATACATATTGGGCTAATATTGGAAGTCCTGCTGACTTGAATCCCACAGCAAAGCCTGAATATTGTTAGATGGCTGAAGAGATTGTCATATAGTTGCATCAGTACAAAGAAGAGAAGAAAAGTTTCCTTTCTTCTACATGAACTTCATGATCATGACATGAACAAAGCACATTCATGTCATTCAAGACTACAATGTAATGAACAGCGTAAGCAAATGGAGGACAAATGCAGCAATCTGGTGCTGTGGTCCCACCTTCTCTCTCTTTTACAGGTTCCATTTTGCAGAAAATAAATGCAGCAGCACAGAGTTTCCTTCCTAGTCCTTGCCACCTTAGGAGGCACTTTACTGTCTACTGTCACATGCATTCTCACTGGTCTTTCCAGTACAGGCCTCTATTAAAAATGAAGTTTTCAGCATAAAGGTGGCAATTATTTAAGACGATGCAGTTTTTATTACCCTTGGACAACTCTTGAGTTTTACCAAACAGTTAAAATTCTCTGGGGTTTTCACTCAGATTTTAAAGAACGTATTTTCCTTGGGGTTTAAGATCTTTGGAGAAAGCAGACATATTGCCTAAAGCACATTTATAGCTTCCCAATGCTAAAGTGACACAAGTTGTTTATTTTTACAACCAAATCCTTCCATTTCCACTATTTCAAAAATTAAGATAAATTCATATACCTGAATTTTTATGTCTCTGCAAAACAATCCCTAAAACAGCCCATACTTCTAAAGACATTAACTAGAACTATTTCTTAGGGCTCATCAAACAAAAATAAATGCTAAACCTTCCAAATTATTCCAAAATTAAGCTTCACTTGTCTCATAGCCTTCTGCAGTTCCTGAATGGCTTTAAAAAAATGTTAGCTAAACAGCATCAATAACTTATCCGACTTGAGAAAAATCTAAGACTAGCTTTTAAGTTCAGCTTTTTCCTAACAGAAGGAAAAGTGCTTTAGAGAAAGTGAAAATAAACCCCAGATACCACTGTAGTCAGCCCTACAAAAATGAAAGCATTTCACTTATTTTCGGTTCAACTCTACCCAGCCAGTGGGCAAGGATGGATTATTTTAACAAAATGGCAGAGCCTCTCTTTAAGCCCTTAGGTAAGAATACAAAATATAACCTAGTTAGTAATTTTACCACAGCTATTAGAAAACATTTTAAGAAGTTGACTTTGGGACACAACATTTCTTCTTCCTATCTAACAGCATAAATTCAACACTATAGACAGCCCTATTTAATTCCTTGCCTCCACGTGAACAGGATTGAAGCTCACCAGCAGTACACCCAGGCCTCCTCACTCTCTTGCTTCACAAGAACACTGTCTTCACAGGTCCTTCAAGCACTGCCATGGGATCTCAGTTCATGCAACAGTCATAGTAAAACCCTGAGCTCCCCCTTCATAGAATCACAGAATAGCCTAGGTTGAAAAGGACCACAATAATCATCTAGTTTCAACCCCCCTGCTACATGCAGGGTTGCTGACCACTAGACCAGGCTGCCTAGAGCCATGTCCAGCCTGGCCTTGAATGCTTCCAGGGATGGAGGCAACTTCCTTGCCAACAGGCCATACTTGGGCTCATTCCAGATGCTACTTTCCTCCCACTTGCCAGGTATTCCAACCTGAAGACTGCTAGTAATTTTTTCTAGTGAAGTTTGCACAGACATGAGGATCAAAGCACCACACCCCCACACACAATGGCAAGTCCATGGCTGGCCCTGAGAGCCTACAGCCCCCTATGACCCTTGACTTCTTCTACAGTTGTTGGTGCCTTCCTGATGAGGCATGGCACGCACACAGACACAGAACAGAAAACAAGGTCAAGTGGAAAAGCAATCAAAAAGAGAGTTTAATAACAAGCTGGGAATAGGCTACAGTGATGTGTGCAGGGATAAGCGTAAATTTGCAGGGTTTATTACAAAGACAGATAAAAACAAAAAGCAGTGTAGATACACTAAAGAATCACAGGTTTAATACATAACAGTGCTAAAGAACTGTTTCTGCAAGAGCTACGATGCAACTATCTATCTGCCGCAGCCAAATGTCCGGTTCCAGGTTTCATACAGCTCCAGGTCCTTTGAGGACACACTAGGCCGCACGGTTCCAAAGGCACTCTCAAAGTCAACAAAAGCAATGGGTCGTACTTGCTCTGGCATGATGGTTGTGATATCCATGGACTGAAGACTGCGGATAGGGCCCAGAGAAGCTTCACGACACAGCTGTGTCATGTCTGCCCCAGAAAACCCATCCGATTGCTTAACTATAAGCTCAATTTCCTCTTCACTGAGACAGCTGTGCTCCTTTGACATCAGACGAGTAACAATCTGCTTCCTAGCTGAGGCTTCTGGAAGAGGAATGTACAGTCTCTTCACTAGTCTCCTTCGGGCAGCCTCATCAATTTCCTGGGGTCGATTCGTTGCACCAACCACCAGAATACGATCTTCAGAGGAGGTTGTTGCCCCATCTAACTGGACCAAAAATTCGGTTTTTATTCTCCTTGAAGACTCATGCTCCCCATCCCCCCGCTGAGACAACAGAGAATCAATTTCATCAATGAAAATCACTGCTGGCTGTTGACATCGTGCCACAGCAAACAGCGCACGGACCATCTTTTCCCCCTCGCCTACCCATTTGGAAGTCAGAGAAGAGGCACTGATGCTAAAAAAAGTAGCTCCAGACTGGCAAGCAATGCATTTGCCTATTAGAGTCTTGCCAGTTCCAGGGGGGCCAAAGAGAAGAATTCCTTTAGGAGGACCACGTAACCCAGTAAAGATGTCTGGCCTCAGCATAGGCCAGACTACAATTTCTTTTATTGTAGCTTTAGCAAATTCAACTCCAGCAATGTCATCCCAGTTCACAGGAGGCCCATGGTCCATGATTTCATGCATAATGAGTTCCACCATTTTTGGTTCTATACTTTTCAGTCGTTCATCTACAGGAAATAAAGGTTCTGTCGGCCCTCTGGCATGAGGTTTACACTGCACTCCTCCATTTTCATTTCCATCCTGTTTTGGGACTGGAGGAACAAACTTGCTAAATGGACCCCGAGATCTACCAGCACCCAGTGACTTTTTTACGCCTCCGTATGATGAGACTGGCGCACGTTGCTGTAGGCTTTGAGGTTTCTTTTGCTGATCCACCCACAGCTGTTCTTTTGCAGTTCTAAAACCAGGAACACCGCTCTCTTCGCTTCCATTTCTACTCCCTGAAAAACTGTTGGCTTCAGTAGTACTGGAAGCCTGGCACGGAGCAAGGCTAGAAGTGGCAGTGCTGCCTTTATCAGTCAAGCCATAAAATGCTTTTCTTTTCCCAGACCATGCTTGTACAGCTGACTGACTGGGAAGAGACAAATTCTGTCCATCACTACAGTTACCTGGAATTTTCAGAGAAGCACCACTTGTCATTTCTTTATTTCCAAACAGCGGTGCTGCCTGGAACCCTGCATGAATCTGTTCGCTTAAGGAGGCAGAAGATGCAGGAAGTATATCCGAAGTTTTGGTCACAGGAGGCACATTGCTTTGGAGAGACTTTGAAGACAAGGGATGCTCAAGGAGATGTGGGCCCCGAGCTGCACATTTTGATGAGCCAGCACAGCGTTCACTCTCACCGGTGCTGCTGAAAGCACTGAGCCCAGGAAGGCATGGAGCAGCAGAGGCACTGACCCCTTTATCAGCTAGTACAAGGGCATCTGCTGGTGCCGTCTGAGAGCTCTGGATCTTTTTGCCAGCCTGCATCCTCTCTTGCACACACTTCAATCCAAATACATTCTCTGTTGTCAAGGCAGATTGCCACTTGTCACTGTCATTTTGCTGACACTTTGCCAAAGTCAAAATGTTTTCAGCATAGTTATTCAAGCCAGTCTCTATGTTGTCAGAGTCAATAATTGCAGAGTATTTCTCTGCGTATTTTTTAAAGAGGTTGGCAGCACAGACCTGAGAGATCTCAGAGTTTGCCCATGCATACTGAATACGCAGAATTTTGGCACGGTACTCATCAGCCTTCTGCCCGGGTGTGCAGGTGCCAGAGGCAATAGCAAAGTAACTTTTCTGCCAGTCGCTCAGGTGCACGGTGCCATGCGTCGGGGCCTCCATCGCTGACACTGAAACATACATAAAAATACCTGTTGTTAGAAAAAATGTTTCACAGCTGCTTACTTGGATGCTTCCCCCTTTTCTAATTGCAAGTAAATGAAAACAAGTGTCATTTTAATTGAGCGAAACAGTGCAGGAGAACTTTTAAGTCACTTAGCCAGAATGGACTCAAAAAGGAAGCAGCATTGTGGGAAAAGCCACTTACACTGAGGTGCTCCTTTTCTTCCCCGTTCAAAGAAAGAAAAGAAGAATTTAAAAACAAAAAAAAAAAAGAAGAAAGAGAGGAAGAGTTTGCTTCTAACCTGTGGTCTCCTGGGGAAGTAAGTAGACTGCAAAGAATGCTAACAGATGGCCAAGCAAAAACTGACCTTGTCAAATGAAATCAGCAATGCTTTTGCTCCTATTTGACAAGATACTGCACAGTACAGAGGAGGTCTGAGTACAGGTCATTGTTAAAAGATGACAGTGATAGTAATAAAACTGAAAAAACAAAGTTATTGAATAAAACTATACGCAAACTGTGAGGGGAGGAAAAAGTACAATGAACAGGCTTGATTAAATAGACTTGTAGCAAATGTTCATAGCTACTTATTCCATTTAGAACATACTAAAACCTCCCTCAACTTTATATTTTTGAGAAACAAAAGCCTTGTCTGCTTACAGCAATGTTCACTTCTCAGTTTTATATTTTAGAATTTGAATTTCCTCAGCTGCTGTTAAGTTCAAGAAATGAGACAGATGACCCTTGGCTCTGAAGGGGCATTCTGCTAACTTTGAAAAGACCAGACCATGTTTTTGACATGACTTCACAGCAGTCTCTCTCTGTGGTCACATGCAGAAACATATCTGTTAAGGTCGGGACTCAGTAGTTTATGAAGAGGCAAAAGCCAAATTAGAGAAGTCTACCGCTGTTCCTGCAGGGTTTACAGAAAGCTTCTAACACTGTTCTGACCAGCAATTCTCATATTCTGATCTGTCCATAAAGGACTTCCTTAACATGGCTGAAATACATCAAATCCTAACTTCTGTCTGTTCATCTCAATGTGCACTGGGTTTTTCCAATGAGAAAAGACAATGAACAGAAACTGCTGAAGTGGAGGTCCGTATATTATCTCTCTCAACAAACAAGATACAAGTCTCTGCACTCTTTCATCAGCTGCAGATTCAAGCATAGATTCACACCGGCAGAAGCAGCATATGAATGCAGATTAATAAAAAAGTGTGCAGAATACAAGGCTGCCAAGAAAAAATGGGGGTGGGGAGATGTTCCACTCTTTTTACTTAAAAAAAAAAACACCACTTTGCCCAGCGACCGCATCACCAAAACACCACAGGGAGCATAACGTGATGTGGTTTTCAGGCTACTTAGGGAAACCAACACACGACTGGAGCCAACCCACGCGCCGGGCCGCCCGCGGGCACCACTCCAGCAGTTTGCACACCAGCAGCCATGCCGTGCCGTGCCGCCCCGCTCCGGGCAGGCTCCAGGGCCCGTCCCGCCCGCAGCCCAGGGCAGGAGCAGTCCCCTACCGGCACCACTCCCAGCAGGCCAAGCCCGCCCAGCCAGGACTCGCTTCTCCGCGCCTGGCCGAAGGGACGCCCCGAAACCTGCTGCGCCGAACCCCTCGCTCCTGAGGTGAGGGGGCGTAACGGTCACCAAGCGCTCCAGCGGGCGGAGCACAGCGAGCAGCGAGACATCCGCGCACCCAGCCCGCGCCGCGCGCACCCACCGGCCACGGCCGCCGACAGCCACCCCTGTGGATCCCGCGCGCGCTCTGCCGCAAGCCCCGCCCCCCTCTCCCCTCCCTACCAATCGGATAGCAGCGTTCTGGCAGACGCAACCAATCAGAAGGAAGGGCAGGGTGGAAGGGGGAAGGTTCGCTGCGCCGACGTCATAAGCTCGGACTTAGCGCGGCCAGGAGGCGGGCGTGCGGGCCTTCCCGCTCCCTATTGGCTGCGGCTGAGGCGGGCGCCCACCAATGGGCCCGGGCTGCGCGCCTCGCGGTAACGCCTTCCGCGGCACTGTGGCGGCTGGTACCGGGTGGGGTGGGGCGGGGCGGGGTGTGGTGTGACTGTGGCTGCCAGCGCTTCAGAAGGGCGTTGCTAAAAGGGAAACGTCCCGCAGGAGCTCCTGCATGCCCCGTGGCTTGTTCAGGGAACAAGTTAGAAGTCACTGATGGTGAAAGTCGGAGTGCCGGAGTGACGTGAGGAGATGGTACCCCTCACAGTGGGACAGAATGGGAGAGGTTCGGCTAACGGCAGAGACAGACAACGGCTGTGGTTTTCTTTTCATTTATTAGTGCTGCTCATCCAACAGACGTGTCGGTTTGACAGACTTCAGACAGAGATTTTAACGTGACCGCACGGCTCACAAAAAGCACCAAACATGAGATGATTTTTTCCAGTTCGGTTACACGGTCTCCACAGACGTCACTGACAGACCAGCACCCCGCGGTTATTTGACGGACACGGTGACAACAGTGACAACCGACCACGGGCACAGAGTGGCACACAGAAGCGAGAGGAAACCAGACGTTCCAATTTCAGTGCAGTCTGGGGTAGGGTTTCACACAGAATCGTGGAATCGTTGAGGTTGGAAAAGACCCCTAAGATCATCTAGTCCAACCATCAGCCCATCTCACCGTGCCCACTGACCGTGTCCCTCAGCGCCACATCCAATCGTTTATTGAACGCCTCCCAGGACTGTGACTCCACCACCCCCCTGGGCAACTTGCGGTCCACTACCCCTCGTGCTAAGCATATTAGCAACACCTTTCATAAACACATATTTTCAGTACCTCACCATCAGTAATAAAACATCATCTGCCATGATGAAGAGTGTAAGTGTTGTAGCCTTCCACTCTTTTGTTGTTGTTGTTGTTAAAGGATCTAGGTGGTTACTGAAAAGCTGTTTTTCCCTTCTTCTCCAGTAGCTGCACTGCATTCTTTGAGAGGTGGGTATTCTACTAAAGTGCTTTTTCTGAGGTTTTGTAATTATTTTTAACAGCATCCATCAGCACAGACTGCACTAGCTTTTGAACACAAGGCGCAGAGATAAGGGTTCACATATTAACTATTCATAAATACAGTGTTTCCCCCACCAAAAGTCATTTCACTTACAAATACGTTGCAAAGCTACAGAACAGGAACAGCAGAAAGGTCCTTCTTTCAAAAACATTCTTTTTAACAATTTTGTTCTTGAGTTGATTACATAGCCCAGATTATGTTTCTTTTTTCAGATGACTTAACATTAATGCTCTGCAAAGCAATTATCACACGAGGGAAAGAGGCAATGAGAGACTGCTAAAAAGGCCTTCATTGACTGCAGCTTCAAATCACCCCCAGATTTCAGAAAAAAAAAAAAATGAACTGTGAAATTCAGATTTCTGCATTGTGCTGGCTGTGAGGAAATGCAGTTTTGTGGGTATTAGAATAGGTCAGGTGGAAGGGACTTTCAGAGATCATGTAATAGGCCAACAGTCTGATCACTTCAGGGCTCACCAAAAATGAAAGCATGCTACTGGGGGCACTGTGCAAATGCCACTGAACGCTGACAGGCACAGAGGGCATCAGCCACCTCTCTAGGAAGCCTGTTCCAGTATTTGACCACCCCCATGGTAATGACATTTTTCCTCGTGCCCAATCTGACTCTCCCTAGGTGCAGGTTTGTGCTTTTCTGTGCATCCTGCTATTGGTGAGCAGGGAGCAAAGACCAACACCTCCCATTTCCCTCCCCCCCCCCCACCCCCCTTTGGGATGTCACAGAGACTGAATGTGGCCGGGAACAGTCTGCATGCCACGCGAGCTGTTCCTGCTACATGTTTCATTTTGACAAATATTTCTTTATTAAACAACGAAACAAGCGGAGTGGTAGCCATAAAAAGATGTCACAACTCTATTTCACACAGCATAGCTTACAGATTACTTCCGAGTAGTTACTGCTTATAATAACTGAGTTGAAAATATAGAACAACAGGTAGCACATGGATTTTGGCAGAACTCTGAAGACGGAGCATCAATATGGATGATTGAAGTGAACACCAATAAGCAGCATAAACTATTTGTTGAGATTTGACAAAATCACTGTCTTACAAGGAAACTTTTAAGGAGAGAGAACCTGCCATAAGGGCAGTGAGCATTCACTCCCCCAATTTGGCTGTATAATGAAAGGAGTCTTGAAGTTCTAAGTTCATTTGCAAGAATACAGCAGCAAGTGTGTCATGGCATGTCAGTGACCCAGCTCATTACATTTGTGCTTGCCTGCTTAGATAGGACCCAAACAGTGTTATAACCAGGTGACTAAGCTTCCTACAACCTGCTTTTTTCTGAAGTCATTATGATGTTAAATTATTTGGTGATAACACCTCATGTTTTTATCTCTGGAGTAGAGTTTTTGGGCTGGGGGCTTAATGTCAGCAACAGAGGGAATACTAACCCTCTGTTTCCATTGCTGGGATCAGTGAATGCTCTTGATAACTAGCAGGAAAGAAATGACAGCTCGAGGTGCCACGGATATGTCCCTTCTGGAAATAGGCAAGATGGAAATGCAGCGCAGAGAATGAATCACTGAGGTTAGAACGCAACTTGCTGGCAAGGATTTTGCTACTGCAGCTGGGCTATGTAGCAACAGCTTTTGATTTTTTCCCCCTCATAATTCGACTTTCCCACCTGCCCCTAAAATTAAACTTGGCAACACAGAGAAAGCCAGCTAATTACCTCCTCCCTGCTGCTACCTCGCCACTGTTACTGCTGCTGGTGGTTTTGTTCCCATGTTTTCAGGAGCTCGGTCGCCAGCTGTGAGATGTGCTGCCAGGCAAACTTGACGTGGGTGGATTCCACCGTGCGGGAACAAATAGCAAAGCGTAGCACAAACTTTTCTCGCAGGTGGCATGGGACCAGATGAATCTTCTTGGCCTCATTTATGCTTTTAAGAAGTGCCTTATTTAGTTCATTTGAGCCCTGGAATCGTTGCAATTCAACAGATAAGGTAATGAATTTCAGAAATCTGGAAT